>NC_054595.1:27627554-28260610 GCF_004785595.1 Juglans microcarpa x Juglans regia
CAATCTATACACAAATTATTTTTGTGAACCATGTGGTGGTCTACCATTGGATCATAGTTTGTGCTACAAATGTATCTCAAGTCATTCCACCTTTCAAATGATTGCTTTCTTCATTTCTTATTTTCTTTTTACTTTTTTTCAAAGGAAAAAAAAAATTGCAGTGGCAAATAGAAACTAAATTTGCTTATTAAAAAATTGAGCTGTATAAAATATTGGTTTTTATAAAAGTTCATTCCAAAATACCAACACAGTTATCTTTTCATAAACGTTGTTCCACATATTCAACAAGGAATCAAGCAAACTTAAGAACAATGCATGGATGATCCAACTGCTCAAGTAAAACGATAAAGATTTGATATAATATTATCCTATCATTTTAAGACAGCTTTAAGAAAGCCATGTAAAATTAGGGCCAATCTTTTTTTTCCAAAGAACAAGGCTATTATTACAGAACCAGATAGAACATATAGGCTATTCCAAAAGAAATTATCAATTCCACAAAAAAACACATAAAAAAAAAAAAAAAAAAGTGAAAGAAATTTAGATCAATCATTAAGGAGTAAGGAATGAACAAAAAGATTGTTTACCTTAAACCAGAAACAGTATTTCTTTGTCTTAACTGAACTAACTCACTCGCTGCCATAGAAGGTGGTCTCTCATCTTCAATAGGCCTTTCATTTCGCAAGAATCTACCTCTGAGTAATGACTGGAAAAGGTTACAGCATTAGTAGTCAAACCACTAGTATATAGGCAACCAAAACATCCCCATGTTGTATGACCAAACTTCATATTAGCCAATAAGCATCAAGTTTAATTCAATGGAAGCGTTCAATAACCAAGTACCAACAACACCTAATTACACCCGACTAACAAACCTTTAGAATACATAACATGAAAAGAAAAATAGTATAAAACTAGTAACTAACATTGAATCAATTGATGGGAACTATTTCTCATTATGACCATATCATCCTGCTTTACCTTGCATTAAAAATTACAGAAAAATTATAAATCTATCTTCTCGTAAGTTAAGACTTACACAAGTATACCAAGTTGTAGCTTTATATGTAGTACCTGGTATAGTTCTAACTAATTATCAACCATCGCATACAAACATGATTTCCCTCAGGCAGATTAATGCAGTGAAATTAATAGCCACCTGAATGAGGAGCACGCCTGGGCAGGGGAGAGGGGCGGGGGTCTTGGCTCAACCTAGTCTAGAAGGAAGTTCAACACAACCTTCATCATTTTAAATCTTT
This sequence comes from Juglans microcarpa x Juglans regia, assembly GCF_004785595.1. Classification (NCBI taxonomy): domain Eukaryota; kingdom Viridiplantae; phylum Streptophyta; class Magnoliopsida; order Fagales; family Juglandaceae; genus Juglans; species Juglans microcarpa x Juglans regia. The sequence goes on from NC_054595.1 coordinate 27,628,814, forward strand.
ACATGGGAGCTAAATTGGTAGAATTGTGGAGTAATATTAAAAGATAAAACAACCTTCATGATAGGCAACTGACCTGGATGCGGTTGCGATGAGCAAAATCAGAGACAGCTCGATGCTCCAATAAACCCTGAAGCTCCCTCTGTCTTTCTCTCTCAATCCTCATAAGTAAATCAAGAAGAGCTTGTCTTCCACGTAATCTCAACAGGTCCCTGCGAATATTATCAGGTTGGCCTTCATCATGGTCAACAGCCACCCTATCACGGACTTGATCCACCTGGCTACCAAGACCACTAGACTGATCTTCCCTGCGGCTCCCGCGAGCTCCTCTCTGTTGACTTGTCATTTGTACCCACTCCCTAACATTTCTCACTCTTTCACGTTCTGTTTCACCAAGCCATTCTGCTCTGGAACTATTGTTTCTTTGAGCAACGTTTGAAGAATGATCGCTAATGTCACTCTCCATCCAGCCCCGAACTATCTGCCTGACTCTCTCCCTCTCAACTTCGCCAAGATCAGGAGATTGCTCCCTACTAGACCTGTTATTATCTACATGCTCATTCTGCAAGCCCATCTGATCACGAGCCCAGCTCCCAAACTCGTTTTCACTCTCGCTTGCATCTCCCAAGCTCCCTTGAATCTCACTCTCCTGACTTTCCGAAATGTTTGTACTTGACACATTGGTGTTAGACTCAACACTCCTTTGCTGCCTCAACCTCCGATTCAACAGATGCTCATCCTCCAACTCTCGCCACCTTTGCAAAATCGCAGATGCCTGAGTATTCGGCCTCTCCACAGCCCCCTGCCGCCTTGAGGTCGGGGACTGAGACTCCCTTAAAAAAGATGAATCAAGCATTGAAACTGTATGCAAACGTGCGAGCGCCATCAACTCAGACTCACGGTTCCTCCTCTCAATTGTGGTTATCATCTCCTGCGCCTGTCGGGCAGCCCACCTACTCAGAATACGAGAGTGGCGACACCGTGCAGCAGATGACTCTGCCAAATCATCACCTTCCAAATCAGACCTCCTCCTCCTCCGAACTAGCTGATCACCCTCATCTTCCTCGTCATCAGGAGTGCGTGTAGAGCTACACGAAGCGAATGACATACAATCATCCAAGTGCCCACGCACCAATTCCTCCAGCCCACGCTCAAACTCAGAGCAGGCATCGGTGGATTCAGGTTTCTGTTGCAGCGATTGAAAATCAGTCATCCTCACCCAACCCCCACGCGCACCACCAGAACCACACTCAAAGACCACCTTCAATCCCTCCACAATGTACCCCACGATTAACCCTTAACGCTCCATTTCCAAGCCTAAAAGTACAAACTTAGCTGCTAAAGCAGCATTCCAACTCTAAAACGTTAAAAAATAAAAAAGGAAAAATAAAACCTAATTCAAGTCTGAAACTCACATAATATCACCATAATCACAAATAAATTCTCAGCCGCATACATACCACCTGATAAATAGTTACAAAGTCAAAATCAAAATTCTCAAATCGGGAATTCGTAAAAAGTATCGAGATTTAGCATTTAATTGGATCAATTTGGGCCGAATAAGATACATCTTTAATGAATCGGATAAGCTCAGGCAAAACCCGGGGGGGGGGGGGGGGGGGGGGGAGGATTAAGATTGTAGGAGAAGGAGACTTACCTTTGAAGCTTGTTATGCGCGAGTTTTTGTTTCGCGAGAAAGTGTGAGGAAAAAGAAAGAGAAAGAGAAAACCCTCTAGGTTCTGTGAAAGAGAGGGAACATGAAAAATGGGGAGAGAGTGCAACAAGAATTTTGTTGAATACGCAGAAAGAGAGATCAAGGAAGAGAATGATATGACATTTTATACATGAATTGCAGGAGAGAGAGAGAGAGAGAGAGAGAGAGAGAGACGATCTATTGTGGATTAACACGTAGTCGTTTCGTCCTTAATAGATTGATCATGCCCCCTCTTGTAAGTGCACTATGATCTCTTCATCTAATTTAAAATTCGAGTTCTATAATTATTTTACGAATAAAATTACTTTACCTCCCTATTTTGATCGCTGGTTAAATTTTGTTTTTTTATTTAGTAATTAAGAAAATAATTTTAAGTATATTGATATTTTTTTTATTTTTTTTAAATATTTAAATATATTAAAAAAATATTTTAAAAAAAATTACTGAGCGGTATGCCTAGCGGTAAGAGTGGGGCGACATAGTAGCCCCACCCTTATTTTATTTCAACACCACCTATATAATAATCAAATATATATTTTTTCAAATTGATACATTATTTATATAGGATAAAAAATAATAATAATTTTAAAAAAATATTTTAAAAAAAAATTACTGAGCGGTATGCCTAGCGGTAATAGTGGGGCGACATAGTAGCCCCACCCTTATTTTATTTCAACACCACCTATATAACAATCAAATATATATTTTTTCAAATTGATGCATTATTTATATAGGATAAAAAATAATAATAATTTTATTTCAACTATTTTTATTATAAATATAACATGAGTTTCACAATTCATAATAATTATCAATTATTTATTTATTTAATTTTTAAAATTTTCAATTAATTAATATCTAGTGACATTATCTTTAAAATTCTTACAAGCTTAATTTTAATGTAGAAATAGATAACGAACGTGACTCAACACCTTGCAAATGATATAAAGCTTCTAATAAAAAAACTATATTTTAATTTAGAAAATCAAATATAATAAGGCTCGATGGCTCACATATTATAAAAGTGAAGTGACTGAATAGATTTAACACGATGGCCGGATGGATGGATGGATGTAAGGGCAAATGTAACAAAACAAAGGACAGACATAAAAGATAATGCACAATCATCTTTTCATAATTAAAACAAATTAAGGAACTTAAATTAATTAGATACTTGATCGTTCGATCGGAAGATCAGATTCTAATTTCTCAATCAGAAACAGTGGAATGAAAGGCACTACAAAAAATATATATTACTCCTTTTCAAATCGTGTGTCGACGCAAATACGATCATGTTCATGAGAAAGGTTATCACCAAATTAGAATATTTCATGTGCAGTGGATCATTTGCCGGGTTAAATAATCAGAAATTAGACTTCTGATCATGATCATAGCTACTTAAAACCTAACAGTAGGTGACCAACACAACATTTTCAGCTTAATTCTAATTCCTGCACGATCCGCCTTTACCCTGTAATATTATTGTTTTTTTCTTTTTTTTTTTAATGGGCACAATAAAAAATGGTCTCATTCCATCATGTACATAAACCCATTAGCAAATTAACCTTGTGCATCTATATATATAGTTTTATTTGAAATGTATATTAATACAAGTGAAAAAAATTAATAAAGGGTTAGTTGGGAAAACAAAATTGTTGGTTGACGTTTGAGATGGATGTTGATTAATTAAACTCGAAGAAAAAGTCCCATAAATATATATATATATATATATATTCTTTATCATCAGATTTTGTACTAGATCACGTCAATGTATAGGGCAGATCATTTTCTCAATGATCAGATTTAATTTTCTTGTAAGGAATAACCAACTTTCCTTTTCAACTTCTATTATCCATTTGATCTGTTCTCTACATGGAATTTGATAGTCAACCATAGAAACTTACAAGAACATACAAGCTGCTCTCTCTCTCTATCTCTCCCTCCTGAAAAGAGATTTCAACGCAGCTAGCTAATTAGCTAGCTAGGGACTGAATAATGATTGAGCTTCACGTCAGAGATCAATTAAGTAAATCATGATCACAGAGTACTGTTCTTCATAATTAATGATCTTAAAATATGGGGTTGTCTTAGGGTTTAATGATTCATTGATACAGAAATTTTTAAGAAAGAAAGTAGAAAACGACGATTACAGCATGATCATAAAGGTAAGATCACTATATAATATTGTGGTTCAAAAGTTTGGTTAAGAAGCACAGTAACAGCGGGGAGAGCTAGGGAGAATTAAAAAGAATAACTTGTGGGAGTACCAAAGTAAGAAACTAGAAAGACAGGGAACCTTTTCTTTTCTTTTTTTAATTTTATTTTGCCCTAGCTAGCAGCTAGCTCTAGGAAGAAGGACCAGTACTTGGGGTATAATCTAGGAATTGCCACGAGGGAAATCAGGCCCTTGTCTTACTCTTAACGCTTATTGGGTGTTGAGGATGAATCATTGATTCTTGTATGTTGGGATGCCCTTTTCAATGCTGCTGTGCTGATCAGTGCCGATATTGATGAAAACAGAACTCATAAAGAAGGTAATAGACCAACAGTGCCATTGAAAATATACCCTTTTTCTTCGTGACTAAACCCAACCACCCCAAAACACACACACTGATCATGATCAGAAACTTTAATTTACTCTACTGGAACTGTTTCTTTAGACTTGCACCAAATCTTTTTTTTTTAATCAAAACCAAATCTAAGTCATCTGCAGGGGCCGTTCTTTTAAAGTACGTACACTACTGCATGAGTTAAACATCTAGCCAGCAGGGTGCACACAAAATAATTAATGCAACAAATAAATAAATATATATATATATATATATATATATATACACATATTAGCCGTGGCTAAACGTGCAAAGCATCTGTCTAATTGAAGAAAAAAAATAAAGTGACTTCAAATATTAAAATAGTCTAATGCATAAAAGTGAAATTATTATTTATTCATGTTTATTATTTATTATAGAATTTAAATTATATTAAAAATTTAAATTAATTAGATAGTTTTATTCTCTTAAAAATGTTCAATAAAACTTTATCATTTATTTAATGATGAAAAATTAATATTATATAAATTAAAGTTGATTTTAAGTGTATGATATAGTATTTATATTTTAATTATCTATTTTATGTTAGTTTAAATCAATATTTAAAGCTCTACCATTAGATTAAATATGAAGATTTAAGATGAAGAGTTGGGAAACCCCTTACCTAACATTTTTCCTCACTTTTATTTTCTCCCTCTCTCTCCTTCCCTATGCACGTATTCCCTTTCTCTCACCTGATCTCCTCCCTTAAGCTGCTTAACGCCGTCGTGCGCCACCCTGCGTCGTAACCGACCATCTCACAGGCTTCCCCTCACACCGGCGAGCAAACCCCATCGTCAAAGCCCTTTGGCAACTCGTCCCTTAGTCGCACGCCAGCAACCCGAAATGGGTCTCGACGCACGGGTTCTTCACCCTTGCGCCACCGCGGCTCAGCCCCAGCTCCACCAAGCACCACCACCGAGTTCCCCTCACGCTGTGGAACACTTCCATAGAACCCACCATCTGTAGCTCCTCCCTAGTCCCACGCACGCAGCCCCTTTACAAGCACGGGTTTCTCCCTGTAGAGCCGCCGTTAGCCACCCCTACGGCACCACACCACCACCACCACCACCAGTCTCGTCTTTCGCCGACGATCCCTCCACTTCCTCCTTTCCTCTAGTTGACGACCCTTGATTTGTGATTTGTGTGGTGATTTTGTTATTTATATGGTGATTTTGTGGTGATTTTACTCTGAATTTGTTGTGAATATGTAGAGATAGACGAGGATATAGAGAGGGATGTAAGGGGAAGAAGAAAAGCGTAAAACAAATTTACTGATTATTACTGTTTATTCATGTTCATCCGTTTATAACAGCTTTTAAGTATAGGAGGATATATATATTAGTAGTTAGGGCTATAATTTCTTGCCTTCGTTTATTTAATTTGGATCCAGTACTCTTTCCTTAGCAAGAATCACATGGTATGCATGCAAAGTACAGAACTCCCAAACAAGTTATAAATAAACCATAATCAAAAGCCTTTCAGTGATTCGAGAACAAAGATTCCTCAGATCAGTCGCTCTCTCTAAGTCAAGAAAAATTTTGGAAAAATGTAAATTAAGATATACACACACCTGATTTGATTGCAATGATGATCTAGAGCTCAGGCAAATAAACTAGTACTACTACCCATTGGTCATTTTTCAATAAAGTAGGCAATAATATTAAAGCTAGGGTTAATATCTTTAAATATTAATTACAAGCATGCCTGCCTGCCTGTATAAGATTAATGTAGACAAACAAACATACTCGATCGTTCGTAATTAGCTAGCTGGCCCATTGATTGAATTTGGGTTTAATTAGCATCGATCGAGAGCTCTATCCTAGCTATGGCCAACCTATTTCAAATCATCACTAGTACAATTGGCCGGCAGATGAAATCTTGTAGCCTTTTATATATTATATTGGTATATATATTAATGTTTGACGAAAAATTAGGAGGTAATTGAGGGCCCGTACATATAATATAGGGTGAAAAAAATATATATATCGTATAAGATGATCAAGTAGTACTCATGTACGTTTGACATTAATTAGATTAATTTTATTATAAAATATCAAATTAAAATTGTTGTAATAACTAAATGTACTATTTTCCAACTTTCAATCAAGAATATCGTTAAAATTGGTTTTGTTAGTAAAAAATGCAAAAGCTCTAAAGGGAAAAAAGAAGGTCCGAACAGGATCTCAAAACCCCAAGATCAGCTGCTGGCCTCATACAATAACAATACTACAATACATGTGCCATGCATGTAAAAAATATAAGGATTTTTTATTTGTTCTCCTCTCTCACATGCTGCTGGGACATACAATACATGTGCCATGCATGTATTACTTGGATCTATATATATAGCATGTTGCAAAGGGAAGAATGTTCCTCACAGAGCTAGCCCATAGGTACGTGCATCTGCAGTACCAGGCCTGCTTGGCGACATATATAGTCATACAGCATACTGCATTCCTGCTTCCTCTTTATTTTATGTGCTTTTGGATTTTTCTTCATAGCTAGGAACTCTTTATCTTGACTCTTTGCGCATAATGATGAATAAATTAATGGATAAAGTGAGAGACTGATCACCGACTATGTTATTGTTAAAATGTAAAGCCATCTAACAAGGTAATTATTAGGATCGATGAATCAACATCTAGGAAGATGCATGCTGCAAGCATATATATATTTTAAAAAATAAAGAAATTAATTATGAAGTGATATAACTCGTGTATTCTTTATTTAAAATGATATTTGCAGTCATATAGTGTGCAACTACAGCGCACTAGCTCATTTTGAAAAAAGTAAATATATATGAGTGCTACATGAAAAGATTAAATTTTTAACGGTGAACTCCACTCTTTTTCAAAAAGAATGTGTAATACTTGCATAAATTATGACTATATATAACATTAATCATTCGGATATCTTGGTTTAGACTATAAAAGTACTCATGATCATGATCCACGCAGTAAAAAAATAAAAACCATACGAGGCCGGTAGGTACAATATTGTGCATGCAAGAGCCGTAATCCCAGGAAAATTATTCGTATATGTCCATTTGTATTCAGACAAAGGCTTCGGGATATAAACGGAAAGAATTAATAGTACTTTGTGTTAGGTGATCTATCATTCAAATCATTCGTCTCCATGCAATTTGTCTCCTTTCCATCACCCATATCATCATCCTCTAGCTAGGGTTTCTGCAAAACTCCATGCATGATCTCCAAGAAGTCTGACAATCATTTTCTCCATCACACTCTGCGCCCTTGGAGCTACATGGGGAGTCTGGTCTTCATGGAGAAAACACACACACACACATGCATGCACACACATATATACGATCATTATATCCTTAGTCAGAATTGGTTGCCACTGATGGGGAGACAAAATCACGTTGCAGGATCCATGCCTTCGCCGGATCTGGGGGGTTGTGAAGGTGATGGCGTAGTACAACATTATACTGATCATGGGCTAGCTGTTGATACAATTTTAGGAGCTGTGAAAACTACATGCAGATAACATGTATGTTGGGTGCATGTAACATATATAAGTCTTGTTGGGTTTTTTCTCCCTGTCCAGTTCCAGTCTAGGAATCTTACATGAATTTTATCTGAATTATATATAATTAATAATTCCCCTTTTTTTGTCCTCGATCCATGGGAATTCCTGTGAGAATGGGGGGGTTTTGGCCTTCCATGAAGAAATGCTGTGCATTTTACTTAGAATATATATAGTATTGATCATATTGTTTATGAAGATGATCATCATGATGAGGGTTAATCTGACGATCTTTTTCTTTAAAAAACCCCCTTTTGGAAGCGGGCATGCATCCATATGATCTCATATCAAATTATGATTAGGCTATAATTGATAGATTAACTTATATATAATATTACTTTAATTCATGATCATCTTGTTGATTTTTTAACAAAATAATTAATTTCCACCACCAAATGATCCAATGAACAAGGTGGATGAGACCGGAGTCTTTCACACTATCATGGTCCAACTCGATTGGACACCACAAGCGCACGCTAAAGGTAAACAGCTTTTGATAATTCCACAATTAGCTAGCTTTCAAACAGTACTACTACGCTTTAACTTCTTAGAATTAGGAGCCACGATCTTTCTGCAGGCTCCCCGCGGTGGCCCCATTAATTACTTTTCTCTTCTTTCTTTTTTTCCCCTCTTGAATATAGTGCGTGCTAATTCAATCCTCAGATAAACTTAGGTAAAATCATATTGTTCTTAATTGTAATACTATTAGTGTTGCGCAACGTCATGCATGCGTGGGGCATAATAAACTAACATGCAATAGCTGCTCAAAAAGGGTGTTAAAACTTAAACCACCTACCACCCATTAGAATTTGCAAATTTCCTAAGTAAATAATTAAAGGTTAATTATATATATATAGTTTTACGTCTAGATTATATATAATAATTTATCTCTGATCATGAAGTACTATTGTTCAAGCTAATTATGCAACCCATAATATACAACGTACAAGCAATGCACAGCCAGCAGCAGCTGGTACGAAACCTGCTCAAGGACACGGCATGCAACATGCTGCATGCAGCAAGTAGTGCCTAGCCAGCACACTATGAAGACTCTGTCCATAATACTCTGCAGCACCCAATAGCCTCCAACCCTTTACTTTAGCTGTAGCAAGTTTTGTCTTTATAAGTTGTAATATTTTCACTATAAATAATATTCCTCTTGTGCCAAGCACCAGTATAAATACAGAGGCATTGCCTCACTGTAATAGTGGAGAAAATTAATATACAAGAAACATTTGTTTCAACATGGTATCAGAGCATACCAAGGACTAATCGTCCATCCACCTACTTCATTACCATGTCTGATTCCACAGGCACCTCTTCCTCCTCCTCGTCATCATCTTCACCTTCTTCTTCTCCCTCCCTTTCTTTACCCAATTTCTCTCATATAATTTCAGTAAAATTAACTCCTGAGAATTACGTTCTTTGGAAGGTACAACTTGTTCCTTATTTACAAGGCCAAGGTTTATACAAATATGTTGATGGTTCCTATTTAACTCCCCATCTGCACTTACCAATGGCTGACCTAACCCACGGTTTGAATCATGGGCTCAACAGGATCAATTTGTTATGTCTGCTCTCATATCCTCCTTATCTGAACCCATTATTGCACAAATAATAGGTTGTGCATATGCTTATGAGGTATGGTTATCTTTGACTTCTACCTATGCATCTTCTTCTCAAGCTCGACTAATTCAAACACAGTTGCAGCTCGCATCATTGAAGAAAGGAACAGACCCTATGTCTGTTTATTTTCAACGTGCCAAACTGCTAGCCAATACAATGGCAGCAGTTGGACGTCCATTACCCTCATCTGAATTTGTTCCATATCTCTTAACTGGTCTTGGACCTGACTATGATGCTTTGGTCACATCAGTCACTACACGGCTTGACCCTATATCTACTGAAACATTATTATCACATTTTCTTGCACATGAGGCTAGGCTGCCACATCATGCATCCAATGCAACTGTTTTCTCCCCTGAAGCCAACTTCACTACTCGTGGAAATTCTTTCACACGAGGTCGTGGCTTTCGTGGCCGCAACAACTTCAATAGAGGTCGTGGAGCTCGTCAAAACAATCGAGACAGAGGCCCTTTTTCCCCTAATGGTCCCTCAGGTACACACTCCTCTAATTCTTTTTCCTCTCAAACTGACTCAAGACCTATATGTCAAGTATGCAACAGAGTAGGACACATAACACTCACTTGCATCTACAGATTCAATCAAGCCTACACCTCAGTAGCTCCTGCCTCAGCCCATTACAGTGCCTCTCCCTACTCTACTGATGCCACTTGGTATCCTGACACGGTGGCGACAAATCATATCACAAGCGAGCTTGCTAATCTTAATCTTGAATCTGCTGAATACACTGGTGCAGATCAGCTCCGAGTTGGTGATGGATCATCCATCCCAATTTCTCATACTGGTTCAGCCCTTCTTCCACTCTCTTCATCACATTATATTTTAACAAACTTGCTTTGTGTTCCATCATTTACTAAAAATCTTCTTTCGGTTAAACAATTTTGTTCTGACAATAATGTTTTTTTCCAATTCTTTTATGATCATTTTCATGTAAAGGACTGCATCACGAGGAACACACTGCTCCAAGGGACAACCAGTGATGGTCTTTACACTCTTTCATCTCAGTCTCTTCAAGCCAATTCAAGCTCAGTCTCTTATGTCCCTCTATGGCACTCACGTCTCGGCCACCCTTCCTTCAAAGTTGTTCGTACAGTTTTACTTCAACATGGTTTACCTTTTGAGAAAATGTCTTCAATGTATTTCTGTAATGCTTGTGCTATGGCCAAGCACCATCGTGTACCGGCATACACTAGAAATACTAAGTCTAAATTCCCCTTTGATTTAGTTTTTAGTGACTTGTGGGGTCCTGCACCACATGTTTCTCCTGATGGTTTTAAGTTTTATATTTCCTTTGTAGATGACCATTCCAGATTTACATGGTTATTTCCTCTTCAAAACAAATCTCAGGCTTTGTCTATTTTTCTAAAGTTCAAGTCTTATGTTGAGTTACAATTAAACACTAAAATAAAGCAACTTCAAACGGACTGGGGCGGGAAATTCAAAACATTCACTAATGTTCTTTCCACCGCAGGCATCATTCATCGTGTAACCTGCCCTCACGCTCATACCCAAAACAGCATTGTGGAAAGAAAACATAGGCAAATTGTAGACTCTGGTCTTGCATTACTTGCACATGCATCTATTCCTTTAGCTTTTTGGCCCTATGCTTTTCAACATGCCGTGCGTTTAATCAACATGCTGCCATCCACTTCTCTCAAACAAGTCTCACCTTTTTCCATTCTTCATAAAAAGGACCCAGACTACAAATCTATCTTTGTCTTTTGCTCAGCTTGTTGGCCTTTAACCAGATCTTATAACAAACACAAGTTTGATTAAAGGGCCATGGAGTGTGTGTATCTGGGACCAAGCCCTCCTCACCAAGGTTCAATATGTTATCATATTCCCTAAAAAAGAATTTACATCTCTAAAGACATTAAACATAATGAAGGTCACTTCCTTTTTCAAAACTCCAGTTCCACCACAAAAATACTTCTTGAGCCCTCAAAGGCTATTCTTCCCATTTTCACCCCTCCTCTAAATTCCACTCGACAGACCTAAAGCATCTTAGGACCAATGCCAAATTCTTCTTCCCCATAGCTTCCATCACAATCACCTACACCAGTTTATGATCAGCCAGTACATTCCATAGTAACTCACTCAAGAACTGCTTCGTCCCGCCCACGTCAGTTCACCGATGGCACCATTAGATGGCCACCTCCCCAAGCTCATGCATCAGTAAATTCACCTATCCCAGAAACTCCCACGTGTTTCTCGGCTGCACATCAATATAAGGAATGGGGAGAAGCCATGTCAAAGGAGTTTGATGCACTCCTAGCAAATGATACCTGGTCACTTGTACCAGCCACTGAAGCTAAAAATATAGTGTCTTGTAAATGGGTCTTTCATACGAAACAACTTGCAAATGGCACCATTGAAAGACATAAGGCATGTTTAGTGGCAAAAGAATTTCTTCAACAATGTGGTTTGGATTATGATCAAACATTCAGTCCTGTGGTCAAAACAACTACTATTAGACTTGTTTTAGCCTTTGCTGTGACAAATGGATGGCCTATTCAGCAGTATGATGTCCAAAATGCTTTCCTTCATGGACCTTTATCTGAAACAGTATACATGAATCAATCACCTGGTTTCTCACATCCACAATTCCCTCATCATGTTTGCAAGCTACGGAAATCAATCTATGGACTGAAACAGTCACCAAGAGCTTGGTATTCTCGGTTGAGTCAGAAACTTACTGATCTTGGTTTTAATATTTCATCTGCTGATACCTCCTTATTTGTTCAAATTAATGGTTCTGCATGCTTATATGTGCTAGTCTATGTAGATGACCTTCTTGTTACAGGTTCCAACATGCAGCTCATTAATGATCTCATACATGCCTTGCGGTCAGATTTTCCAATAACAGACCTCGGCAAGCTTCATTACTTTTTAGGAATTTAAGCAAAACACAACTCAGATGGCTCAATTTTACTCACACAACAGAAACACATTGCTGACTTGTTGGACAAGACTAATATGACACTAGCAAAACCTGTAAAGACCCCAATGGCTACTTCCGCAAAGTTCAGCATGCATTCAGGAAATTTATTTGAAGATGCATCTCTCTATCGAAGTACAGTAGGGTCTCTTCAATATTTGTCATTCACAAGGCCAGACTTAGCCTTTTCAGTAAGCAAAGTCTGCCAGCATATGCACTCCCCAAGAGTCCCTCACTGGCAAGCAGTAAAGAGGATACTCAGGTGTCTAAAGAACACATCACAACTTGGTTTGAATTTTTCTCGTGCTTCCTCAATGAATCTCACTGCCTTTTCGGATTCGGATTGGGCTGGGTGCCCAGATGACAGAAGATCAACAAGTGCATACTGTGTTTTCTCTGGTTGCAATCTGATCTCATGGTCCTCAAAGAAGCAGCAAACCATAGCAAGGTCATCCACCGAGGCTGAGTTCAAATCAGTAGCCAACGCCATTGCAGAAATCATCTGGGTTCAACACTTATGTCGAGATCTTGGCATCAATCTAACCACTGCACCGGTGCTTTACTGTGACAACTTATGGGCTATATATTTATCATCTAATCCTGTTTTTCATGCTAAAACAAAGTATGTTGAAATTGATTTTCATTTTGTGAGGGATAGAGTCCTTAACAAATCTTTGCAGGTTGCTTTTATCTCTGGAAATGATCAGTTGGCAGATCCCCTCACAAAACCTTTGTCTGCTTCAAGGTTTCAACAACTATGTTCAAGTCTGCGCTTGTCTTCACTGCCGCTTGACTTGAGGGGGTCTGTTCAAGCTAATTATGCAACCCATAATATACAACGTACAAGTAATGCACAGCCAGCAGCAGCTGGTACAAAACCTGTTCAAGGACACTGCATACAACATGCAGGACACACGGCATGCAACATGCAACATGCAGCAAGTAGTGTGCAGCCAACACACTATGAAGACTCTGTCCATAATACTCTGCAGCACCCAATAGCCTCCAACCCTCTACTTTAGCCGTAGCAAGTTTTGTCTTTATTAGCTGTAATATTTTCACTGTAAATAATATTCCTCTTGTGCCAAGCACCAGTATAAATACAGAGGCATTGCCTCACTGTAATAGTGGGGAAAATTAATATACAAGAAATATTTGTTTCAACAACTGAATTTTTGTATCTCTAGTCTCGTAATAAAAATTAAATAAATGAGTAAATAACGATATTAATGAAAATGAAAGATTTAATATATATATATATATAGATATATATATTTATATTATATATTGATCAACTTCAATTCGATCGACATGTTTTAATTCATTTTTTGTGAACTTTTAGGGGCCTCCAGACGTTGTTTTTGCTGTATTTGTGTTTTGTCATTTACTGATGATGGGAAACATGCATAGATTTGCCCGGATAGCCATGGCCTACATAATGGAGCATTAATATCGCTGGCTAGTCCGGCACCATGATCATTCTATATATATAATGGAACTCTCACTAGCTAGCTAGCTCTCTTAACTTTTTTTATTTTTTTGGCTGGTTCCATAAATGATATAATCAGAAATTAATCCAATGCTTTTAAAAAACAAGGGATATATATATATATATATATATATATATAGAGAGAGAGAGAGAGAGAGCCATCTAGGAGACCACGATATCCTTGTTTTATCATATTGATCAAGTTGTACTTTTCCAAGATAAGATTGATTTATGGTCTCAATCTGGGCCGTTTCAGGAGTCTCAAAAATCAAAAGCAAGGTCACTGAGCCTTACCACCTAAAGACTTTATGAAAAGATTAGAGGTCCTTGGTTCGGGGTAATATGGGACTTTTGCTAACCAAGTGTAGGATCATAACCCCCACTCTTTTTTGGGCCACGCTGAAAACAGATGGGAGTTCAACAAGCCCACTACAGTGTCCGCGAGATATCTCGCCTCTTATCACGTTCAACAAGCCCACTACAGGATGCACATATGTTTCTCGGAGCAGATGACACACCTTTTGTGTTAGGAACGGTTGAAGTGAAGCAAGGGTTGAACTTTGAAGTGAACTACAGAAGTGTTTTGTCGAAGAGTAGAAGTGAAGATAAGTCTTAACTCAGCACGGTGTCTTTTAAAGCTGGGAAGAAACAATGTCGTTTGGCAAGTTTTAATAAGAAGCGGCGTTTTGATGTTACTGAAGATGTTCGTGGGTCAAGCTGTGCGTTTTGGTGCCGGCCCTTTAGTTACTTGTCTGTTATTTTTCTTTTATTTTTCTTAGTTATTTTATCGTTATTCTTAGTTTGTGGAAGTTGTACGTTGTAAGTTGCACGGATTGATTTGTGAATCCGCTTGTACGCAGAAGAGCTCAATGTAAAAAGAGGTGGAGGTGAGACGGGTTCTTCATTTTAGACTTTTCTGAAGGTTTTATTGTTCTTTCATAGAAGTTTTGGGTACCTCGAATACCCCTTGAATTTTCTGAAATATTTGAATCGTATGAGTATTTTCTACCGTCTATGTTCGATTTCTTATTTACATTGAGTAATTCAGAAGAGTTTTCTCGGTTACATTTTACAAACACCTTTCGTTCATTGTCTTATTTATACTTCCGTGAGCTAAAGTTAATTAAAACCATTTCCTCAATACACAAATTCCTACAGCAAAATCAAGAACCATAACATTTTGCACTGTTGATATTGACAAGATTTTACAGATTAACTTTTGTCTTGTTAACAATATAAAAGGTACAGTGCATATTTAGGATTGCGGTGAAAAATATATCTTATAACTTTAGGGCTGATAACTTATAGCATGAATAATAAGTTCTACTATTAAAAAGTTATTTACTGTTTGGTAATCATATGTTTAAAGCACTTTCAAACATATTACATTTGTTTGAAAACAAATTAAAAAAAGTGTTTCCAAAGGTAGAAATGACGATCATTTAATTTTTTAAAGATTATAACCACATCCTTAAAAGTTTAAAAGTTGTAATTATCTAAAAGTTGTTTTGATATTTTTGCCTATTAATAGACTTTTTAGAAATTTGAACCACATTCCAAATTATCTGAAAAAACACATTTGAGGAAAAAATCAAAATAATATTTTTTTTAAAACTTATTTTATAGCTTATTTGAGAAAGTACTTTCATATGTAACATCCAAACGACTTATTTTTTCGTTGAAGAGCTTTTAAGGCTATTTAAGCATTTTTTAAGACTTCTAAGAGCATTGGTATTGGTGTCTCCATATGCAAATGCAAAATCACATAGTTTGGAGATTGTCTTTGCCATTCAAGAAAAACTCTCATATTAGATTATGTATTTTTTAGTCAAAATAATAATAAAATATTATTTTTTATTATTTTTCCTAAAATTAATTAACTTTTTTTTTTTATATATTTTATAATTAAAACCCATTACATAAGATATACAAATATACACCAATTGTATGAAGGGTGAATAGTAGATCTATAAATATACACAAAAAAGTAATAAAATAAAAGATAAAGGGTGAATAGTAGATCTGTAAATATCCAATAATGCTGTTTATAGTAAGCTAAATATTTGCATATGGCTAATCCAATGCGGTAGAAAAAATGTATTTATTATGTAAATATGTATTTGCATTTGCATATGCAGCTATGCGTTTGCATTTTCAATGTGTACTTGTGAAAAAGTGTATTTGTGTGTTTGCAGTTGCATATGCAGTAGAAAAAGTGTATTTGTTATGTAAATATGTGTTTGCATTGCGGCCTCCTAGAGTTGTCATTGTTAAATGGGTGAAGCCTCAAATTGGAAGATTCAAATTGAATCTAGATGGGAGTTCTTTTGAGAATTTGGGTTTTGGTAGGGGAGGTGGAGTTCTTCAGAATCATGAAAGGAGGTTAGTATTTGCTTTTTCAAAATATTTTGGTTCTTGTACTAATAATGAAGCGGAGTTTCGGGCACTTATTGAAGAAATAAAAATATGCCGACAGCTGGGTTTTTTCTCCATAGATATTGAATGTGATTCTTTAATTGTGGGGTCTTGGTTGAGGGGTAGAGCTTGTACAGTGTGGTATCTTTGGGATTTTTGAGATCTTTTGTTAAATTTGTTGATTGGTTTTTATGTCTCTATCACTCATATTTTTAGAGAAGGAAATAAAGTGGCTGATGAATTAGTTAAAGCTGGGGTGTTAGGGGAGGAGTTACTCGTGTTAGAGGTAGTGGATTTACCAAGTGAGGTGAGAGGTTTGTACATGTTAGATTTAATGGGTACGGCTAATATTTGACGCCGATTTTAATGTCCGGCGTGTTTTTGGTTGTAAGGTTTTGTTGATATTTGTTGGTAGTTCTTGAGTAGGTTGGGTCGTTTTGTTAAAGTATTCATCCACCATAAATGAGGGTTTTTTAATAAATATGGAGAGAGGCCACTCATGGACTTGTGACCCTGACTCTTTTTAAAAAAATAAATAAATAAATGTGTTTGCATTTGCATATGCATGCACCAAACGCAATCCCAAACAGACTCATATTCTTCACATTGACTTGCAAGCATAATTTCTGTATCGATTTGCATAACCGTACAGGACTTTAGGTTGCTGTCTTCAAATCTTACCAAATATAGGAAACTCATTTTCTGGGAAACCTATTTGTAGTGGAGGAATGATAAAATCAAACTTCAACATATAACTTGCAATTTCCAATAGGTGTAATTAAAACCAGTCGGGATACAGTAACTTATTAAGGGGCAGATTGTATTTTTTTTTTTTTCTCTCTTTTTCAATGTGAATTCCCCAGTCTCTCCTGTTTTAAGATTCAAAAAAATATATTTCCATGAAGATTCAAAAGATAATTTCTGCAGACCGAGTACAACCTTAAAGAGCAAAGTAAAGAATTGATCGCAGGCGACCCAAGCCATCAGAAAAGCCACTTACAGATGAACTGGTAACAGTCTACAGCAATAAGTTGGATAAATAACTTCCTAGATATAGTTTATTGATTGTTTCGTCCTGAATACAAGCTAGGGAACAGTGAAAATGGTAGACAATATAAACATACGATGAATCCGGGCACTGGCGAGGGCTGTTATACATAATCTCAAATCTGACCTGTCCCAAGAGGCTGCCTTGAAGCATCACCAGAAGCCCATGCTTGATAGTCCTTCACAAGCTGCACAGCCAATAATGAAATACAACACATCCGATAAGAATCAAACATATTTGGCTCTACAGTACATGAGCCAGAAATTGTTTGCCACAAGAAAATTATTATCCGATATTTTTAATACTAATGAGAGGACCCATAAGAATCAAAATGGAAGCTCATCCAATAGACTTGCAGAAAATAAAATTATCTACATTTTATTGAAATGTGAAATGTGACATTGCATTCTTGTTATTATTGTGATTCCAAGGTCTTGCAGACTTGCGTTATGCATTTGCTAACATATGGGCTCAGCATTTATTACCAAGTACAATCCTTGCACAATTGATAACAACTAAAAATACGAACTAATAGAGAGTCATATCTTAAACTTATGATGTTGCTGGCCGCCAAAAGAGAGCAAAACTTTTTTGATAAGTAGAAGAGATAAAAATTTATAGCGTTGAAAGGTGAGACACGGGCACCCAATCTAATATTGAATGCCTTTCTCTGAAAGTCAGATGGTGGTTCCTACCTTTAAATGCTCAACAACAGAAATTAACTATTTGATTTGCCAGGACACCAATACAGAATATATTCCATACTAGATGTTGATTTCCACTACCAAAACTTGGAGAACATATCTCAGCATTGGGATATCTCAACATATCCCAAAAAGTCTAAAATACATTGAAACAGCAGTAGACTAGTTAACACTATTTCCAAGACGTC
This sequence comes from Juglans microcarpa x Juglans regia, assembly GCF_004785595.1. Classification (NCBI taxonomy): domain Eukaryota; kingdom Viridiplantae; phylum Streptophyta; class Magnoliopsida; order Fagales; family Juglandaceae; genus Juglans; species Juglans microcarpa x Juglans regia. The sequence continues at coordinate 27,647,088 of NC_054595.1, forward strand.
AAGTGTCAAGAATTTGGGAAGAATCACTTATAAAAAATATAGAATTAGGGAAGAATCAACAAGACCTCAAGCAAAAAAAAAAGGACAAGTGAGAGATAAGGAGACATGTAAGAACTCCAGCTGCTCGGCACCATTCAGCATATATATAACTTGAGAATTCTAAACCAAAAAGGCTCAAGTAAATACAAGTTTTAGGAAGCACCATTTTGTTTTTATTTTTATTTTTTATAACTAGGGATCTCATCCATTTGTAAAAAACTAAGGTAGGCCTAACAAACAAAAATATTCCACATGGGAGATTCTCTGCCACAACATGGACAATAAGTTGTCATTGATGTTATTGTAAACCAAAACTGCTATCTGTAATCATATTTCAAATTACAACATGTTCCAAACACTGGTAAATTTTGATTAGAGTGAATTGTTTGTGAGTAGCAAACTGCAAATTTTTTATTTGATAAAATTGAAAGCTAATTATAATTTTGACAAACCTGTGCCATAAACCGGGGTAGCATAATCCGTAGTATTTGCTCAAGGACTTGGGTGCCAGTTGATTCAATTGCTTGCACTGGAATTGGACGAAATGCCGAAGGAACCTCAATGCCAACCTGGATACCATAAAATAACCCATATGCAATCTTTACATTCTTACAATCACTTTAAATGTCTTGTTATGACTAGAAAAGAGCACTTCAAAATCATTACCTCAATGACAGTATCTGAGGTCAGTTGTTGCACCAACGAGTTGCTTTTGTTGCTCTCACATGATATTTGGTTCACCATAGAAGCTGCATTCCCATACCAAATCAATGTCAAAGCAGTCCTGAAAAAAGCATAAAGCAAATGACTCAAACACAATAAAGGTTTTTCTATGAGACTTTTTATGTCTATTTTTTTGAAAAAAGAATCAAATATATATTCTTGCGTGCAAGTTTTCTATGAGACAATAAAAATGGACACGTATTTCCCAGAATAAAAAATTTTCCACCAGTTAGTTCAATCTACATACCACACCCATTTTTCCATGCCGTTACTTTGTACAATAAATAATCATTGTCAAGGCAATTTCTTTTAGTACCCACAAACTCCAGCTTGAATCAATAGTTTTTTTTTTTTTTTTTTCCCTTTAACATCTAAATGCCATATTTAGGCACTCATCCTGTTCTAATTTCTAACACATACAAGGCTGATTCTTCTCCTTCTACAAACTGATTCCATTTTGTGCCGATAACATTCATTCATGAACCAAATGCTAAAAAGTGACTAACCGTCAAATTTGTCATTCTGTGCAGCAACAATCGGCGAACCCTCAAGCTGCACCAAAAAATGATAATCAGAAAGGGTACCACCAGATCCAACCCAAAAGCACTCACAAGATTTTTTTTTTTTTTTTTTTTTTAAAAAAAAAAGAGCGAAAACACCCAAAGACCTTGCAGGACAAGAGCCTAATGCAACACCCATTGGGCTGCTCTTCCACTCTGACGAGCAAAACGGGGCAAACCTCGAACGAGAAGAATTTAATCCTATACACATAACACCTAAACGTGTTTTCATCCACCCTCTCAATCCGCTCCGCATCCAACACCGAGTACTGACTCGCGGGCAAGCTCATATACTCAACTGCAACAACAATAAATAAAAGCCCCAATCAATATCCCCATACCCCTATTATTTCGAATTTCAACTAAACCAGAAAGATACATTCCCATCCTAACATTACCTAGAGGCCGTTGGAGTTGGCGAACCGAAACAGACTCTTTACGCCGAGCAATGAATCGGGCTCTCTGGACTGAATTTGCCGAGATACGAAGCGAGGGCCTGGGAGTTTCCTCCTTTGAGGAAGCTAAACCCACTGGACCATGCCTGAAGCAGAGAGATTTTCCAGTGTTTGCGCCTGGATACGAAATGGGACTCCATCCAACATTACTAAAACAAGAAGAGCTTATTGCCATCAAACCACGAAGATAATTTCCCCAGAGGAAAAATAAAATACTGCAAAACTATTCTATTATTATTTCTTATCTTTGAAGATTTGTGTGTGGATGGATGAGCTTGGCGTGACTCTGCGGGGCAGCAGGCGATACAGATTGGTGGCGAGGAACCGGACCAAGAGGGCGTGGCTCGCTACACCTTTGCTAGGCGCACGTGATTTTTATTTTGGAATGTTTGGTTAAATACGCAATTATTCATGCATATTGTCAAGGTTTAGATTCCATACTTATATTATTCATGTTTATTGTATTACAAAATTTTAACCAAAAAAACTTCGTTATGAATTTTCTTAAAATTAAAAATAAAACATGATTGTTTGTTTATCAATATTAAATGAAAACAATAAGAGTAAAATCGTCAGTTAGGCCACTCGCAGATTTTCCCTTTTACCTCGACTCGATCAACATATAAGGTAATGAGTTTTATTTGGCAAAATATTATTGATGTGGACGATTGTAATATTGCAATAAGATAATCTCCAACAACAAATATATTCATTATCTTTTTTTTTTTTTATCATCTCACAATATGACATTAGACGGTTGGTTTATAAATAAAATATAATAAATAATTTTCAATCATCTAATATTATATTATAAAACAATAAAAAGATAATACGAATTGAAATGATGAGTAGTATTACTCAATCTCCTAATACCATATTAAAATGTGGCATAATATCACACACACGTTTAATGAGATTGGTTATGACGCGCCTCGTGGTTTATGCGATGAAATAGTCAATTCCTATCATGCTTAAAATTTTATGAAAATATCAATTTATTACATAAAATAGTTATCTACAAGATTATTATTATTATTTATTGAACATTGAGATTAAAATGGATATTTTCCTTTTATCTTAAAACCTAACTTGATTATAAAAAACTTAATATTTAATTAAAACACAACAAAAAAGGAAATAAATACGGTATGGTGATTGTTAACTTTTTTTCTATGATACTTGGGGAAATAATCATATTATCAAGAAGCATAACTACAAAATAAGTGTAGACTGTAAAAGAAATCATTATTTCATTCTATTTTTTTTTTTTTATCATACTATATAAAATGTGATATTTTTTAGAGGTTTCAATTTTACAATTAGCTATAATATATGAGATTAGGTTATGTTAATTTATAAATTTTATAATATCTACATATAAATTAATTAGTTGAATCCGAGGAAAAAATAGCCAAAGTAATACTTTTCTAGCAAACAAAAAGGTTGGCCAAAATTAGGTGAAGGTCAACGTTTGATTGTTTGATTGGCAATAGAGTAATTTAGTTATATAAAAATAATGTACTTATCATTATGCATTTTTTTTTTTTAAATGCTTATATTTAACGGACACGCGCACGCGTCAATCTGCATACAGGTAATATGGATAGCTAGCGGCGGCTCCAACTCAACAAGCTCAGCACCTTCCAGGCTTCCACCAAAACCCAATCCACCATTTCGCCGACAGCGCACACTAATTGCTCTTGTTCACTCTTTCTCGCACATCTTCTTTAACCTCGGCTTGTATTCCTCTCGGAAGTCATTTTAATTGCGTCTGTCTGTCTCTCTTTCGTGATATCTCTCTGTGAATTTGCTGCTTTCTCTAGAAGCGGGCGCGCAGACGGAGGAGGGGGCGGAGGAGATAATACTATAATAGGAATGGAGTCGACAGAGTCTTCTTACGTTTCCTCTCCGGAGGCACCGCGGAAGCGATCTCCGCCGCCTCCCAAATCGCCAACCTCAGGTCTTTCCGATCCGATCTACTTTCTCCCTCTCTCTAAAAGTCTGAATCTCTCCATAGAATTTTATGTAATTATTTGCTGAAGTGCGTTCTGATTACTTTGTTTTGTTGTAATTGTTTGATAACGGCCATGACGCAGTTGGACGATGACAATGTAGTTTTCAAATCTGCATCTCTGTCGAAACTGAAACCTAACCCTAAGCTACTCAGAAAATAGATGAAAAGAGAAGAAATGACTTATTGTTACTCTCTCTTTTTGGTTGCCGAACCATAGTGTAGAGAATCACAGTCATTTCCGTTGAAGTGTCCCGAGAGTGACATATGATAATTAGTTATATGAGACTTATAAAAAAAATTATTTATATGAGGCTCCGTTTTGTGTTACATAATTTGTGGTATTGCACAGATGACACTTTGTTATAAGTCTATAATATCTTGGTTGTTGAATATGCACTTTATGACCGTGGAAGTTGCATGGAATGTGACGGTAAAATAACATAATCATTTGACCTCTTTTCGATAATCCTAATTGTTGAGGTTTGATTTAAATTTGTTACTTCTGCTTATTGGTAATCTTCTGCGATGCCTGCATCTCCCAGATTCTATGGAGAAACCTACATACATCAGGTTTCTTGTGTCAAATGCTGCAGCTGGTTCTGTTATTGGAAAGGGTGGCTCAACAATAACAGATTTTCAGTCACAATCTGGAGCGCGTATTCAGTTGTCACGCAACCAGGAATTTTTCCCAGGGACAACTGATAGGATTATTATGATATCTGGAACCATTAATGACGTACTCAAGGCTGTAGAACTCATTCTTGCCAAATTTCTGAGTGAGGTAATCTTTATTTTTTTGTTTAACTTTACTCATAAAGAAGTGCTTATTTAACTTTATATTTCTGTTAACTTATTATGCATATACACTATTCTAAGTAAAATTTGGTTTTATTGGTTAGATTCATGCTGAAGGAGGTGATGATGTTGATCCAAGAACAAAAGTGAGGCTCATTGTTCCAAACAGCTCATGCGGTGGCATAATTGGGAAGGGGGGTTCCACCATTAAGTAGGAAAACTTATCCCCGTTTCTTTACTTAATGAAAGAAACATGCTTATGATCTATACTCTTATGAATTTACTGATAGATGGAAATTTTTATAGGCCACAATATAAAAATGCTTTTGCGATTGAATTTTTTTAAATCTTCTTTCCCTTTTCAGAATGGTCAAACATTGGGATGGTTTATTTGATTTCTTCATGATACTTATCTGAATGTGTTCTGCTAATGAGAAATTAATATATAAGCCTAAAATACCTCTTTAAGCTAGAATGGCCCTAGGCCCCTAGACGATGTTGAAATTTTTTACCCCAATTTTGTTGTTTCCTTTTTTGTGAGAAAACAATGAACATACTAGCGTTACAGCATTATTTTCTTTCTGAAACTGAAGTTCATATAAAATGCATTTCTAATTTGATTTTAAAGCTTGATACAGGACTTCAACTATACCAGTTATCAATCCTTGAAGTGTAATTAAGTTCGAGCACAAACTTGCATGGAATAAAATGATCCCATGCACACTTATTTAAAACTTAAAACTCCTGGTTTAAAAGTTTTTCAGAATTTCTAAAACCAAAATTTTCACTTTCAATCTATACATCTTAGACACCAGAACGATTTTTCATCTGCCAAAAAAAATTTCATACCTAAGTTTCCGTGAAAAAAAAACAAAAAGCCAAAAACAAATTTTATAAAACCCAAAAAAGCGCACCTCGCAAATTTTTATCCAAAGAACTTTCCAATGCTTCCTACTCACTTTTTTTATGGGTAAAAAAGCAAAAAATAAAAGCCTATAGAAAACACGTCTTTAGTTTTGTATTTGTAGTTTTGTAATTCCCGATATCTGAATTTTCTAAATTGCAAGATCAACTACTTATTGACTTTGTATTACAGGTTCTTGTGCATTTACTGTCCTAAAAAAAATATTGCTGATGTCTAGTTTTGCGATTGATCAGGTCATTTATCGAAGACTCACAAGCTGGCATTAAGATATCTCCTCTGGATAATAATTATTATGGTTTGAATGATAGACTAGTGACACTTACTGGAAATCTAGATGAACAGATGCGGGCTATTGATTTGATTATTTCTAAGCTAGCTGAAGACCCTCATTACTCCCAGTCCATGAATACCCCATTTTCATATCCAGGTGTGTCTTCTGTTATCAAATTATCAATTTAATTATGCTTCTATTCTACTCTGAGCAGCTTATAATTTTCATTTGCTACTAGCACGTTTCATTCATGTTCTCTATATTCTCAGGTCTTATGGATTTAAGTAATGCAAATCAGTTTTTCTGTTTCCTTGGGTTTGGTGTGAAGTGCTTACAGTTTGGTTAATGCGTACGTAGCACAGGATTGCAGTTTGCTGTGACATTTTGGTAGGTTTGTAAATGAGTATAGCTAAATGTTTTTGGGGAACGAGTAGGTTTGCAGTGAAATTTGGAAGGTTCGTTAAAGACCCTATATATTGAAACTTTTGCGTTGATTCACACAAGGACAACATGCCGTGCCTCTAATTTTTGTCTCCTAAAAACCTTATAAAAAATTTTGTCTCCTAAAATTATGAAGACAGTAATTCCTGTGTAAGATCTATAGTTGCTAGTTGTGGCCTGAAGGCAAGGTGCCCCATCAAAATTCCTCCATTGTCGAAGAGATGTGCGGTATATTCTTTGAATCAAGCATCCATCCTTTTTTTACCTTATTTTCTATTTGAAGATGCTGATGGAATTTTGGGTGGTGATATTGAAATGAAAGCAATGTTGTAAAGTCGGTGTCCTTACATGTTCAGTGCACATGTTCTGTCATCCATGCTTGTAGTGCTTGATCTGGTACTGTGGTCTGATAATTCCATCTTCTTGTCCTGCATTTCTTTTTAATAACAGAGAGCCAACCTCTGTCATTTACTGGTATTGCAAAGTAGTGCCTTAATTTATTGACACTTGACAGGGATGTTTTTACACCATATATTATCGTAAAGCTTAAAAATACCCCAAGTGGAAAACAATATTCAACTTCTTACTACAGACTTACTGGTTTTAAATGGCCTGTTGACTGAATTGTTGGTTTATTTATTTTGGTAGTGGTGATTGTTTAAAGACTGTTCACGCATCAAGGACTCATTGAGTAAACAATATTTACCTTAGCCCTGGGTGATATGAATTTAGCAGTTCATTAACATTAAGGGTGGGTTGGGATACACAAAACATCTTATCTCATCTCATCACATCATTACAACTTTCCCAAATTCTCATACAAAAATATAATAAGCAATTCAACTTTTTCAAACTCCAAAATAAAAATAATACTAAAAAATTATATTCTAACAATATTTTATTCAACTTTCAACAAAACATCCCATCTCATCTCATATGTACTGTCTATCCAAACCCACCAGTGCGGGTAACATTTGGTCCATTGACAAGTTTTATGGAAATGCTAGTACCTGACATTCTACGCCATTGTATAACATTCTCTAATAATACATCAGACGTTTTTCAATGTTAAGTAATGACCATACATATTCTTCAATAAATAGGAATTGTGGTCTTACAGGCTATAGCATAGTTTTATGTTGCTTATATATTTTGTCTGGAGTTATAATGGTGAACTTTAATATCAAGCAAGTTCCCTTCAACTTGAATCTTTAGGTGTTTCCTTCTCCGGTTTTCATGGTACTCCACATACATATGTGCTTCCTTCTGTTGCAACAGCACCCCAGAATACAATGAGCTATGGACCAAATGGAGCTGGAGGGAAGTTTCAGAGCAACAAGGTTTGTTATGCTCCATAAGGCTTTAGTTTTGTTGATGTTTCAAGATGTTAATTACATTGATTATATTAATGCGGATTTCTAAGAGTTTGTAGCTCTTGGTAGAGATGCTTGATAAATTTGCATGGTAGAGTCCAGTTTTGCATGACTGAGGTATGCTTTTGATGAAGAACTCCCAGAGCTGGTAGCAAATCAGGCTACCTTGGTTAGAAGCACCGATAAGAAACTGGATGTCCTTCCTGATGGTTTTAATAGCAATGAAAGAACTAGGCTTTGTGCTACCTGTTTTCCAGATGGTTTGACCTTTTGTACAGTAAAAATCAGAATGATCTAGATTTGGAGTTAATCTAGATTTGGAGTTGTTTGTTGCATTTTAATATCTTTGGACATCATTTTGGTATTGTTTTGAGATGCTCCGAGCAATTTGTCCCATGTATGTTGGATTGTGATTCACAGAAAGCGTTCTGATGTTTTCTAGGAGGATCGCAGCAATTCAGTGACTATTGGCGTTGCAGATGATCATATTGGGTTGGTTGTTGGTCGTGGTGGAAGAAATGTAATGGAAATCAGCCAGGTACACAAGTATCCAATGATGTAGTTTTTTTGCATAATGCAGAAGCGTGTGATTATAACACATTATTTTTCTGCAGGTTACTGGGGCTAGAATAAAGATATCAGATAGAGGTGATTTTGTACCTGGGACGACTAATAGGTAAAAAGGACTTGATCAAGGTCTTCGATTTGCTTGCCGATAGGATCATTTCCTAGGCAATAAAGTATTAATGGCTTGTCCGTCTTGTACCTTGTTCTGCAGAAAAGTAACAATCTCAGGGTCACACAGAGCAATAAGTGCAGCCGAGTCCATGATAATGCAGAAGGTGGCCTATGCTTCTGAGAGGGTGATTGACTAGTTTTAAAACATTCCTGTTCAGAATTCATGTTAAGAACGTTCTGGTGGACCTTCCTGCAATTTCCTAATACCTTTGGTCCTCATTAAAACAAAAGAAAAGAACAGGGGCTGTTGAAATATGTTCTCATATGATGATATAAGTTGGAAGAAATTTGCATAATTTAGTAGGAGCAAGAGCGGGAAATCTTCTTGTTGAGAGAGATCATTTATTGGTAACTTGTGTGAGGTTAAGGATGTTTTTTTTTTTTTTTTAATCTGGAAGAACATGTTGAAAGAAGCCATAATTCATTGACCATATAGAATGATCAGCTTTACTTACAGTTTTAAACTACTAAACTTTCTCAAGTATTTGTCTGATTTTCATGGATATTCAGTTCAATGTTTGAAGATTCTTGTAAGAGAAATACTTTAGCCACAAAAAAATTATACAAAAATAAACTTACAAACTGACGTGGCTTGATGCAATATGTCAGATTGTAAAGTTATTTTTATTATAAAGTAAATCTAATAGATCACATGAAGTCGCATAAATTTGTAGGTTTATTTGTGTATGTAGTACTTTTCTTCTTGTAATGGACAATATTAACAGAAAACTAGAAGGATGGAAATCAAAACTCCTATTACAGGCAGGTAGGACAATGCTCATAAGAATGGTGGCAAGCACAATTCCCTCATATCAAATGTCAGCACATCTTCTGCCAAAATCAATTTGCAAAGTGCTAGATAAAAGTTTTAAAATTTTTTGATGGGGCACAAAAAAAGACCAAAAGCACAAACTGTATTTCAAATCATGGAAGTCGATATGCCAATCAAAAAAAGCAGAAGGTCTGGGCTTAAGACTGATGGAGAATATGAATTTAGCTCTTCTGGCTAAAACATGATGGGAAATAAGTCAAGCAAATCATGGTATGTTGCACTCAATCCTATCAAAGAAGTACATAAATTCCACTCATATTTCTGGAAGGCCAAACAAAAAATAAACAAAAAATAGGCGACTCAACTTTTTGGCAAGGAATTCTGAAGACAAGGGAGACACTGGAAAAATGTATGTGCTTTCAAATTTTTAATGGCAACTCAGTCAAAGTTTGGTCGGATCCGTGCATACCAATACTAGAAAATTTTAGACCCAAACCTCGGAACCAAAATATAGAAGCCATTCCCACCTTGAGAGTTTCTGATCTGATTAACCAAATATCTCATACATGGGATGAACAAAAACTACACAACCTTTTTGAACAGGACAGTATAAGAGAAATCCAAAAAATCTCATTACCCCAATCCAATCATCGAATAGATAGTCTGATTTGGACAAAAAACTAAAATGAGAAATTCTCTATTAAAACAGCCTACCACATAACAGCTGGAGCTGCATATTCCCCACCGCAAAACTTTCCAAGTAGCTTGCTGGGAAAATTTTGGCAGGGAAAAATTCATGATTGCCATTAGCTCCTTTTATGGAAAATCATCTGGAATATGCTACCCACATGAAATTGACCGAAGTGTTATATTCCAAGTCTGCTTTCCTCCAACTGTCCATTATGTGAAGATCAAGAAGAAAAAAAATTCCATCTTTTTATGGAATGCTCTTTTACGAGAATATTATGAAGCCAAAGTAGCTGGCCATTAAGCCCATATTTGGATTGGAAACTCACCTCAATCCATCATTACAGCTTTCCCAAATTGTCATACAAAATATAATAAATAATTCAACTTTTTTAAATTTTAAAATAATAATAATATTAAAAAATAATATTCTAACAATATTTTATTTTACTATTCACAAACTATCTCAACTTATCTCTAAATCCAAACGGGGCCTAACATCTATGACGATTAATACAATACAAGAATGGATTTCGATCATAATCAAGCCCGAGTCAAATATGGGGCTAGGAGCCTAAGAAGAACATCATTTCCAAATATTCATAGTGTTGATGTTAGATTTCATTTGGCAAACGAGGAATGAAGTTGTTCACAACAATTCTGTCATCACTCTAAAGAAAGCAAAAGAGCAACTGGATTTCTTATACCAAGAAAATTTACAGACATGGAAAACAAAGCTCAATTCTGCAAAAATAATGAAATGGCAAAATCCACTAGAAGGGCACATAAGCATATCCTTTGGTGCAGTAGTAAGGGATACTTTCTCCACTTCATCAACGCTAAGCCGAAATTTAAATGGAAAAATCATAGAAATCTAGACAGAAAAAAATCACTCCACAAATCCGCTAATGGCACAAGCCTATGCAGCTCTCCTTGCAATAAAAATGGTAGAAAAACTACAAAAAGTTAGCACAATCATAGAAGGAGACTCACAACTTGTAATCTCGGCAATTCAAGGTGAAGATCAAGTTTGGAAAATTAGGCCTATAATGGAAGATATTGCTCGAATGCGGGAAAATAAATTATGCTGGAGCGTTAAAAAAATATATCGATCTCAAAATCGATATGCGCACTCAGTAGCGCAATGAGCAGCAACCAACCTTGTATTTGATCGCATACCCATAGATAAATTACTTACTTGTATTCTATATATAGATAGTGGAAATGACCCTCCCTCTAATAGTTCGTAATAATTTATTTATCTATGATAAGCAAGCTTGATTAGGGAAAAAGAAAAAAGAAAAAAAAAAAAAGAATCATTTCTGTAATTCAGGATAATGAATTCTCTCTATTTGGATTCAAATTTTCTGTTGTAATCAATGCCATTGTAGTCAATCATTATCATCGTCATTATACCTGCCAGTTGCTGCTGAGCAATGAGTTTAATGAAGCTGGGAACGATCTTGAAGCCCGAGTTGTGAAATTGGAAGGGTGCCCCTAGTTAGTCGTTGGAAACTCGTAACTACTAACTTCTGGCCTTATTTCTTTTTTAGCAATATCATTTTTCATCTTAAATTTTGTCGACTCGAGAAGACAAGAATTAGAATAAGGAAAGAACATTTCTTTCAGTTTTATCATTGGGATGGAGCTAAGAACCTAATGTGGAAGATAGTTGAGATCCTTGGCATGTGATTGAGAATATGGTCAACGAAAATCATGAAATTATATCACGCTCTCAATTTAACAATAACAAAGTAACATTTTATTTTATATTGTAGAAGTATAATAATTATAATTATAATAACAATAACAATGTCTAAGAGGGTGCAAATGTTCGGGTACGGATGTTTGCAACGTCCACCCAACACATAACATGCATAAAGTGAGGGTGAAGACGCTGCAATTTATTCTGAAATTGTAAATGATCAGAAGAAACTGATCAAATTTATTATGTTCATGGAAATTCATCGCCCCCATAACCTTCTCCGGAGCCATAGCCACTACCATAGCCAGAGCCAGAGCCATAGCCAGAACCGTTGCCGTCGTGGCCGCCTCCTCCTCCTCCACCACCACCTCCTCCTCCGCCACCTCCTCCACTTCCACCCCCACTTCCATATCCGCTGCCACTTCCATATCCCGAGCCATAACCAGATCCATTTCCATTTCCATTTCCTGAGCCTCCACCTCCACCTCCTCCTCCGCCTTGGCCGCCTCCGCCACCTCCTCCACCTCCAGTCCCACCACCTGACCCATACCCAGAACCGCTTCCGGACCCAAATCCAGACCCTGAAGCACCCCCAGATCCTCCACCACCACCTCCACCTCCTCCCTTGCCACCACCACCTCCTCCTGCAATACCATATCCAGAACCACTCCCAGACCCGAACCCTGAACCATAGCCTGAACCGGACCCAACTCCTGAACTACCTCCACCACCACCACCACCTCCCCCTCCTCCACCACCGCCTCCACTCTTCCCAACTATGACCTTTGGTGATCTCGCAGCAAAGGCAAGGTCAGCAAGGAGCAAAGCCAAGAATGCAGCAGCAACCAGCCTAGAGCTGGCCATTTCTGAAATACCAAAAGTCAACGTAGGTTGACTAAGATTAATATGGAGATCAAGATTTCTCCGTGTTTACTGATCACTCTGAGCAATCGGTACCTTGCGAGTGAAAAAGGTCAAGACAGGGCGTCTATATATAGGCATCGTAAAGGTGACATTTTCCCACATTCTGGTAGCTTCGTTTATTTATTGTCACTTCAGTGCAATGGATTATAAAAAGATAATTCGAAACGCCTTGTCTTCTTGGTTAGTGGTGTTGGTAGTGGGGGTAGAGATGGTGCAATTCTGCGCGATCATATGTTGGTGGACTCCCTTCTTGATCTTGTCTGCATGCAAATTCTCTCTATAGAATGTTCAAGTTAACCTCCACTTTTGACTTGATGGATCCTGAAACGTAGCTTTGGAGATGGGACCCATGCATGAAATGAAATCCCCACTTCGTCAATCTGTTCATACTTGAAGTCCTCACTGCACACGGACGGAGGAAGGCATTATTTTCTTTTTTTTTTATTTGTTGTGGGGGAGGAGTTCTCTTTGAAAAAAAACGTGATATTGATCTTGTACTTCAGTTGAAGTAAATCTCTGTGCAAATCATACACAGGTATATTTACAAGGTTTTTTTGGATTAATTAGAAACAACTAGAAACTCAATTTTTCTTTTGTTTTTTAATATAAACGGCATGCGGCATCCTTGAATACAGTATTGGATATATGAAGGCCTAAAATGAGATTGATATACCAGGCATGTGGGTGGAGAGAGACATTAGTTTAGTCGAAATTGATGAATATATATATTTTTTATCAAATGGGAATATCAACCTAAAATCAAGACAAGTGTTACTGCCACAAATTTTTTTTTTTTTAAATTTTTTTTTTTTTTTTATAAAAGTCTACATATAAATTGACTTGAGTACTTGATATAATATGTTAAATTTTTTTGATATAAAAGTAATTTTATAATTTAACGTACAATATCAAATCACATCAGTTTATAAATTTAGTTTTATAAAATCACTTTATAGCTAAAGTAATATAAGTGATACTAAGTAAAAATCTTAAATAAACAAACTTCACGCGTGCAAACGCTTTGTAAAAATGTAAGTCATATTAAAAGTAATAAACTTTTTTGCACTTTTTAAGATAAGATCTGTTTTTTTATTAAAAAAAAAAATTGCGCTAGGACTTATCTATTTAAATCACGTATAAATCATATATTTCTCGTAAGATAAACGTGATGTCGGTGTAGATAATGAAGACCTTCTAAGAGCATTAGCAGTAAATTCAAGAAAGTTTGACCAAAATTTAGTTAAAGAATTTATTTTTATAAATTTAATTAGTCACTTTTTAACAATATAAAATAACAAACTCTTCAAATCTATTACTATTTTATTAAAATATTAATTTTGAAATTTTTATTTATTTTAATTTTAATTATAATTTGAATATTTATTCTTTATTAAAAAAGTGCATATTAATTTTTTAACGTTTCATATTATTCCTAACGAATATAATTTTCTAATGATCTTTTTTTTACAACGGTCATATTCTTTCAACCGAAACATTTTTTCAAAGTTCATATTTTTCCAACAGTCATATATTTATAATAAATATATTTTTTTTTATAATATTTTTGCAGGAGAGGAACAGCAAGTAGCGAGAAGATAATTATTTATAGTGAAAATAATATTTAGCAAGTTCAAGGGATTGGTTAGATTTGGCCAATGAATAAATCTTGGATTAAAATTATTGTTTATTTATTGAGTTTATTATAGTAAATCTTTGTACAACCTATCTAAATTTTAATCAAAAATTGACGAAGTTGAGTACACTGTTAAGATACCTGAACGTACGTGTCTGGAGTGTAGTGATGCTACCGGGTAAGCCAATCATGACATTATACACGTGGGAAACCCTAAAATCCAACGCCACAAGCTCCCACTAAAACTCACCTACCCCAAAGTACCACAAGTCCTTCCTCCAAATCACCATTGCTGAAGTGCGTTACTTTTCTGCAACTTTAAGCTTAGAATGACAAATGGCACCATGTTTTCATACTTTGCCAGCTTTCTTTGTGGCCATATATGCAAAGCTAGCTTGCTTGCACTTTGTCTTCAATCATAGCAATATATGATAACCTTTATTATACTCTTACGCCAAAAAGCATGGGCTTCATGTTATAATGGCCATCTTTTTTTTTTAATTGGACATGAATGATCATCAACCGCATTTTGTGAGCGAAATCTGTATCGCATTCTCGACGCACGTTATTGATAATGATAACGTTTAGTGTAATTCAACGTATAGCTATAGAATGCGTAAGTACTACGTAATCGTTTTGAAAAAAAATAATATCTATCATTAAAAAATTAATTTTTTTCATTAAATTTCGTATTTATTCATTTTTTTTAAAGTGATCATGTGGCGCTTTCAAATTTCACAATTGCAAATATATTATTTCTCTAACGTTTATTCTATCAATTAATCATTAAATGCATGGGTTGGAGGACACATACATATGTTATTAATATTGTGATGGGGTAAAAATACACCATGTCCAAAATCCAGCCCATCAAATAGGTTATCACTAGAAGATAAAATGAGTGAAAAGAAGAGGTGACAAGAGGAGACAAAGGGGTGAGGGTGTCAGGAGGTATGAAAGTGTCAAGAGAAAGTAAAAAATAGAGAGACGGTTAGACATGTAAGGCAGAAATCTCTCACTACTACCGAAGTGCATGTATGAAAATGGTCAAATAAAAGCCTATGGTTTTGGAGACTTCGACTTTTTTCGACTTTTGAACTTCTTCTTCAACCTAAGGGCTCCAGACTCAAGAGAGAACCACTTCTCTAGAAAATAGATCTGCAACTCTCATTGTATAATGAGAAATGAGAGACTATAAACAAGTTTATTATAATAAAATTTTTTCTTCCCAAATCTCGTGGAAGTAAGCGTAGTACCAAATCACGTAAATTGGTGTTTTTATCTCTTCTTATTTTCTCAACATTTAAATATTGTTCATCTTTATAAACATACGCACTGGTACCGTACAGCCACACCGGACCACCAAAGACTCCACACATCACAAATCAAAGCCAAGCCATCTCAACACATCCCGGGAATAGATCTCACTTCTATTTAGGACTCTGCGTTTCTTGACGTTAATAAATATAATAACGACTAATTAGAAACAAAGGCAATTTTTCTTTGATCTGTGAAATTATTCTGAAAGAACGGTACTAGAGAGTAGTAGTAGTAGTAATAGGCATTTGTAGCTAACAAAAAGAGATCAAAGAACGAGGAAGAAGCTATCAGTGGGAAGTTCTCAAAGAACCTTGTGCCATGTACTGCCAGTTAGAAATTAAAGCAGCTAGCACTGCAATAATTTCCAGTAGCTTTCATTAATGCACGAGCAACAACAGGCCAGAATTGGCCAGCTGTAGTGTGAGCGTATGCAGACGAAGATCAAGATATATATATATATATATATATATATATATATATATATATAAATAAATATAAGAGACACGATGCATGCACCTGTTTCTTTCATACCAAGGCATCAGATAAAAATTGCCCCTTCAAATTTTCTGAGCCAAAACCTATGGGAGCCACAACATTTCAAGACGATGGCTATATATGTTTTGGATTTTGGCTGTTGGGACTACACATACCGGCCCCTTGAATCTTTTTTTTAAACAACATTTTTATGGGCATTGAATCGAAGGTTAGATTACTCGTAACCAGCCACATCCAAACGGGCTAAGAATGATTTGATGAATGGAAAGTCAAACAAACAAACTGAATAATTTAGGTTTCCTATCGGACGGATTAAAGCTACGTGAAAGGCTCCAAATCAATCGGGTTGAATGTTATGAACTCATTTCTGTCTGTGTATGTAATTAGGATGGGGCGCTGTGAAGGAATAATGGAATAATGGATGCAGAATGAAGGAGATGAAATGCACACAAGCTGTTTGTGGAAATGGCTCAAAGGCCAGAAGATAGTATTGTCAATAGGGTTCTTTGAGAGAATTCCTTAACCTCCAAAAGTTCATTACAGATATATTCTTTTTTTTTTTTTTTTCCGATCCCACTGATTTTACATCTTTTTCCTTATATTACATTTAAGAAGACATGTAACTAACTTTACTATTTGCTAAGATGACCAGACTTGACTCGAAAAAAATGACAAACTCACTAAAACTGTTTGGATTTCCATCACCAAACGTTGTGTCTAACTGATATATACTAACCCACTAACCCCCCAAAATGTACCATTTGGAGTCTTTAATTCCCAAACGATGAGTATTACAATTATTGGCCCAGACCCACGGTGACTTCTCAAAACGCTGCATATCATCCCATCTTATAGGCTTGGTCTCTACACACTGTTTCATTACTTCACACACAACACGACTTTGTTTCCACTTCAACACTTGGTGGTTTACTTTCACTTCACGAACTTAGACACTTCTACACACTTCCATCCCTTCTAACCTTCAGTTCTCTTCTTCCAGCCGCCGGAGTCTTGACATTGAAGTTGAAATTTAACTCCATGCTAATCTTGGCGTGGTGGTAGAAGAAGGAAGAGGTATCCTGGTGAGTTTGGGAACATTGGGATCTAATCAAGAACGAGGCTAATGAAGGAAGAGTTATCCTCCTCAAACATATTTTACGAGTCATCAACCAAGCGGCTGATTTTTTGACAAAACAAGGGGCAAGTGGCTACGATGGTGTTTTCTCAAGAAATTCTGTTTTACCACGAGTTTTAATTGGCACGTCGAGAATAAACAAGTTGGGTACTATACCAGTTATTCGGCTCAAATGAGGTTGCTAATGTATAGATAGTCCATAGATAGAATGTAGTCGTACTTAAACATTTTGTCATTGCCAAGAAACACGGTTTCTACTGCTATAAGTGAAGGTTTTTAATCTATAAAATTCTTCTTCTAAAGAAAAAAAGGAGTTTCCTTTCTGCTTGGCTGCAAAATTAGTTCAAACAGAACTATATTCAACAAAATAATTCCAGAAATTTTAATCCTTAATTTTGGCGTCTATGGAAATTATAATATCGTTTAAACCGTTTACCACCATCTTAATTAGCGGGTTAAATACATAAAGGAGCCCCACTTGAAAGTGATTTTATAATTAGAAAACACTAGTGGAGTTTCTCAAAGTTACGACTCAATTATTTTAATTTTTTTTTAAATTAATAGTTAAGAAAGTAAATATTAATGAAATTGTGTATTTTTTTTTATTTTTTTAATGATTAAAAATATTAAAAATTTGTTAAAAAAATAAAAGAAAAAAAATAGACTAGCAGGCCGCCAGCGGTAGGCCCGCTAGCACTGTCCTTTATAATTTTATGGGCCCCCGAATCTTGGGTTGTTTAAACGTATCTTCTTCTTCTTCTTCTTTTTATTAGTTAAACTCCTTGTGAATGTAATGTTAAAAAACAACGCACGTGATAAAATGACAGATGAGCATCCGATTCTAATAGGAACCTCAAATCCCGCAACAGCTGCTGATAGGCGGCTTGACGGACAGCTGAGAAACAGAAGTTCTTGCCCAGCGGATATGGCAGAATCTTGGGATTGCAGCAACCAGTTTTGTTGGGGAACTCGGAAAAGAAGTTGGAGGATTTTTTGTTTATAACCAATCATCCAAGTTTCAAAATCTATAAAATAATCCATGAAAAGTAAAAGGAATATTTGTGTTGAATTTGTGTCAAACCTCTTAAATTGTTAAGTTTTTCCAAACTCTGGTCACCAAAACAATTGGCACCAGAGTCATGCCCCAACCCATGTTCTTCTCCTAAGAGGTTTGGTTTCAGATAATTTCAGAGGGTACAACATGTTGAAAAACGAGAGCCACCCAGACATGAAAGTCCCCACAACTGTAATTCCAGCCTACCAAAAGCTTAACAATAACAACAAAGAGATTTCCAAGCTCACCTTTTTTGACAGGTGCGTCTGCATGGCCTTATACTACCATCTCTTCAAACATTAATTCCCGAGTGCTTACCCTCTTCATTCTCGTCTCCCCCTCACCTTTCGCTCCGGCCTCCATAATCCCCATACTCAATAAAGACCTTCTCTTTCTCTTGTTAAAGAGATATTCTCTCTCTGAACTGGAGTACTCTCTCTATCTCTCTCTAAAACTTTTTCTCTCACTGTAATGTCCGTCTCTGCTGCCATGGCGGTGGCAGAGCTATCACATTCATTCACCAAAACCCACTTGCATTCATCCCAAGTCTCATTCAAATCTACTCGCCTCGTCAATTACCGTCGCTGCGCTTTTCGACCGTTCCCTCAAATACGAAGCGCCACAATCTCTTGCTCTGTTGCAACAACGTAAGCTTTTTTTCGACCCCACTAGTTCTGTCCCACAACAATAGCTTCTTAATAATCATATGGTTTTTTATAATTCTCAGTGAAGTTAAAGCTCCGGTCATAGAGCAAGCTGAGGACCCCAAGAACAAGTCCGAATGCTTTGGCGTGTTCTGCCTCACGTATGATCTCAAGGCTGTAAGTTTTTGTCCAAAAAGTGTTCGTCTTTTTTATGCTAACACAATGAGTTATCTTGAATTTGAATCTAAAGTTTCGAATTAAGTTATGTTGAGAATTGAATTTTTATGTTGAGCTCCATTGTCTACTATAAGTGCATTGACGTTGTTTGTCAATATGTGTAATCGTTTGTTGTTGATATAAGGTAGTAATTTTCTTCCTTTTCTTTTTCTGAAAGATTCAGTTGACTCTGTTTTTAAGTTCTCCGTTTTCGCCTTTTTAAGTCCATATTATCTTACACCTAACAAATCTACTATCATATGGTCTCAGGAAGAAGAGACAAAAACCTGGAAGAAATTGATTAATGTTGCAGTCTCAGGAGCAGCTGGGATGATATCTAACCATCTGCTTTTCAAAGTAAGAATTTCTTCGTTAAATCACTACTTGTCTCAAAAGTTTAAACCGATGTAAAGAAATAGATTTTATTAGTTATTTTAAGTCTTAACAGTACCCCATACATGTGGGCCAAACTCCCATTAATAAGTGGGTCCAACACGTAGAATATTTAATTAAATATGGTGAAGTATAGAGTTATGGTTCGAACTCAGAGTCTCTGCTGTGATATAATGTTATATCACTTGTCCCAAAAGTTTAAGATGATGAGAAGAAGTAAATTTTATTAATATTTTATATCTTAACATTCTTAAATCCAACTCTTAAGAATCATTTCCTTCTGTTCTTGAAAGGTTGTTGTGGGTTTTTTCTATTAAGCCCACAGTTTGAGCCAATGAGTTCAAAGTTAGGAAGTCTTTTGAATCTAGAGATTGAGGGAGGTAAAATTCGCCCCCACTTGTTGACTTTTTATATAATAAATAAACCCATTATAAAAAAAAAAATGTTGTTAAACATATATGTATTACATCAAGGGAATATGCCTTACTCATTTGGATAAATTACTGAAAAAGTTGTGATGCATTGAGCTCATTTGCCAACCACTGACAGTCCAATGTATTATTAAGCTCTCTTTTAAAATCTTATTGGCTCCTTTTGAAAATTCACAGAAATTGAATCTACATTCCCATTTTCCACAGCATTTGAAGCACTAAAACAGAGTCCAAACGAAATGCTTAGTAGAGGGAAAGAATTGGAAAAAACTGGAACAAAAGAAAGTTGCTTTTGAAAAACAACTTGAAGTTTTTATGAAAAAATGAAAGTTGTTTGCTTCGGACATGGAATCTGACTTTATTTTTCCAGCTTGCATCTGGTGAGGTTTTTGGTCCTGATCAACCTATTGCTTTGAAATTATTGGGGTCTGAAAGGTCGTTCCATGCTCTTGAAGGTTTGTTTCTTAAGTCAATATACTCTAGTAAGTAAGAAGACTTCTAGAAAAATAACTCAATGATAACTATGGATCTCCATGTTGATTCATGTAGGTGTTGCTATGGAATTGGAGGATTCCTTGTTTCCTTTATTGAGGGAGGTAAGTATAGGCATTAATCCATATGATATGTTTCAAGATGTAGAATGGGCCCTTTTAATAGGAGCAAAGCCTCGAGGGCCTGGTATGGAACGAGCCGATTTGCTAGACATAAATGGCCAGATATTTGCAGAGCAGGTATGACTGCAAAAATAACATCTCCTGCTAGTTTTTTTTTTTTTTTTAGTTTTAGTTTTTTCAAAAGGCTTGTAAAGTTTGCTCTTATATCTTTTTTTTTTTTTTTAATTTTAACTTCATAGGGAAGGGCTCTCAATGCTGTTGCATCCCGTAATGTCAAAGTGATAGTTGTGGGCAACCCCTGTAACACTAAGTAAGAGGATTTATTTTTTGGTCCTTGACATACAGTTTTGAGTTTAATATTGCAGTTAAGAGTTTCATATCGTGCCTGTAACTGCATTGTGTTTCCTATTCTATGCAGTGCATTAATCTGTTTGAAAAATGCTCCAAAAATACCAGCAAAAAACTTTCATGCTTTGATCCGGTTAGATGAGAATAGAGCAAAATGTCAGGTAAAATTAGCTCATGAATATCACAGGCATCAATTACAAACATATTTGATTATCATGGCCAAAGGGAATTTTTGTTCTGAATAATGGCCATTATTTATGCAGCTGGCCCTCAAGGCAGGTGTCTTCTATGATAAAGTGTCAAATGTGACCATCTGGGGAAACCACTCTACCACTCAGGTCATTAAGAGGTTCTGTTGTAAGAGTGTGGATGAAAAAAATATTCCCCCACTCGTCTCCTAAAGAAACTCTTTATGTAACTTTATCAGGTTCCGGACTTTTTAAATGCTAGAATCAATGGCATGCCGGTCATAGAAGTTATCAAGCTTCGCAAGTGGTTAGAGGTGGAGTTTACAGAAAAGGTCCAGAAGGTAAGCTTTGCAGAACAATAATAGATTAAGACGTGAACTTAGTTTAAAGAATTTGCAAAGTCCACTATTGACCTATTTGAGTTTCAGCTTCAGGTGCTAAAAAGTAAATTTTGATTTGCAGAGAGGCGGTGTGTTGATTAAAAAATGGGGAAGATCTTCAGCTGCATCAACTGCCGTGTCAATTGCCGATGCAATACGATCTTTAGTTACTCCCACTCCTGAGGGTGATTGGTTTTCATCTGGAGTGAGTTCACTTTCTTGTAACTTGCAGGCATACAAATATATGCTTTGTTTATGCTGTCTGGTTTTTTTGAGAATCAAATCAGAAATTCCCTACCAAAATCATATTTCCAGGCCCAGGTATCCAGCAACTCCACTCATATAAGATGAACCAACAGAAGATTCTTTTGGGGAAAAAATGCAGTTCATCTCAGTTTTTCCATTTTATTTATTTTTTTTCCTTTTTTCACAATTTTTCCAAACAAAGACTCTCATGTTTATTATATGGTGGCACTAAAATGTTTATTATCAGAGACAGTTGTTTTTTGAAGTGAAACTGCAAGTTGAACGTCACTTTTACTGAAAATTCCTACCCGCACTAATTATCAGTACTACAATACGATAAAGAACTATCAGAGTCATGCTTCTTGACTTACCAATTAAATAATATGGCTTTAGTCTCCAGTCTCATTGTTACAATTCCATTGTAGGTTTACACCAACGGAAATCCTTATGGAATAGCAGAGGATATTGTTTTCAGTATGCCATGCAGATCAAAAGTAAGTTTAGATCAGAATTCCTTCTCTTTTTCTTAAAAAATACTGTTTAATTGACTTTACCATTATAAGTTATGCTTCCCATTCTACAGGGAGATGGTGATTATGAATTTGTCAACAATGTAATATTTGATGATTACCTTCTCGAGCGAATAACCAAGGTAAGCTATCCTCATATGATATTATTATGTCAATATCATAATAATACACCGAGGAATGATGGAAGAAATAATCACCTAATGAAGAGGTTAAGGATGCATCGAACTGAATCTTACTCGGATGAAAAGAGTCCACATTCGTGTACTGAACTGTCATCTACAAGTCATGGCCAGTTAGCATTAGGATCTTCATATCTACAAAATCCTTTGTTTTATTTTTAATCATTTTTGTAACAATTATTTTGCAGACAGAAGCAGAACTGCTAGCTGAGAAGAGATGCGTGGCCCACCTTATAGGGGAGGTAGATATTCTCATTTCTCGCCATTGCCTCCTTGTGTTAAGGTACATGTCATCTTTTCTTCATACGCTCTGACTTTATTATATCGCAGGGCATCGCTTTCTGTGATATACCTGAGGACACCATGCTTCCTGGGGAGATGTAACGCTTATCCAACTGCTTTATATCTGAGGAATACGATTTCAGACGAAGCTACCACAGTGAGCCGTATGAAAATATATACAGAATTTAAGATTATGCCATTATTTATCTAAAATTAAGTATGGAACAAAATATAGTTGGGCAGGTTGTAATAGAGATTCGGTATGTTGAGCCCTTTGTTGACTTTCGAAGTCGCCTTTTGATGTCAGAACTAGCATAAATTGGAGTTTTTTTTTTTTTTGGTCGATGCGTATTCTTTGCTCTCCGATCTGAAGCCGATCTGGCTTGTTGTATCATGGATATATATATACACATACACACACATATATATTTATATGAAAAATGCTAAATATACTTAAAAAAAACTTACTTCTCCACATGTCAGTTAGAAATATACTGAAACTCATGAAATTTGAATTAAAAAAAAAAAAAAAAAAAAGCTAACAAAATAAGTTTTGTAAGTAAAATTGAAAGGAAAAAAATATAAATACATGTAGCACTACTTGGAAGCCCTCTATAGAGAGAAACGATCTAGACGGCAATGCAAGTTGCAATCAATAAAAATTCCGTAACAATACACCAATAAATTTATAAAGCTTCTCCCAATGTTGCTCTGAGACCCCTCCACTGATTGTCATTGTTGTAAACAGTTGTTCAAGTTCGCCTTTGTTGTCGCAGTTGGTGCTAAAAAGTAAAATTAAGAAGGCAAAAACAAGATTGAGAGGTTCAATACTTCAGCGTATGCACTGTTAGCGCCAAGCTTTTGTGACTGATTAAAATGCATATACAAAAGCGACTAATAACATTTTACATTGTTAAGACTCCTCTATCGCAACCTTTCTTTCTCAAAAGCGTGGTCAAAAAAATGCTCAACATAATCTTGCAGCGTTACTTGATGCAAATGTAGCTTGCAATTTTGAAGCTCACAGAAAGAATCACGACCCAAAACAACATCAAGAAGAACCAGCTCCGTAAGACTACGGATGATGTCTTGCCAGCATGTAAGTCGGTCATTGCCACCAAAGAAGCAGAATTAATGTCACCTTGCAGGAGCGAGTAGGGCATTATGAGGTTGATGTCAACATTCTTGCCAAGCAACCAGTCTGTCCCATTTCCAGTTGAAGTCATGTTTCTTATTCTGATCATACCAGCAGTGACATGAACGGAGCTGGAAGATTGTGCAGCAGAATGGAAGTGAAGAGCTGCATCTTTTGCAGGGAACTCTGGGGCAAAGGCGGGAGGAGCAGTGATGCTGTCCATCGTGTCAGTGGCCCGTTTGATGAATGGATTCTTAATGTCTGCACCATAAATCACCCAAACAAGAATAAGCCCAAGAGCAAAAGACGAGGGGAAAAACTAGACCGAAGTGAATACAACCCTCAAGGGATCACATATTTATATACAAATGGCATGGGATACCAAAAAAGTAAGTTACCAGGGGAGATTTGATACTTCAAATCCTACCTGACTCATATATAGTGGCCTCTGGCTTCTGCGTTGAAGAGGATGCATCATTGCTCCCCTGTGCCTCTGACAGATGTATACTTCCTGGGTACACTAGGTCAGTTCCTCCATTCTCATGCTGTTATGAAGCATTAAGTTCATTAAAAGCTACAATGCAAAATCCCAAAGCACAAGTGATAGTCATTGTATTTCAGAAGTATGAATTTACCTTCTGTGTGAGGGGTGCTTGATCAGACACCAGCTTCTCACTCCCCACAATTTCAGATGGATCAAAAACTACGTCATCATCTGAATTAAGGAATGTCAGGTACTCATCCAGCATGTCAAAACCTGCAGGATCAGACTCAGCAGGATCTAAAAGATCATTAGATTCAAGGAATAATCCATCACCCAACAGAGGATTATCAATGTCATCCAAGTAGGGTTTGTTGAGGGAGTAATTGACTTCCAGTGGATTCATGCTATTGTTTAATTCAACAAAATAGTCATCATTGATTGGTTTTATGTCCATCTCATATTGCTCTGGCATATCAGCCACCTGCTGGTCATGACGTGGCTCAAAAGTTTCACTACGAACTATGATAGGCTTTTGATCAACTTCAATGAAATCCCCACAATGGTCATCATAGTTGCTTGTCTCCCCATAATAAAAGTTCAAAGGACAGGGAGTTTTTTCGGATGGAATGCTAATCTCAAGATCCTGGAAAAATGAAGCATGCTTAAAATTTTAAGAATTCAAATATCTGAATTAACAAAAAAAAAAAATACATATGGCAGGCAGGGAAGAGGTACACTAAGCATGACTCGGTACAAGACATCCTAAGCAATAGTGGAGAGCACCCGACTGATCCTCACAACTAATAAGAACATTTGAAAAACCTAAGACCAATGTGATAGTTGATATACTAACATTAAAGATATATCTGACATTAAGTTTGAGATCCTACGAAATATTCTACTTTTATAATCTTCATTCCCAACAAAGCTGGGGCAATGGAGATCAAGAACTATTTGATTGGCAGTGTTTAAAAAATTCTCCAAGGTTTTAGCTAATAGGCTGAAGACGGTGTTGTTGAAGATTGTCTCCAACTCACAAAATGCCTTCGTCCAAGGGCAACAAATTTCTCTTAAAAGAAATAAGAAAAGGACAAATCAAAAACCTGATCAAGGTCAGTTGCACCATCACCAACTACCACTTTGTCAACTGCGGCATCTCCATCGGGCATGAAAGTCGCCACATCATCATCCCATTCCTCCTCAATAAACGGCGCCCCATACTGCTCACCATTCTTTGGCCCCGTCCCACTCTTCTGAAAAACCCTACACAGCACAAACGTATCCTGCCCCCAACCCCAAAGAAAAAAAAAAAAAAAAAAACTTCAATTCCAATCCCCTCAATCAACAAGAATCTCAAAACAACGAATAAAATAAAATAAAAAAGGAAAAATTACAGTTCTATCACACACTTACTATTGCGATTCCGGCTTTCTCCAATTCCTCGTCGACGAGGCGATACTCGTGCATGACCCAATTGGAACGAGCGCCATGGGGGGCACGGCCGCTGTGATAAACGAGAGTCTTCTTCATCCCCACGGTGCGCGAGTTTTGGTGGACCGGCCGGTCCTTCCCCGTGGTCTTCCAATAACCCCTCTCTGTGGCCCGATTGGTCCTCAAACTACTTCCATACTTCCTGTCCAGTGCACTGAAGAAATACCACTCCAAATCCCTGCTTTTCAGCTTTGACTTGCCTAAAAGGTCCACCCCATCCCCAAAACAAACAAAAAAAAAAAATGAAAAAAAATAAATAAAAGCAATATATAAAGCGAGAGAAAGAGAGAGGAGTTACTTGGAAGATCCCAGGGCTCGGATTTGTAGATGTCGACGACGGAGATAGGGTCGAAGCGGAAAGGCTTGGAAGAGACTTTGCGCTTGAGGTAGTAACGGACGAGTTCTTCGTCGGTGGGGTGGAATCGGAAGCCGGGGGCAAGTGAGGTTTCGGTGTCACGGCCCATAAAGTTCGAATCGCAGTGATCGACGTCGGAGTTACGGTTAGGGTTTCTATGGAGAGAGAGAGAGAGAGAGAGAGAGAGGCAAGTCTTCCTAGCAAGAGTAGAGAGGGGGTTAGGTACAAGCAATGAGCGCGGGGGGAGGGAAGGCTGGAATAGTAAAGGTGCTTCGTCAGTGACGTCATTAAAATGAAATGAAAGTCCGATTGAGGTGCCAACTGCCGAGTGTCTTTTAGAGCATCTCGTTAACTTGACTAAAATTAAAAGATGGTTAAAAATTAGATCATTAGCTTGATTAAAATTGAGAGATACTTAAAATTTAGATTATTTGTATAAAAAAGATACCATATTAGAATGGTTAAATTTAAAACAATTTAGATTTCAGTTACAATACTTCACTAAATATAACTAACTATAATTACTTTATCAAATATTAAAATATTAATTTCTCACTCCAAGCAAATAAATTAAATTAATTAGAATATAATTAATATTTAACATTTAGAATATAATTATCATTCACATTTAATAATACTTTTTTTAATATTAATTTAATTAGAATATAATTATTGTTAACATTTAATAATATTTTTTTAATATTAATTTAATTAGAATATAATTATGATTTACATTGAATTGGTAGAACTACAAGTCTACAAAATGTGATAAAAATAAAATTAATTAATTAATTATTAAAATAATAATATTTTATTATTATATAGAAAATAAATAAATAATTTAATATGAGAATTAAATTTAAATAAAATAGATAAATATAAATTTATGTAATATTAATTAAAATTTAAAAATACATTTGATCAATCGAGGATTCGAGAATGCTCTTAATTGGGTCGTTGGTCGTTAGCTCGCACGTGAGGATGCTGGAGTTTGGAAAACGGACCTTTATCCCATTCATTTTTGCATAGGGTGCGGCTATGTACCGTTCTAACTTGACCTCTGAGTATACCGTTCAACCTAAAATATTTTTTTTTTTATATTTTTTTAATATATTTAAATATATTTAAAAAATAAAAAAATACATAAATATATTTTAAATCATTTCTTTAATTATTAAATAAAAAAAAACTAATCAACAGTCAAATAAAGATATCAAAAAAAGTGAGCATAGTAATATTTTCCTTTTGGATAATAGCCACCGCTGTAGGAGCTCCCGCTAGAATATTTTTTGTGTGTTTTTTTTCAATTCTTTACATAGCTTTTTTTTAACACTTTTAAATATTTATAAAAAGTAAAAAAAATCATAATATTATTAATAAACAATTCTTTATTTACAAAGTAAAAAAAAAAAAATCTTAACGGGAAGATTATTTATTTTATTTTATTTTATGATGTTATGATTTTTTTATTTTTTAAAAATGTTAAAAAAATCCATGTAAAACAGAACCAAAAAAAAAAAACACAAAATAACTCAGCGGGAGCCGCAACGCAAAAATTGTTGGTCAGTGCCAGCGTGGTACCCGCCGGCACAAATCTTCCTTTTTATTTTTTATATATTTTTAACATTTTTAAATATTTTTAAAAATAAAAAATATATATCAATACACTAAAAATCACTTTTTTAAAAAATACAATAAATAATTTAAATACATGAACTATCAAAATTAATGGGAAGCAGCATACTAACATTTTTAAAAATTGTTTCTCCGGTTCTCAGTTTCAAAATGATTTCCTTTCTAATCTAATGGATTTGAGTTGCATACTTCAGGGAGTTACGTTACTTGCAAGTTTGGTGCATTAATATATAACTTATTGTGGGATTCCAATTAAATATAAAACAAATCACAACTTTATTTATTAATTAATATGGCACAGACTTCACATAATTGAGAAGTTAAAATTAGAGGTGCTAATATGTGACATGATCCGTGAATCCAATACAAACATAACACAAAATTAGTAGTCTGACTTTAATGTTAACGGGTTCGGATCAAAATGGGTTAAGTTACCCGTTAAGACATAATTTATAAATGGGTCAACGTGTTTTTAACACGAAATCAACTCGTTTTGACTCGTTTATAATTTATTTCAAAATTAAGAGGGATGCTACTCATCATCCCACACTACACACTTTACATGTTTTTAAATTATTTTTTATTTTATTTTATTCGTGTTAAACTAATTGAGTTGTTCTACTTATTATTCATACACCACATGCTTATTTTAGGAAAAATGAAAAAAAAAATTAAAATAGGTGTGGTGTGTGGTGTGTGATGTGTGAGGATGATAAGTAGAATTATTCAAGTCTTATTATTGTTAAGTTGTAATATTGATATTTTTCAATATGCTTATGTTTTTATTGTTTTTATTGTTAAGATTGTAATTTTAGACCTGCGCTCATATTTGTTATTTTATGGTTTGTAATATTAATTTTATTATATATTAAAATTTAAAAAATATTGATATATATTTGTTAAGATATTGTGGTTATTAATAAATATAGATTTCAATTTTAATGTAAAATTATGTTAATCAGGTCAAATGAGTTATGCATTTTAGTTCAACTTATTTACATAAAACAAACAAGTTTAAACGAGTCACATCACGTTAACATATTTCTAATTAATTATTAAATAGGTCAAAATGAATTACACAACCCGTTATCTAAATAAGTTAAGTTAGAGTTTGAAAGTTTGATACGTTTAGTTTAAATGGATTAGATTTGGATTGACCTATATAATCAAATGTTCATGATTTGACATGATACAAATATAATCTAAAGACACGATTTGTCATCCCTAGTTAAAATATGGACGGTGCTACTCCCATAGAGGGAGGCCATTGAAACAACCACCGAATAGGAGAAGAAAATTTATTTTTCTTTTCAAACATTTTTTTAAATTCATTAAATATTTTTAAGAAAAAATAAAAATAAAAAATTTATTTAAAAATCCTTACTTAACAATTAAGTAAAAAAAAATAAAAAATAAAAAAATCCAATCGGTGGCCACCATCCTTATGTGGGAAAAGTATTTCCCTTAAAATATAGGTTTACAAATAAAATTTTTCTTCATTAATTTTTTTTCTTAAAAAATCAATTACCATGCATGTCTATTAATAATTAAACACACACAAAAGGCCTTCACCAACTCATTAAGGCCAAGTTTTTTTCAAAAGTTTTCATTAAATTTGAAGATGTCAAACTCTACTTCTTTTAATCTAAACAAAATACATTATTTAAACTTTTTATTTAATTATTATCTAAATACAAAAACCAAAATAACTTTCCAAATACTAATAAAAAAACTACTTTCAAAAAATATATTGTTCAAATTAATCAATAGAGCTAAATTTATAGTTAAAACTACTAGTAGACAACCAAAATAATTAGTCATGGTAGGCATTTCAACTCTATTTGTCCATTTTTGCAAAAACCAGTACAAAACTTAATTTTTTTAAAAAAAAAAAATTATCTAGTTTATCTCTCATTTCTCAAAACTCAATAAACAATACATTTCAAGAAAATTCTCAAATATTCTAAAATAAATTGCATAAGAAGTCTTTCATCTTGAACTTTCCTTTAAGTAATCATCTTTATTCTTTAAATTTAAAATCCAAAAAGAAAAAACAGTTTATAAAAGGAAATGGCAAGAACCACAAAAAAGAAAAAAGAAGAGAGAGAGAGAGAGAGAGAGAGAGCGAAGTCGCATACACCAAAACAGATCAGCCAAAAACCAGTACACCAGAACAGATCATGCCAGAACAGCTTCTCCATCTTACAGACTTACCTGGAAAGCACTATTGTCTTCAAATTTTGATGCCCTTAACTGGTTAAGACTACAGTGAAGTAAACCAGCTGTTTGTGTTTTACCGTTGTCTATGTAGCTGGTCCTGAGGGTGGCCTTAAGAAGGCTGAAAAGATGAGAAGTTCAATATTTCAGGTCATATACTCACTCAGTTCATAACAAGACCTGTGCGACTTTAATATGTAATAATGTAACAAAACCAGATTGTCAAAATTTCACATGACCTGAGATTTATATATCACGCCAAGCGATCAAGGGAAAAGTTGGCCCATGATCCAGTTTTATTCAGTGAACCTCAGCTGTAGGATCGAGTACTTAATAGGGAAAAGCATTTCAACTGTTTCACAGAGACTCAGTTCGATTTTCTTACAACGAAGTTCAAAACTTGCGCTGGAAAAGATTACATAATCTCACATCAACTCACTTGGGGTACAAGGCCACATTGGAAGCTGAAGATTCATACAACATAACAAGAGATGATATTACACGCGCACTACCGCCGTTCACTTGACATCCCGGTTACTCTTCCTCAAATCTTCATTTTCCTTGTTCAGAAGATCGATTCGAGATTGAAGAATGTTAATCATGGTTTGGGCACTCATCATTTCAAACTTCAATGTCTCCCTCTCTACTGAAATTTTATGAATCTCATTTTGCAAATCTTGTATAAATTTCAAGCAGCTAGGAGGCACGGATGAATCGAGACTAGCAGGATCAAATTCAGGAGAAACTGAAAGACTATCTTTGGGTTCAAAAGATTCTAACAGTGAATATTCCACCAGTGCAGAAAGAAAATTTCTTGTAGTTGCTGTGGTGGTGGTGGTGGTGCTTGTTGTTGTCATCAATGTTGTTGCTGCGGTGGTGGTTGTAGAGGAACCATGATCCTGACTCATCCTAGGTGATGTCTCTGAAGGATTTGAATGGTTAGAATTCAGTTCGTAATGACGCCTTCTTTTATATTTGATCAGGGGGAAGGGTCTTTGATTATCCATGTAGGGCAAACGACAATCATCAGTTTTCTCACACTTGCAGACGACCAAAGCATTTTGAGAGTCCCTTGGGACTTCATTAGCCCTAAGAGGAGCCTCATTAATGGACTGAGTATCCTGAAACAATCAACTAGCATTGGAAAGTAATTTTTGGCTGTAATGAGACTTGAAAATACCAAGTATAGGAGCTACACAATACATGGCCTAAGGCATCAAAAGATATCGAATGTATATATACATATGTAAATATTATATATTCGAGTGCTTTTTTTTCTTTTTTGCAGATGTGTGTGCGCGACGTGCGTGTGCAAATGGTACACATACACTATATGAACAGAGCAAAACAATACTATGGTGAGATAGACAAATTAGGTACAAAAGTACGTCTCGAAAAAGTAACTTCACATGTAGACAAAATCAAGACATCCTGCAGTTTCAACCATTGTTGATTAATTATTAAATCGTAGATGAATAACCGTTCCAGGGGTGGTCCAACAGGTTTACAATTTTCTATTCCCATACCTCAATAATAGCTATTCCTCTTATTTTTAAAGGAAGAGGTATATCCTCATTTTGAGGCAAAGCTATTCTCATGGAATAACTATTCATTATCATAAAAATTTAATTGAACTACGAAATAGCTAGGGATAACCATATCATTCCAGGGCTTTTTTAAAATTTTCTATTCCCATACCTCAATAATAGCTATTCCTCTTATTTTTAAAGGATTAGGCATGTCCTCATTTTGAGGCATAGCTATTCCCATGGAATAACTATTCATTATCATAAAAATTTAATCTAACTATGAAATAGCTAGGAATAACTATACCATTCCAGGGGTCTATTCCCTATACCAAACATATCATTATTTTTAATAAGTGTCATATTTACTTATTAAAAAAAAAAAGTATCATATAGAGTGGAATAAAATGCCGCGTCAAGAATTGTATAAAAATTCATTCTTCTCACAGAACCAAAGAACATTAACCTCCTCCATGGCACCAAAGGATAGTCTATTCCCTGACACTCATTGAACCTTCAACTCAAAAGTGCTCCATTCTCAAATAATCATAGAGTGCATGACTAAATGGCATGGGCTCCAAACTCACAATTATGTTTCAAAATTTAAAACAAGACCTTTAGGATAGATAGCAGCAAGAGAAAAAGAAATAAAATCTTCTTGCGTCCCCCATTGAAAAAATAAAATAAAATCTAGTAAGAAATATAACCAATATAGTAAGAAACCTAAGTAACAATATAATATCCATATATACACAAATGGGTATATGCAAATGGGGAAGGTTTTCAATCAAATCTATTTTTTTCCTTATCCAATGCAATTCAATCAAAATTTTGGTGCACACTCCACCCGCCTGTTTGAATGTCTGTATATTGCTTGCTTATAAAAAAAAATTGTCAGTATATTACTTGTTGTTATCACTTCATATCTTCGAAATTAGAACATGGCACGATTTAGCATCTATAACACATTACCTCAATGAAATACTTGCTAAATTTAAGTAAGAGAATCAAAGTCAGGAAAGTACAAACCTGTTCAACGCTATTCCCTTCAACAAATGAATCCTGACAGTTCTCAACACATTCATCATAATTATTCTCGACAAATGCACAATGGCCATTCCCTTCAACAAATGCACCATGGCCAGCTTTTTCAGCACATGCATCATGGCTTGCCTCTTCAGCACGTGCATCGTGGTCATGCCCTTCAGCACGTGCATCATGGTCATCCCCTTCCACACGTGCATCGTGGTCATCCCCTTCAGCACGTGCATCGTGGCCAGCTACCAATTCATTTCTGGCTTCTTTCCCCGAAAGAAAAGCTGGTGTACCATCATCCCAGTCCTCTTCAATAAAAGGTGCATATCGATGGCTATTTGGTGGCCCTATATTTTTCTTAAGAAAAACTCTACACAGCACATACGCATCCTTCTCCACCCAAACAAGAATCCAAAACATAAGACGGTTAACATAAATAGTAATAATGGTTATGATGACGACGACGATGACGCAGCGATCACAATAATGGTATCTATACAAGTCCAATTTGCAAATCAAGAAAAAACAATACAAAACAAAAATCCTATCTGGATGCTGAGCAAGTGTAGGAAACGAACAACTTTGACTTAAATTGAGATTCTCACTTCTTGGAGAACTCCACATTGATTCTCTCTTCCAATTCCCTAACATCACCTAGATATCTCAAATGTTGTGCTTTTTCATTCAGTCAAACCAAAACGTCATAATCCACAAGTGTTCCAAACTCACATTTCATATACTTTTCTCGACAATTAAACAAAGGCATAAATATACATAAAACCATTAACCACAATTTTGCCATGGCCTCACCTGAGCTTTCTTCAGTTCTTCATCAGCAAGCCTGTACTCATGCATTACCCAATTGGTCCTCATCCCACCGGGAGCTCGCCCATTGTGAAAAACCAAAGTTTTCTTCAGCCCGACCTTCCTAGATCCGTGATGGACCAGACGGTCCTTCCCCGTCGCCTTCCAGTAACCTTCGCTTGTAGCCCTGTTCATTCTCGCCCCATTGCCATACTTCTTATCTAATGCACTAAAAAAGTACCACTCTTGATCCCTGGTCTTCAAACCCGACTTATCTAAACACCCATGAAAGAAGTACAGAATAACCCATTTCAAAAAGTGGAAAAAAAATATAACAATCACAACAAAATCGAAGTTAACAAAACAACCACTAGTAAACCACCAAATAAAAAAACTCAGAGACAAGAAGAATAAAAACAGAGCCAACAATCATGCGAAGGCAAAACCCGTAAAGAAACAACAAATTACAAAAACAATAAGATAGCTTCCTCAAAAAGAAATGACTATTATAAGCGTATATTCTTTTGGCGAGTATATTTGTAAGGAAAATAGGGGAGAGAGGGTGGAGGGGTTAACCTGCTAGGTCCCAAGGCTCGCTTTTGTAGATATCGACCTCGGATATGGCATTGATTCGGAAGGGTTTGCCGTCGACCTTGCGTTTCAGGTAGTATATGACCAACTCCTCGTCTGTCGGATGAAATCTGAAGCCCGGTGCCAGCGCAGTCGGCGCTGTTGAGGGTGTTGCTGGTAGTGCCAGCGTGTCACGGCCCATCGTCGAGATTTCTGGTAGGGAATGATGACTAGGGTTTCGGGGTTGGGAGGGAGGACGATGCCTTTGAGCAAGGCTGAAGAAACGATGTACCTTCGATTACAAGGCACAATGTTATTTTCCTTTTTCGGTTTTTTCAATTTAAAAAAAATAAAAAATAAAAATAAAAACCTTCCATTATGATAAAAAAAAAAAACGTGTATATAATATAACATCCATAAACCTATTAATTATACAAAAACTATATAAAACAACCCCAATAATAAATTATGCCCTTTTTTCTTATAAATAATCATTCAAACATGTTATTTGATAAATATTACAGTTTTAAAAATGTTATGAATTTTATGATTATTCAATTGAATATTCCAAATTGATATGGGTTTTATGTTATTTATATATTTGTGTGAAAAAAATACTTGATAATTAATATATTATTGATCTATGAAATTTCACATAATTCCTAGTAAATATGTAAAAGCCAGTGATTTCCAAACTGCAGGTTTTTTTTTTTTTTTTAAAGCAGCATGAAATTGTACTAAAAACTAGTTATTTAAATTATATAAATGTTATATATTCTCTCAGTTGGTTAGAACCACTGAATTATGGTCTTAAAAAAAAAAAAACCTTTGCTGTAATTATTGTATTGGATGGAATCCAGCTATATATAAATAGTAAATACCAATTAGGAAATAGTAAAAATGCCTTGAGAACAATGAAGCTCCTCCAACCCAACTTAGCAAATAACCGTTATTTTCTCAACTAAAAAAAAAAAAAAAAAAAGTAAATGAAGTTAATGAACCATGGATGTCATAATATAATCGTGGCATGGATCCAACGAGAGAGAGGCAGCATCCTACGGTCTGAAATCAGAATATATTCCATTAGATAACGTGTGGACATGGCACATTCCAGAAAAGAAAAGGAAAGAAGACCGGGGAAAAGGTTGAGCAATAAGAGCAGATTGCTTGATGAGCCTGAAAAGCACCAGACGGGTCCGGGTATCAGTAGCAGCAGCCAGCAGCAGCACGCACTTACGTGGGGATCCAACAATATCAAAGAAAAGAGTACTAAACTATACGTTATCATCGGATTCTTGACCTCTAAGGCAAGTCATCTTTCGTGGGGACGCCACCACCCCCCACCCCCAAAAAAAACAAATTATCATTTACTTCATTGACTAATTAATCCTCCACGCCATCTGCAGTACTTCAAGCACCAGACCTTCTGTACGGGGGGGTCACGACCGGCATCGTTTTTTTAGAATAACAAAATAATATGACGTCACATTATTTTATAAAATAATGAAAGATAAAACGACGAAACTGTTACTTTACTGGTCGACGTTGTCGTTTTACGTGAATAAAGGCTAAGATCAGGTGATTAGCAAATTTCCAAATTCCAAGTTAATTAGCATGTATGCATACGTATCGCGAACGCAATAAGATACAGAAATGATCAAACAAGACGAAAGCTTGCCCCCGACTTCTAGGTGTCTGTGGTCGGCTGGTCGCGTTAAATGTCAAGCTGGAGCCTTGGTTCTGCTTCTCCGTGGAGGCTGTGTTCGAGTGCCTAAATTAGTTAGGACCCGTTTGGAACTTAGTCTCGATTCACATAACTCTGTTCAGTTTAATTTGAAATTAAGTTTAATATTTAAATACCTAATTTTTAAATCACTATACTCATTTCAATTCAAAACCTCTTTATACATGAGACTCGTAACCTTTTTTAACTTAATACATCTTTACACACGAGACTCATAACTTTTTTTAACTTTCCATAAATACATTTAAATTTATCTTAATATTTAAACACATATAAACTTATCTTAGGTAGGCCTTACAAAACTTACTCCACCATCTCAACTTACTATTATCTATAAAGAATTTAATTTATCTTAACTCAATTTAACATTCAAACGGGCCTAGTCGGTTTTAATTTTTATTACGTTTTATTTTAGAATATCTTAACATAGTCGTAATTTAAAATTTCCAATCAGCATAATTTATTAAATACTATATATGGATCTAAATTAATAAATATATAGCTTTAAAACGGATAAACGCTTTTGACAAATGAGGGTTTTATTAATTCTTTTTTGCTAAAACGTCTTTTTTTTTTTTTGTGGGAGGAGATTAATTAATGGAGATTTTGAAGAGTTAATTCTGTTACTGTAAACCGAACATTTTCTTTTGTTTTTGCTGGATAACTGCAATTTATAAGTCTTATAAGATATATGTTTTTTTAATTCCTTTTCTTTTTCTTTTTTAGAAATACTAGCACTCCGGCCATGGTGGATTGAGACATTAATTAATGGGTGACAATGAGAAATTGCCATGATGAGCAAGATTATGCAGATAGCTAGCTGTAAGGCGAACATGCATGGCTGCATATATGGTGAACACTTGTTTAGTCGTGGCATTGATATATATATATATATATATATATATATATATATATATAGTGGAATTCATGCTTAATTGCCAACATAGCTTAGCTCATTGCCAATATTGCAGGGCGCGTCCACTGAACACCCGTTTTTGGCTTGATTCCTTGGAAGGGACCGGCCCATGCATATTCTCCACTGAAACATTTGAAGATTTTAGTTCATTGCTCATTTAATACAGTGTTTGTGCATTCAGAGGAAAAGATAAAAGGAAAATCTATTACTTTTTTGCATTATGCACTATAAGTGGATAATGCAAATGCCACTAATATTAATGGTAGGGTGATGATTGAGTATTACAACTATGTGTTCATAGTAATAATCATTGACTGTGAAATTTATTTTCTACTTTATAAGGAAAATGGAAGCTGGGTATAGAGGTTCGTTAGCTGGTTATTAGTGTCAGGAAAATATTATTTATTTATCTTTAAAATATTGTCGTTTCAAGCATGGTTTATTTTTGCATATGAGATAAGTTGATATTAAAATTAAAATTTGAATAAAATATTGTTAGAATATATTTTTTAATATTATTTTTATTTTAAAATTTGAAAAAATTAAATTGTTTATTTTATTTTGTATGAAATTTTGATAAAATTGTAATAATTAGATGAGATGAGTTGAGAAGTGTTGTGAATGTTGAAGAATAATCTCACGTTATTTCTGGACAAGGTTTTGGGCATGTTTATAAGGAATGAACAATCATCTATTTGAGAACTAGTTTTATGAGATGAGTTAAATTCATGAATTTCTTCATAGTATGAGCCTGCCATAGAATGAATGAAAATCTATACTATTTATCCCATTACAAGGATCAAGAAAAATACTGACCTTTAAATGAGAGATGATGTTGAGAAATAATCATACATTATCTATAGATAAGATTTTAAGTATGTTGAATAATCATCTCTTAAAGAATTAAACGTTTGGAAACTAAATCAAACTCAATTCATATCAACTTATCATTACAATTTTTTTAAATTTTAATATAAAATATAATATACAATTCAACTTTTTTCAATTTTAAAATAATAATAATATTAAAAAATAATATTTATAATATTTTAATATCTTAATTTAATTCAATTCAATTTAACATCTAAATATATTTTTAATTTTATAAAATGAGTTAATTTCATAAATTTTTTCGCTGAAAACAAACGAGGCTTCAATCAAATCTACTGAAATGTTATGTTTTATATTTTGAAAATAATAAAAAAAAAAAAAAAAGAGAAAAAGAAAAGGAAGAGAAAATGTTACTAGCGGCCTAAACGTAGCAGCTGGTGAGTGTAGGAGAAATTCTATCGAAGCGGTGGGGACGGGGAACTTAACGCACGAGAGGACAAAGTAATAAATGCCAAAAAAATTCTCGGCACGCAGGAAGGCGCGTGGAGGCATCGAATGATCCGAAAACCCGTTCAAGGAAAGGAATAGGATGACCTTTGTCCTAAACTCAAGAGTTCTGAACACTGCCATTTCGTTTGTTTAACTACAAATCTCACACGTACGCTACCCGCACCCCACGAAACTTCGCATGTTGTTTCTCGTTCTGAGCCCCTCTCTCTCTCTCTCTCTCTCACTCTCTCTCATAGCGCTTTGTTAATGATGAAGACAGAGAAGAGAAATGAGATTGACCAATTTACAGAGAACTGAGAAAGGAGAAGAGAGAGAGAATAAAAAAAGTTTTCGAGTGGTATAAAGAGTGATGGGCTCTCCTTCAAAAGGAAGGAATAACAGTTATGATTACTCATTCAAGATTCTGTTGATCGGTGATTCTGGTGTTGGCAAGAGCAGCCTTCTTCTCAGTTTTATCTCCAACTTTGTTCATGATCTGTCCCCCACCGTTGGTACCTCTTTGTCTGTCTGTCTCTCTCTCTGTTTCTCTCTGTATATATCACCTTTCCCAGATTTCCACGAACAATTCTTGCATGTTCTGTATGATATTCAATATCCGGTTCCAACTTCAAAAAACCTGGTTCTAAACTTTAGGGAAATATGCAAGTTTTTTCTTTCCAAGTTGCAATTTATTTCTTGCTTCTTTAAAAAGTACAGCATTAGAACTTAGAAGATTTGTGTACGATTTTGTGGGCGTAATGGTTGCTCTTTTTTGCTTTCTGGGTTCAGCATGTAAATTTTCTGCAACTATAATTGGGAGACCCATTTAGCGTTGTAGCTAGGTGGCTTGAATAATGCAAGGTTTAGAAAAGATGATTTTTTCAATCAGGAATGGAATAATAATATTTGGGTTGCGTGACTCCTGGCTCTCGTTTATGCACAGTGGCTCTTGGGCATCTATAAATCTGCATTCATAGGGGTGCTGTAAGGTTTGCACATTTTGAATTATGATTCGTGGCTGCCAATTTAAGTTGAAAAATTGACTAAGCTTTTCATTATCAATATCCTATATGTTTCAATTTATTCGACTATTAAGTCCCAGTTATCCATTATGTGTAGAAACGTTTTGAGTTAAAATCGTCAATATAAACTTCAGAAACACAATGAGGTCATCAGGGGAGGTAATAAGCTCCCTTAGCGAGTACCATTTATGCAAGGGTGATATAGGCATGAAAGGCCAGGAAGAAACATATTTAGTAATGAAGGGTTTTACATTTGATATAAACTATTCTATAAATGTCCATTTTTGTGGTACCATTGAACTTTCATTACCGTCTTGACTATTTCCAGGTGTGGATTTTAAGGTAAAGCAGCTCACTATTGGTGGCAAAAGATTGAAGCTTACAATTTGGGACACGGGTAACTGCTGAATTTTTTTCGCTTGAATTTGATTTACTGTGCATTTGTTAGTGATAGATGATAAGAACAAATCACCACTCTCTTTGCTCCCTTTTTATATGGTGGCATGTGGAAAAAATCAGTTCCAGCAGCTGTTAAATATTTGCTTATTCTACTGTGTATGGAAAATACCATATTTGATTTTATTTTCATCTTGCCTGTTAAATGCAATTGGTTTGCTAACAATATGTGCTGCGTTTGCAGCTGGGCAGGAAAGGTTTGGAACAGTAACGAGCTCTTACTACAGAGGTGCTCATGGAATTATTCTTGGTATGCCACTGAAATTATATAGATATCTACTCTCTTGAAGATGTTTAATATTTATAATTAATTAAAGAAAACTTGATTAAATAGATTACTGTATTGTGAGCATATTACTCTCTCTACTTATTAGGATAGCTACCTAACACCGTTAGCCCCCTTTTCTTTAGATACAATGCCCAGTTCTTTTTTCCCCTTTGAGCCATGTCCAGTTTTATTGACTTTATATATATATATATATATATATATATATGTATAAAATATACCTTTTGTCTTTGCTGTCATCTTCGTCTTATATTTGGAAGTTAAGACGTATATTTGTCTAGCATACTTGCATGTTGCTTTGTGTTTATCAACTTCTAAGCCTTCTAAACTCCATGAATCCAGTATCATGCTCTGACTTTGATGAATGGAAGTCTAACTGGTCTGATCTATTTTTACTTTAGTGTATGATGTGACTCGGCGCGAAACCTTCACAAACCTGCTGGATATATGGGCAAAGGAAGTACAGCTCTACTCCACTAATCATGAGTGTATCAAAATTCTTCTTGGGAATAAAGTCGATAGGGTGAGTTGTATGTTCACACTATATTTTCTCGGGGTAGACAGACACAATTATATATGTGGTTACCCATATATTTACCATTCAAT
Organism: Juglans microcarpa x Juglans regia; assembly: GCF_004785595.1. Classification (NCBI taxonomy): domain Eukaryota; kingdom Viridiplantae; phylum Streptophyta; class Magnoliopsida; order Fagales; family Juglandaceae; genus Juglans; species Juglans microcarpa x Juglans regia. The sequence continues at coordinate 27,687,200 of NC_054595.1, forward strand.
TTTTATTTTTTATTTTTATGATAATCTTTATATTCAAGAATAGATATAAGCTTCATTTTCCCTTAATTTCCTGCCATGTGGTGTTATGTGCGTTCGAGCAGTTGGGATTTCTTGTTTTCTTATAGCGTGAAACATATTCCAGGAGAATGAGAGGGCTGTAACGAGAGAAGAGGGGTTGGCTCTTGCTCAGGAACATAAATGTTTGTTTCTTGAATGTAGTGCTAAAACTAAAGAGAATGTCCACCAATGCTTTAAAGATCTTACATTGAAGGTATCCTATTTCAACAAAGCTTGCATTTTTTAACTGTCATCTCATATCAGCAATGTGTCTCATTGACCTGGTAGACTCGTCCTCAAGTTTCATTTATTTTTATTGGAGGGCAAACTGTTTGACTGATGATAATTGACTGCAGCTTAAATTGATTAAGGCGTACTTCAATTGAATTGTTTTGATTGATGGTGTTTCACTGATGGTGGTTCATTTAGACCTGCCAGCCTATGTATTATGATAATAGTAGAATGAAGCTGTTCAGTGGAAGAAAAAAGAGTAGTTAGGTCCATTATATGTTCTTGCTTCCCCAGTGCAAGAGTTGTAAAGAAATACTAGCTTAGAACTTGATTGCTTACAACCTGAAAGACTTCTAATGCTTACTGAAGAAAAATGCACCTAAGTTATTTGAGTAAGTTGGTTAAGTTGGCAAGATAAGTATGCTCCGCTGGATCATGGAAGTCTTGGGCCTTGAATGTCCCATCAGTCTGGTTTGACCTCTAAACATCAGGCATTGCTCTGATGCAGTTGAGCAAAGTGAATATTACAACTGGTCCGGCCCATGATGCTAAGAAAAGCATTTGGCCATTAACAACATGCCATTTTATACTAAAGATGTCAGCTTGGTTTCTGCTGAGGTCGGAGGTTGTGTTGCCCTGTTCTCTAATCTAAAAAGAAATAGGCTCACGAAGATGAACAATGAAACATTATGTGATTTTACGGCTGCAATGGCATTAGCAGAATCTATTCATCATCTTTTTTCAATTTGTTTTGTTGGCTATAAATATTTGTACTATTCACCAGACAATGTAAGTCATGTTTCATGGCACGTATTTAAACCAGTTTAGTTGATTACAGATACTTGAGGTTCCGAATTTTTTGGAAAATGGATCCACAGTAGTGAAGAAACAGATTTTAGAACAGAAGCAGGTAGACCCAACTCCTCGTAGTGGTGGATGCTGCTCCTGATGTAAATGATGCAGGTATTATACAACAACTAGAACTCGCCACAACAAAACCGAAGACCTCAAGAAGCGGTTGAAATGGCAATTGGACAACCTGCATAATCTCAGACACATTCACCATCAGATGAACAAGCTTTTTTCCAAGCCATTTTCTCAAATATATAGTAGTTATGATAAATTTTTGTGAGTGTGAATGACATCTTGTTTAGTTCATGTAAATATGTGGATGTGTTGATCTTTTCTACTTGATGCTGTTAGGCTTAGCTTGGCATTGGTTTCATTGTAAACAGGTAAAAGAAATAATACATGGGTCATGTAGTGAATAATCGCTGTTTCCAAGTACGTTTGAGATGATGGAAACTGCTCAATACAGAAATGGTTTTTCTTTTCGAAGAAGGGCATGGCACATACATAAATAGGCACAAATTGATAAAGATATGGCAGGGATTGACTGATCATCTATCTTTACAAAGTATGGTTGCATGATGGGATAAGTTCTTATTCTGCAACTATATGCATCAAAGATTTGCAGGTAGAAATGAATTGAAACTATTATTGGCAAGAGATTTGAATGATTTTATTTGCATAAACGAACAAGAAGCAAAGATGTAACACCCAGGCCCACAGTTAAGCCCAAGCCCAAGCCCATTGAAACCCTACATTTTTCTTTTTTCTTTGTTGTATTTTTCCCTCCTTCCCTGCACGAACAGACTCCCAAAGGGCCATATGCACGAAACCCACCCCATCGCCCCACTCCCTGCAGTTTTGTTTTCCCTCTCACAGTCACTCCCTCTCTTCGAGCCTCACTTTCTCCCACATGCCCCCGTTTCTCTCATCCCTCTATCTCCCTCGACTCTGCAGTCATGCTCGGCACCACCTCAGGTTGCCGAGGCCTCTCTCAGACGAAGCCAAAACTGGAGGACAAGTGCAGCAAACACTGCACTGCAGCCAGTAACCACACGACTGGAAACCAACGTTAACCGTAGCCAGTCCGCTGCACCAGACCACCGGTGGGCCGAGTGAGGACCACGGCCAACGCCAAGCAAAAACCACCGAAAGTAACCTTCACCGCCACACGTCTTCCACACCCACGGCATTCCTGCACCCACAACACGGAAGCCTCTGTTTTTAAGAAAGAAAAACAGAGCATGAACCACTCCCGCGTACGCCGTCCGTGATTCTTCCATCGCCACACCGGTGGAAGCTTGCTTCACACTGGATGCTTCACCACCACCGACGCCATGCTCAGCCCCTCCGCCCATGGTTGCACCACCGTGCACGACCTCCATCCCTCTCGGTTGCCTATGTCGGAATACTCTCTCTCTCAGCTTCACCTTCTATCCACACACACACTCCCTCTCTACGTAAGAGCTCTTTCTCTCTCTCTCTCTCTCGGCACCACGTATGACCGGATAGTGAGTATGTATTATTTTGTAATTACGCTGGAATATGCAAATAATGAAATACAAAGAGTGCAAGTGTTAGAGCATTGGTAAAATATATTTTTCTCTAAAATATAAAGAAAGTTAATTAAAAGATCCTTTTAAAAGATTTTGTATTTTCATCATTTTATATTTTGCTATAATAATCCTCTATAGGCAGAGAATATACAACTCTAAAATATTTTTAATTATTTTCTTTCTCATTTACAAATTTATTGGTAGTTAGAAGAAATATTTAAAATAAATAAAATAAATATTTAAATGATATAAAGAAAAAATAGATAAGCTGATACATAATTTATTATAAAAATTAGTATGTAAAATGGAAAAAATAAATTTTAATGATATATTTTGAAGAATGGAATAAAAGAATTATTGAAAATACTCTTGGAGGTATATATAAGTTATTTATTTATTTATTTTATATATATATATATATAGACACGTGCTGCAGGTGGTAGGCTTAGGAATAGGTGGAATTAGATTTCATGTGTTCGAGTGTTTCGGGTAATCATAGGTTTACGTTAAATACACACACATATATATTAGAGTTTAATCATGTAATGGTTTAGAGAATTTATGTGAAAATCAAAATATTTTGGAGCGACCATACTTTAGGATAAGAGAATTTTAGGTTTTAGATATATGGGATATTTAAGCATTTCAGGGTTTTTAATTTATAAAGTCTGCTTAATTCCAAATTTTGTATTTATTTATAGGTGACAATTGTAATTCGCTTGATATTGTTACGAAGAAATTTAAAGAAATTAAAAAGTTAAGGTAAGTGGGATGCTTATACCGGACTTTACATAAAACTAATATTTTGAGGTTGATTTTATAAAATAAAAAAAATGCATCAGTTATGTATTTTGCATTACTCATGAAATTTGTATAAAAGAATAAAATATTTTCTGTCATGATAGACGTAGACATGAGCAACTTTTATCATTCAATTTTCTGATATATGAAAGAGCGATTATGAAATTTGATATTTGTGCATATTTATGTAAGGATGCTCTGAGTCTTTTTTTTATATGTGAAATTATCTGAATCTGTTTTGTACTTTTTTTGTCATGATGAAGCATCTAAAAACTTTTGGCATGAAATCCTGATTATGTATCTGATTCTATTTATGTTCTGACCTTACTAGAGGTATAACCGGTCTGATTTAGTCCACTTTTGAACAAAATTTAGGATCGAACTGATATATATCGATTTTGTATTTTTAAGAATCGATTCTGCACTTGTTACCTCCTAAACCAGTACTTCCGGTTTTACCGATTTCAGTCAGGTTTTTCGATCTTAATATACTATATTATATATTATAGTGTATACTACTATAGTAATAATATATTGTAGTATAGTATAATATATATTATAATTGTATTATAGACTATAGTCATATAAGATTTTAAAATTTAATATTATATTAATTAGTAATTTAATTTATAATATAAAATATTTTTTATATAATTATAGATTATATACATAAATTATATACAATATAAAAAATTATAATATATATATATATATATGAACCGGTTCGGTTTGGTCCGATCTGATTTTAGAAAAAGAAAAATCAGAACCCGACCGATTTTGATTAGTTTTAAGAAAAATAAAATCGGTACCGGACCAAACCAAACTTGGTAATAGACCAAACCCACCAGTTCGGTTTACCCATTTTTTTTACACCCCTAGACCTTACTACAAGTGTAAAACTGTGGCATCTGTTTGGGTTGATACCAACTTCTGTCTCTGAGTACACCCACATTAGAAACAAAGTGTTTTTCTGTATAGTCTTTCCTGTATGCTGTAACACCCCGTATTTTAGTGTATTTTTACTGAATGATTATTTTTGATTGTTCAAAAATTTATCCTCTTATTTTAAAATTGGTTGGATTTTTAGTAAGTTTATTTCTACGATTTTAATTTGGTGAAAATTATTTTTATGTGCTTTCCAAATATTTATTTATTGTTATGCATTTAAATTGCTTTTAATATTTAAATTAATTACTGTGGGATTTAATTATTTCAATTTGACTTTACCATTACGTTTAAATTATTTTATTTAACTTGTGGTTTTAAAATCATCTCCGTTGGATCATTTTTGTGACCCAAGTTATGAGGATTGGACCTCATTTCTTTTCCCTCCATTTTTCTTTCCTTCCTTTTCTTTTCTTTCTTTTCTTTTTCTTCTTTATTTTCCCTTCCCCGTGCGCGCAACTCCCTCTCCCTCCCTCTCTCTCCGTCCGTTCTTCCTCTCCCCCAGCCCGCCGCTGTCGCGCCGCCGTGCGTGACACCGCCCGGCCGACCAGCTCCCCCTCCCTCCGGCGACCTCACCCCCCAAATCTCAGCCCCTACCTCGCCGCCGGTAGCCCACACGCACCCCACGAAGCCGCGGGCCACTTTCACGCCAGCGCCGCCGTGAGCCGGCAGTGGCCTTCACCGCCCAGCCCGCTAGCTTCCCCAGCCGCCGGCGACCTCACCCCACCAACCTCACCTCCATCCGTGCCGCCGTTAACCACCAGTAGCCCTTCGAAGCCGCGGCACTCTTTCCGCCGTTGCGCCGCCTTCGCACCGCCATTGGCCACCATCTTCCTACCACTTCATCCCGACCTCTTGGCAACCCATTGGACCCAACCCCAGCTCCGATCTGTCACCGGTGAAGCTCCACCATCTACATTTCCGATTTGGGCATTTTGGTCTTCTATCGCCCATTTCGCCGCCACTCACGGCAAACCACCACCACCATTGGCTTCACCGACCTCTCTAGGCCCTACCCTACCATTTTTGGGTCTTCGTTTGTCCTCGTTGAAAAGTGGGTATCTGTGACCCACGGCCACAGTGTATTTTACACTGTGGTGTTGCTCAGACATCACCACTTGCAACTTCGTGATCCTTCGGAAATTGTTATATTGCACTGTAAGTATTTTCCTTAAAGAACTTTCGTGATTTAAATATATTTTTGCACTAACACATATTATCTGTGAATTGGTTTGTTTTGCCGGACTGAGTCCGAGGAGTTTCGGGGGTCGGATGGATTGTGGACGGAGTTGTGTGTTTGTTTGCATTGTGAATTATGGTTGTTGGTTGTTGGTTATGGCTTGTTCATGTACATCGCATATTGCATGCATGATCATGTTTGTAAAGAAAACTGGGTTTTTGCATGATTGCATACATGTTCATGTGTTTATTGGAATTGGATTTTCATGTGAGTAAAAGTAAAAGAGACTGTAGGGATGGTGGTAAGCAGGGATGGTGGTTGTGTCCCGCCTGTGATTCCCGCCTACAGTGCTCTGTTAAGTATTCATTGTGTGTAAAGGAACTGTAGGGATGGTGGTAAGCAGGGATGGTGGTAGAGTCCCGCCTGCGATTCCCGCCTACAGTGCACGCGATAGGGATGGTGGTAAGCAGGGATGGTGGTTGTGTCCCGCCTGTGATTCCCGCCTACGGTGCACGCGGTAGGGATGGTGGTAAGCAGGGACGGTGGTAGAGTCCCGCCTGTGATTCCCGCCTACAGTGTCCGATAAATGGATTGTTTGTGTGAATCATTTTATGGGAAAATGTTTTACGGATATTTTGGGCCAAAATGGGATTTTTGGCGTGTGTTGGAAATAATCATTTTTCTGGAAAAAAATGGTATTTTATGGCTAAATGTATTTTGCTATATTGTTGGTTGCATTAATGTATTTTTATCCCGAGAGTTGTTTGGTTTATACTTACCTGTGGTACCATTTTATGGTATCGCAGATTTTGATGCAGATGATGATGACGAACCTTAGCTTGGCTCCATTGGAGGAGTGATCTGGGATTGCTCCTGTTTAGTGAGTTATGTTTTTATCAATTTATGTATTTACCTTTTGTATTATATTTGGGATGATTGTATATTTTTAAAGATAAATTGTGTTAAATATTTGTATTTAAATTTCTGGTACTTGGTTGACTTATTTATACTATCCGCTGCGTTATTTTATTTGTACACTGTTGCATGTACACACACTGGCACTTCGTTGGGATGCGTGACCGTGTTGTCACCATCTTGACGTCTCGATTCCCTTGTTTTTGTACGTGGGAGTCGGGGCGTCACATATGCACACTCAAAGCTTCGAGAATGATAAAAGGAAGACTCACTTCTGTTTCTGCCCGATTTGGCCACCGAGAATAGTACAACCCTACTACGAAGGTTAAACATGGCATCTGTTCTGATATAATACTCTGATATGATATGATATGAGATAATATGATAGTAATGTTCAGTTATGCCATGTCAAAATATATTTTTTAATATGAATATTTCCAAAATTGTCACGCTGATATTTTGAGAATATGTTTTGATTCTCTACTCTAAAATTAAAAATGTTTTGCTCTGCATTCTGAATTCTTTGAGAATGCTCATGTTTACATATTAGTATATGTTTTTTACTTACTGAGTTGTTGATAACTCACCATTTGTCTCTACAATATTTTTAGATATTTTAGATGTTTCAGCTGAGGATTAAGAATATGAAGCATAGGTAAGACTCTGTTAACATATCATGTTAAGTATAAAGAGGGTACTTTGATTATTGGACAGCTTATTCAGAAATTTTGTTTTGCTCTATTATCTTGATATTTTGGAAGGTTGATGTTAATTTTGAGACTTTGTGGTGTTCCTAGTTAATTGTTTTGGAGTAGTTGGTTTAAAAACAAGGAGATCTATGTGTAATTAAGATGTTTGAGTTTATATATGTAATGTGAGATATGATTTTAGATGACCGTTAGTAACTCTCTGACTCATTTGGGACTAGAGCGTTACCGAAGGCGTATGAACTGTAAACCAGATCTGTGTCATCGATCTTTCATAAGCATACAACTGTTGATAGTCTAGCAGTGGTTTTTCTAAACGGTTGCTTTATTTCTGTACTATGAGTCACCTTCCAATGAGTCTTATACTTATATATAATTTTAAAATGTGTAAATCTCATATATTATTTAAAAAAAATATATTAATTATTAAAAAAATCATTTTTTCATTTTAAAAATGAATGCGGAAGGTATACTAGACTGGAATACATTTCTCCCTAGAAATGAGAAGTACTCACTGGCCAACGAAAACGACTGATCATTTGATTTATTTTGTTGAGAGTTGCGTAGTACTCTCCCACCTGGTTGTTTAATTTATCCTCCATCCCCAATAAAATAATTCTGCCGACTGCAACCAACGGTTGTCGGTTGTTACCTCGTTCCAAAAAATATAGAGAAGTAATTATCTTGATTTGTTTGAATAGCATTCGATACCATAATAATCTTTATTCATGATCAGATATGATATTTATAGCATTGGTAATTGTCTAGTCAAAATATTAAATTATATTATTTTTTAATAGTAATATTTTTTTTAAACATTTTTTTTTCATAATTTATAACTATACTACCTATATATTAATTAATAATTAGAAATAACAATATTAATAATCACGTACAAAATCAATTAATTAATATTATTATTGATAATGTTAATTAATAATCGGAGATAGCAATATTTTAGAATAAAATATGTATTTTGTCCGTAACCAATGTCTAGCTAAAGATAAAGAAAGGTTTAGATTTATTGTTGCTCATAGTCTTATTTAAATAAATTTAGCTAATACAATGCAACTGATTTAATAAAAAAACTAGCCATATTTTGTGCTTCATCATTTAGCTAGTTCAATATTAGTAGACAATAACAAGCTTCGAGATAATGTCATCTTAATTGCTTTTGCAATTTGCATTAGATAGTTGGACTTGGCAAAGACTTGACCAAATGTATGAATGCCAAAGACAAAAATATTCCGGATTTCACCTTCTTTGCACTTATGATACAATCATGCAAACCCGAATTATCCTTAATTTTGTAGTATTTTAAAATTCGTAAAAATAAAATAAAAATTATATTCTCAAGTCGATGTATAGAGCAGATTTAGTAAAATATTTACGTTGCATAATTTGATTTAGAATATAAATTTTAAAATTTTAATATTACAAATTAAATATCATCATAATCATTTATATGATGTTGATGGTCTGCTTTATACATTGTAGCAAGAATAAAATAACTAAAAAACAAATGCTTTATACATTGTAGCAAGAATAAAATAACTAAAAAACAAATGCTTTGAGGGTAAGTCCCTTTGACAACTTCCAGTTTTGTTTTTTGGTCCATGATCATGATGCTTACGCAATTCATTTTTCACGCAATTTCTGTATCTTGTAACTAGAAAATAAATGCCGAGTTTACTTGCACTACTTCGTGCTACTTGATTATTCAAACAACCACTTGACCTCACGTGTACATAACAAATTGTGGAAGCCTCGAACAGTACTTCATCTACTTGCTGATTGAACAGACCCAACATTGATGCTCAATCTTGTCATGATCGATCGATTACGCAACACTCTGGCGGTAGGCCGGACCCCACAAGCTTCAAAAAAAGTTGACATCTTAATTGCAAAAATTAATGAAAACCGACGAAAGACGACCATTTTTAAAAGAGTAAGCGGTTTGATGTATTAAATTACGTATCGATGATTTTTTTTTTATTGATATTATTTTTTTTTTGAGAATAAGAAAATCTTTTATCTTAAAAATTATTTTTAATTTTAATTTGTATCGTTTTATTAAACGGATGTATTAAGTTAATATCAATACGTAGTTTGATGTGTGAACTTATTTGTAAGGAGATTTTTTTTTTTTAAATAATTCTTTTTACGATTTTGTTTTTAATGGAAACTAATTTCGTAAAATAAAATTATAAGAGTTATTATTTTATAAAAATATCATTTATTTAAAATAGCGTTACAAAAAGTTATAAAATGATTGTATCTCTATCCTTGATTAAATCTGATAAATTTGTCAGTTTTACGTATTGATATCATATTATCATCTAAATGTCTTTGTATAAATTCAAGAATTAATTAGTAGTTCTAAGAGAAATATATATATATATATATAGTGCCTAGATATTTTAATATTCATTTATGATTAGTGTAATGTTTTATAAGTATTAAATTTATTAGAATTATTATAGTCATAAAAAGAATATTTTACAAAAATTATTAACTCACAAATTATCATGATTTTATATGATACGATATAATTATGCTTTCGTACAAATTTTTATGACTAAAATATTTCACTAAATTTATAAGATGTACATATAACCTTCCGTGTATTCGCTCTCTAAAATGCATCTGGAACTTACCCACAAAGTATTTGATTAAAATAATGATTTCACCTCGTCTACCCCAATGAAAATCTCCAAACTTGCTAAACTTGGCACTTTGATCTGTAACCTGTGAATTTTTTTTTTTTTTTTTTTCAGCTCAACGTATGCATCAAACTCCCAAATTAGAACACTGGTCAACATACATGTGGCAGTCATTGGCAACCTCACAAATTGCCGCTCTCACGACCTCATTCTCTCTGTGATCGATGTACACTTACTCGACAACAGCTAATCATGAGGATTTAACAATGCCACAAAACAATGGCGACAGTTTGGCACAAATTTAGTACTTGTCTTCATTGATTATAACGAAAGACATATATATATATATATATATATATATATGAAAAAATATCTTCTCGTTAGAGTCCGAATTTTAAGAGTTTCAATTAGAAGAGAGATATAGACTGCATTTACGTATCAAACGTGAACAATCTGTCCAACTTAACTGCGCTCTAAGTTAAACACATGAAGTACTCTCTGCCGACCAACCTCAATTCCAAGAAATGAAAATGGGTTTAAACCTACTTGCATGATTAATATTTGATGCAACCTAACTTCACGTACTCTAAAAGTTAGTAGTTGAATCAAGTGGGTATGAGAAGATTCAGAACCTATGGAGCAATTTAAAAAGGTTGTGGGTCTGGATGACAGCAGATGTTTGCTTTGGTGTAATGAGCAGGCTGTTAACTAACAGGTGGTGGACCAAGCAAAGAAAAGAACAAAAATAGCTAGATAAGGCATTTTTTTTTTTTTTTTTCAATATCACTTTGTTATGGAAAGAAAAAAAGGAAAGGACATTAAGTGGATTCATGTGGGAATTGCAGTTACTTACTGGCTTTCTAATATTCTATTCTTGTCACTGGCTAATATGAGAGAGAGAGAGAGAGAGAACGGCTTGCTTTTCTTGTAACTGAAACAATGAAACATAAACCATGACTTTTGGTTGAGATCGACGGTGAGGGCCGGGGTGACATCCAAACCGAACACCCATTCTCGTTTCTCTCTCTCTCTCTCTCTCTCTGTCTAAAAGTGTTTATGATCACATTCCTTCCAACTGAAAATGAGGCAAAAACCAATCCAAAAGAAGAGGAAAAAGATGCTGATCATGCACTTTCCATGATTATAAGCCTTTCAGAACACAAACTATGGCTTTAACAAAGAATTTTAACTTGTCCGTGAAACAATTGCTTAAGATATTAGAAAAAAGAATTTAAAGAATCGTTTACTTTTTTGAATGGTAAATAAAAGAAAAACAATTGTGGTAATTCCCCTCGTCTTAGCTTTGAGATCAAGCGTTGAAGATAAACGGAGAAACAAATAAGAAGTCTGACCCTGTTTTTTTAGTAGTGACAATCCACCAAAGTCCGAGCGGAGAAGACAAGAGGTTGTTGCTGTTGTTGTGGTTGTTGCTGTTGCTTTTGCTGATGCTGTTTTGTTGCAAAAGGGAATTTGGGTTCTCGGTGATCATCTTCTGGGGCCGGAAGGTTGAGATCCAAATCCAAGGAAAGCATCTGTCTTGGCTTCTTGGTTTCTTGATCATGATGATGATCAGGCTCCAACGCCAATGATGGAGAAGTAAAGGACAAAGTGGTATTGGTTCCCATATTAGGCGCCCTGTGCCGTCTCATATGGCCGCCTAAGGCCTGGCCGGACGTGAATTCCGCCCCACAAACGGAGCACTCGTGAACCTTAGACCTGTTATTATTGCTACCCAAACCTCTACTACTACTGCTCAATTGGAGAGACAGAGAAGAGATGAGATCGTTCTTCTTGGACTGCGCTTCTTGATCATCATCCGACGACAACAAGAACTGCTTCGATGACCTTTCCCTTTCCTCCGCGGCTGCCATTGCCTTGGGCTTCTTGTGACTAGCCCTGTGCCCACCTAGCGCTTGGAAGGAAGGGAAAGTCCGCTTGCAAGTCTTGCACTCGTAGACATAATACCCGGCCTTGCCCGTGCCGTTTGCTGCTGCTTCTAAGAATCTTCGACTATTAAACTTATAAGCATCACCACCACCACTACCACCACCACCGTGATCTACTTCGACTTGTCTTGGGGTCTCAGGCCGGGTCTGACCTTGAGCAAGAAGGATTAGGCAATTGGCCATGTCCTCTTCTTCCTCGGTAGTGCTATCTTGTAGTAATTCAGTGGAAGTGGCCGGCGAGAAGCTGGTGTTGTCATCGTTAATGGTATCAATATTGCAGTTCTTTTCACCATCGAGACCTCCACCAGCGCCAGTACCGCCTCCTTCTCCGGTCGGTGAATTAACAGTACTGATCATGGCAAAAGGGATAGGTGATTGAGGCCTCTGGCGCTTGGTGCGCTTCCCTTTGACGATGTGGGTATTCTCCTTAGACCCCCCATGACGATAACTTCTTCTTGAGCCTCCATGTTCCACCACCACCGCCGCAACCACAAACCCAAAGAGATCAATCGAGGTAGCCTCAAAGAGAGAAAGAAAGAGATGTTTTTTTGGGGTAGAGGAGGAAGCGAGAGAGAGAGAGAGAGTGGGGGGTTGTGTTGTGTACGTAATGTTTTTATATAGTGAAGAGGAAGGGTTTGAAGTGAAAAAAGCCACCCAATAGAATAACAGTAACAGCGAATTACTCTCCCAATCCTTGTTAAGTTTCCTACCTCTAGAAGCTGTCTGGATATATAAAGCCTTTATAAATGGAGTTGAAAACTATGGAATTATAGTGTAACGGAGAGAGTTATTGGGAAATAGAGATAATCAGATTTAGACAATTAATTGAAGGAACAAGTTGGACTAAAAAAACAAAGAAAGAATAAGAAGAAGCTAAAAATAGAGAGAGAGGAGGGAGGGAGGGGGTGGTGTTAAACTGTTTAATTAGATGGGAGAAAGCTGTTGAACGTATAAAAGTCCGTTTCACACTCTCTTTCTCACACTTCGCCAACGCACTTCACGAATTGATCAAAACAAACCCTACCTAAGCTTAGTTGGCCACTACATATCTAATTAATTAGCGTGTTACTCATCTTCCTTAATTGCCCATAAAAATCCACCTCCTTTTTATGCTCTTTGATCACGTACGTACGTATTGATCACGTGCTATACTATTCATCAACGACCTTTAATTTTCAAGAGGGAGACTTTGACATGTTACCAAATTCTAACGTGCCTAAAACTAATATTGATTTGATTCCAGAACTGATCAGTGAATGCATGCAGAAACTTGTCATATAGATCATTTATTCATTGATGTGTGACCAAAAAATGGGTCTATTTCGTTGGTTTTGTGAGCCAATTAAAAGTTTATTAGTCTCGTAGTTCTTGGACTGCATGTTTATAATGCGTCTCACATGAATGATCCTTCTCTTTCGGCAGACGCGATCGATAAAGAACGATCAGAAATATATAATAAATTAACTATCTGCATGCTAAACATTAGCCACGTCTAAATGAAGAAAATATGCCGCAAGTTACAGAGGATATATATATATATAGAGAGAGAGAGAGAGAGAGAGATGGCGATGTGAAGGCAAGCAAGAGAGGAAGCAAAGCCCATAACTTTGCCTCAACGATTCCAATGAGATGATTGGAGTGCAAGCTTGGAACCACGGCATCCGCGGTGCTCCACGCCTTTCCTTTCCTTTCCTTTTCTTTCTTTTCTTTTTATCATTCTGTACTTTGATTAATTTCTGGGCTAATTCATGGATATATACATATGAATTAATGAAACCAAGACATTATAATCATCGATCTCTTTTCCATGTAATTATATCCAGTAACGCCCGATGTGAATTCTAGCTTTTAACTCATTCATAAACAATATATAGCATCCACAAAATTAATTGGTTAAAGTATGCTTGTGATCATCTTCACATCACGCTAACTATATATTATAACATGCATATAATTATATGCAACTTTGCAATCAGTCGATTTATAATGTGGTGCTGACCCACCATATACATATATATCGTTGTGGTGCTGAAACAAATAAATCGTTGTACGTGGTTGATCTGATTGGGTCCATCATATTATTTATATATGGATGGCCACCAAGTGTACACGTACGCGGATTGAAATTCCATGCAAAATAAATATATATAGACGTGGCCTCGTATATCATCATGTGTAATATTAATGAAGATCGAAATAGTGCTACATAAAAGTCCACTTTTGCTCCATAAAAAGACAGTACGTACTTGGGGAAAAATTTAGGGACAAAATCGGCATTTATGTGACACTATCAAGTAATATATATATATATATATATATATATATATATATTGAAAAGAAAAAAAACAGGTAAATCCAATATTAATTACAGGCTTGGAAAAAGCTAAAAATTCTGAAGTACATACTATATATATATATTCGACTGAATTGTAGTATAATTAATTTGATACGAGAAAATTAGCTTCCCTTCAGAAGAAGGCATAGATATTATTCAGTATCAAATATCCCAATTAATTAAATTTTTGTTAAGAAAAGCTGATCAATTAATGCATGGCTGACTAGTACTTGTATTTTGATAGATATTAGTCAAAACGCCGAAAAATTAAGAAAGGTATCGTGAATGTCATCGATCGATCGTTCCTCCATCAACATTATATAGCATCATGACGCATGCATATATAATACGTGCAATTGATATTTAAGAATGTCTACGTTTCAAATTTGTGCTTTATACTCCAGCTTGAGCTTAATTATACAATAGATGATCAACTCGATCGAGAGGTAAGCTAGCTAACTAAGTGCAGGGTTAAGCTCATTTTGATCGGCTTAGATCGATATGATCTTACTATATATCTTCATTTTGCAGGATTCGGGAATCATATAACGTCTTTGGACAACATATATAGTTATAAGTTTGATCAGCTATCTAGCACGATCATATTATATACATGATGATTATATATATATATATATATACATATTTTATTCATAAGTTTGATAATACGTATACGGTATGTATATCCTATGTCCTAATCTATACGTCGTTCTTAAATTGTAATCTGACCACTTCTACACTTAATCATACACACTAGCTATGAATTAATTAAGCTGGTATATTTATATATATATATATATATATATATATATTCAATGTTTTGCATTTCTTAAGTATTAATCTAACAATAATAGTACCTAGCTATATAGTAAATAGTTATCTAGTTAGTTGATACGATTTTTATTTGGCTTGCTTTGCAGGTTCTTTCGATTTATATATAATTTAATGTAGAATAATTCTCCATTTTACCAACTTAATTGTCTTCTAATTATCCCTTTTTTTTTTTGTTAATCAAGTATAGATCACATGATCGATCACCGTTCACCGGGGCATGATGCATGCCTGCATTATTGGTGCATGGTTTGTGGGGGGCATATATATATATATATTTGAAGGAGGTGAGTCAATGGTTATAATTATGGTTGGGTTTATAATTAAGGAGTGAGCTAGCTAGGTAGGGGGGAAGTTCATATTGGAGTGCCATAGATCGAGTTGTGTGCGGCACGACGTTATCAGAGGCAGAAAACCAACCGGCCTAGAGAGCTAGAAAAGTAAGAGATTTGGCTGGGGGAAGCAAGGGATCAAGATCTTCGTCATGGCTTCCTCTCAGGCCAGCTCTCCACATCAGGTTTGTTTTTCCAACTTTCTCTTCCAGGTCACCTTCTGCCTGCATGCCTCTCCTGATCATCATCATTTAGCACATGAAGACATGCATGAAGCATCTCCTCATGATCAAACTATTAATTTGTGTGTGTATAAATATACATATATATATATTGAGAAATAGTACTTTAGTCACAAAAAAATTGTACACACAAAAATAAACACACAAACTGACATGATTTGATATAATACGTTAGATTATAAATTTATTTTTATTATAAAATAGATCTAACATACCGCATCAAACCAAGGTAGTTTGTAGATTTATTTTTATGTGATCTTTTTATAGATGCAGTACTTGATCTTATGTACGTGTATTTGCATACATAGGGAGATCAGAGAGATCAGATTCAGTGCGTAGTTAATTGTACTGAGCCACTCGATATATATGGTATGTTTGTCGACGTTGGCAGTACCAAGCAAAACCAAACCCCTAATAAATTAACCCTAAGAAAATAATCAATTAAACAGACGTCCCTGGATGGTAATCCATCAATTTTATAATAATATATCGTAATTATATATTGATATTAATTAGAATCATGTAAATCCAGCTAATTCGATCAAGTTAATTAATTATAAAATTACGTACTTACCCATGATCTAGGGCGTAACAATTAAGGGTTATGATGATCTTTTTTACTATTATGAGCTAGAATATCATTTTTGAGTTCTTATAACCAATATTATTATTAATAAATTAATGAAAGGGTCTTAATTTGTGACCTCGATGATCATACATTTAATACAATATTTACTTTCACTTAATTCATTGGTTATCAAATATTGGTAGATCGATCTACCGGATGTTAATGTATATTTCCGTTATATATACTATATAGCCAGTACTAGTCCCATATATAAATTAGGCCCTATACGGCCCGCGAGCTTGTTATAGAAAATAATTTTTTTTCGTACACAACCCATCTCAATCGTTGACACCATCTCTAAAAAAAAAGTGAAGGAAAAATAAAAAATAAAAAACACAGATGTACGTAGTATGAGAATAAATCAAACATACGACAAATAAAAAAGAAGCCCAAACTTGTTATGAAATTCGATCTCATCATGATGGAGTCGTAGAAATTAATCATTTTGTAAATGAAGAGAATTCTGACTATTCTATCATCCTTATCCAAATAATCAGTTGGTCATGAGTTGTCAATTTAAACGTACACTTAACTATAATTTTAAGAGAGATAATTAAATTATATGATTATATATAAACTTTACAAATTATTAAATATTCTTAATTCATAAATAATTATATGCATCGAACATGATTAACTGTATTCATATTTCTCTGAATTATTAAAAGTGGTTAATTAAATAAAAATAAAATAAAAAATCTTACCAACATCTATTGGCCTGTGAGATATTCCTGAATGAATATTATTTTCATCGAATGAAATTGGTGGTAAATAAATCCGAAATCATAATATTAATTAAGAGTAATAGCGGTAGATCATGTTGGGCGTGGTCTCGATAGTGGTCATGTTATTACTTGTTGGGCCTATCCTCCATCGATCACACACACGCATGCCTCGCAGTCACAGAACGAAGCTTTATGGGGTCAGGAGTCAGGACAACGTACGTACGTATTTGCTGCAATTTTACAGCCCTATTAAAGATCCTCCTTTACCTTTGTTTAATTTTCATAGCTTGTTGATTATTCGGTCACTTGAATGCTGTTGTAACTTCACCTGCAGCATCCTAATTAAACTTGTTTAGCTGCTACAAATTTCATTGACTTCTTGTTGCGTTAGAGGTCTATATCAATCCATGTCCTTTAACTTCGTACTGGGTTTTACTATTAGGAGAGTTAGGACAGCTTGTTGATCAAGTGCAGGCAGATAAGGTTGTGGTGGTGTGGATCAAGCCTGAGTTTTTTGATCGGATCTATCTCAAGTGCTCAACTCATTAGTTATGATGGGGAAATCTAATTGGATGCACTTTTTAGTGGCAGACACTCACCGTGAGTGCATGGTAGGTGTGCTTCATGGAAAGGAAAATCCCTAGGAAGATTTATGATTGATTGCTTGTTTTGGTCATACTTACCATCATTATAATATTACTTTATTTTTACGACATAAAAAGCAAAAGCAAAATGAAATCACATGAGCCCAACAATTGCTTTTATTAAATTACGACATAAAAAGTAGTTTACTGTTTTGAATTAGTCTGAAATAGAGTTAGTTAGAAGAAGGTTCAATTTTTCCATCCAAGATGATGCTAGGGAAGTTAGGATTTTAATTTCTAAGATAAAGCTGTGTACAAACTTTGAAAATGATGCATAACAGCTAACCATCCATTTCATGTTAATGACCTTTTCATGTTTTGATAGTATGAAAAGGATGGTAGTAAGAAATTAGACAAAAGTGCTAGCTAGGTGTTGGTCAACGGAGAGCAACCTCTCAAATGCTTGGCCCTGGGGGAATAATCCGAGCCATCACAGAGCATTAGATATGTTATTAAAACAACCATTGAAACTAATGCAAGAATCTTGGCGTGCAAGACGTGGTGATGGGGAAGAGATAGACACTGGTGGAATCTCAATGGAGTTAAGTTGGGGAGGTGGGTGCTGCCACCGAGGGAGTGGTCCGGCCAGGAGGAGGTTTTGCAGGAGTGGTCCAGCTTCTATCACTGCCTGCAGGAGCTTCCCTTTTTCTGGCAATGGCTTCTCAGATACTAATTGCAAGGCGGCTTGTGGCAGCGGTTGTGAAATTGGGTCAGTTTCCGGAGAGGACATGATGTTTCCATGGCAGTCAGAAGAGATAGAATGCTTGCTAGAGTCGGTGCCTTTTGATTCATCTTCAATGTTTGAAGCAGCTAGTTGCTGCTCTTCTAGTAGTTGCTGCTGCTGTTGGAGCACGAGTTTCTCCAACATTAGCTTATGGCATCTTGCCTGCGCTTCATCTCTCTCTTTGATGGTCCTGCTCAAAAGATCTTTGAGATGGATCAGTTCATATTCTCTTCTTGTGATCTCCTCCTTAGCTGCTACAAGTGTTGTCTCTAACTCCAAGGTTGTGTACAAGAGAGAATGTCTTAACTCTTCAACTCCCTGCCAATTTTAGCAACTTTTATTATCCCCAAAGACAGCACAATCACGAGAAACAGAAAAAGAGTTGCTAACAAAAGAAAGCACTGGACTCAAAGAGGCCTAAAGAGTATCTCTTACCCGATCATCTTGGTAGCAGAATTCCCATCCAAGAGGACTGCATTGAACCTCCATTTCTGGTAGTGGTCTGAGCCGAAGTAGATGGGGTGGGGGCTTTATGTGCGGTTCTTCAACTTTTATAGAATTGGAGCACTTTGTTTCTGTTTACTTTCTTTTTATTCTCACTTTAATTCTTTTCTTTCAAAGGACATGAGTTTGGACAAAAAACACAAAAGGCCAAAAGTATAGAAAGGCCAAATTGCGGAGTGCATACATCTTTATGCATTTGGATTCTGTGTGAGTGACTAAACTCGGGAGGGAAGGGGTGTGAAATCTGCAGTAAAAAGTTAGAGCTAGTTCCTCTTCATACTGCACCTTTTTGGTGTAACTACCTGTCGAAAAAAAGGCACATGCGACTGTAAATGTAAATTTGAAGATGTTGCTGCAATGAGGGCTTGAGGATGTGTGTCCCCTTGAACAAGCATATTAAAAGCTGATGAAAAACATCCAAATCTTTAATATATGGTTGTTGAACTGTCCTGTATTTTTTTCTTTCTTTGTTTTTTTCATGGAGTTCTGGATTTATTCATTCCATTTCACATTATCTACAGACATCCTTATAATATATTGTAAAATGCCATCACAAGAAAGCTAACCCCCGAACTAAATAGAAAAAATATGCCACAATTCCTTATGGAAACTCATATACATGTTTTGAGGTAAAACAGGGCCAATTCAGGTGGAATCTAGCTTTGCTGTCTACAACAAAGGTCAAATCAAGGTTTTAAAGGTTGGCAAGGGACAAGCAGATGGCAAAAGGAATTGAGTGGTAGTGAAACCAACCGCTTTAGGGAGGGGAAAATTAAAAAATAGAACATAGTAAAACCAATCCTAATGAAAGTTTAGTGTTGTAAGAATCTCCTAATCTGTCAGGCTAAAAGATAAAGTGCAATTTAATGAATGATTAAAGCTATTTGATTCAAACACTTTTTCCCTTCTAGAGCTTATGCTGAAGTTTTCTTTTTTGACTCTCGAAGTGGAATATAAGATATATAAGTCTTGCCCTGATATGAGCTAGTTTTGCCTCATGATTTCTGTTCTTCTTCTTCTTTCTTTTTTTGTTTTTTGTTTTTTTTCCCCCCTTATAGATAAAAAGGAAAGGAGATGAATGGATGAAACCCACGAGTGTAACCCCAAATTCATCTCAAAAGTAGCATTCTAACCTCCAAATTTTCTAAAGTAAGCTAATGTTGGACTTGGTCCACATGACCCAAAGTTTTGTTTCTTTCAGTAAGATATAGGTGGAGAAAATGAATGAAAAATGGAGTTTTTAACTCTCTTAGCGTTGAACCATCTCTTATTTTGGCTCATTTATCTAATCAGCTCAGCAATCGAGGTTTTTTTTTCCTTCTTCTTCTTCCTTCTTTCTACTTTTGACCCAGTAAGAGTTGAACTTAGAAAGCTCCCCTCCCCCATTCCCATCCCACGATCTCTACCAGACCTCAGCCAAAGGCCCAAAACCCGAATAGGAGTACAAGGAACTGATTGGTAAGCAAAATAAATCCAGTTTTCAGTTCTCAGAAAATCACATACAATCGAAATCTGTTGCTTTCTCTTTTTTGTACAATGAAACCAGCTCCAGATTTTATGTAGTTAAATTGTGAAACTCAAAAGAAAGCTGTAAGCCACTAAAATGTATCCTGTCATAGATTGTTGTGAATGAAACATGTCTGCCCATATGGCTTGAGATAAGTGTCTGCATCTGCATGCAAATGCACCCATCTCCTCATCTTTCATATTATTAGTCAGAAAAGGGAGCGGAACCGAAAATTTTCAGCAAAAAATATAGCAAAAGGAGATAATGGTAGGGTCCTCATGGACATCTTTTGGACAACAGGCTTATCCTTTAATAGGGAAAAAGAAGATTGGCTGTCCAATTTGACCCATTCAAAACTCCCTGTTCTGGGAAGATTTGCCCTGCGTTTTGCATCCCCATTCCACGATCTATAGGCCTGTCCATCCACATGCATTACGGTGCATTTCACTCTACATTTTTAGTAGGATTGAAGTTTCAGTTTCAACCGACGAAAATAATAAAGCCTTATAATCCGTGATTTGTATTTAAACTCTCACGCGCGGTGCAGCCACAATCTTCTTGCATGCACATTACCACTTACATGCCATATGCCTCCCCACTTTTTTGGGAAAATAGAATTTTCAAAATCAAAGGAGGATGTTTTAAACTTTTAAGGCCCCATCAAATTCCTTATTGATATCTCTGGGTGATGAACTCAGGAAGGAATTGAGATGGAGGTGGCATGCAGCCTGACTTATTATTTGCTATGGCTTTATCTTAGACCGACATTTTAATTCAGGTAGGTGGGCATAATAAAAAGCAAAACCATATTCTCTTTTATATTCACTCCAAGAATTGCGTGAGATATCGTCCACATTGTAGAACCCCCCACATGCATGGCCATCACGATTTCATGCTATCATTCGTTATGAAATCATTAGAGAATTTTAATTATTTCATGGGAAGAATCATAAGTATGCCATCAACAACTGCTTTAATAATGCATCAATTAACAACTAAATGCAAGAAATTTTATTCCTTTGCGCCTTGCTTTGTTCGTGCGCTAACGCGGTTTGTAAGTTGTAGGAGTGACATATGATACAGGATCAAATCTTTTCAGCTTTCTTTTCTTTTGCATGCGTGAGGGGTGAAATATGCTGGACCCACACGTCAAGGAAGAGGGAAGATTATTCATTGGGTGGTGGTAAGAAAAAATAAAAAACATAACAAAAAGATACTAATGTGATCACAGCGTAATTTGACTTCTTTTTTTATCAATATGTCAATGATCAGAACAGACCACTTTGAGATTAAAAAACATCTGTAAAATAATAATAATAAATCTTAAACTGTAAAATAATATATATATATATATATATTTCTTTTGTTCTTTAATTTTTCCCCCTTGAATATGTCCAAAATTACTCCGTTAAAGAAAAACCATTAGCCACAAATTAGCAACTCTACTTCAATGAAATCAAGTAGTAATCAATCATCTTCAACGTGTATATTCTCATAATAACTGACCGAGAGATTCAGAAAGAAATCCCACCCCCACCACCAACAACAGCTCAACATGCAAATCCATGAGTATAGTTTGTTCGGATACAACTCAATTACCAAAATCGAGATAATTTTCGGATTCTTAGTTATCATCTGCAGATGATTATAAAGAAAAAGAATACAGCAAGTTACAAACATGTTTACAGGGGGGAAAAGTTGTTTGACAGAAGGTGCAAGAACAAAGAACATCATGAGGACACAAATTGGCAGGAAGCACTCAACAACAAATGGAGGAGTTTGGAAAGAATTGACTCACTCACTCCTGTCGGCGCATCTTCATCCTGAGAGGAATTTCCTTGTAGCACTGAACCTTCTCAACTGCTCGGCGCAATGGCCTTCCAACAGATGATCTTCGAATTTCTTGAGCTTTGACTCCTTCGTCTTCTTTTTTGACTGGCAATTCTGATGTTATTTGACTGCTGTCATGCACATCATCAACTGGAGGAGATGCAGGGAATTTAGCATCATCTATCTCAAACAAGTCTTCATTTCGTTCTGGTTCCTCAGATTTAAACCTTGCGGATTGCCTTCTCAAACAATGCCTGTCAGAAAATTGTCAAGGACACCACAAAGCTTCCATTAGTTTTCTAGATTATTTTGTGAAAATCCGTTGAAAACATTAATTTACACACAGCCATGAAACATGCATCAACAAACCTCTTATTTCCTATATCCTGCTTGACAAGGACTGGTTTAAGAGTGGTAGGACCTGAATCCCTATCTGTCACAAAACAATCTTCACTTGGCTCTGGTTCTTCAGATTTAAACCTTGCAGATTGCCTTCTCAAACAATTTCTGTTGGAACATCAAATCCTATGAAATGATTTTTAATTCTCTGGATCATTTGTAAAAACCCAAAGGACTTGTTGACTACAATCTTACACTCAGCAATGAAACATGCAGAGACAAACCTCTTATTTTCAACAGTCTCTTTATTGTTGATTTGATTTCCAGTGGCGGGACCCAAAGCTGCAACCAAATCATAAAAGATAAATGCTTCTATCTAAACAGATTCAAATTTTCAAATGAAAGGCCTAGTATGCTAATTACATTGATTTTTGGATTGCCGTCTTCTTCTGTTCTTATGACAAGTATTAGAGTCCCCCCCTGCTGTTTGAGCAGATTCCCCTGCCTCATCGTGCTTAGTTTTAGCTACCTTAAAACAGTAAAAGAGAAGGTTTAAATATCACAGAAGACAGGAAAATATCAACTGTTAACTTTTTTAAGAACCGCTGAGGCGTTTTATAGAGGTACCTCATTTCCCGAATTTTGGAGCGTTACTCTTTTCGCTTTGATCTTGGAAGACACAAAAGATTATAAGTCAGTAGATTTCTATTCTGATAACCTTAAATGGACCTGATTGAATTAACTACTACAAGCTGACCTCCGAGTCCAGTTTTTGTGCTTTGAGCAAGCCATTTTTGCATCCAAGCTCATGCTGAAGTGCTTTTAGCTAAAAATAAACAAATTGCAATTTTTACAGATTCCAACATAAGGGATCAAGTTGCATCACTTTCTTGCAGCAGAATACTTACCCTATCTTTACCTGAATTAAGCTCCTGCAGGATGATAAACATAATGTCAAATTCACCAAGGCCTCGATACTCTCATCAGATTTTTTGGGCATTAAAGAACTGAAAAACTGAGCATCAAAGACGTGAAGGTACCGCCAACATCTGACTGTTTGCTTGGGCAAGTTGCAAATTCTGTTGCTGCACTTTCTGCAGACTGATTCTCAGTTTCTGTAACTCAATTCTGCTCAGTTCAATAATTTTACTGTCAACCAACACTAAGGAAAGTATAAACCAGAACCATACCCGGAAAAGCCCAGGTGAGAAAAAAACTAAATCAATTAATGAAATTGATAGAGAAGGATACTTTCTTTCTACAACAAGCTTCATCAGTGTCACGTTTTCCTGAAATCATATTCACAGTGACCTTGATAAATTAAACTGATATCGCATGTAGGAAGAGCATGAATTAACAGAGACATGAAGATAAAATAAGGACCTCTGTAAGCATACCTTCTGTAGCTTTTCAATATACTCTTTAGCCGTAAGCGAAAAGGGCAGCTGATTCACATCTTGGTTTACTGGTTTAGGCTGCTTCTGCAAGTTGCTTATGTCAGCAAGCCTTTTCCTCGGAGCACTTCCAATTTTGGGTCCCTTTGCTCCTTTTATCCTATCATCTGCACTCACTTTTTCTTAGTAATCGAACAATGGAAGCACTACAAAAAGACCTGAGCCCCGGTTAGGGGTCCAAGAAAACCAAAGAAAAGGGACTGTAAAACAAAATGTTGCATTTGATGAAAAGTCAATAACGCGCCCAAATTGAAACAGACGATATAACGAGTTTCGTTAGCAACGAAACAGACGATGTGACGAGTTCTCATCTCAATTCAACAAACTGTCATCCTACGGAAACCTACCCCTAGCACCGTAGCACAAACCCGAATACCAAATCCTTCATCCCATCAAGAACTCTAATCCCAGAAACCCGACAGGCACCGCATTTCTCAGTTGTAATTTGACAGACTCTAACCCTAAGGGCCTGGCGGGTTATCAAAATATGAATTTCAAACAAAAAATTCAAAACTTAAATCCTGTAATCATAAAGATAAAACTACACTTTAAGAGTCGCAAAATCAATAAGTAAAGCAAGAACTAGAGTAAGAGTATTTTGTGCTTTAAAAAAAAAAAAAAAAGGATTTTGCTTACTTCCAGCCACGCAAATTTCTGAATCAAGTACAATGGCAACGTCCATAGTCGAGTCCAATCGAACGCCCTAACTCTCTCTCTCTCTCTCTCTCTCTCTCTCTCTCTCTAAACTAGAATTGTCTGAGCGCGAAGGAACCGAAGGTTTGGAGAATCCAACGGCTTCCCGAAGCAAGTCCGAGGCTGTTTAAACCTAAAGAACGGCGCGGACCTGAATGGACCATCGTAATAGAGTTACGGGCTGTCACGGAAACTTGTTGGGCCGAGTGGGCCTTGATAACGGCGGAGAGAAATCTCCTCTCCCCTACATTTTATTGGGCTTCATCCTACTTCTATGGCCCCATAAAATAATAATAATAATAATAATAATAAAAACAGATGTTTTTTCATCCAGATCGATCTCACTTTTGGGATACGCAATATTAATTATGACGTATCGTTAAAATATGATAAATAATATTTATAATTATAGAGTATATAAATGTTGTGAATTTTTTTTTGAAAAGATGAGAAAATATAAGACTCATATAAAAAAAATTAATTTTTAAAAAGTAAACTCCATTCTTTTTTTAAAGGAACGCAAAGTATATAATATTAGTCTTGAAATATTGATATATAATACTTTATCTTATTATATTATGGCATGTCATTAAATAATAGTGTTTATATAGTTAACCTAACAACATGACATATTATAATAATTAATAAAAATAAAACACAAATACAATTGAAAACAGATTTCGGTTAGAGAAATAATTTGTACACGTTTCAAATAGATAAGTTTCATACAAGTCCTTGTAAAAAATTGGATCCCACTTAAAAAAAATTTGTATAAAACTTGTAACTAGTATTACTGTCGTGGAGTGTGTCATCCTCGTCGGTAACAAGGTCTTTGAAACTTTTAGATCCATTCTGCACAAAATTGAAGACATGTATAATTATGATATATGATAATGGTAGACAATCTGATTCTCATCCCAAACAAACTTTTATTTGCTAGCTGGTTTAGAATCAATGCATTCATCTTTCTGCTTAGAAGAGAAAAGAGAAGGCTTTTTCCCCCTTTCTTGTTCCCTGATACAGATTTGCTTTGCTTAAAATGATCAATCTATCCACCTCAAGCTTCGTCTCTGCCAAGTTCCAACCCTCCCTTTACATTTTTGTTTTGTTTTGTTTAATAAACAAAAAAATAAAGACAGTTTCTCATCCTTAAAAACTTTTTTAGTCATGCAAAAATCGCAAAGCTTACCAAGGCACGCCTGTATGTTCTACTTTCTCAAACAGCAGGGAATGCCTCGGATCTCTGAGCTTTTCTACTCCTACCAGCACCAGGACAAAGTGGCACAGGACCAGAAGCCTTCAATATTTCTCAAAATAAAATTTCTATTTATCATCCTCACCTTACGTATTAATATGTAATTTATTATTTTTAGTTTTCTATTTAAATACAACTTTATTAATCATCATCTCACATCCTACATATCACATATCACGATTATTTATATTTATTTTTTTATTTTATTCATCATAAACTAATTCAGTTATTCTACTCATCATTTTTACACCACACATTTGGTAAGAAAAAAAAATATATGTGATATGTGGTATGAAGATGATGAATATAATTTTTTCTTTAAACATCATATATATTGATGTGTAAATACGTGTTTAAATAAAATGACAAATATAACAAATTACATGTTGGTGTGTACTATTTTAAGTTGTGCAAATCTCGCACTCTCTATTTGAAAGAAAAAAAGTAAGATCCATTATTAAAAGATAAATTTTTCATATAGATTTTAAAACTCTCCACTTTTTTCAAAGAGTGACATGACATATATTCATAGAATACGCAAATTCCATGCAATCATTTTGAAAAAAAAAAAAAGTGAGATTTACTATTAAAAAATTATTATTTTTTATGTAAATCTAGTATTTACTATTTTTTTAAAGAGATTATACTATATTTACTCAGTTTATAATTGTAAATATCATTTTTCTATTTCAAAAATAGTGTATAGAAATTGCATGTTATAAAACTAGAAATTTCATTTATCTTTCTCCCGAAATGTAATTCATACAAAGAGAGGATTGGAAGGCAGTCTCCCACCTTAATGCGATCGTATTTGCGAATGAGGATTGTTACATCTATAAAAGAATTATATAAAATTAATCTTATAAATTGACGTGATTTTATCTGATTCGTTAGATTTATTTTATAATAAAAATAATTTTATAATTTGATAAATTACTTCAAACTACATTAATTTATAAAATTAATTTTATATAATCTCTTTATAATTAAAGTATTTTCCTTTGCAAAAAGTAATTGAGTTTGCGACGTTTCCGTCAATTACCAAATAATATCACAAAAATAAAACAAAAGCTCAAACTTGAGCGTATTGCATGTGAGGACGTAGGGTCCAGCGACTAGAGCGCCACTCCAAATTATGCTAGTTTGAATCCAAGGTTTGCTAGCCGCTGTATTATGCGACCAAATAAAGTAGGAGAGAGTAGCCTTTGTCGAGCCATTGAACCTATAATTAGGTGAGAAATGATATGCATCAATTATTATTTATTTTCATATTTTATATCTATAATTTTTTTATAATATACGAAAATGTTTTTCATAAAATGTAAAAGCGTTTTTTATAAAATGTAAAATGTGATATGGTGAATAATGACTAATCAAAAGAATTTTTCTAATTATACTGTTTTTTCCGACTTCTATAACGGAGGTCATGGGTATACACATATTTTCAATGCATCCAGTGAAGGCAAGTGTTGGGTCTATAAACGTAAAATTGATGTGATTTAATCTGAAATCTGAAATTTATTTTATAATAAAAAAATGATTTGCAATTTGAGGTCTTGCATAATCCAAATATTTCACGAATGAATAACAACTATTTCGACAATTCACTCAATAAATCCCGTTTTAGAATATTGCCATTGAATAATTTAAGCTGAATCCTAAAATACAATATGCTAAAAGTCATTGTTATTAACTGTTCGTGAAGGATGATAGATCTTAGCTTAAACGTTTGGCGCCTTTCAAAGAGAATTATAAACTTCTCCATCATTTTTTTAATTATATTTTTTAACATGATGATAAATAAATAATAAATTATTTTCTTGATATAAAGAATAATTATAAAAATAATCATGAATAAAATTTCTAAACGTAGTGTTTTAAAATAAACAGACTCATCTCATTTCTTCTCAACTTTCAAATATTATTTAAATTCAAATATTTTTAAATTTCAAATATTAACTTTTTAATATAATTATTACAATTTTATCAAGCTTTCAAATAAAATATAAAAAATAATTTAATTTTATCAAGTTCTAAAATAAAATTTATATTAAAAATTTATATTTTAATATTTTAATTTAATTTGTTCTCTTAATTTTTAAAATCTCATAAAATATCTTAACTCAAATTATTTTATTATTATTTATAAAATATTTTATTATTACTTATAAATTATCCCATCTCATTTTATCTTGACATTTAAACCAAAACCTTACCACTTCACTCTCATTCACGAGAAGCACTTATGACTAGAAAATTGAAGTTGGCTTTGCACGTTTGCGCCCCCAATGATTTTTATCCTTTCATCGAATCAATATCGACTTTTAACTAACCCCATAGCTTTTTATCCCGTAGTTAACTTTTGTTGCCGGTGGTGCGGAAGTATATATTCGCAAAGACAAAAAGGACGGCAACTTTTCCAATTTTTCTTTTTTAATTTCCATCAGCAACAGCAAGAAATTAGTCAGAACGATTCCATTCATTGAACATAATATTTCTCACGACTCTCACAGCCCATGGTTTTTACATTTTATAAACCATGATGTTGGGTTATTAAGATTACGTTTAGATGTTTAGTTGAGTTGAATTAAATTTTTTATAAATAGTAATGAATTAAATATAAAAAAAATTATATAGAGTTTATCTAAACTGAATTTAAAATATATTTAGATGTTAAGATGAAATTAAAACTTTTTATAAAAAATTAAAAAAGATTAAAAATTTTACGAATAAAAATGTTTTAAGTTGAAAAAATATCGTGGATTCAAGTGTAAGAAAATTTTGAATTAAGATGAATTTAATAATTTAATAATTAAATATTTAAATGTTAAATTTAACTTAAAATTATACGGATCTGAGCTGAGTTTGTAACCAGTTAAGGGCAAAGTATACGGAGTATTGAATTTGCAGTCGGTAGTCCTCGAAATATTGAATAATTTTCCCTTTTGTTTGGTAGGTGAAATAATTAATTAACTCTTGGCTTGGCTTGTCTTATAAATAATAATATCAAGCGGGAGCGAATAGATTATTCCTTTACGATTTTGGGTAGGTTTTTATTTCAATTATTTAAATAAAAATTACTTAATAAATATGACAAACTCAAGAAAAAAATAGATATATAGGATACTAATATTTATTCATATATAATATATATATATATATATATATATATATATTTCCCCCAATTTTGACATAAAATAAAGATCCAATGTTAATGCGTATAAAGATTTCTTTAATAGAAAGAGTCTTATTTCAAAACTTGAATTCACCGACAATCTAAAGACAGTGGTACACTCTTAAAAGATGTCCTCTTCAAGATAAAGCGTGTTCATTACATTAAATTAGATCATCTAAACATGTTGCTAAAATCTTAAAAGTTCGATTAAATGCTGTATATACAATATAGGCTTATGGCTAAGAAAATATTAAAATCTACACTGTTTTTTTATCATTATCCTAGGTTGTTTAATAATCCTCAAATCAATAGATATGAAAAAGATTAATATTAAATACCACAAAATCAGTCGCATATTGGATTAAGTAACCATCAGCAATTTATTTGGATCAAAGTATAATATGGTTAAATCTTAAATTGATTTTATTTTTATTTATTTTCTTTTTAATTAAGGTGTTATGATTCATGAATGGGGCTCCATATACAACGGACTTTATAGGTTTAATTTACTGCAAAATTCCCCATTATATATTTCGTAAATACGTCCCCTGCAACATTCCCTTGATTAGATTTTGTGCTATCCAACCAGATTAAAAGCCATGATTGTTGTCAGCTCCATCAACTTGGCTTGCAATCAGGAAAATACACTTGTCAGCAGTCACACAAATGCAAATTTGCAAACGATAAAATTAGAAAATTAATTTTAATCATGGACCTTGTCTCACAATAATTTTAAATATATTTATAGGGTGTCTAAGTTTCATCTGTTTGTTTTAAAAAAAGTAGATAAATTTACGATTCATATTATAAAAAGTTCTATTTTTAATGGTGAATCTATTTTTTTAACAAGAGCATGCGACACTTGTACACTTGGTATCTATAATTACTCAATAAAAAAAGGAGTAGTGTAACACATGCATATAATATTATAAGTATGAGTGGTAGTCTCGTTCTATCAATTTTTTGTTTAATTTAAATTTTAAGATTTTTACTATTTTCAACACTTGACACAAGTAAAATTGTAAATAAAGATAGTACTTAAAAAAAAAAAAAATCGGTTTAAATAGGTTAACAGATTATGATGAGATGCACTTTAGGCTATACTTTTGTTCCTTAAAATTTACGGACAATTTGTTAGCTTAGAATAAATAATATTCATTGCCAGATAACAATGTCGGGAATTCAAGATTGAGATTTTTTTACTTGGAACCCACGTTGTGAGATTAAAGAAAAAAAAAAAAAAAAAAAAGGGTAGAATTTAAAAATGGAGATTCCAACTTAAAAACACTTCATCACATCGGTTTGGCTAATGGTAAAGGGCAGTGCTAGCTTGCTGTCCAGTTTTAATTGTTGGGCGTGCCTGTTAAGCACACATATTCCTTTTGTTTTTTTGTGTTTTTTTATATATTTTTTTTTATCTTTTTTAATATATTTAAATATTTTTTTAAAAAAAAATATTTATCAATATACTAAAAATCAATTCCTTAATCATTAAATAAAAAAATAAAAATATAAACAGTCAAAATGAGCAGACAAAGTCAAGCGGCATGTTGACATTTTTCAATGATAAATATTCTGTTATTTTTGTTACTGCAACACTTTTCTATTTATTTTGACCTAAATGCATGTTGGAGGTTTATAAAAGAGAAATGATAGAGTCATTGAAATTTTGTATAGATTTTTCGTATCAAAATTTTTCTAATTTTTTTACAAGTGTTTTTAATGATTTTATAATTTTTTTTATTTTTAAAACTATTTGTAGGAGTTTAAAAATATTTTTTAAAAAAAAATTATACTATTCAATAGAAAAAATTGATAGAATATAAGCATGTGCATAAGAGGCCCTAGGCCGATCCGTCCGCAAGACCTGCTATTGGCCCACCCAACAAAAGTCGGGTTCATCGGGTCAAGTGGAACAACGGGTTAGCTAAGTATTATATCGGTCTAAACCGAAGAAATCATTTACAAATTTATTTTTGAATCGAGTTCTCTCCTTAAATCCTAACCAACAGGTTCGCTGACTTGGCGAGTCTCCTGCTTCTTTTCCTTTGCAGACGCCGCTCTCCAAATCCCTCTTGTCCTGGCCTTCCCTCTCATCCAA
This sequence comes from Juglans microcarpa x Juglans regia, assembly GCF_004785595.1. Lineage (NCBI taxonomy): Eukaryota > Viridiplantae > Streptophyta > Magnoliopsida > Fagales > Juglandaceae > Juglans > Juglans microcarpa x Juglans regia. The sequence continues at coordinate 27,718,369 of NC_054595.1, forward strand.
CTGCCCAACGAACCTCTAGTATGAACAAGCCTAGATCAATAAAGCGAAAGCTATGAGATCCAGCATCGCGGCCAGCCCTTCAAAGAGATAAGGCACCAGAGAGTGCCATGGAGAGCGTTGCGGCTATGTGTGTGACACGGATGGTGTTAGTGACATAAAGGAAGAAGCTTTTGTTGTTGCGCTCATCCTGGCAATGCTTCTCATATTTGCTTCGTTTCTTTATTCAAATCTCTTTGTTGAGCCTTTAATTAGGAAGTTTTGGGCATGACAGGAAATTGAAGGCTAAAGAAAAAGAAAAATAGGTGAGCTTGAGAAGGAAGAGATAGGAAGGGCTGGTATTTATAAGGAGAGGCAAATCAAGTTCACCTCTATTGCTTCTCCACAAGGTCCAGATCTCCCCACTCTCAACTCTCACTCACTTAGCCATTTGTGGTTTCAGCCTTATCACCCTGGCCCTCAAGCAAGCCATCAAAATTCGTGGTTTTAGAGGATGAACTTGGGAGTAAGAAAGAGATGACAATGCGGAAGAGTTGGTTCGGTATCTTTTTTTTTTTTTTTTTTGGGCTTCTTTCTTGGAAATGTAGTGCTTTGGATCATGTTTTTACTTCTTGTTTGATTTCCAAGAAAATGTAAAAGGAGTAGGAAGCAATTTGTATAAGAGAAATTGTAGATAAGATTTGGAAGTTGAAGCTTCGATCAAAATGGATAAATGTCCCTCCGCCGATGAAAAAGAAAGAGAGAAGTATTTTCAATTTTTTTTTTAGATTAGTTGGATCAAAATAGTTCGATCCGATTTTGTTTTGGAAGTCCAGTTCGAGTCAGGTTGACTTCTTAAATGGAGATATTCGGATCGGGTTGGGCACATAGCTAATATTTTGAGCTTGGATTGCAGGCCTAATAGAATATGATGAAGCATCACCCTTTATAAAAAGCATGGCGCTCTTCCATACCATAAAAAGAAAACTACCTAAAGCTGCAACCTGGACTAGAATCCATCTACCCCTCAAGCTTTTTCCGTGCTATGCACTAAGGGGAAGTATCTGTCTTTAAGCGAGTGAGGTCCCATTTAGATATTAAGAGCATTGGCTTTACAAAGTGTTGTTCAAAATTGGATGAAAAATATATATTTTTTATAAGTCTAAAATTTTCATATCCATAACTCAGAATTGAATTAACTTTTAGATTCATTAAAATCATAATATAATGTTATTTGTTAATAATAATTTTTTTAATTTTTTTTCCTTCTTATTTTGCAACTACACCATCTAAAGAAAGTTTAATGATTAATACGATTAATAATCAAAGATTAAAAAGAAGACATCTCCGATAATATCAATAACTTTTTTGCTGGCTTGGAATTATATGAGAGCATCAGATTTTTTAGCTAATAATATCATATTATATTATTATAATAAATAAAAATTATTGTAGCTATAATCCTATAGTATTAGCTCTATAGGAATTTAATTGGATTATTATTTAAAGAACAAACAATTATATTGTTGTACATCATTTATGCAGAAAAGAAGTTAGTTTTAGCTTTAATAATAAAATATTACTTTTGATGAAATAACTGTAGCTCAAAGTTTAAACTTTTACATTTTGATAAAGTCAATATAGATGATTTTATCTACATTTCTTCAAATTTTGAATATGCAATGACTTTTGATGAAACTAATGTCAATGCTCTAAGAGGTGATTCATCTTATCTCATCTTTACAATTTTATTAAATTCTCACATAAAATATAATAAATAATTTAATTTTTTTTAAATTTTTAAATAAATTAATATTAAAAATTAATATTTTAATAATATTTTAATTATTTATTTTTTCAACTCATCTTATCTTAACTCACTATCCAAATGATATTTTAAACACTTTCACATCCTTGCGCCAATGAATCTCATTCTGCAAAAAAAGGTTTAAGGTTCCGTTAGGATTTAAATTTGATCTCAACTCATATCATCTAATCTAATCATTATATTTTTTTTAAATTTTTATACAAAATATAATAAATAATTTAATTTTTTTAAATCTTAAAATAATAATAATATTAAAAAAATAATATTTTAATAATATTTTATTTAATTTTTAATTTTTAATTTAATTTATGTTATTTCAACTCACTAACTCACTATCTGCATGATTAGCCTTTTGCCTAGCTCTCTTCCAATGACTAATTCTGTTGTGCCTAGAATCATTTCGTACCAAGTTAAGAATGTGAGAGAAGAGATCTCCTCTCTCCCGTTTCCATCAAGTCCTTCCATGGTGTCCTCTCCGTTACAGCAAGCCCTCCTGGCTCTTCCTTTCTTCTCCTCGAAATAAACAAAACCTCCCATCGAAAACCCTGAACAGAAAGCTCAAAGCGTCGCTTTTTGTAGTTTAATCTCAATTACAGTTGTTACAATAATCTTGCTTTATTAATTATATATAGCGGTCACATTTTCCCAAAATTTGCGGCTACCTAAGTTGTTGCCTTGCTGCTCTGCTCATCCAAGAGCAGAGAGGCTTAAAGACAATTTTACAGAAGCTGGAGCAAAATCCAACAACAAATATCCCAGCAACATTATTGTTGTTCCTTCGGCTTCAAGGATGCTGCTTCCTACCACCTGCATTCTTCTCATATGTTTCCTCTTAAGCTCTCCGTTCTTCCTCACCAAAGCTACCCTCAATCTCACACTCCCTCACCAACACCCCGACCCTGAAGCTGTTGTCCAAGCAGTTCAAAGGTAATAGAAACACCGAGCCAAAAACCCTGCTTTTACTTTCTGGGTTGCCAAGATTTAGTCGCAATCATAAATATCCTAATCTGGGCTTTCTCCATTATTAATAAAAATTTAAAATCCCTGCCACTAAAAAAAAAAAAAAATCCCATCTTTTTCTCGATAGGGAGTTTGTTTCCCCCTATTTCATTCCAAAACAACAAAACCCCGGTTTGGGGATCCCTCATTTTCTCTCACTTCTTCTGCATTTCCCATCACTTTTCTCCCACAATCTCACCGTTCCATTTTTTAAATTTTTTTTTAAATTTTTTGTTTTTTCGCAGGAGCGTCAATGCCTCTCTCTCCCGGAGACAAATGCTCTCTCTTCGAGGAAATGACCAACGTTCCAAATGCCTCACCGGCAACCCCATCGACGATTGTTGGCGCTGCGACTCAAACTGGCAAAAAAACCGCCAAAGGCTTGCCGACTGCGCCATCGGATTCGGACATAACGCCCTCGGTGGTAAAGGAGGTCAGATCTACATAGTCACTGACTCGTCCGACCGTGACCCGGCTAATCCGGTCCCCGGTACGCTCCGCCACGCCGTGGTCCAAGAAGAACCTCTCTGGTATAGTCAGTCAAATGTAGTTAATTCACACATTTTCTCTTTGTAGCTTATGAAATACAAGCTAATGTGTGCCTTCCAACAGGATTGTATTCACTGCGGACATGACCATAAAGCTGAAACACGAGCTGATCGTCAATAGCTACAAGACCATCGACGGTCGCGGTGCGAACGTCCACATCGTGGGTAACGGGTGCATCACGCTGCAGTACGTGTCTAACGTCATCATCCACAACATCCACGTTCACCACTGCAAGCCGTCGGGGAACACGAATATACGGTCATCTCCGACGCACGTCGGGTGGAGGGGGAAATCGGACGGCGACGGGATATCCATATCCGGAGGGCGACTGATCTGGATTGACCACTGCTCCTTGTCCTACTGCACGGACGGCTTGATCGACGCCATAATGGGGTCGACGGGAATCACCATCTCCAACAACTATTTCTCGCACCACAACGACGTGATGCTGTTGGGCCACAACGACCGCTACGCCTTGGACTCGGGCATGCAGATCACCATAGCGTTCAATCATTTCGGCGAGGCGCTGGTGCAGCGTATGCCTCGATGTAGACGGGGGTACATACACGTCGTTAACAACGATTTCACGCAGTGGGAGATGTACGCCATCGGGGGTAGTGCTAACCCCACCATTAATAGTCAGGGAAATCGGTATAATGCACCGCCGGACCAAAACGCCAAGGAGGTAATTAATTTATTGTTCTTTTTTATCTTTTGGCCTTTTATTCGGTGCGACCCCACCACCTCGTGAACCGTTTTTGACTTAAGTCTGAAACTAGTGTCAGTATGTACTCCTGTTATTCAACTTTCGGCGGCGGCGCGTTCGAATTACGCTACTGGTTGTCATTTTAATTAAGATGGGACTGTGGGGCAACATTTTATACAAAAGATTCGCCTCATTTATGCGGTTCAAGAAAATCTGTATATTTTGCGGTTTTGGGGTCCACTTTTTAAATATGAAAGTAGGCTTTAGACTACGAGGCTGTATTTGGTGGTTAAAGAGTAATAAATTGTTTAGAGATTAGAGGCCAATGATCTGACACCGCAGAAACAGAAAGAAAGAAAGCAAAAGCACACCTCAGACTCGGTGCATGCCAGCCATCCCAGAGCTAGCATACGAAATATTTTCTGACAGGACACATGGACACATTTTGCATGTAGGAGTAGCACACGCCCTGGGCGCGTAGATCATAATGTGTATGTTTTTTTGACCGTTGGAGCAAGTGATGTATACTTGAGAATGACAGGTGACGAAGCGCGTGGAAACGGACGAGAGTGAGTGGACGGACTGGAACTGGAGGACGGAGGGGGACATAATGGTAAATGGAGCGTTCTTTGTGCCATCAGGGGCAGGCCTCAGCGCCCAGTACGCCATGGCCTCCAGTGTGGAGCCCAAGGCCGCTGGGCTAATTGACCAGCTCACTATAAACGCTGGTGTTCTTGGTGGGCCCAGGTACACACCACTCATCTTACCCCCCAACTCCTCTATATCTTTTACTCTACTCGCTCTTGTATCTTCAAAAACAAAAATTACCGAACTACCTGTCAATTTGACTGTCTCATCGAAGGGCATTTTATGTTCTGAATAATTACTGGATACTACTTGGTGCTCTTTTTCTGCCCTTCCTTGAAATGAAGTTTGATTTTTGGGTGTGTCCAAAGGTACAGGTTGTTTTGGTCGGGAATAGTGTCTATAGACGGTTAACTGTCTTATTTGTGTTCGTGCATAATCCATTTGCAATTTTTAATGCTTTCACAACATGTGTTTTTGCTAAATTCACTTGAGATGCCAATAGAATATACATGTATGCCAACTGCAAGACTTCCAATCGGTGCACGTGATCATGCTGGCATTGGGAATCTCATTTGCTCTGGCTGCATTCCTTCTTGCTTGCTGCATAGCAAAAATACACAGACCTTTCTTTTTTTTTTTTTTTGGTTTCTTTTTAATATAAGCTTTGTCTCAGTGCTAAACTTGTTTCCTTGAAACAAAATAGCCCACCCCGGCCCTTAAGAAGATTGTTTTACTTGTGGATATAGATAGACCTTCAGCATATAGTCTATGCAATGCTACCACACGGTATCAAAGCCAAAAAGCTTATTTCTTAAACCCGAACTTACATATATAGGAGATTGTAGTAAGGTATTGTCCATTAAAAAAGTTAATAAAATAATATTATTTTAATATAATTTTTAATATTATTTTTATTTTATTATTTGAAAAAATTAAATTATTTATTTTATTTTATATACAAAAAATATCTCAAATATTCTCAACATTCTTTATTAGTATTTATTATTTTATTATTATTTTATTATTATTTTTTATTTATTTTTATTATTATTCATTACTTTTTATTTATTTTTTACTATTATTTAATATTTTATTATTATTTATAAATATTCTCAATTATTTTTACTACCAAACACAAACCTAAAAGTCAAAGGTGCCATGTTATCTAAAAGCATAAACAGTAGATGGGATGGCAACAGTACACATTGCCTGCTGGTGGCGGTGTGTAGTTAAAAAGGCAAATGAGTGATTAGCACAACCGAGTGGACATTACAATGCCATGAAAAAAATTTATTTATGATCTCAATTTTTATTTTTTTTTATTATTTTATAATATATATTAAATGATAAATTTATAAATAAAATATAATAAATAATTTTTAATAATTTAATCATCACATCATTTTATGATAAAAGTTAAAATAATGAGTAAGATTACTCTAATGCCATAAGCATGTGTAGACAGAGTGAAAGTGTAGTTGCAATTTTGGACCTGTAAGGCTGTAAATGTCTGTGAGTGGTATAGGACACAGTACACCAGGTCATCTTTCGGTGATTCAGTTATCTCATGCTTTCCAGCTAGTAAACGTGGGCCCGTTCGAGGGTCCACTTCTGTTTGATAGAGACCTGTCATGGAGAAGGAGCTGCTGCAAACCCTATTGAAAAGGGGCGGCTTTTTTCCCAAGACTGTTTTTGCTGTATCCTATGCGTTATTTGTTTGTTTATGATCTTTCACCCTGGATGTGGAGGAGTCTCACATGACATATTTTTTCGGTCTAGGTCTCTAGGCTGTAGACAGTTAAGGTCTCTTATTTTCTTCTCCTTGCTTTCTTCGACTAAATTATTTCTCATTCATTTTTGAGTTTATTATGATGAGTTGATATTCCTACATACCAACTTTTCCTCCATAGTGGTAACCACAATTGTAACACTCGTAAGCCATGAACTGTTGTGTAAGACTGTAGGACTCGAGGGAGCATATGATTTCTATAATGTTAATATAACTGGCAGCATGATTTCTATCTACATGTTAACAGTTCAACATCGCCCATTACTTTTACATTTAAAAATTCTTGGTATTATTTTGTCGAAAATGTAATTGACAAAGGGTACTGTGTATTATGTAAAGACAAAGGGAATGACTCTTAATGTTATGATTCTTAATATCGTGCTTGGAGGAGAAAAATAATTCTTAGCATTATTTCTGTCTTCAAATCTCTGTTACAGGGAGAGCAGTCAGAGCATATCATACCCAGGATACAATGGTGGTGGGGCCAGCACCGGAACCACCTACACCGGAAATTCTGGGTCCGGTGGTGATGGGGACTACTTTGGAATGATATTTGGGGGAGGCGCCATGGCTGCGGCACCACCCGCAGCCCCATCTTCTACTTCAATCATTTTACCCCTTGTAATTATTTTAATTTGGCACACTACCACTGATCTTCATCTCCTATTATCATTTCCCTTATTATTGGCATTATGAAAGTGGTGAGGGAAAGAATATTTAGGTTAAATTCATCACTATCTAAGGAGAAAAAGAGGAACCTCCTGATCAATTTGATTTCTTGGCCACCCCTTAGTATATATTATTTATTGAGGAGCATCAACTAATCGTCGAGGTGAATGGTATCACCAATTATGAGGCCCATTTTGTTGGGGGCTTTTATTTCATATTATAGCTTATTTTTTTAGGCCTTCTGACGCTATTATACGAAACTTGATTTTGTTTTGGTTCGTTTTGACTCGAGAAAGCCGTGTAGAGCCCATCAACTATCAAGGAGAAAGAAAAGGTCTGAATGAGGTGGCGTTACGGATATCTCGTCAATACATGGCCCCATAATGTATCTTTAATCGAACTTTTTTCCCAATGATTTTGTGGTTTTTCTTGTTAGTAGTAATAATAACGTATTTGAGATGGCATGTCTCAATGTGGGACAAAATTCCCAGCCGTTCAAGTGTTAGTGGGGTTCCGATTCGTCGTGCTCTGCATGCCCCCTCACACACGTTTTCTAGCAGCGTAGACTGTGACCTCTGGCCGCATGTAATCATCACTCGGTAGAAAAGGGCATAACTGTAACCAAGTAACCTTGCTTTGATTTTCACGCCAAACATGGGCTAGGTAGTTATATTTGAGTTAAGATTATTTTAGATAAAAAATAAAAAAATATTATTACAATATTAATTTTTTGATATTATAATTATTATTTTGAGATTTGGAAAAGTTAAATTATTTATTATATTTTATATAAAAATATAAGAAAATTATAAAGATGAAATGAAATATTTTTAGAGTGCAAACAGGACCTTAGAATAGGAAAATGCGGTCTCAATACCTACTTCTCATATACAAACAATACACACCTCATTTTATTTTGATTTTCACAAGTCAATATCAAAGTAGAGAGAATATAATTGCTAAGAAAATAGACGAGAATCTTATTGTTATCGGATAATGGATATGGAGTTTAACGGTAGGACTTTCATCTTTCTTACTTGTCTGGATCTATCAAACCGCCCTTTTTAGACAGTATTTTGGCTTTTGTTCACCTTTGACAATCCAGCTCCGTTGTCGTCCGCCATCACCTGTCCGGTCTCCGCTGCTTTTACATGTTCTCGGAACTTCTTATAGATGTCACTCTTATAAAAGTGTGAAGTCCTTAGCACCAAAATAAACGAAAGAAGCGCCCCAAACAAGGTCACGGCAGTAATAAGAATGAAAGGCAGTTTAAAGCAATCACCCCCTACACAATTTAGTTCCTCCCCAGGCTTTCTCTCGAGCCCCAACGCTGCCAGTTGCTTCTTAGCCTCCCTATCGTATAAATACCCTGTTGTCTTCACATTCAGCAAAAAGGACCCAACTGGGCTAGCCACTACCCCGAAATTGTACAGAGTGGAGTAGTACTTAAGGCCAAAAAGTTCAGAGATTATGGCGAAAATTAGAGGCCACTGTGATCCAAAACATAGCCCAATTATGACTGATGAAATATAAAGTGCGTATGGAGCGCTGAATGCGATCAGAAGAAACCCAACACATGATAATAGAAGGACTAGAGTGAGCATGAGAGTACGAGGGAACTTGTACTTGGTTAAAAGGATTTCAGACACCACACCTCCGACGATCTTTCCGAAGTATATCCATATGCTAATAAGGGACGCGAACATGCTGATATCTGCACGCGAATATCCGAAGGAAAGTCCGATCTGTCCCAAGTTGTCCATCACCGTTAATGTGCCCCCAGAACGCAAGTTGTAGCCAAGAACAGCAGTAACATATCGATGCTGAAAACCGCTTGGAGTATGGTGTGGTCCTCCCCTCTTTCTACCTTCTGAAACATGGTTTTCCAGCAGGAATCTTGATTTCCTGCACTTGCATTCGGAGGCGAAAAGGTTGGCGAAGTAAACGGCAGTGCTTTTGCAGATGGAGGTGTGTCAGGGATTTGTTTCTCAATCTCAGACGTTATCGTAGACGGTGAACGATCATTGATAACTTTGTTATTGCTCTTCCAAAGCATATACTCTTGCTTAATAACGACAGCAAGTGGGAGAAAGAGCAAGAAAAGCACACCGGCAACACTACCACCGTATGCGCTTTGCGTGAATTTGCTTTTCTTCTGTACGATGATCATAATAAGCAAAAACCCAGCAAGACTGAGTGAAATATAGAGGAACTGAAAGAAAACTTTGGCCTCCTTAGGCTGCCGAGCACCCTTAATTATTCTGATGACTCGAATAAAAATGAAGGATACAGCCATTGGAAGAGATGCCATTAGGAAAATCAAAGACTTGGTGTCGTTGCCATAGAAGGCGTGGTAAAACTGCGTCATAATTGCGGTACTCAGACTGAGATAACCGTTACTCACGCCGATCACGACGCCACGGCTTTCTGGGAAGTTCTTAACGCAGGTGATGAGGGCTCCAGTGTTGGTGAAGGTATGGGAATTAGCCCCGATGAAGATGTAAAAGCACATATGCCAGACTTTTGGCCGAGCAATTTTTTGGGTCACGGCGAGCCATAGCATGAAGTACCCACAAAAATTGAAAGCTGCACCCACAGATAAGACAACCCAGGTGGGTGTGATCTCGTTGATTAGGCCTGAAACGAGGCCGATGTTGGAGCCCAAGTCCTTGAAGAAGCTAAGCAAATTGAGGGTGGATTGATCGTAGCCGAGTGTGGATTTGATATCATTGGAGTAAAGGCCGAACGAGTAGCTCGCGCCGGAGACGGACATCAGTATAAATGTTGCAAACACCATGAGCCAACGCCCCCTGAGCACTTGGAAAGCGAGGCTCCTCATGTCTGCCCAACCACCGTCGCCTCCTCCTTCAGCAGGAAACACCATTCCTTCTTGATTTTTAAGGTCCTAGCTAGGCTAGGAAGACTTTTGCAATTAATTCTGTTTTTAGTTGTAAGTAACGAGAGCGATGGCCAATTATTATATGACCTGGGGAATAGGGAAGAGAGATCAGATGAGTAAAAGAACTGAAAATGTAAGTCGTTGTCTTTCCAGAAAAAGGAGAAAGTGCATATAAAACCTCCATGTATGGCCTCAAATGAGTGGTTTCGCGGTGTATAATCAGAGCAATTCAGTTTGAATGGGAGATGAGTAGAAACACACGGGGGTTGCAATGACTGTGTTGGCGGGGGCGCAGTTAACATGGAACGTACGTAGATTTGTCAAACAAAGTGTTAAATATGTAGATAGGAATTGCATGTGCAGAGTTGCTAGATAGAAACCTGTTGGAAAAGTTCCACTTCGGCTAGTGGAATTATAAGTGCTTTGTTTAGTGGCCCAAAAAAAATGTGTGTTGTCAGTTCTGCTTTCATAAAAGTAAGAGCTAGAATTATTTGGTCTGATAAACTTAATGATATGGTTGTTATTTATTTATGTTTTCCCACGAGTTGAATATAGCTCTGATGCTTTAAGCTTAATCTGTCAATTTTGTAGCCAATCGAAATCGTTGAGTAAATCGAAATCGTTGAGCTGTTCCTTCCATTCATGAAATCTTCTTATGGTCGATTTTAATCGGGGTTCAATGTTCTATTTCAGGGCTTAAAAGAATCTTAAACAGATACCATAAAGTACTTCCATTCAAAGCCAATAATAGTACGTATATATCGTCTTCAAATTGGGTGGTCCCCATAAATTTTGGCTAAGAATATTCTAGTGTCATGGGTAATGTTACTGTATCCTAACGTATACCACTCATTTTATCTCTTAACCTGGCACTACAATGTGATACCATATGAGTTATTAAAAAAAATTTTAAAAATATATATTCAAAATAAGATTGCTCTCGAAAACATGAAAAGAGAAATATTAAGATGTTATATTCTTTCTACTATTTTATGTCGGTGTTTTAATTTTTTTTAAGATTTTTAATAAGCCACGTGACAATACTGTCATATCAAGGGGCATAATGAGTGATATAGAGTAAGGGATATAATAAAATTTTTCTGAAAATAAATCTACAAATTGATTTGACTTTATATGATATATTAGATCTATTTTATAATAAAAATAATTTTACAATCTAACGTATCACATTAAATCATGTTAATTTATGAGTTTACTTTTACAAAATCTATTTATGACTAAAGCATTAATTAGAGTGGTCAATTAATTGGCATCCTTCATTCTATTATCACTTGAAAACTTTGGTGGCATCGGTGCAAGATAAGAATGGAGGGGAACAAGAATCTCTGCAGGCGGTTTGGAGATTAATAAAATATTGTCTAGCGGTAGCAGAGGAGAAGATTAAGGGGCATTCGAATTTGAGTCGCCGAGATGAGAAAATATTGCAGCTTCTCAATCTGTCTGTTAAGCCTTAAAAGAAAGTTTCTGCTTAGATAGTTAAATGGTTGCATCAACTTTCATTTTGCACAAGGTTGATTTAAGCTGAAGGTTGATGGAAGCTCCTTAAGAAATCCAAGTCATTCAGGTGCGGGAGGTGCTATCCTAGATCGTCGGGGCAAATTGATTTTTGGTTTTTTTTTTACTCATACTCGATCTAATAATTTTGCTGAGTTATGGGTTTGATACAAGGGCTGCACTTAGTGAGATTTTTGGGTTTGCAAAATGTGGAGATTGGGATGGATTCTATGGTGGTGATTGAGCCTCGGTTTGGATGGCCAGATGAGATAGTTTAGTTTGTACGGATGAAAGGGTTTTGGACATCCAAACGGTTAGCATTCATCTATAAATTTTCAAACTCATTTCAAACATTTTTTTACATGAATAGTAAAATTATTTATCAAATTTCAAAAAGTCAAAACTATCTTCTCTCATCTCACTATTCAAACATAATTTTTTTAATAAATTATTTCATCTCATCTTAACTCAAAAAATCTTACTACTATTTAAAATATTTTATCTCGTTTCATTTAAACTGTCTATCCAAACCGGCCCGAATGGTTTAGAAAAAAGAGATGTGATCTTTGGTACTTGGAAGATTATTAAGAGGAATTGGTATAGCTGTTTGATGGGCTATGTCATTGTTTTCGCCATATTTATAGGGAGTGCAAATTTTTGGCAGATGGATTTGCACGCATGGGTGCTGCAGGTGTTTGCATGATTTGGAATGATAGTTCTGAGCTTCCTCATTGTCTCTGGGGTCATTTTCGTTTGGATAAGGGGGTTGTTCTTTTATTAGATAAAAAATGTGTTTTGAGTAAAGGCCTTAGATTGGTTTTGGTTTAATATGCTTTGGCTTTGTTGGGTTTTTTTTTTTTTTTTTTTTTTTTTGGTAAAGAACTTTACAATCAACCGGCTAGGGAACCGCATCCCACGTGGCAAAATGTAAACGACTCCATTTTCCCTCATTTCAGAATTCCCTTCCATCTTTCGTCTTCCCCACAGTTCGAAATCGACACCCCCTTTCCCCACTCGTGTTTGATTCTTTTATCCAGATCTGATACTTTTTTTTAGCCTTACTATGCATTACTGTTTCCGTCTTTTTCCTCTTTCGTCCTTAATTCATTGCTCTGAATGTCATGTTGATCTTCTCTTTTTGTCTTATTTTTCAAGTAATTGTATTGTCTGTGACTGGAACTTTTTAAATAGATTTTTTCATTTTCATTTTCTTCTCTTCCTAAATGTTACAATTTTCATATATATGTAATTGCTTCTACATGAGTTGGAATTGTTTTTGCTATTTTGCTAAATCCCAGAGACTATGAAGCGTATGCATTTACAAATGATTGTTTACTTTGCTATTATTTTGTTTTGGTTCGGTATACTATTATTATTTTCTTCATTGACTAATCATTTGTGAGACTCGTCTCCTGACATATAAAATGATGTTTAGTATAGTTGAATGAGTGGAGTGGGTTATATGTATGCAAGCAAGACTGTTAAAAAATTTTAGATTTGTTTCGTTCTCCTTCTTATTCTTAGAATCAAAGATTTTTCTTTTTTATATAGGCACCTTATATAATAAATCGGTGGACTTCTCTGCTAGTTTTATGGTTCTTGTAGAGTTTGCAATTCTGATTTTGTTTAATTGTGTTATGGTTTCATAAACATAGGTGCTTGGGCTAAGATCAAAGAGTCGAAAAAGTGTTTCAGTTCAGGTTGATTACTTTCTCCATGTGCAGGAGGTGAAGCCATGGCCACCATTAGAATCTTTGAAATCTCAGTCACTGTTGATTCAGTGGGAAAATGGTGATCAGAATTTTTTTAAGTCCTTTACTTGTGATGTTGGGGATGGAAGAATTGGAATCGGTGAGTCTTTCAAGCTTCCGGTTACTTTATGTATGGAAGTATCCAGAAAAAACACAACCAGTGAAAGTTTTTTGAAGAACAACTTAGAGTTTTACGTGTATGATGCTCGAAAGGAGAAGGCGGTCAAATGTCAACTCTTGGAGACGGCTATGATAAACTTTGCAGATTATGGAGTTATCAAAGAAACCATAACCATTAAGTGCTCAAGTGAACTGCAAGCGGAGCTTCAAACAATCGACGCTACCAGTTCTTTACGTGAACTAGATGGACGAGAACTACCACTTGTTCATGTGAAGAGGAGAGGAGCAGAGATGGACGAGACATCCATGGAGACACCCACACGAATATGATGATGCAGAGCTCTTCCAGACCCAAAATCACATACTTTTCTTCCAGAGCCAGACGCGATCTCTTCTTCTTCTGAATTTTTCCTCTTCGTTTCGTCTGTGTTATCTTTTTTTTTTTTTTAATAATAATATATTGACTGACGTGGTTTTCCGATTCGATTGCCTGTAGCAAAACTATTATTCATTATTGTTCCACGGGTTTCACCTCAACCTTTCTATGAGGATGATTTATATAAGAGGCTTGACCTCCATCTTTATTATTAAAAAAAAAAAAAAACTCAAGCATTCTTTAATCTCTGATTTCTTGAAAATAATGCTCCTAGTAACACCTCCAACATAACTATTAACTTCCATGTAATATCTTGATCTGGTAGTTATATATGTACAAACCATAAAAAAAAAAAAAAAAAAAAATCAAATTTTAACTTACTTCAATGCATATTTACCACATCAATAGTGTTATAAACTTATATAAATGTTAGAAGAATTGTAACATTGCTCATTTTTTGGTGATAAAAGTAATAGGAAAATGTTAAGTGTATTTAAGATATACTTATCAATTTTTTTTCTCTTCACATGTTAATTATTAATATATTAAAAATCATAAAATTCAAAATTCAAGCTCAAAGTAATATTCTTACAAATCAGGGTATGATTCGCTTTCCTATAATAGATGTGTAAAATCATGACGTGATTATCGAGATAAAAAAAAGAGACTTATTATTCTCATATATAAAGAGGAGATACATCACGATTATAACCTATGATAAATAAATAGATTTTCTATTCGTAAAGCCGAATATAATTTATTTAGTTAATGATTAAAATTTTAAGGAAAAAAATGGTACGAGAAAGAGCTTTGCCTGTTGTTATTATTGTTAAAAAATATAAATCTTATGACGGCGTAGTAGGAGCTCTTTGGTCAACGAGACATATGACCAACTCGACCTTAGTATTGTTTTTCTGGGTCCCCCAGCCCTCTTGTATTTGTGCCATTAACTGATCATCATCGAGGTGAATGATATCACCAATCATGAGCCCCATTTTGTTGGGGGCTTTAATCGCTCGCATATTATAGCTTGTTTTCGTAGGCCTTCTCTCTCTATTATACGAAACTTGATTTTGTTTTGGTTCGTTTTGACTCGAGAAAGCCATGTTCAGGCCGTTTGATAGGTAGAGCCCATCAAGGAGAAAGGAAAGGTCTGAATTAGGTGGCATTTGGGATGCCTCAGTCAATCTATGGCGCTTTTGTGTATCAGATTAATCGCCTTTCTCCCCTCCAATGATTTTGGGGTTTTTCTTGTTAGTCGTAAATTGTAATAATAACGTATTTGAGATGGCATGTCTCCATGTGGGACAAAATTCCCGAACCGTTCAATTATATATGGGATTCCATGATTCATCGGCTCTAAGAATTTCCCTCTTACACGTTTTCTAACGATGTAGACTGTCACCTCCGACCGCCTGTCGATCGTGTCAACATCACTAAGTAGAAAAGGGGACTATCGTAACATTGGAGAGCTCATAACTAATACTACTCATTTGATTTTAAGGCTAAATTGAGACTAATATTAAATGGAGTATTTGAAACGTGTCTCAATACCTACTTCTCATATACAAATAATACATACCTCTCTTTTTTTGACAGCTGAATATCAACGTAGAAAACATATAATTGCGAAGAAAATAGACGAGAATCTTGTTGCCATCGGATACATATGGAGTGCAACAGTAGGACTTCCATATTTCTTATTTTGTCTATACCTATCAAACTGCCTTTCATCTGTTAATTGAAGTTTATATTTAGACAGCATTCTGGCTTTCGTTCACCTTTGACAATCCAGCTCCATTGTCGTCCGCCATCGCCTGTCCGCTCTCGGCCGCTTTTACCTGTTCTCGGAACTTCTTATAGATGTCACCCTTATAAAAGTTTGAAGTCCTAAGCACCAAAATAAGCGAAAGAAGCGCCCCAAACAAGGTCACGGCAGTAATAAGAATGAAAGGCAGTTTAAAGCAATCACCCCCTACACAATTTAGTTCCTCCCCAGGCTTTCTCTCGAGCCCCAACGCTGCCAGTTGCTTCTTAGCCTCCCTATCGTATAAATACCCTGTTGTCTTCACATTGAGCAAAAAGGACCCAACTGGGCTAGCCACTACCCCGAAATTGTACAGAGTGGAGTAGTACTTAAGGCCAAAAAGTTCAGAGATTATGGCGAAAATTAGAGGCCATTGTGATCCAAAACATAACCCAATTATGACTGATGAAATGTAAAGTGCGTATGGAGCGCTGAATGCGATCAGAAGAAACCCAACACATGATAATAAAAGGACTAGAGTGAGCATGAGAGTACGAGGGAACTTGTACTTGGTTAAAAGGATTTCAGACACCACACCTCCGACGATCTTTCCGAAGTATATCCATATGCTAATAAGGGACGCGAACATGCTGATATCTGCACGCGAATATCCGAAGGAAAGTCCGATCTGTCCCAAGTTGTCCATCACCGTTAATGTGCCCCCAGGACGCAAGTTGTAGCCAAGAACAGCAGGAACATATCGATGCTGAAAACCGCTTGGAGTATGGTGTGGTCCTCCCCTCTGTCTACCTTCTGAAACATGGTTTTCCAGCATGAATCTTGATTTTCTGCACTTGGGTTGGGAGGCGAAAAGGTTGGCGAAGTAAACGGTAGTGCTTTTGCAGATGGAGGTGTCTCAGGGTTTTGTTTCTCAATCTCAGACGTTCTCGTAGACGGTGAACGATCATTGATAACTTTGTTACTGCTCTTCCAAAGCATATACTCTTGCTTAATAACGACAGCAAGTGGGAGAAAGAGCAAGAAAAGCACAACGGCAACACTACCACCGTATGCGCTTTTCGTAAATTTGACATTCTTCTGTACGATGATCATAATCAACAAAAACCCAGCAAGACTGAGTGAAATATAGAGGAACTTATAGAAAACTTTGGCCTCGTTAGGCTGCCGAACACCCTTAATTATTCTGATGACTCGAATAAAAACGAACGATACAGCCATAGGAAGAGAAGCCATTAGAAAAATCAAAGATTTGGTGTCGTTGCCATAGAAGGCGTGGTAAAACTGCGTGATAATTGCAGTACTCAGACTGATATAACCTTCATTCACGCCGATCACGACGCCACGGCTTTCTGGGAAGTTCTTAACGCCGGTGATGAGGGCTCCAGTGTTGGTGAAGGTATGGGAATTAGCCCCGATGAAGATGTAGAAGCACATATGCCAGACTTTGGGCCGAGCAATTTTTTGGGTTACGGCGAGCCATAGCATAAAGTACCCACAGAAATTGAAAGCTGCACCCACAGATAAGACAACCCAGGGGGGTGTGATCTCGTTTATTAGGCCTGAAACGACTCCGATGTTGGAGCCCAAGTCCTTGAAGAAGCTAAGCAAATTGAGAGTGGATTGGTCGTAGCCGAGTGTGGATTTGATATCGTTGGAGTAAAGGCCGAACGAGTAGCTCGCGCCGGAGACGGACATCAGTATAAATGTTGCAAACACCATGAGCCAACGCCCCCTGAGCACTTGGAGAGCGAAGCTCCTCACGTCTGCCCAACCACCATCGCCTCCTCCTGCAGCAGTAAACACCATTTCTTCTGGATTGTTTATGTCCTAGCTAGCAAGCTGGGAACCCTTTTGCAATTATTATATGTCCTGAGGAATAGGGGAAGAGAGAGAGGACTAGTAAATGAACTAAAAATATAAGGCAATGTCTTTCCAGAAAAAAGGAGAGAGTACTGCATATAAAACCACGTACGTACCGTTAATTCGTATGTGGGGAAGAGTGTTTGGGGCATATCCATCTCCAACGTTGTCAAGTGTCCTGACTTCGTATCCACGTGGGAAGAAATTTGCTTTGAAGGCATTGAAGTACGCATGCTTTGTTTTTTAAGCAGGAGACAAGCTTTTGATAATTCTTAGGTGTATGAAACCCTTCCGTCTAACCAATTTAATGCTTATCCTGATTTGTCCCCTTTTTTCTACGATCGATGCTACGGTATAGCTCATTTATAAAAGCGCGTATTATCTCTTATTATATATAAATGTGAAGAAAATATCGAGAAAATAGATCATTGCACGTTGTCTTTAGTTTCCTTTCAACTATATATGTATGTATATATGTTTTGTGTCTAATTAAGAGTGTTAGATCTTTTACTAATAATTGAGGACTCGAAAATCTCCATTTATCGCAACAAATTTTCTGTGGTTTCGCGGTGCATAATCAGGGCGACTCAGTTTGAATGGGAGATGATAAGGAGAAACACACGAGGATTGCAATGACTCATCATGTGTTGGTGGGGACGGAATCAACATGGAACATAGATCAGTCAAACAAGTGTTAAATATGTTGATAGGAATTACATGTTCGGAGTTGTTCGATTGATCGAAAGCTGTTGGAAAAGTACTACTTAGGCTAGTTGAGTTTTAAGTGCTTTGTTTAATGGTCCAAAGTGCGTTGTCACTAGTCAGTTCTGCTTTCAACTACTGTTGTATTGATTTGTTCATAATCATTTGACTGTTGCTTGTTTATTCATTAATATTGATTGGTTCATGCACGATAACTTTTGTAAAAGTAAATTAAAGCTACGAATTGTATATATATATATATATATAATATATATATATATATATATATATATATATAAGATTGTAAAGTTGTTTATCTTCTTAAATAAATCTTACTTATTAGTACACTAATATGTAAGCTTTAGTTAAACTTGCGGACCAAAATTTTTAGAATTATTTAGTCCCATAAACTTAATTATATGGTTGTTATTTATTTTTATTTTTATTTTTTGTTACTCTCCTACGATTTGAATATAGCTCTCCTTTTGTTATGGTCGATTGGGTTCCACGTTCTATTTCAGGGCATAAAAGAATTTTTCAGAGATACCATAAACTTCCCTTTAAAGTCAATAATAATAATAATAATAATAATAATAAAAAAGAAAAGAAAAGCATAGAGTATATATCATTTTGCAAAGGGCCAAAGGCCAACGTCCAAAACCCAAGACGTATACATCGTCTTTAAGTTGGGTGGTCCCCACAAATCTCCAACTCTTACTTGTAAAATGTATTTTTCGGTCAAAAGAAAAGGTAATTAATAAAATTGCAATCTATTTTTTTATTTTTATTTTTAAAAAAAAAATACGAATTACTTGAGTCCGAGACGAAGATCAAATAGAGTACTACTGTTATAGTAGAAAAAAATATCCTAAAAATAAATTTATAAACTCACATAATTTAATAGGATTCGTTAAATCTATTATATAATAAAATATAACACATCACATTACGTCATTTTATTAATTTATTTTTATAAAATTCCTTCATGACCAAATTATTTTTTTAATCTCTTATTTTTTTAACACATTGCTCCTAGTATTATATATATATATATATATAAAAAAAAAAACATTGCTCCGAGTAACACCTCCAACATAACTTCCACGTAATATTATTGATCTGGTAGCGAATTACAAACCATAATATTATAACGTACTTCAATACATATTTACCACACGATCAATAGTGTCATAGAAATGTTAAAAGTGTTATAATTGTAATTGCTTATTGTTAACATCAAAATACCCACAGTTTGAAATGAAAGTTAGATCCATTTTCGGGACGCGTTTAGATGGGTTAGGCCTCGATCGGTGATGTGCAAAACTCTCGGTAGTGATTCGGTGAGGCTGTATAGTGTCAGTTCGTACATCCATGACGATGAACAATATTTAAATGCAGAAAAACAGAAAATAAAGAGATGAACACAGATTTACGTGTGATTTGGCACTAGACCTACGTCTATGAGAGTTTGGAAATAAGAGATTTCTCTATAATAAATTTGTTTACAGTCTCTCATAGTTTCTCATTGTACTATGAAAACTGTAAATCTATTTGCTGGAGAAGAAGTCCTCTATAAAACTCTCTCGTTAAAGAAGAAGTCGAAAAAGAAACGAATAAGTCCGAAATCCAAAAGAAGTCGAAGTCCCCAATCCATAGGTTCTTATTGCCTTTTATCTCCTACCACTCATTTGTTTTAAATCACTTCTTTCATTTTCTCTCATGACACCATGATTTTTCTTACTTTTATGTCAAATCCTCTATTTTCTTCGCATTACTTTCTCATGTCTTGACACTTTCATACTAGTCTTTTCTTGTTCCATCTCTTTCTCTTATATTTTGTTTTCTAATAAGTCCTTCCAATTAGATGGGCCTAGAAAATTACTTTGGGCTTGGAAAAATCCCTCACACTTATATTTTGGTGATAAAAGCATTGTTCTTAAAAATGAGAATATACCTTCCTATAATATATGTATAAATTATGACGTGATTATTGAGATAAAAAAAAAGAGACTTATTATTCTCATATATAAAAAATAATTACATCACGATTATAACATAAATAGATTTTCGATTTGTAAAGCTGAATATCATTTATTTAGTTATTGATTAAAAATTTAAGGTAAAAAAACTGGTCGAGAAATTAGAGCTTTATTTAGTTATGTCGGCACCTTCTGGATCTGTTACGTATACGTCAGTAACATCCATCCAAAATGACCGAATAAAAACGAAGAAATGTCAAGATTCCAAGTTGTCAAGTTGGCAGTAACGCCCACCAATTCATTACATTTTTATGCCATTATATAAAATTTAATATATTTATTTATTATTACTTAATAATCATTATTATTATTATTATTTTTAAAATTTTTATAAATTTCATACACGTTAAGATAAGAATATGATATATAATATTAGGATCCACCACCACCACACAGCCCATGTGGCGTAGACAGCTGGATTTCAATCCAATCATCCAAAATGGAGAGGGTATAGAGCCTCAAAAATAGAAAGTAATGATATATACAATATATTTTATAATAATATTATAAGATAATGATATTTTTATAAAATAATATTATTTTTATAAGATATTTTATAAAAATATGTATCATTTAAAATATAATTACGTAAAATATTAAAAAAAAATATTGTGCATAAATAAAATGAAATTAGACGGAGGACAAGAAAGTACACCTACGATAACAAGGAAAAATCAGAGCAAATCCCACTACCACACCTATATGCGTGCCCTTAATCAGCATCTTCTATTTCTAGAACGCAACCCTCAATATATAATATTGTTAATCGCCTTCAACAATAGTTTCTAGCTACCTTTTTCTAGATCTCCTCCTATCGTTCAGCAGCACCATTCTTGGTCATCGCCATCTCCACCTCAGCAGCCTCAGCCTGTTCTCTGAACTTCTTATAAATATCACTTTTATAGAACTTCCTTGTTCGAAGCACCAAAACGAGGGAAACAAGTGCTCCGAGCAATGTCACCGCAGTGATTATAATGAAAGACAACTTGAAGCACTCCACCCCAATGCAAAGTAACTCCTTTCCAGCCACCCTTTTGAGTCCCAATGCTGCCATTTGCTTCTCAGCCTCCTTGTCATACAAATACCCAGTGACCCTTACATTCAGCAGATACAGTCCGATAGGGCTGGCCGCTCCCCCAAAATTGTACAAAGTAGAGTAGTATTTGAGGCCAAAAAGTTCGGAGATTATTGCGAAAATTAATGGCCATTGTGCACCAAAACAAAACCCAATAATGATTGACGCTACATAAAGTCCGTCTGCGACGTTAAACGCGATTAGAAGGTGGCCGGCACATGATAATACCAGGGTCAGAGTGAGCATGAGGGGGCGAGGGAATTTGTACTTCTTTAGAACAACTTCGGAGCCAAATCCTGAGGCTACTCTTCCAAGATAATTCCAGATGCTTACCAGCGATACGAAAGTGCTTATGCTTTTTTTTGGATATCCATATGATGTTCCAATCTGTCCCAAGTTGTCTATGGCCGTTAACGTTCCCCCAACACCACAAATTGCTGCCATGAAAAGAATTAACATGTCAATGCTAAAAAGTGCTTGGAGTATGGTATAGTCCTCTCCTCTGTCCGGCGGTCTGAATACAGTTTTCCAACAGGAAACCTGCTTTTCTGTGCTGGGTTGATCAGCAAGTGGTGAATTTGTTGTGGTACTAGATGATCGTGCAGGTACAGATGGGGGTGCATCTGGGTTCAGCTTCTCGGTGATTATTTTCAATGGCGCTGGTTCATTCATTTCTAGCTCCTTTCTCTTCCAAAGTTGATATTCTTCCACAATAACTACAGCAAGTGGGAGAAAGAGCAAGATAAGCACTGTCGCGGCACTCCCACCATACTCACTCTGCGTGAACGTCACCTTTTGCTGTACTACAATCATGATCATCAAAAACCCTGCAAGACCGAGTGAAATATAGAGGAAATTGTAGAAAACTTTGAGTTCGTTCGGCTGCCGAATGACTTTCATGTACCGAATGGTTCGAAGAAAAGCAAGGGATATAGCAGCTGGAAGCCACCCTATTAGCAAAATCAGTGACTTTGTGTCTTCCCCATAGATAGCATGGTACAGTTGGATGATAATAGCGCCACTGAGCCCCACGTATCCCTTGAGAATCCCCAACACAGCGCCACGGCTTTCCGGGAAGTTTCTAACGCAGGGGACAAGGGAGCCAGTGTTGGCAAAAGACTGCGAGTTTGCCCCTATGCAAATGTACAAACACATGTGCCAAACCTTGGGCGTCGCGATTCTTTTGGTCACGGAAAGCCAAATCATGAAGTAGCCGAAAAAATTGAGGACTGCACCTAATGAAAGGACCACCCATGGGGGTGTGACCTCGTTGATTAGGCCGGAGAGGATGCCAACATTACCGCCCACGTCCTTGAAGAAGCTGAGTAAATTGAGGGTGGTTTGATCATAGGCCAGAACGGATTTGATGTCGTTGGAGTAGAGGCCGAACATGTAGGTGGCACCTGCGGTGGACATGATCAGAAACGAGGCAAACACCACGAACCACCTCCCGGTGATGACTTGGAGTGTCAGGCCCTTCATGTCCGCCCTCCTTATAAGGCCAGCACCGGCGCCACCGCTACCTGGTCCGGCAACCACCATCGATCTCGATCTCTCTTTTTATTGTTGTTGCAGAAACACAGATATTGAAAATTTGTTGCGGAGAAGTAGTTAGATGTGGTGGCCTAGATACTCTTGAATATATAGACAAAAAAGTGTATTTCGTTGCGCAACTGTTTACGATATTCATTACTTCACCTAGATTACGTCACAATTATTCTAAAACTATTTACAACTATTCTTATTATTATTGACAGATCATTTGTGATACTCTTATTATAAATTTCATAGTTGACTTGCAGAATCCACGCGGACTCCACACTTAAATAGCAGTAAAAAAAGCATATTTCTAATTTGAATTAATTTCTATTTAGATAAGATAAGAAGACAGCTTGCGGCCTCTCCTGAATTTCCTAGCAATAATTGAATATCAAACAAAATATCAGTCTAGAGAAGAAAAAATATATCATGTTTAGGAAGAAAGTTCAAAATAATTTTTTTTGACATATTTTCTTAAGAATAATGTTATTTAGAGTCGTGAAGCGTACAAGCGTCGCACAATCATTTTGAGAAAGAGTGATATTTACTATTAAAAAAATAATTTTTTATGTGAGTCTTATATTTACTTATTTTTTTAAAGATATTATACGATATTTACGTATTTCACAATCACAAATATCATTTCTTTTGTATATAACAGATTGGACGTTTATATAATAGGGTGTCCCTTTTGGGACGTTATAGTGATGCGTATCAACGCCTAGTACTGAATGCATGGTAGTAGTTTGTTGGGGTTGGCAAGGGATTAATATAATCTCTAAGCTTAATTTATATATAAATATATTAATATAGGATTGTGACAACTCAAAACTTAATTTGAGGATGTTGTTGTCCATGAATGTCCATGTGGAAATTCAAGCCACCAATTTGGACACGATTTTGTTTTTAGTTTACCATTGACGCTAGTCCATTTTCTCAACTTGCATGCATTCTTGTTTTTCTTGACTTTTGGCCAAAACCAAAACGTCAAAAGAACTTGATCTAAACAAAGAAAAAGGATCACAGATCACGTGTCTACATATATATATATATATATATATATATATATATATATATATACACACTAGTAATAGAGCAACGTCCAACGTACGTTTGCCTAATTTAGATTTTTTACAAAAGTTATATGATTTTTTATAGAAGAAAAATGATTAATAGATGATCTAACAAATTTTAGCAAATATCTTTGGATAATGATATGTTAGTAAAGTATAACAATTACATGTTTGGATATATTAGAAAAAAAAGGATTAATTCAAATTACGCCATAGTTTAATACAAACTTTACAAATTGATTATTTTGCTAAATAATACAAATTTAGCAAAAAGATTAGCTCAAAATGCTGGCTGGCTAGTTTGTGGCAGACCATGCAATGCATGACACCTTTTATGATCATTGTGTAAATTAAGTCAAGTCGTGGAAGATGCATATATATTGTGATCAGGCAACGCGTCACACGTACATATTAATTTGTATATTAAGTACCTAGAATTCATATTTTTAATCATGTTACATCCCTTACTATAGAACTATAGAAGTGGGTTTGCACATCTAGAGATTTCAATGTGATGCCGTTCATTTTCTTTCCTTTAATATTTAATAAATAATGTTCTTTTACGTCATTTTTTATTAATTATTTAAATGAAATATTATTTTATACATTTTAAAATAAAGATCTTTAATTATTTTATTTTAAGATGAGAATGATTTATTTAAATGGGACTTATTAAAATGATGGAAGGGTATAATTATATGATTTTACAATATTACCCTTAGTCTTACCATTTTAGTATAAAGCTCCTTTAATCCTAGCCATTGATTTGTTAGGTAAGGAAAATATATTCCCAAATTTAATCTCCATCATCCATTTTAGCTTCTAAGGGAAGGAGTTTCAAAAGTCACTTAAGCCCTTATTACCACCCTCCACCCCACCCCCTCCTCCCCAACCATACCCGTCGGCTTCCAAGGCAAGGAAAAGGAAAATTTTTTTCTCAAGTCCTCAAGTCCATCTGTGTGACACTTCTCTTTCTCTCCCCATTTCTGTTCTCCTTCCAATCTTAAGCCCAAGCACTTGTTATTTCATCTTTTCAAGAGGAGCCAAGGATTTCGTGTGCTCTCTAATTCCCAAGCTGAATCTGCCTTTCCTCTTCTGCGTTTTGTGTTTTGGGAAGAGATCCACTAAAGGTATAAACCCTAACCCTGACTTCCTTTCGTTGGATTGTGGTTGTGATGCAAAACCGAGCCATTGTAGTTGAAAGCTCGTATCTTTTTCAAATTTTACCTCTTTTAATGCATTGTGGAATTTATTTAATTAATGCCGTGTATGCTATGCATGTTCTAGATTTCATATAGCCATGTATGTTGAAGATAGCTGTGTATGTCGATGGATCTTCCTTATGGTGACTGCATGCCGACATCGGAGAAATCGACAGAGAGCTCCTGCTCCTTGAAGAAGAAATGCTGTCCGGCGTTAAACACGTTAAACAAAAGTGAAAACAGAAGAGAGGGGGGGTTTGAGTTGAGAGAGAGAGGAGGAAACAATGCACATGACCTTCACTAAAAGGACCAAAACACCCTTGGTCAAAAGAATGAAATATAAGGAACTCAAGGGGCAAAAATGTACACACTCGACTAGACAGAAGGACAAAAGTGGAAGAAGGAAGTGCAAACAAAAAGATTGTTCATTCCTGTTCATCTGCGCATAGCGGCTTTTAAGATATAAGAGCATCTCTATTGGCTTGGCCAAATTCATTTTTAAAATTTAGTCAATATCACATTTTTTTTTGCATTTGCCTATTCCATTTAAATTCAATCTCCACATTGGATTAGCCATTTACACTCTATATAATAATAAAAATATTATTAATTTAATAATTTTTTTATTTAATTTATTTGTATCACATTTTATAATTCTACCAATTTAATATTAATAATAATTATATTATAATTAACTTAATAATTAATATTCTAATTAATATTAACTAATTTATTTATTTTTATCACATTTTATATTTAATAATAATAAATCAAACTAAATTTCTTAATTACAAAAAATACCTACATATTTGGTGAGAGGAGTGAGAATTGAATATTTTAATATTTGACTAACCTACTATTCACTTACAAATTTAGAGAATCACTATAGTAAAAATTTAAAATTTTATAGAGATATATAAACCAATGTAATGGTTTTTTTGCACATATTGATTAAAGTTTACCTATTATAGAATTTTGACCAAACCAAAAAAGATGCTATAAGGAATATAAAATAAACCCATGCAGTTACAATAATATCTCTTCCTAGCTAGAATCTGGCTAGCTGCTGGTATCTTCTTAAAGCATCTAATTAATTAATGCAAATAACGTCACAGACTAATGTAAATTTCGCATTCACACTTTCGAGACAAAACTTGATGGAATCTATAATATTCTGATCAGTGAATCTATATATGATCATGATTATAAAGTCAATTCACAGCCAGGCCATGTAGGTAATTAAGAAAAGAAACTTTCACTCTTTTTTCAAAAACGAATGTAAACATGTGGGTAATCAATAGAAAACAGTGGAGAAATTGTAGGTTCAGTTCGATTTTAAAATCCCTTCTTGTCTTTCAATACTGTATACCGTGATACTAGCCTTAGAAAATGTACATCCTAGAATAGTTTCTTAAACTTACCCTTTTTACTCCTGAATGAGTTTTGTTACTAATCATCCTCATACATCATGCGTATATTATATTTTTTTTATTTTTTATTTTTATTTTATTTTTCTTAAACTTATTAAATTCTTTTACTCATCATTCATATACAATATATTTGATAAGAAAATAAAAAAATGTAGTGTATAGAGATAATGAATAGAATTTTTTCTCTTATATTATTGTATTCGATACGGTAACAAAATATATGAAAGGGAGACTTTTTGACATGGTATCAGAACAAGATCCTAAGATCTATGCTACAACCGAAACTTGACCAGAAAAGAACTCAGAACTGTTTAGAAACAATGGTGGAACCAACTGATGCGGTACAACACACCAGCAACTATACCGACTCCATCTTAGAAGATTTGACAGCAAGGATGACAGAAGTCTTGACCAAAAATCAGACTCAACTGCACACACCAAGCAATGAATCCTCTGCTGCACAAATCGACATTAAGTTGGATGGCACCAACTATGCCTTATGGTCCCAAGTTGTTATGATGTATACCTCGGGTAAAGACAAGTTGTGATATATTAATTAAGAGTTTCCACAGCCTCAATAAACATACCCAATTTTTCAAAAATGGAGAACCGAGAATACAATTGTAAAGGGGTGGTTGATCAACTCTATGGACCCGCCCTTGATCAGCAATTTCATTCGCTTTCCAACTGCAAAAAGGTATGAGATTCTATTGCTACAACCTATTTCGATGGGACTGACACCTCCCAAGTGTATGACCTCCCAAGTGACTAGAATGAGACAAGCTGGAGGATCTATTGAAAAATATTACAATGATCTTCAAGGCTTGTGGAGAGAAATTGATTTTTGTCGTCATAACCCGATGGAATTCACTATTGATATGTAGAAATATAATTCCATCCTACAAGAAGATAGAGTTTATATCTTCCCTGCTGGATTGGATGACTGGTTGGATAAAATTTGGAGTGATGTGCGGGCGTTTCCAACGGTAGAACAAGCCTATGCTCACGTTCAACGAGAAGATATCAAGTAGGCAGTAATGATAACATGCATGAAAACCACAATTGGTGCTGTTATGGCTTCTAAAGGAGTCAAGATGGGACAACAACACCCACCTTCACTCCAAATGTAACAAACAGGGTCTCCCTCAATGGGTAGTGGAAAGTCGAATACAACCTCCAAGACTAAGGTACAATCGGAAAGGGGGATGTACTAATTGTGGAAACATGAAACATACCCGTGAAACTTGTTTTAAGTTATATGGGTATCCAGACTGGTGGAATGAACTTAAGGCACGGAAACAGTCAGAATACCAAAATAAAATGAAAGTCAGAATACCAAAATAAAATGAAGTCTGGCTTCAATCGAATACCAGTTTCTTGAGTGTATTCATATATATATAGATGAGTACAAAGTAGTTCAAATTATGTTATCTAGATAGATACAACAATTCAAATATTTAAAACCTCTACTAACAGAACTAGATAACTAGATAACTATAGAACACTAATAGCATACTGATGAAATCTGCTCTGATTTACTAGATAACTACATTAACAACTAGATAACCATCGTAACAGATTTATCTTGATGAGGTCCTGATATCTCGGAGCTGATATGTCTAACATTCCCCTTCAAGGTGATGGGAAGATCTCGAACCATCAGCTTGTCACGAAGGAACAAAAATCTGGCTGAAGTGAGACCCTTTGTAAAAATGTCTGAAGGTTGAGCTGCTGTAGAGATGTAACCTGCTTGTATGTCTTTGTTAAAGATCTTCTCTCTGATAAAATGATAATCGACCTCAATATGTTTGGTACGTGCATGAAATACTGGATTAGAAGATAGAGCCAAAGCACCAAGATTATCTACCCATAGACATGGAGCACTAGTTAGTGGTATGTGCAGCTCCTTCAAGAGCATGCGAAGCCAATAGAGTTCAGCCACAGTGAATGCCATAGACCTGTATTCTGCTTCTGTGCTTGATCTTGCTACAACGGGTTGCTTCTTGGCTGACCAAGAAATAAGGCAGGGACTAAGATATATACAATAGCCAGATGTGGATTTCCTGTCATCAGGAGACCCTGCCCAATCAGAATCACAAAAACCATTAAGTTGCAGGGAGCCCTTGTTGAAGGTGAGACCAAACTGTAAGGTGCCCTTTAGATACCGTAACACTCTCTTAGCTGCTACTAGATGGTCAGTGGTTGGGCAATGTAAGAATTGACATAGTTGGTTCACACTGAAGGATAGATCAGGTCTGGTAAGTGTGAGATACTGTAAAGCTCCCACCAAAGTTCTATATTCAGTAGGATCATTGAGTGGATCCCCTGAAAATTTGGAAAGTTTGGAACCTGAGGTGCATGGTGTGGAAGCTGGTTTAGCACCAGCCATCCTTGTGCGATTCAATAGATCAGTAGCATACTTTCCTTGATTGAGATGGAGACCTTCTGATGTTTTTGTGACTTGAATTCCCAGAAAATAAGAGAGGGAACCAAGATCTTTGACAGCAAACTCAGCACTAAGATGAGTAATAAGATGATCAATGGAAGAGGAGGAATTACTTGCAATTATTATGTCATCAACATAAATAAGCACATAAACAGAAATGTGGTTCAAATGGAATGTAAAAAGAGATGTATTAACTGTGGAGCCATTGAACCCGAGAGCAAGTAAAGCTTGTGACAGTCTCAAGAACCAAGCTCTAGGAGCTTGTTTGAGTCCATAGATGGACTTATGTAATTTGCACACATGATCAGAGAGATGAGGATCCTCAAACCCTTTAGGTTGTTCCATGTAAACCTCCTCTTCAAGAAAACCATGTAAAAAGGCATTGGAGATGTCAAGTTGTTTGATAAACCAGTCATGATGAACAGCTAATGCTAGTACCAATCGAATTGTGGCTGGTTTAATAACAGGACTAAATGTCTCATTAAAGTCCACCCCATCAATTTGATCAAATCCTTTAGCCACTAATCTGGCCTTGTAACGATCAATACTCCCATCTGATTTTTGTTTGAGCTTAAACACCCACTTATTCCTGACAACTTTCTTATGGCAAGGTCGTGGACACAAAGTCCATGTTTTGTTGGCTATGAGGGCATTATATTCAGCCTGCATAGCATCAAGCCAATGCTGGTTCTTCACTGCTTCCTTATAGGTTTGGGGTTCAGAAGGTAAGGTGATGGTAGAGAGAGCTTGGAGAGGATATTTGGTGGAGTAGTAGAGATGGTAGTCTGGAAATTGTTTAGGTTTGGAGGAGTTGGTCATGGATCGTGTAATGATTTGAGTGGAGGAGGAGGCAGGCAGATTTATGGTGGTGAGAGGCGTGGAATTAGGTGAAGGAAGTGGGAGATCAGGTGAGGAGGAAACAGGTGGGGTTTCAGAGATAAGATCATTATGAAGAGCAGGTGGAGAAAGAGCAGGTTGTGTTTCTGATATGGGAGCAT
Organism: Juglans microcarpa x Juglans regia; assembly: GCF_004785595.1. Classification (NCBI taxonomy): domain Eukaryota; kingdom Viridiplantae; phylum Streptophyta; class Magnoliopsida; order Fagales; family Juglandaceae; genus Juglans; species Juglans microcarpa x Juglans regia. The sequence goes on from NC_054595.1 coordinate 27,748,266, forward strand.
TATGTGGACTAGGTGGGCTTGTGTCATTGGGAAAAATAAGTTCAGGTGAGATAGATGAGGGTGATGTATCAAAGGAAGAGGTTGTGACAGTGAATGTAGGAGGTGTAATAATAGGAAAAGAAGAAACTGAATTAGGAGGCAAGGGATTAGAGAAAGAACCTGATTGTGAGGCACTGACAGAGGAGGGAAAAGTATCCTGCAAGGGTGAGGAAGCAGCAGCTGGAGCCCTTGTATCAGAAGCAGGAAAATTCAATTCATCAAAGATGACATGTCTAGAGATGTAGACTTTCTGAGAATTTAAATCCAAGCATCGATATCCCTTCTGATTTGAGCTATACCCGAGAAAGACACACTTGGTACTTCTAAAGGCTAATTTGTGGGTGTTGTAAGGTCTAAGCAAAGGGTAACATGCACAACCAAATGTCTTTAGGTAGGAGTAATCTGGTGGTTTGTTGAATAAGGTGAAGAATGGTGACTGATTGTTAAGGACAGGTGTAGGAAGCCTATTAATGACATATATGGCAGTGAGAAAAGCATCAACCCAGTAGCATGATGGAAGATGGGACTGAGCTAAAAGTGATAAACCTGTCTCAGTAATATGCCTATGTTTTCTCTCTGAAATCCCATTTTGCTCAGAAGTATGAGGACAAGTGAGCTTATGTAAAATTCCATTGATAGAGAGGAAATTTTTGAAATTAGTAGAGAGGTATTCTCCACCATTGTCAGTCATAAGTTGTTTGATTTTTCCAGAAAATTGAGTTTCAACAAGTTGTTTAAACTGAAGAAAACAAGAGAATACATCAGATTTGAATTTCAAAGGAAACAACCAGGTAAATCTGGAAAAATCATCAATAAATATAACATAGAGTTTACATCCACTGAGAGAAGCAACTGGAGAGATCCAAACATCTGAGTGTATTAACTCAAGAGGATGTGTGGATCTGTTATTGGACTCGGAAAATGGAAGTTTGTGACTCTTAGCAACTTGACAAGACTCACACAGATTATTCTGTTTTACAGGACCAGAAATAGGAAGCAAAGCTTCTCGAATGACCCTAGCAACTGTGGACTCAGAGGCATGAGCTAATCTTGAATGCCAGATGTTTATTGGAGCTTTGACACCTTGTAATGCAGTGAAAGAGGAAATATGAGCAGCTTTAGGATTAGATTTCTTGAGTTTCAGCTGCTTAAGATATATGGGATACAGTCCAGCTTCACTCTGCCCTTGAAGAAGTATTTCCTTGGTCTGTAGGTCCTTCACAAAGAAATGAGATGATGTAAGCTCAAAGTAACAATCATTGTCATTGCAAAATTTCTGGATGGATAAAAGATTAGAAGATGCATTAGGGCAATGTAAGATATTGTGTAAAAGAAACTTGTTTTTGGAGTTAAGGAGCATAGAAGAACCAGTGTTGGTGATGAACAGGCCTCCTCCATTGCCCACTGTGACCTGATCTTTGCCCTGATAAGGCTGTTGTTGTAGAGTCAAGTTGTCCAATTCAGAAGTAATGTAGTTGTTGGCACCACTGTCAAGATACCAAGGTTGTTCAACTTCTTGTGTGCCATGAGTGTGGGCAGCCATAGCTGCCAACTGAGCTGGTGGATGTCGACCTTGGTAAGTAAAGTCCATCCTGTGATAGCAATCAAGGGCTTGATGGTTATTTTTGCCACAGATTTGGCATGGTGGGAATTTGGTGGAGGTGAAGGGGCTGCTGGATGATGGTGGCTTAAGGGAGAAGTTGCTAGGATGTGAACTGGCAGGAGGTCTATTATAGTTGGAAGACTTGCCTTGCTGGGTGGGGTATTTGGATTTCTTGCCATGGGTAAACTTTGGTTTGTTTGTGAAGAAAGCAAACTGAGTGCCATCACTGGGAAGGGTCTTGTTTTGAGATTCAAGTAATTGCTCATAATTGAGCAATTCAGTTTGAAAATCATCAAATGAAATTGATTTGTCTCGAGTGGCAAAATTAAGAGACGTGATGAAAGGATTATAAATGGAATTAAGACCCCCGATGACATAGGAGATCAAGTCTTCCTCATCAACAGGTTTACCTGCTGCTGTGAGCTGGTCAGACCAGTTTTTGGCAAGGATCAAGTAATCAGAGCAGGTTTTAGTGCCCTGCTGCAATGTTTGAAGCTGTCTTTTGAGATGGGAAATGCGAGATCTGGACTGAGGAGCAAATCTGCTAGCCAATGTATTCCATACCATTTTAGATGTTGTCAATCCATACACTGTGGATAGGATCTTCTCACTGAGAGTGGCGTTTAACCAGGCCAAAATAAATTGATCTTTCTTCTGCCAAACCAAGTAATCTGGATTGAGATCAGAAGTAGATTTCCCAGTGGAATCAAGAAGATATTGAGATGGACAGATTTCTGATCCATCAACAATGCTTAGTAAGTCATGGCTTCTAAGCACAGGAATGAATTGGGTAATCCAATTCAGATAATTGGTTCCATCTAGTTTGACAGAAACCAGAGAGGTAATATTTGGGATAACAAAAGAGGGATTGGATGAGGCCATATTGGATCGAGTTGCGTGAGCAATTTAATGCTCTGATACCAAGTCAGAATACCAAAATAAAATGAAAGTCAGAATACCAAAATAAAATGAAGTCTGGCTTCAATCGAATACCAGTTTCTTGAGTGTATTCATATATATATAGATGAGTACAAAGTAGTTCAAATTATGTTATCTAGATAGATACAACAATTCAAATATTTAAAACCTCTACTAACAGAACTAGATAACTAGATAACTATAGAACACTAATAGCATACTGATGAAATCTGCTCTGATTTACTAGATAACTACATTAACAACTAGATAACCATCGTAACAGATTTATCTTGATGAGGTCCTGATATCTCGGAGCTGATATGTCTAACAGAAACACCGTGAAGCTGCCTTCGATGGAGGCAAGGGTAGGGCTGCTTTGGTAACTGTTGAACCTCAATTATCCTTCACCTCACAAGTAGAACCTTCAAGCAATTCAATGACTTTCAATGATCAAGGTAATTGTGGTCAAGCATTACTTTTCTCTAATCAAAGTGATGATAGTAACTGGATAATTAACTCAGGGGCAACAAACCACATACATTCGATTCAAACGACTTTATCCAGATCACTCAACCAAGGTGAACGAGTATTGCTAATGCTAATGGTGTCACATATCCAGTTACAGGGGTTGGAACTGTTGGTTTTTCACCCTCCCTCTCTTTATCTCATATTTTACTAGATTCATCTCTCACAATTAAATTGATGTCTGTAAGTCAAGTTATCGAGGAACTCAATTGTGTTGTACTCATATATCCTACTTTTTGTCTTCTTTAAAGTATTCTCACCAGGGAGATCATTGGGCGTGGTACTAAAAGGATTGATTGTATTACATGGATGATTTCAATTCGGGTAGAGCTAATCACATGCAACACATGACTATGTCAAGGAGAGGCAGATTTGGCTATAGCGTCGTCGTTTAGGGCATTCGTGATCGTTTAGTTATATGAAGCACTTGTTTCCAGATTTATTTTCAAATTTACATAATTCAAACTTTAAATGTGATAATTACATTTTAGCCAAAAGTCATCGAGTTCCTTATCCAGTAAGATTGAATAAAAGTGATATTCATTTTGCCTTAATTCATTCGAATGTGTGGGGACCCTCTCCAATTACTACTTCTTCTGGCATTCGTTGGTTTGTGATATTTGTAGATGATTGCCCTCGAATTACTTGGCTTTACTTGCTGAAACATGCAGACAATGTAGTACTTTGTGTTTTTCAATACTTTCATGTAATGATTCAGACTCAATTTTTAGCTAAAATCCAAATGATCTCCATTCTAACAATGGTGCCGAGTATGTTAATCAGCAATTTCAAGCTGTCATGGTCTTCTCCATAAAACTTCGTGTACTCAAACGAGTCAAATCCCACAATAAAATGGAGTTGCCGAAAGAAGAACAGGCATATCTTAGTAACAGCACGTACGCTATTGATCGGGGCACATGTGCCTAGTAGGTACTGGGACGATGCTATTGTCAATAGAAAACAGAGTGGAGAAATTGCAGGATCAGTTTGATTTTAAAATCCCTTTTTTCAAGGGTCGACCGTGATACTAGCCTTAGAAAGCGTACAGACTAAAATAGTTTCCTAAACTTTCTCCTTGTAATCCTATATTATTGTATTCGATACTGATATATGAAAAAGATATATGCGTGCATGCATTTAGGAATCTGTTGCCTGCTGGAGGAGAGACATTGGCAGATGGCTTGCTTTCAGACGATAAAGGTCATTAATATGGGTCGCTTTTCTTGCCATGAGTCTATGACAGTCAGACCGAGACATACGTACACAAATATATAATATGAAACTTTAATATATTCTGTGACTCTCTGTCGATCGATCGATCGGCTTGACTGGCTGCATGCATGCATGATGTCCATACTACTTTGAATTCTAAATTAACATAGAAAAAATTTATTTCTTGGAGCACGTGTCGATTGTAAATTACATAAGCTTAATTCCCCAGTTAGTAGGATCAATTTGACTGGTAAAAATTTGCAATAATGCCCAAGCGCAGGAAAACTCTCGTGATGATCATCATCGGTACTGCTGTAGAATATTGAATTACCAGCTTGCTTATCAGAAGAGACAATCAGTATAATATAACTATTTTACTATTACATATTTAAATAATATATTTTTATTTAAACTCAAACACATTAAAATAAATAAAATAGAAAAATTTTAAAAATTAATAATTTATTAATCCGTTGGTAGTCTGTAGTGATGATCACTTTATCATCATTTGATAGATCTGTTCTATTATATCAAAACCCCGCCTTCACTACATCGATCAGTACGACATAATAAATTCGTCTGGATTCAGGAGCACGGGCAGAGAAAGGTTGGGGCGAGTTTTTTTTTTTTTTTCTTCACAGAGAGAGGGCCACAAGCTAAGGGTTTTCATCTTAGTTGCTGAAAACCGTGACGCGGCGTCTAGGTCGGATTTGTCACATTATTAAAATTGTAAATGAATCAGTCTGTTTGATAGTTCACTCGATACTCCCTCGATTAAATTTGAATTGAATTTGACTCGCAAAAAAAAAAATTCACCCGTGAAAGCAAACACCCGCTCAATTAGTAAATAATATACACCTAACAAAATTCGACTTGATTCGGCTAAAACTCGTTAAGGTTTACTTGTTTATACTCGAATCAACTTGTTAGCTCGACTCAATTAAAACTAATTCATATATTGATAAATATATAACATACACCTATGTGTATATATATGTATTAGCTAATAATATAAGTGTAACACTTTATAATTAAATATATAATATGTAACCTAATTACTTATGTCTATATATTGAATATACTTCATAGGTATATTTTATAATTTGTACAATAATTAGTCGATGAGATCTAATGTGTGAATTATATATTAAATAGATATATACTATCATATTATGTGTATGTATTAATAATTTCTATAGGCATATAATATATTATTATTATCGATAAATATTAACTAGTTAGATATTAATTATTTATAAATTTAAAAAATCTTACAATTCAATAGAGGTTCTACTTGTTAGTTGTACAAATTCAATATTAAATTTTTTATTTATCAAATTTATTAATTATTAAATCTTATTAAAAAATAAACAATTTGAAGTCGAGCTCAACTCGACTCGACTCGACTCGAGCTCTTTTTTGGGATGAGTTTAAATTGAGTTTGAGTTGAAAATTTAGCTTATTGAGTCAAGCTCAAATAAAGAATAAATAAAAATCTCGAACTCGGACTTGACTCGAGTATTTTGAGTCGAGCCGAACTCGGCAAGTCAAAAACAGGCTCAACTCAATTACAGCCCTACACGTCATGGTCTACGGTGTAGAAAAGTTGGAGCGATTGCCGAACATAATTTCTCGTGTTTTAATATCTAGTTTTGTTGAGAGAGATGGAAAATTTTAGTAATAATAAAAGCTTGATACAATACTTGATTTGGGTTTCAATTTTATTTGGAATTAAACTCATGTATAATATTCCTTGTTTTAAATTCAATTTTTATTTTATTTATATTCTGTGGCGGATGTTTAATTTGGACACACAACCCCCATATTTGATTGGCCATGACGTCCTGATCATAAGATAATTCACATGATATCCCTCCTCCCTCATGATGATTCCGTGAAGGATATATATTATAAGATGCGCCATCTTAATTTCTTAATTTGCAGATATATACTCTCACGTCGAGTAATTAAATTTAAAAGAATTAATTCATCAATATCAGTCTCAGACGTTTGTCATTCAATTTATCATTTTATTTTTCATTAAAGATTGTAGGATAAGAATTCAGATCCCATGCATCATTCTCTTACTCTATTATTATTATTATACGGATCAATGCCAGTAGTACTGATCATGATATATAGCTAACGAGAGGAAAATCTGTGTCCTTGACGTATCACATAAACGGTTGGAATCTTTCTTCAATAATATAATTACGGCCATATGAGTGTTGTTGGAGAATAAAAATCTTCAGGCCAGGGACCTCATGAGTAGGCCATACATTCTCCCGGCCACTTGCATCAGACCGTCGGTGTTCTCATAATTCCACTAAGAGATCAGACAACAAGAAATTCTGGTTTTGCCTTTTCCACACTTAGATTTTGTTTAGTTACGCAAATTGTCTCATTTAATTAATTTAATAATTATAATTTTTTCAAACTCTCACATAAAATATAATAAAGAATTTAATTTTTTTTTAAATAAAAAGAATATTAAAAAAGAATATTTTATTTAATTTGTAACTTTTAATTTTCATGTGGGCCGGGGCAGAAATAAAGCCGAGCTTTTGTTCTCCACACATTGGTCTTTCTCATTATCCCTGAAAAAGTGTAGCAAGTCAACAACCCAACATCGATCATCTCGGGCATCCTTCAATTTCTAAAGTTTGCTTTGGAAAAAATGGTTGAACGAAGAAAATGAAAAGGGAAGTCACTGTTACTTACTATCTTTTTAGCAGGAAGTGTGAGAGAGAAAACCAAGAGAGTGGAAAGCTGCAAAGCTTAATTGGTCAAGCACACATAATTTCGTTTTCCACTAATCAAGCAAGAAATCTTAGTCCTTGTGTTCCCAGTTCTCAAGGCAATAGGAGGAAATAGTTGTAGTAGTGGTGGGGAAAAGAAGCAACTCACATACATTTTCTTTCCAATTTTCATTAAATAAACATGACAGACAATTTTCGAGTCCGAAAGGTTTCCAGTTTCTAGTTATCTTGGTACCGTAAATTTTTATTTTTTATTATTTTATTTTTATTTTGTTCTTCTGTTCTAAACCCCACATGATTATCGCTCAAGTATTCCAATTTATCCTGAAAGTAAAAGTCCCATTCCAAGAGTGCATAATAAATTGAATTATAATAAAGAAAAGAGAATGTAACAATGCATTTTTTTTTTTTTAATGAAAAAATGAGAATGGTTAAGGACTTTCGAGAGCTTTACATTAGTTCAGAGACACCAATTGACGTATATAGGGCGGAGGGACAATTCCTCGAAGTTACTCCGAATTTCAGGGCTGGAGTCATAATCCGACAATTGTGGGTTGGTGAAATAATAATATGCAAACATTTGATTAAATTCAATGAATCGATTGCTGAATATAAAGGTGATGTAAAGGTTTAGAATATGAACACGACATACATTTTCCATTATATCAAACCGTTTGCAGCTCTCCGCCGATTGTGGACTTCTTCATACCTTGGAATTTTGCGTGAGCTTTTATCTCAGTCACTGCTAAGTGTTACTGGTGAGAAGTCTAAATTCCAGAGAGTCTTTCTTCATATAAAGAACCGTAAATTTGTTAGAGAAGTAGAATGAGCCCTCGTGAATTTGGAAAGTTTGAAAGAATAAGGGCAGATAAAACTAGAAAGTGCAAGAAATTGAAAATAGCATACACCCACAGATGATTGATAGAATGAGAAATGAAACAAACACAGAGAAATGCCGCGGCAGAATTTGAGGTGAAAAGCTTAAAATCGACGAGGACCAAGAAGCGTTATTTTTTTAAAATATTAGCTTCCTGAATGGAGGGATGGTGTAAGATGCTCCCAGATGTTGTCTGCCTTTCTGATATTCAGGCTGTCCGATTATTGTTTACTTCCACGCACATTTGACATGAAAAATAATTTTACAAACTTTTACAATTATGTTCTAAATTGAGCACATTTTTATAAAATAATTGTATGAAGGGAGGGGGGGTTTTGCCTAATCCAAATGGAGAATGGTCGTCAAGCATTCATTCAGTTTTGCAACGACAATAAGGGAAATTAACAGATGAAAGGGGCAAGTAATCCATCAAACCTGCTGTCCTACCTTCAGAAAAAACCAAAAAAAGCCTACTAGCATAGCGTGTACATCTCAAAGCTTCAAAAGGACATGACCACAAAACATCTAGTAGCGATCAAAGGATGATGGGCGCCCTGCCCTGTCAGGGCGATCATAGGGCCCCGACCTGTTCTTATAACTTCTTCCCTCAGTCCTTGCTGGCCCTCCACTTCCATACCTATCGCTGCCTGCTCGTGAGCCCCCGTCCCTATCATAGACCCTGTCTTTGCCATAACCATTCTGAGGATAACGATCTGAACCACCATACCTGTCACTTGCAAAGCGATCCCCACCAGGAGGATACCTGCATGGTTTACAAATAAGTCAAACCACCATTAACCAGACCCATGACCTTGTTGTTTGATATAAACTAGCAGTTAAGATGGTCTATAACGAAATGGTTTGAGTTAGGATGTTTTATTTGGGTTTTGAAAAATGAGAGGAAAAGTTGAATAAAAGTATTATAAAGTTAAAATATTGTTACCATATAGTTTTTTAATATTATTTTTGTTTTGAGATTTAAAAAAGTTTGAATTGATTTTTGGTTTTGTTTGGAAGTTTGGAAAAGTTGTAATAATTAGATGAAAAAGTTGAAGATTTGAAATTCAAAAGTATTTGTATTTGAGTGATGTTTGGAAAGGAGATGAGATCAGATTTTTTACTATTGTTACAGTTTTATCAATAATATTAAAGAAGGATACCTGTCACCAACATGACGATGATCACGGCTTCCATATTTGCTGTCTCTGCTGTCAAAACGGTCCCTATCTCCATAGCGACCTCCATCATAACGATCATCCATGTAGCGATCCCCACGGCCACCCGCCCCTCCAAACCTAGAACGAGAAGAAAATGAACCACCCCCACCTCGGTCACCACCTGCTAAAGGGCAGTCCCGGGCCCAATGACCCGGGCGCCCACACTTGAAACAGTCGTCTTGCCCAGAAGACCTATCTCCTCCTCCATAGCTTCCTCTGCCACCAGATGAGTAACCTCCCCCCCTATAGCCATGGTCTAAATCTTCTCCCCCCATTTTGGGTTGGGCCTTGTTCACAGAGATTTCCCGGTCACCAAACTCCTGTCCATGCATCTCCCGTATTGCATCTTCCATTCCACGACGATCTGCATAAGTAATGAACCCAAATCCACGTGGACGGCCTGTATCTCTTTCCAACATAATCTACAATAAAGGAAATCATGTCAAGCAGTTATATATATGTAACTAACATAAGTTGATAGGATAAAGCAACACTAAAAGGTTGGAAATTAATGAAGAAACAATAAGCAGGACAAAAGCCAAACATGACCTTATAAATGTCATGACTTGAGATAAAACGGTATATTAAAAAATGCAACTGAAGTAGTAGTAAGTAGAGAGGGGGGGGGGGGGGGGGGGGGGGGGGGGGTAGTAAATAAGAGGTACTAACATATGTCTTTCCAAACAAGGTTTTGCGTGAACATGACTACTTAATTTGTTGATGCAAACAAAAAGCTGATGCAAACTATGCAAGAAAAATTTAATGAATGACAGAATTTTCAGATGATGAATGAGAAGCAGGAAAATATACAATGCATAAGAAAGCTCCATAAATCCACTATAATGAGCATTTCAGGAACCATCTTTCAGTATTCCAGCAGTTGACTCCTCAAGTTTTGAGCAATATTACAAAAATTTAGAAAAATCATAATATGATAAAATAGTGATTCTATAAAGGAATTTATATATATATTTTTTTTATAAGTTAACATATATATATATATATATATGAATTCCTATAAAGGAAATGGATATGAGAACATTAACTTTGAAGACAACTTGAACTTCTAATAATATTAGGCTAGAAAAAGGCCATTTGAAGAATTATTAGCACCGCTGCTCAAAGTGAGGGGGCGTTAAGACACGGAGATCAAGTATGTTAGTGACCAAGTTAGAGGTTCATGGTTAATAGGCTGAAGAAAATCGTTTTCTATCTACCTTATATGCTTATAATACTGACAATCCCAGTGAGCTGATAATACTGATAATCCCAGTGAAAAGTGTATTGGGGTAAGAAAAATCATTTTGGTAAACCATCAAGATGCCATTCACGATATTATGAATCAATGTGAAATGACTGCAGATATATTTTCAGAAATCTGTGAAGGACACAAGAATAACAAATGCTAGATGTTGTCTTTGAAGATAATATTTTTTTTGATAAGTTGTCTTTGAAGATAATATTTATCAACTAAAAATAATAGGAGAGAAAGAAATTCAGTCAAAAGTATAAGATCAGCATACAACTTGGACAAAATATAATATTAAGCTCAAAACTGAAGCAGATGACTTACTTTTCTTTTCCACTAAGGATAAGGCAATGCAATTTGTTTCATATTGCAAAGAATTCTTAAACAAACCAGAAGAATCAGCCAGATGGTAAATGTCTGTCATCTGACGATAAACATGACACTGAACTGAACTTCCCACAAAATCTGAGATACCAGTTGGAGTATAAACACTGGTCTTAACCCACCATACAGTCAAGAATGAATGTAAACAAATGATTAGAAAATCCCACTTAATCTTTTCAGTAGTGACAGTGTACAAACAGATTCGGTATCTTCTGATCAAGATGTCATTAATTTCAACAACAAACATCTAAAGACGAAAAATATGGAGGTACCCATGTATCAGTCAAAATCAATCTCTCCAGAAACAAACATAGGGTGGACATCAGGCAGCGATAACCTCAGAACAAGACATTTTTTTGAAACCATGAACCTGTCCCCAATCCAGAATAAACACATATATACCGTCAGAATATAACCAATCGGACCAGATCTTCATTTTGGAGACTACTGCCTAACTTTTCTGATAATGCTGCTGCTTTCCTCAACGGTTCATCAACCAGAAATGTGAAATGATTACAAAAAACCAGTCATTAACACTGTCGAAAGATGGCGAAATTAAGAATCTGTTCCAGCTGATAAAATTGAAGCTGAACAAATCTAACCTTAGAAAACAGAGACTAGGCATCCAAGCTATCGCTAATATGGAAAACTTTCAACTGGCATAACAACAGGTTATATGTACTAGATCTCTGTGCTGTTGGATATAGCATTGCCAAGGAGTTAAAGTAGATGACAAAATCTGTGAAGATGCCCAGACATCAGATTTGAATCGATATAGCATCTCAGGCAGCCAAAAGAAGATGCACTAACACGAAACTTTTCTTTACGGATTATGAAGTCGGTGATCCAGTCATTACTTCCAAGTCATGAAGCATCAATGTTTAATCTAGACGCGTATAGTTTCAGGCACCAGAGCAGTCCAGCCGAGATGAGTATATGCGGAAAATTTGTAATAAATTAAGCTCAACTGCAGGGATAGTCTATAGTTGCCCGAGTAGAAATGCGTAACATGGAATGGCAAAACTTGAAATTGATAGTTTGAGAGTTGTTGACAGGGACCATAGCATAAACAGGTTTAACAAGTAAAGACAAAGGTATGGTCCATCCATGCAACCAAACCCATGCTCAAAAAGAAATAATGAAGTTACTCACTAAAAGCAGAGAGATTTTGTTGGACACAGCTCAAAATCAGAAACCTTGGACACCATGAGCCAGCTGCACTAGCAGATGCGAGGATCTCATTGCCGCCCAAAAGCAGTTACAGGCTCAGACAAACTGCAGCATTGTTTATTAGGCAACTAAAATTGATTCAAAATCTTAAGACCATTGTAGATACGACCTCAAATCAAATTATGATTAGAATGAAATATACCCCTTTGATCCTCTGATACAAAAATCAAACTGACAAGAACCATCATTAGTTTGAATCCATTAAACTTTTTTTTCCTCACAAAGCCTTAGATATTCGAAATTTAGCCTTACTAGTGTAAAACTGATACAACTAATTCATAAAGAAGACCCATATCCTTTCATTTGGCTACAACGAATAAGATTCTTCAAGTGAATGACTGGAGATACCACTTGACCAAACAACAATCATTTTAGTACTCTTCAGTTCCTTGGTCAGAAAAACCAGGACAGACCTCAGTAAGCTCTGCAACAGTACTTCTCAATGTCCAATACATCATGCGAGTCTTTTTATTTGTCCACCAGTTCTCAAATCCATAAATATATCCATTCCAAATTTGAGATTCTCTTGTGGATCCCAACCACATATCCAAAATCCATCTGTCATTTGAGTACTTCCTGAATTGAAAATTCTAAACACAACAGCCTGCTTAATCTAATCACAAGAATAACATTCAGGTTCAGCAACTTGAATGCAATCACTCTGACCAAAACATCTCTAAAACATCCATCTACGAGATATCAAAAGCTTGTGACCACCATCTCCAGGAAAAAAAAAAAAAACTTAAACAAGTAGCTTGTTACTAAGAGAAGGAAGAATCAAGAAAAATTATTCACTGAAGAAAACAACAACATCAAAAGCCAAGTTATGTTTCAAATTTTTTTGAAAAGAAACAAAAAACCCAACACATTAAATAACTCAAACAATAAACAAAATATTTCCCAAACTAAATTCCATAGAATCATTATTCTTAAAAACGAAAGGGTTACCCAAAGGAAACCATTCACTCAAAACACAAGCACACGAGTTGCACCAAGAGAATCATTCAACACATCTACATGCAATTCAACAGATTGACCATTGTGACTTGGATCAATGGATGACCAAGAAAAGGAGAGGAGGGATAAGCAACAGAAATAGAACTCAATATTCTCTATTTACAAATCAGTAATGCATTCATGACAAGTCTTTTTTCAAAACCAATAAAACTTCAAAAACATATTAAGATTTTCTTTTTTGCAATTTCAGTTAAAACATTAAACGCACAGTAACACATAGTTCCAGAGGAACTTAGTTTTAGGCTCTCAGAAATCTGTAATGCACACGAATTGTTTAACTTGAACTTCAAACAAAAACATTACTTGCAAAATCAACTGCTTCTAAAGACATGAAAACTACTGAAATTTAAAAATTAGTAAATAAATTTACTTTTATTCTCTCTAAACAAGTAGGAGTGCGCATATCCATAACTATGTCCATGGTTTATCCAACAAGATTACTGTCTCAAACTATCTAAAACAGGAGCAAATCAAGCATATGTGCAAGTGCATTGGCATGGTTCTTCACTAGCCAAGATTGCGGCAAAAATTCATGAATATACATTCACTGTACAATGAGGAAACGCAAAAACATGCAGTGGTAAGATCTAACATAATTGAGCCAATATGAGAAGACACACGTGCGAGAGCAGGTCTCACTCTTTCACAGAACAGAATAGGTTCCATGACTATAACGCAATAGCAATCAACCTACAATCCAGAAATATAGAAAATCAAAGATCACCATGTTTTATGTGAGACTTATCTTTTTGTATTTTTCTTCCCTTTTCATGTTTAATTTTTCACAAGCATTAAGGAAGTGATACCAAATACACTCTAACTTTATCAAAAAAATAAATACACCATACTGAGATTAAAAAGAACAGCAATTCGAAGATATCGTCTAAGTATCAACTTCGCCTATTTCTTACTTTTCTAATACAACTGAAGTTTTCCATATTTCAGATATAAGCATACACCGAATCAAATCCAAAATCAGATCTTTTCGTTTTCTTCATTTTCTGAGGAACCAAACAGAAGGAAAGAACAAGGCACGAAAATGGATCAAGAAATCCGTACCTGACACTCGAGAATTTTGCCGTAGCGACCGAAGGCATGCTGTAGCTGTCTCTCGGTGACGTTCCACGACAACCCTCCAACAAATATTCGGTTTTCTTCCTTACCAGCCATCGCTGTCTCTCTCTCCCTCCGTCTATGTAACAAAACAAATAACCATTAGAACAATAAAAACTCGACGAGCATTCAACAGATAGTATCAAATAAAAACCCTAAGTAGTGTTCGTTTCCCAAAAAGAAAGGGAAATAGAAATTGAAAGGAAATTGTGCTGACCTCAGGCTTCTATACGCTGCTGCAGAGATCGAAGATTCGCTCTATGGTAGAGTAATCCAATTAAATAGCGTGATTCTGTTAGCTTTCCAGACTTCGGGGTTTTAACGAAACCCTAGATGGTACGGGAAACTGGATCGGGTTCTGCCTTTCGGGCCGAACTTTGGGCCTCAATTCAGAGCATTAACATTTGCGTAGGCAAAGGTAAAATTTGGTTAAAATAACGTAATTTTTCTTTTATCTATTCTATCTATGAGAAATTCTCACATTAGATTCATATGTTAATTAAAATAATAATAATATATTATTAATTTAATAATAATATTTTTTTTCTTAATTTTTTTATATTTTATAATCTTACTGATGATATGTTAATTAATAATTAAATTATTATTTATCAATTATCTTTTTTTGTTAATCTAATAAAATTTTAGAAGATAGAAAAATAAGTAATAAAATAATCAACAAATGGTGAACGGTACCTATCAAAATATGTTAAAATACTGTAGCTTGTAAGCAAAAAATTTGCATTTAGCTCTTCCAATATAGTAGATTTAACGGGCTTATTAGCTAAATATTGGTTTACATTGGTGTTTGATTTATAAATTATACTCATCGGTCACTATTTACTTTTATACTCCAGTCTCTATATCTATATTTTTTTTTCATAGGGTGTAAGAATATTTTTTATAAAGCGTGAGATATAAGATAATAAATAATGACTGATAAAAAAAATATTTCTGTTTGCTTACACCATTACCACTGCTCTAACAAGTCGATGAGATGAATCTAGGCTTAGATATTTATTTTTTTTAAAATGAAAAGTCTTTTTTGTTGAAAGGAATTCAAAATTTCGAAAAAATTAATAATTATTTTTTATTGGCCATTACCAAATAAATGATTTTAATGTTAATAAAAAGTTTTTTTAGTACAGATATCTGATGTTTCATTGTTTTTAGTTCTTTTTTTTTTTTTTTTTTTTTTTTGCTCCCGATATTTTTACCTTATCTGTTATTAAAATTTAATATTTATAAGTAATTTGAATTCCATCATATCGTGATGGGAGTGCTATATTATCCATATTTTCATATGTCTAGTCATATTAAAATTTATAATATTAATTAAAATATTTTTCGAAAAAAAAATTAATTAAAATATTTAATATCTTAAAAATGATAAAATTTAAAATTCATCTTTTGCTCATCCAAGAAATTGATACCCAGAAAGGACGCGGTTCTAATTTGCAAAGCCACCCCCGGCTAAACGCATAAAGGAGATGGCTACTTTATCCGGGAAAACAAAAAATTGAAATAAAGAAGATGCTTTGATCCTAAGCAGACTATCATCATCTTCTGAAGAGTTTTTTTTTTGTTTCCTCTCTGTCTCTCTCTCTCGGAATTTTTCCCTTGTTTTGCTGGTAGAACGTCCGAAGAAAAATGGACAAGCTTAAGGGCATGTTGAAGCCCAAACTGAGCCCGCAAGAGCAAGTGAGAGATTGGCAACGACGGCTACGCCAAGAGTGCCGCAATATCGAGCGCCAAATCAGAGGCATGTTTTTAAATACTATTTTTTCGGGTTTTCAATCGATGGGTTGTCTGAATTATTGTTTTGATGATGAATTTCCTCTAAGAAAACATGGGTTTGTTTTAGATGTTCAGAGGGAGGAAAAGATCGTGCATAAAGCAATTAGAGAAGCTGCCAAGAGAAATGACATGGGCTCAGCAAAGGTATCACCAATTTATTTTTCCTGTACGGTTTGATTATTTATATACTTGTTAAATTTAATGTTTCTTTGTTAAAACTTTTCATGTCCTGTTTTTTACTTGACATCATTTATGGAAAAGCTTGGGAACTTGTTTGAACATTCCTGGATTCATATGCGTGATGACCTTTACATTAGTGATTTTGGGGGCTCATTAGGTAGGACCTTAGAAATTTAAAAAAACAAAGGTTGGTCCTTAGTTCATAAGGTTCCTAGAGTCACATTCTTTGAACTATATGTGGGTCATGAACAGGTTATGCAATTGAGAAGAAATGCATTTAATTAATTGGGGAGGGTGTATCTTGGTAATGTAAGTGTATTGTGTAGCCTAGGACACTTATCTGGTTTAGAATGCCACCAGATTTATGTCTTTCTGTATTCAGTTTTTAGAATCTTTTTCTTATCCCATTTGAATTTGGAAATGATTATCCTTGTGCTAATAAGGCTTCACTAATTAAGGTTCAATCAAGAAATCTAGCCTCTTTCGAATTGTAATATCAAATAACGTCTTCAATATAAAATACTGAGTTTATTACAAGAGTGATTTAAAGGACTGATAAAGCATCATAGCACCCTTGCATTTTTGTCTAAGGTAAACCATGGCACGTGTAACTGCATCTGATCATAGGCTTAGCCACATAGGATACTTGGATCTGCTTCTTACATTGAATTAGATGTCTAGTGTTGCGTTGTTATAATAAAGCTATCATCTCCTCCACGTGTTCTATGTTCCATTCCTTACGCAAATCATATGTCAGACACTTGCGAAGGAAATTGTGATGTCAAGAAAGACTGTGAATCGCCTTCATGAGAATAAGGCCCAACTGAACTCAATCTCAATGCATCTTGGAGAAAGTGTCGGTATGATGCTTGACATATCTGAACATTATTTATAGTCTTGAAGCAAAATATGCATATCACCTCGAGTAAAATAACACGCTACCTTGTTTAACTATTACTTAACAATCCTTTTTTTTACTGTCAACTCAACTTAACTAGTATGTTCTGAAACTTGCAGCAATTGCCCGTACTGTGGGTCATTTGTCCAAGAGTGCCGAGGTCATGAAACTTGTGAATAACCTCATGAAAGCTCCGGAAATGGCACTCACAATGCAAGAATTTAGCAAAGAAATTATCAAGGTAATATTTTCTTTATAGTTAGAAAGTGAACTAAGTTTTTGCATCTTGTTATATTCTTTTGGTATTAATTATTTCAGCATATCACCAATCTACTTTCCTGTGGGAGAGATTTGAATGGCATTTTTGCATGTCTGTGAGTGTGTCTGATCTGTTTAGTACCCACTGGGGTTAAACTGATGTTATTTAATCTGCAAAAATTGACTGTTAGCATCTTTCTTCCCAGAGATCTAATTTATAAACTAGTTGTCTAAGCAGAAAGAGACCCTTCTTGCATGCTAAGGTTTCAGTATATAAGCTGTTAAGCACTAATTTTTAGGTTTGTTTCTAAAGTAATAAGTTTTGTTATAGGTTCTTGCTTCCTTGGGTTCTCTAGTTGTAACACTTATTTTCAATTCAGGCAGGGGTAATTGAAGAATTCGTGACTGATGCTGTTGACTCGGCATTGGATTCGGAAGATATAGAGGAAGAAACTGAAGAAGAAGTTGACAAAGTCCTGACTGAAATAGCTGGTGAGACGGCTGCTCAGCTTCCAGAAGCTGCCAGGAAGGAAAGGATAGAGTTACCTGCCCAGAGAGCTAGCACTTCTCAAGAAGTGAGTAGAACTTTACTCCCTTTTATATCTCCACTTGATGTTTTCTTCAAGAAATGATGGAACTAATTCTTTCTTCGATCTGGTGATTAAACAGGAAGAGGCTATTGCAGAAGGTGCAGACGATGAGGAAGAGCTGGAAGAGTTGAGAGCACGGCTCGCGAAAGTGAGATCATAGTTTTTTGCATTGTGAGCATGGCTTATTCACACCGTATTAGAAAATATGAGTTTGTAAATTATTGTTGGAGCCAATCGTTCTATTTGGCAGTGTAGGGCTCCAAACCCAGCATACTACATAATGCATACATCATTGTGACAAAAGTAGTTTCTTTGCAATGGCCGTTTGTGTTTGATCTGTCATGTAATACCTTACTTCTTAAACAAGTATTAACTTACTTTCTGTTCTAATATAAGTGAATTTCCTTCAAATAAATATTTGTGCTCTTTTCTTTGTATTTATACCTGTCTAACGGTTACCTTAAAAAGAAAAAAAAAATTAAATAAATTGTCTTAACGGTTTCCCATTCCCTAAGTACGTCGTGTGTTCGTGTACCTCTGTCGCCCAACTAACGGTCATGGGTCCTTTTTTATCTTTCCACAAAGCATGTAACAAATAAACCAAATGGGCCGTACTAATTGGGTAGCTAATTGGGCTTACACCTTTCTTTATGAGCTGTAGTTCGGAAAACTATTGGGCCTGCTATAATTTGGGTCCAACACTCAATATTGTGATTGGTTGATTTTCTTTAATTTAGTTGATATGTATTTGTGGTATGGTATGTATGCCGCATGTTCGGGCCAATCGGAGCAGGTAATCACTTTGTCCTTAATTAGTAAGGAAATCAGTTGAGTGCAAAGTTGTAAATTTACGTGGTTGGAGATTTTGGAGCTTCTTATGGTGCCTTTATGACCTCATCGTATGTATGTCTCACCTCGGGTCAATGGGAGCCGATCACATTTTTATCATTTTGTCTTTACTTAGTAAGTAAATTAATTGAGTGCAAAATTATAAATTTATAAGATTGCAATTTTTCATTCAGAGCTTCCTATAGTACTACTATGAATCGTATGTACGCACCTTTCCAAGACCAATCGGAGCCATAACTGTATTAAAAAAATTAGAATTTTTGTTTAAAAAAAGAAAAAATCGTCGCTACAAGCATAACGACGATTTTGTAATGGTAGTAAATGGCGTTGTTAGAACACTAGCATTCGACTCATCAAATGAGTCAAATTTTTAAAATTTGATCATTTTAGCTTTAAAATCTTAGTATTAGATTTACTATATGCTCAAATGTCAAGTTTTTAGTTACAGTATATTTTTTTTTTTATTTTTAAATTTGAAAACTCATTATTCACATTTAATAACTATTATTTTATTTACTTAAATTATTGTTTTCCAATTTTAAGCCACGATATATTTAAGTTAGAAAATAATAATTTTAAATATCAAATTAAAT
The DNA here is from genome assembly GCF_004785595.1 of Juglans microcarpa x Juglans regia. Lineage (NCBI taxonomy): Eukaryota > Viridiplantae > Streptophyta > Magnoliopsida > Fagales > Juglandaceae > Juglans > Juglans microcarpa x Juglans regia. The sequence continues at coordinate 27,767,574 of NC_054595.1, forward strand.
TATTAATTAACATATAATTAGTGTAATTATAAAATATAAAAAAATAAATTAAAAATATTATTATTAATAAAATAATATTATATTATTATGTTAATAAATTTAATAGTTAATCCAATATGGTTATAAATAGAAAAGTTTTAAATTTATAAAAAATATATAACTTTCATTAAATTTTAAAGATAAAAATAATGAATTTAATAGTAATGCTCTTATACGGGTTATACTTAAAGTTTATCTAACACGAAGAAAAAGCCATTGCCGTCTGATTCCAACGTGTACCTTATCGTCGATAAAACATAAAAATGGGTCAGTTCGTGAACATGCACGGATAAAGAAGAGTGCGCTCTCTCATGGCATCTTCAACGCTTGGGTTCACTCTTATTCATTCTCTGCCCTCTCGTACACTTTGGGTCACTTCAGGTTTTTTAAACCACCCTTTCTTAAAGTCGCATGTCTCAACAGTTTCATCTTCATCCTCCAACCACATCAACCAGCTGAAGCTCAAGCAATTTCCACTACCACGAGCATCCTCTTCCGAAGGTAAGCTATACCCTTCTGGCTTATAAGGCTGTTTGAATTCTGATAAGGTTTAGATGAAAGATGAAAGTTAAAAAAGTTTATTAAAATATTATTTTTAATATTATTATGATTTTAAAATTTATAAAAGTTAAATTGAATTTTGTAAAATTTAAATTATTTATTATATTTTGTGCGAGAATTTGAAAAAATTATATTAATAAGATAAGATGAGATGAATTTCTAAATCCAAACGGGGCTAAGTTTTTCGTCTTTTATCTTCTCTCGTTTTCATTTAAGATGGGCAGTTTGCATTTAGGTATGCGTTAATTAGCATGGTATTAATGTTATACAGATGTTAGGTTTTGCATTTATTGGTTGCTTGCAAATTCAGTTTTTGTTGGAGATTTACTGCCGCTGTTGTTTGATATTGCTTTTGAAACAATACCAGATACCTAGAACAATTGATTTTGTGTCTTACTGTTTCTTAATTGGAAAAAAATCCGAGATAAAAGAGCACATGACATCAGATAAAAGAACAAATTGAATTTGTGCTTGTTGTCATGTGCCAGCACTTTGTTCGAAGATAAAGAGCTTCGGTTTGGGGAGCAGAGACTACGGCTGAATTAGTGAGAATTGTAGACGGATGGTGGGATGTTAGAAGTAATTGAATGTCACTCTGCTTGTTTCATGGAGAGCCATTTGCATTAGAGGATGGTTTTGATTTACATACTCAAAAGTTTCTATCTTATTTTGTTGATGCTTCTATAACTGCTTTGTTTCTGAATAGTTATATTCATCTTACAGAAGCCTCTAGTGAGTTAATTGAAGATTCGAAATTTGTACCTTTGAATGCTGATGATCCCATATATGGTCCACCTGTAAGTTCCGGTTAGTTTCGTTCCCAATATTTTATATGTTTTATTCGGTGTGATGAAAGCAATTGCACATAATTTGAGATACTTCATACTTGTCCTTTTGCCACATGTATCAATCCTAAGAATTAAGATACAAGTTTTGTGAACTTAATTTGAATAAATCTGAAATTCAGATTCTCCTTCTATGTGATTTGCCCTGAAAGTGGAGACCAATGATTTATGTTTGGATGAAATTGATGGGAACAAGAAACTGAGGGGGTCATAATCTTGGAAGGCTGTATAACTGATGTAATTTTCTTTTTTGGTTTTTTTGGCGGAATAAGGTTGATGATTCAAAATTTAATTTAATTTTGGCAGGCTTTATTGTTATTGGGCTTTGAAGTGGAGGAGACTGTGAAGGTAACTTCTTGTCTTTCATCTGTTGAAATTTGCTTTTCATGTTTCTTTTGCTTCCATCTGGCCATCCAACATAAGCTGTCATTTCTACAGCAACCAAATGCACGAAAACGCAACACAAAGGTCATTCATCCTTTTGTGAAGACCATTAAAATTGACATATTTGAGATCTTTTCCTGACTATCGTAGTAGTTATAGTGGTTTCTGAAGAGATCAGTCTCTGCATGAATTAAAATTCCTTTTTGTGTATTCTATATGCAGATGCAGCAACTTTTGAAAGAGTTGGATGGCGAATTCCTGCAGGTAATATCTATTATGTATTATTGTGCTTATTTTCCTTTCAAGTACTAAGGAAAGAGACTGATGAAGGAGTTTTGGCTGCTAGCGTTGACCTAAAATAGAGAAATGATTTTTTTTCCTTTATACTATAATTTTCTGTTTGACATTTGGGCTTGACTTAAAATTATATTGGAAATTTCACTGTAAACAAAACCTATAAAGTGTTTCTTTTTTTGGCCAACAAACTCTAGAAGATAATTGAGTACCATAAGGGCGCAATTCCATGCTTAAACATTGTTTTTGTGATTTTGTTGTTTTCAAACTAAACTTTCGTGGTAATTCTTGTGATTTATTTTTTCTTTCTGAGGGGAGTGAATTTTTGTTTGGCATGGATGAATAAATTGTTTAGAGATTGGCTAAAAGGAGGATCACAATGGGCAGAGGTTGGGACATTAATTAACTTTATGTTGTCTTTTAGATATTGCTGTGTAATGTATCTTGAGGCCAAAACTAGTGTGCACCATGTCATGTCAGGTGTTTATACTCCCATTTCTTTATATGCTCATCTATCAGAGTAAACTTCTCTTTGACATGGTAGTTATCATGATGGGTAGGAAACAAAGATCCATTTCGTCTGAACATGTTCCCAATCTCTCTTATGTGCATTATTGTAGGTTATCCTCTGTACTGAAGACATGATTACTAGTTCCTTATGGGAAGCAATGCATACAAGGCAAACTCATTTGGAAACAGTAAAGGTTGAATTCTTTAAATTGCTAGTTACTCATTCTTTCTCATTCAGAATCCTTTCGAATTTTTATCTATATTATACCTATCGTATCTTGTCATTAACATGCTATAAGGAAGGTAAATTTTCCAATCAGGTTTTAACATCATTTGCCAGAAATACATCATGTTCTTCTAGCATATAAATGAGTCCATCTTTACTCATAGAACTCTCACATAGACAAAGTCATCTTACGATCTTAGTAGATTATTTATTTGTTCAATTTGTTGAATATTTTTATATATCACTTTGGAAAATGTAATTTGCTGGATAATTTTTTACATCACTCTTATTTTTTTGGCTGCCTTGAACTCCAAAACTTCTCAACATTCTTTGAGTTCATTCCAATCAACCAAATAATTGATGTAGGCATTTTACCCATTTGACAAGAAGGCAAAACTTCTCAGAAAGATAAGGCAGTGCGCTAGTGGCTAATAAACTGAAGGATCACCTCACATGATCACTAATTAAGTTCTAACTTGCATTCAAATGGTATGTGTAACTGGTGTATTCTGTTTTGCAGGTAGCCAAGTCACTACCACGGATCTGCTTCTTATCTGGTCTTAGTGGAGAGGAGATGATGATGTTTATTGATGCTTTTCCTGAAACTGGTATTGGACTTCTCATTCACTTTGACTAGTAGTCATTTTGAGAATTTTGACTCAAACTGAAAGGCTACCTGAAATTTTGAAGTTCTATAAATTCTTATCTCAATACATCAATATCAACATAACCAAATCAAAATCGTTAGAAATTTCACCATGGAAAGAATAATAGATGCTTTAATACGAAAAGATGTTAGAGTTGCGGAAATTGTTACCAATATTATGGCCTGGGTATTATGCTTGTACTGGCATAACCGTTGTACTGGCATTTAAGTCATATGGTGGACTCCTAGTGGTTTAGTTCTTTCGCTGTATATAGTTGAAGATAGTGGTTTCCACACAGACCCCTCTCCTCTTTCTGAGCCGTAAGTGGACTTTTCGTTCCTTCTAGTGGGTGACCCCTTTGCTGTCTTTGGGATTAATTTGTATTATTATACATCAAATTTGGAACTGCCTGTTTGCACAGGACTAGAGTCAGCTGTATTTGCAGCTCTTGTTCCCAACAGTGCTGATAAACCACTGCAGGAGTTGATAGAAGAGATTATGGGTGACCATGAAATGATGGTAAAAATTTTCCCTGCTTTCTATGTGAATTTCTGTGTAATCACCTCCATCTTACCCCTGGTATACCTATATTTTATGCAGACTGCAAATCAATCCAGCTCGACTTAGTCATATGCAAATCAGATGCTTGCAAGAGTATTGCTTCTCTTCATGAGATTGATTTTTTAACTGTTAGTGGATCATCCAGTTTTCATTCAAAATAACACATTCTGTTGTATTGGAAACAAAGGCATATATAAGTATGAATGCTCTCGCTCGTAGGTCCTGCAAACTTCCAATGTTATCAGATTCTTCACCACGGTGTTAGTACCCACCATGCATGTGCTTAAAAAAAAAAAAAAATAGCAGTAGTTGCAATGGCTATCTCGTCTTTTGACTCCTTTCATGGTTTATGGCTTGATCCCATGGCCAATGGCCCAATATGTCGCATCTTTATAGAATTGCTTGGACGTGAATAATGAACGAGGTGACATTGCCACCCTTTCTTAGAGAGAGATTCTGTGTCTTCTCTCTAGAAAATATCTACCTTCCGTGAGAAGGTAGAGCCGCTGTCAGAGTGGAGGGTAGAGCTGTGCCTCTTACCCTCATCTCCTTCTCTTTTGCATTTCTGCATTGTGCATACACTTTCAAGGTACTGTTTTTTTCCTCCTCCCTCCATCGGTTCAGTTTTGGTCAGATATGTCGCTCTCCAGCTGCCATCCGACTACACGCACCCCACCACCTCATCCTACAGCTACCGATCTATTGGGACGGAACGGAGTCACGCCAAAAAGCTCGGTGCATGGCCCTCACGTGCCGTCGTGCAACTACACTTTCGACGGCTACACGCACCGTACTAGCAGCTTCGTCCTACCGAGATCGTCCAAATTTGGGTCACCTCGTCTTCATCTCACTTGCGCGTGGCTGTCACGCGCCATCATAGGAGCGCAAGAATGCAGATGATCAGCAGATCAGTCCACCTGACACCGAATTTTCTACTATGTTACCACTTTCTCTAAACTGTGATCTCGAAGAAAGAATTGGGGATCTCTCTAAAAATTATCTCAAGACAACAAGCAACAGCGTACTTGCCACTCTCATTACTTTTAGCAGAGGTTTGACCACTACCAGTGGTGGTTCCATTGTTCACAATTTGTTGTGAACAGTTTATTTTCGTCTTTTAAGACGACATCCTTTTAGAACATGGGTGAAGATCAATAAATTGGTCTTAAAAACTTTTTTTTTTCTTTTTTATCCACTACTTTGTATTGTTATTGTTTTGAGATTTTTGTTGGGGAATCTTACCCCCTCCTTATGTATCATCTTATCTAATGAAATATAATTACTTGCTTAAAAAAATAAAAATATAAAACGAGGTGGCATTGCCTACTAATCATTGATTCCATTCAAAATACTCCAAACTTTAAACGGAGATATTTTTGAATCGCATTCCTAATGGGAAAAAAATGTGCATTTTAAGGAGCTAAACATTATTGTTTCAGGTGGTATGCTTGCTAAGCAAATTTACAGATCGTACCCACTGCTCTCTTCTCCATTTCTTTTCATTTTTCCTTGATTAAGTTTGAATAGTAAAATGAGATGAGATAAGTTAGGGGTGGGTAGCGGGCCCCGCCCCCACTGCCCCGCCCCGCCTCCGTTAGGCGGGGCGGATCACCCCGCCCGTCAGATACTGGCAGCGGGGCCACCCGCCCGCATCTGGGGCAACATCCGTGGGCGGGGGCGGGCTGGGGTGACCCCCGCCCAGCCCCGGATATATATAATTATATTATATACGTTATTTACATATATATTAAAAAAAAAAAAAAAACCCAGGCATGAAACGACGGCGTTTCATGCCTGGGTTTAAAATTCCCAGACTTAAAGTTAAAACTGAAACCCAGCCCCCCTTTCTCGCCTCTTAGTCTTGGAAATTCCCGATTTCTTCTTCTCCCTCGCAGCCTCGCTCACTCTCAGTCGCTCTCGCCTCTCTCTCTCTCTGAGTTACTTCTCGCAACCGTCGCCCTGTCCGTCTATCTGCATCGCCATCCCAGTCGCACGACTCGGACTCGCACCCGGTTCCTCTCTCTTCATCTTCGAAGGTAAGAAACCCAAATTCGACACTTTAATTTTTTTGTGATTTACATATTTAATGGAGATTGGAGGAAAGATGGGGTTTATCGGAGATGGAGGATGGGATTTTGTGAATTGTGTGCTATGGAGTTTAGATTGTGCATGTGGTTTGAACTTTGAAATTTTGAATGACTCCCGTGACCCGTGAATTGTGTGCTGTGAATTGTTTTTTTTTTTTTTTTGTTTGCATTATATAATGTGTGTAAATCACTGAATTTTAATATTATTGTGTCTAATTAATTCGGATTGGAGCCCTAAATTAATTTAGGGCTCCAATCCGAAACCCTAAATTAATTTAGGGGTTTTAATCTTTGAAACCCCTAAATTAATTTAGGGTTTCGAAATACCCTAAATTAATTTAGGGGTTTCAAAGATTGAAAACTCTAAATTAATTTAGGGATTTAATCTTTAAAATTGCTATGTACTAGGGGTTTAAAAAATTAATTTAGGAGTTTAAAAACAGAATTTCATGTTCCCTACCAAATTGAACAAAAAAAAAAATGCACTAGGTTATTTCGAAATTCAATATAATGAATTGAGATGGAATATATATATATATATATGAAATTATGAATGTCAAGTGGTACTTTTTTTTATTCTACTTTTTTTTTATGTTCATTATAATTTATATAATTGCTATGCTTATAGTCTTTCAAGTTATAAATATATATATATTATGAATGTCAAATTCATTTGAACACAAAAGAGAATTTGCATAAATATGTCGTTTTAGTAAAAAGAAAGCATTTAGGGTGACAAGACAAAGCCCTCAACAAATTTGAAACATTCATACTAACACAATAATTATGGTGCATGCCCATTATCGATATGGACATCCATCCTTTTGTAAAGCGACCATAATCATTATTATTCATTCATATCAACATCTCATCCCTTGTTTTGAGTTGATTTCTAGACGTTTCATTTTTATTGTATTGTATTTAATTTCTTTATTTAATTTAATATGCTCCGATGTGATCATTTTTCTTAATATGTTAGTTCAAATTTGTCTGTTTTGAGTTCGGGGAAATAATTAAAATAGTACAATAAAAAATAACTAAAACCACTACAAGTCTTTTTATAACTTGAATAATTCATGTGTCTTTTTAATGCCTAAAATTTATGACTTTAAATTTTTTACAATTGTTTGATGAATTATATGGTCTAATTTTTTATTCTACTTTTTTTTTATGTTCATTATATATTTGCTATGTTTTCTATAATTTCATATTTGTTGTTTGCTTGAGTTCATGGATATGCTAGCAGATTCTAGTGCGAGCTCTCCTTTCCAGGCCAAGGGACCCCTACCCCTACCCCTACACCTACACCTACCCCTCCTACTCAAACCCCTACCCCTAGCCCTATGGCACCTTGCCCCGCCCCCAAACCCAGCAAGAAACCTGCTTCAATAGTTTGGAGTCATTTCACCAAACTAGAGGGTGGTGACTCAAGTAACCCCCAAGCCAAGTGTAACTATTGTGGAAAAATTTATGGATGTCACTATAGGAAACATGGCACCTCACAATTAAAGGTGCACTTAGAAGAGCAATGCAAAAAAAGTCCAATATTAAGATCATTACAAGACAAAAGCCAATCTAGGCTAGAAATTGGACTTAAAAAAATGGCGGATGGGACTAGTGGGGGTGCAACTTTGAGGGAGTATACTAAGTTTGATCCCGATGAGTGTAGAAGACACCTAGCTCGTATGGTCATAATGGACGAGCTACCTTTTCAAATTGTTGATGGGAAATGGTTCCAAGCGTATTCTCGCTACTTTGAACCAAGGTTTAATATTCCTTCTCGCCACACGGTGGTAAAGGATGTAAACAAACATTATTACAATGAAAAGGAGAAGTTGATGGTTCAATTGGCAGATCAATTTGTTTGTCTCACCACTGACACTTGGACATCGATCCAAAATTTTAATTATATGTCTTTGACTGTGTATTTTATTGATTATCATTGGACATTGCAAAAGAAAATTATAAAATTTTATAAAATCACCGATCATAAGGGTGAGACAATTGGAAAGGCCTTGGAGGCCGCAATAAAGGAGTGGGGGTTGACCCGAGTGGTTACAGTCACAGTCGATAATGCCTCGTATAACGATGTTGCATTGAGACATCTAAAGACCTATCTTAGAGAGGCAAATAAGACACTCATGGGTGGTGAGTGTCTGCATGTGAGATGTGCGGCATATATTCTGAATCTGATTGTCACTGATGGTTTGAGGGATCTTCATGACTCGATTGCTCGGGTTAGGACTGCTGTGAGATGGGTGAGATCTTCTCCTTCGAGGTTGGACAAATTCAAGGTTGCTGCGAGATCTGCAGGCCTAACATCTAAGATGGGCCTTTGTACTGATATGTCTACACGATGGAACTCAACATTTCTGATGTTGGAGGCGGCCCAAGAATATAAGCTGGCATTTACATTATTGGGTGACAAAAACATCCAATATGTTAAATATTTTGATGATCACGGGGGATTGGGAAAACCCGTAGAGGATGATTGGGAAATTGTAACTAATTTTGTAGAGTTTTTTAGGCTTAAAAATGTCACCACGAGGCTATCTGGAACTTTGTACCATACATCCAATGTTGTATGTCAGCAAATATGTAGGGTAAAAGAAGAATTAGATGACATGGTCGCGGGTGGTCACATTAGGATGTGGGAGATGTAATTGATTATGAGGACAAAGTACGACAAGTATTGAGGAGATTTAACGAAGGCTAATATTTTGTTATATGTAGCTGTCGTTTTTGACCCGAGGTATAAGTTGGATGGCATGATATTTGGATTGGGCCTTGCGTACGGGCAAGTATGGGCAGAGCTTATTGCAGCAAGGGTTCGGGAAACCCTTACTAGATTATTTGATGAGTTTTCCACCCTGCGGGGTGGTAATATTGCGGCACCTACACCTACCCCTCAGCCTCAGGCTCACAGTTTCCTGAAGTCGAGGTTGGGAAAAGACGTAGATTGGAGTGGGGTGAGAGGTATGAGCAGACCCTCTTCCTCCGGAGTTCTGTAGAGGCTCAGCCAGAGATAGACAGATACTTAGCAGCAGAGATTCTACCATTTTCACGAGATTTCGATATATTAAGTTGGTGGAAGGTGAATGCCGTGAAGTATCCCATCCTTGGAGAGATAGCCCGCACACTTTTGGCCATCCCTATTAGCACAGTAGCCTCAGAGTCGGCCTTTAGCACATGAGGACGTGTATTAGATTCATTTTGGAGTTCATTAGCTTCTGCCATTGTGGAGGCTTTGATTTGCACGCAGAATTGGATCAAGGGAACTCCAATTCATGTTCCGGATGTTCTTGAGTATGAGAAGGCCGACGTCGAGGAGGATGGTAATGATCAGTCTGGATCTGGTATTTATTTTAATTTCATTTTCTAATTTTGTATTTTAATTTATTTATTTTCATTTAATTGGTATTCATTAATTTGATTTCAAATTTAATACTTATAGTGATACATGAGACGACGTCTACGGCTACCTCCGATGCAGTATGACTTTGTATTGGACCCACCATTGTCATGGTTTGCACAATTTCTTTCATAATTATTTTTTGCATTTAAAATTTTGTTTCATCTTTATAACTTTTTAATTCTAATTTGTTTTATTTTTAACTTATTAATATTTCAGGTTTTATAACTTATTGACTTTTATGATCTTGATTTTCAGTCTCACAGCAATTGACATAACTCACCACTCAGTGAACTCACCGTTACGGCTCCACCCCAAAATCAAATTGATCAAATTGAAAAATTATGATTTTGTTAATTTATAATTAATTGTAATGTTGCTACAATAGTTAATTGTACAATTTGTAATATTTATTTCTTTTAGAGGAGTTTGTAATAGTGTAATAGTTTATTAGTTCTCTTAACTTGTATAATTGTAAACAAAATATTTTAGCATAGTGCCTTACTGCCTTAGTGATGATTACTACTTAATTAGTTAATAACTTAATAGTTCAATCTATGATTATATATATATATATATATTTTTCCTGTTTTTAAATCTATATACTTTTTAATCTAAATAATGGGCTCAAATGGCTCAAAAACGAATTCTGGGTCCAAAGTGGCCCAAAAATCAATTCTGGGCCATTTAGGGCCCAGAAAAATGTACTGGGCCGAAGGCTCAGTATGAGGTGCGGGGGGTGCGGACGGGTGGGGGTCCACGCCCGCACCACGGGGAGAAATTCCCCACCCCTACATATGCGGGGGCGGGGGGCGGGGGAGGGGTGGCCCCTCCCCGTAGGGGGCGGGAATTACCCCTAAAATAAATTAAGATAAAAGTTAAAAGTTAAATAAAATATTATTAAAATATTATTTTTTAATATTATTATTGTTTTAAAATTTGAAAAAGTTAAATTATTTATTATATTTTATATGAAAATTTATAAAATTTATAATAATAAGATAAGATAAGATGGGATAACATAAATTGAGAGTGTTTCTCAATCCAAACTGAGTCTAAGACTATATTTAGATGTTGAGCTGAGCTCAGTTATTTATGAATAGTAATGAGTTGAGTAATGAAGAGAGTTATGTATGATCCATCTAAACTGAGCTTAAAATATATTTGGATGTTAAGATGAGTTTAATACTTTTTATGGGAAGTTAAAAAAAGTTACGGATCCTACATATAAAGATGTGTTAAGTTGAAAAAAGTTGTGAATCTCACGTGTAAAAAAATTTTGAATTAAGATAAGTTTAATAATTTGAGATTCTGAGAGTTAGATATTTAGATATTAAATTCAATTTAAAATTAGATTGAATGTAACTGGATCTTGAAATCAAATGCAGCCTAAATCAGTCTATCTTTTAATAGCGTTTTCTTTTTAAGTTTTTTAACAGATAGGGACCCGTGAATGCAAGTACAAGAAACCAGGGAATTAGCGATGAAACAACACCGCCCCGCAAGTATATCCGCAGTTCCACGAATAAAGAACTCAACCCAAAAAAAGTCAAGCTACTCTGTCGAACATGTTATTCTTACAAAGGAAAAGCGGTCATTTTTTTTTTTTAATTTAAGAATTAAGAAAATAATTTTAGATGTATTAGTGTATTTTTTTATTTTTTAAAAATATTTAAATATATTTATGAACCACAAGGAATCGATGTCCCCGAAAGAACAGAGGATCTTCTACGTGTTGCGAGCCTGAATCTGCCTGCTTGTCTTCAGGAAAGCTTTAGAAAGTACCCTAGATGATTGAAAAAATCTTGACGATACTTCCGTGGCAACACCTGGACTTCTAGGGTTTCCTGTAAGTCATCATTGGCCCTTCTTTTCCTTTGCTAAATTTGTAAGATTTGCTTTATAATTTGTCTGCTTTTATGCTCCATCAATCCAATGAATGGTAAAAACCAGTTTTTTCAGAACTGGGTAAATAGCTTTCTGTAAGATTTCCAGGTGAGTATCGATTTAAATGCATAATGTTACCGGTTTGGCCCTTTTCCGAGGGGAGATTTCGAAGCAAAATTTTATGTAGTGCTGAATTTAAAATTATAAAGATAAATATTTTTCCTTGCATCTTTTTGATAAATCTATGCTGAGATGAGTGGTCTTTGTGGGAAAGAGATCAAATCGAAGTGATTGATGTGGGAAGTGTCAGAATATTGGCATGTGATGATCACTTGGGGTCTTGGATCTGTTTGTATTGTTGTCTGGAACACGTACAAACTATTTATTCGAACGGAAGAAACAAATCTGTATATTCAAACCCACCCAACATATAGACTTAGGTTAGTCATTGAGTTGAAATGAGATAAGTTTAGATGAAAATTAAAAATTAAAAAAAATATTATTAGAATATTATTTTTTAATATTATTATTATTTTGATATTTAAAAAAATTAAATTATTTATTATATTTTGTGTGAAAATTTGTGAAAATTGTAATAATGAGATAAGATAAGATGGGTTGAGAGCCTCTCTCAATCCAAACCGAGCCACATGTGAGATTTAGATATATCAGTATTTTCTTATCCTGTAACAGAAATCATGGAAGACAGTTAGGAGTAGTTTAGATTCAAAGATGAATTGAGATGATTTGTAAATAGTAGAATAAAAAATGAATTGTTTATTATATTTTGTGTAAAAATTTGAGAAAGTTGTTTTAAGATTTGAAAAAATTGAATTGTTTATTATATTTTATGTATGAATTTGAAAAACTTGTAATGATGAGATGAGATAAGTTGATGTGAGTTTTGAATTCAAACGAGACCTAATCCTTTTAGGACTCAGACCTAGATCGAAATTGTTTATTTATAAAGCTACTAGATCCAGATTAATCATGGAGGACCGATTAATATCTGTTCTTGTTATTTTCCTTTCACTCCCTTGTTTGTCCCTCCTTGAAATGCATTTGTTTTTGCAACTTTTCGAAAAAACCAGTGATGAACTGCCCTTTGCCTTGGAAAAGATGCATGGGTTCTCCATTGTTGATGGCTTTGTGGAGATAACGGAATGCTTGGCAGAGATGATTAAATACATTGCAAATGAACCCTCAGTAGGGCTTTTCTATGTTCAGCAGCATACTCAAAATGCAGTGCCCAACCTCATTACTCTCAAGAATAATGTTGTGGAGAAGTCTCGAGAAACGACTTTGCACACTGAAGATCTAGAGGATTCTATCACCATGGTGAGTTCAATGAAAAAATGTGGATTCCCCATTGCCGATGAGATGATTAGAGACATCAAGAAATCTCTAGTGATCATATCAACACAACCAAAAAGAGGGTTAATCCATAAAGTTTCAGGTTTTCAGATGGGAAGAACCAACTCTTGGGGACCAACCACATGGGGCCGTAGTGCAGTTTATGCCCAAGAGGATAATGAAAGAAGAGGTAGTTATTTTTCTTCTGTATTTAAGTCAGCAAAACAAAAGGCCAGCCATTTCAAGTGGCCACAACTTGATCCCAAGGAATCAATACAGACTGAGGGTGAGATGCTGCTGCCATATCCTACTTCAACAGTGTCAGTGACATCTGCTACTACTAGCTCATCTTTGCTGGATGCTGAAGTAGATAGTCTGCCATTGTCAAGTCAGGTTGAAGATGAACCACTCAAAGAGGAAGAAGAGACTAATGTCAGTGTAACTAGTCGTAATCTATTGTCGGTGCCTGGAAATTTCGATGACTTAAAGGCTAATAAAGAAGCCAAACTGAAGGAGTGGTTGGAAGGAACTGACAACCTGAATCAATATAGAGACGCCAGTGATGCAAAAGGGCTTTAGTTTGGCAGCACTCGGCTATTGAAAAAGCTTTACATGTGTATACTGCTCTGTTGCTTCTTAAATCCCTCTGGATGAAGATCATATAGAACATGTATGGTGCTGATGCATTCATTTTGGGTATATGGATCAAGAGCGCCTCTAGAAGCGGCTGAAAGGCATGATGCTGGAAGCTAAAGAGTAGGTTAGGTTTGGATAGTGAGTTGAGATGAGTTGAGATAAAAATTGAAAATTGAATAAAATATTGTTAAAATATTATTTTTTAATATTATTATTATTTTAGAATTTGAAAAAATTGAATTGTTTATTGTATTTTATGTGGAAATTTGTGAAAGTTATAATGATGAGATGAGATAGGTTGAGAGTGTTTCTCAATCCAATCTAAGCATTTGACATAATTCGCCATATGTGGACCTGCAATGTATTTGATGCTTCTGCAGTTAACATAAGTTTCCATTACTTCCAATTGGTTGTAGATTAATACTGGATGATCAGCAGGTAGTCTGCACTCCGCACCAGCAATATTCATAGATTATTGAGTTTGGGCAAGAAAGATGGCTACTAAATGTGATATGACATATTGAAGATGGGACTCTCAAGTAGATGCTTAGCACACTCCTTTGAAGTTTTAAATAGCCATTGCCATACGGCACTTAACTTCTTTTTTCCTTCTACCCCCTCCACCAATCCTCTCATGGGAATTTTATCACGCCGATAATTTTTACCATATGATTTGCCTGAGTGGATATACACGGCACAGAGACATCATTTTTTCATAATTTTCTGAATTTCTTATGCCAATTTGCCAATAATGGTAGATAGTAGGAGCTGTTGAATGGTTGATTCAAAGTCCCAAACCTTTACCCTGGCTCTTTATTGAAAGGAAAATGATGGATACAACTGCCTGGTGCAACCAACTTGCAACTGGCGTGTCCATGTCATCTACAGTATTTTTTTTTTCATTTTCATTTCTCCCTCTCCATTTCGTTCCCCCTCTCTCTCCCTACAAATTTTATTTCTCCCTCCCTCCATCAACGTTAGACCTCTCCCTTTCCATTTTGTTTTCTCCTCCCTCTTACTCTTCATATTGTTACCCTGAATCCATCCCCCTTCTAGCTTTCAACAATCTCCCCTCCCTCCCATTCGTCTTCAGCTATTCCACGAAATCGAATCCTCATCATCGTCGTCCTTGCCTTCATCATTGTGGTCATCGTCATCATCAGAGAAAAAAGAACAATAACAACATCATTTAAGATAGCATGAGAAAGTACCCAAAACTTTTATTGATAAGAGGATCTTAAATTTCAAGTCAAATAATTCTCTCTCTTAAATCTGCAAAAAAATGATGAACACGATGACGATTAACTTGAATTTTTTTTAATCAAAATTTCTCTTTTTTTTTTTTTTCTTTAGCTGTAATTTATGGATACCAGTTGCCTACTCAAAAAGGCATAAAAAATCATAATATGATGTATTATCCTCCTGTTTGTCAGCAATAAAATCGATAGGTAAGGCATAAAAAATCATAATATGATGTATTATCCTCCTGTTTGTCAGCAATAAAATCGATAGGTTCAATGCCCGATAGTTTGCTTTTGCTCGGCAACCCAGATTTCAGATGCGATTATGCTTTTGCTTAAACTGCTTTTGCAGAAGCAGTGTGAAATCTGAAATCTGCAAAAGCAAGTGCAAGTGTGAAATCTAGACTAAGATTCTGAAATCTAGTTTCTAATTTTTTTTTTTTTTTTTTTTAATATATAAGCTTATGCCACGTCAGCAACTACCCAACAGTTCCCCACCGCCGGTTCTACGTAGAAGGACTCTTACTGAAAAGACAAACAAATTCTATTCAAGTTACATTATGGTCCACAGTGAAAAAGTTCATAAAAACAATACCGTGTTCAATGTTGCTCTAGATGAGTTTTTTCTTCTTTGGAAATGACGGAAATAAGATTTGGCTTCCAATACACACAAGTCACGACAAGATAGTAATTCAAATATCTCGAACACACAATGCATCTCAACATCGAGGCAGTTGCCCCCGTTGTATATACTTCATGCGACCACTCCTCATGGAATATCTACACCTCAGCAACGAACTTTGTGGCCGATCGGTATTTTTGGGGCATCATCGGTTTCATGAATTTCACTGGTGGCATAGGCAAACACTGGTCTGATCACAAAACTCCCAGCAATTCAGGGGCATCTACAGAAGTTGGCTTGCAGATTGCTCATGCTCTCTTTGATATTGCATTTGTGACCCATTACCAGAGAAGCCAACCAGCAGCAGCATTGTCCTCCTGCAAATGGCAGACATTTTCGCCCAGCTCACAATAGCACTGGCAATCATCCAGCCAAAGATACTAAATAAATATAGCTGAGTCCTACATACAAACCGTCTCTCCACTTGCAAATATAATTTTTCTACAGCTAGAGGTTGGCAAAAAACTTGAACACAGATTGCACATTAGCCCTTATTAGATCCATAGGTGGAGGGGCAAATCCTTCACTAGTTTTTTTGGCAATGCATTCACAGACAAAAAGGATAGAGAGTTCATATATATAAAGAACCAAGCAAGTAATTCCCTCGCAGCAGATGGGGGTGAGGAGGAGGATCCAGAGTTGATGTTTTATGGTTCATATGGCCCGAGATTTTAACTGACTAAATTTTATTAAAATTCTAGTAGATTTTTTTTTTTGATTGGCAACGGGTGTCCAGGGACAACGTCCCGACTAATCCCGGGGGTGCACAGGCCCACGGCAAAAATTCTAGTAGATTCTTTTCATACTATCTACTAGTCTGCTAGTGCTCAAAAGTAAACATTGACAATCCATTTTTCCCAGGAACGCCCAACCACAACATAAAGTCAATTCTTGAAACGTGTCCCTCACTCATTTTTCAAACCGAAATAAGAGACTTATTAACATGCTAGCCACTAATCACATTTGAACCTCACTACTTGGGCTATGCCTATCTATAATCAATAAAATTCTTGTTTAGTGATAAAAAAGAAAAAAAATCACATTTGAATTTCACAAAATAAGTACGGAAAAACATTCTCTTTAGTCAGATCTTCAAACAGAAGACAATGCCTTGTCAGGTTAAATTAAAATTGCAAAATAACCTTTACAAGAATGCATATTTACCTACTAGCCCCACCAAAGATGACGATGATCTAGAGAAGAAAAGCAGGTTAGTATACAATAATTGTTTTCTGCCAGAAAGGTTACAGGGGAAAACGATTGAACCACAAAAACATACATTCCAATGTTCATGAAGAGTCAATAAGGGTTTTATGGCATCTCACCTCTCCAGGTTTTCAACTCACTTCTTCAGCATGTCACCTTGATTTTGCCCTAATAAAATACGAAAATTGATATAAGATTTTCAGTGGGAAAAAGTTGATATCATACCCAAAGAGCAATGCTACTATACAGGCATATTCACTCATTGCAAGAAAAGACACCATTCTTCAGTGGTTTTGCATGACTAACATCTCCTCTAAATTGAAGGGGAAAAAAGCCAAAAAATAACCACAATGCAATATGGGCCTTACAACATTGGTTTTTGTGGGTTTTGACTGCCACCACCACCCCTTGGAAAAAGGAGATCCATGAAGCCACAACCACAGTAGAAAATATAAGCTTGTCCCCCCATTACATCATATGATCATAAAATAGAGGGAGAAAGACGCTCGGTTTGGATACACAAAACCTCTCATCTCATCGTTACAACTTTCCTAAACTTCAACACAAAATATAATAAACAATTCAACTTTTTCAAATTCCAAACTAAAAATATTATTAAAAAATTATATTCTAACAATATTTTATTCAACAAAATATCTCATCTCATCTCATCTCATCTGAACTGCATAACCAAACGTAACCTAAATGCTTTAGAAAAGGGAAAAGAAAGAGTAAAGACTCAGATCAACTGGCATCCCCTATAAAACGAAATGAAAATAAAGCCCTACTACTTTTTTTATGAATAATAAAGCCCTACTACTGCAGATAATTTTTTTTTGATAAGTAATAAGGGATTTTATTAATGCAAGTAAATAGGCATAGCTCAAGTACACATGAAGTATACAAGCGGAAACACCTAAAAACTACTGCGGATAATATAAGCTTGTAACCCCATTATATTAGGAAATAGTAGATTACACCCACACAAAAGGGGCGTGAGAAAACTAAATACTTTAGAAAAGGGGGAACACAGAAAACGTTAAGACTTGTTTCACATATAAAAATGCAATGGAAAAAATTCCTTTCCTCTGGATATCAAAATGCAGCAAGATGCATAAGAGCAATGAAAGTTTTAAATAAGAACTTTTGAAATGAAAACAAAAAGGCAACCCTCAATATTTTACCTGAACCAAGTGTGTCAAGAAGCATTTGATCTGTGGTTCTAGTTTCCTCTGCTGTCCTAGTTTCCCCTGGCACTTTACCATTTACCACATTTGAATTAGCAGGGGCTGTTGACCCATTGCTGCTGCGCACTATTTTGGCCTTTCTGGAAAAATTATGGAAGATGAAAGATTTCTTTAAGATCAATTAGTAGAACAGATATTTGATATATTCAAGCAATTGAACGTTTTCAAGATCTTTAACTCATACCTCACCATTTTTCGCTTCAAAATGCCTGTTTTCAGCTTTGATGTCCCTTTTCCACAGCCATGAAATAAATGCTTTAGGTTCTACAACAACTAAATATAGTAGTATGAATTACAATAGCAAAGCTCCAACCATGCACCTGATTTAAGAGCCAAAGCAGTTGAAGCAGGTTTTCGATTGCCCCTCTCAGCCTTAATGGAAGCAATCACAGAATCTGCAGTAGGCCCCAGACCTTTTCTTCCCACAAGCTTCACTCCCCACCTTTCACAGAGGTAATTCAACCTCATTTCATCACCCCCCCTCACCTCTCTCAGCTCAAGCACCTGTTGCCTTGATAACAAAGTGTAAACATGAAGCTGTTGTTGATGATTAAAATGTGACTGAAGCTGCTGAAAAAGTAACTTCTTTGAATGCTGTTGATCTGGTTTTGACCCATCATGACTCTTCTTTCGAGGCTCACTAAATGTCACCTTCAAAATTGCTGTTGACTTGGGATCAGCATTTTTCCGATCAAAAATAACAGAAAAGCTACCAAATTCTAGATCAGGTTCCCTAAATAAATCTGCAAGGAGGGAAGCACAAGAATGGGCATTTTTTGATGGGCTCCTATCAACCTTTTTCCTCAAGGTCCGTGCATTAACATAGTGAGCCATATTTGCTGCTTCTCTTAACCCACTGAGAAAAGCTCCATGCATAGATGCAGGGTATCGCCTAGTGGTGGCTTCCCCAGCAAAGAAAAGCCTTCCATCTCCCACACTTTCTGCTAAAATATCATAATCATCTCCTGATGCCCCAACTGCGACATTAGAGTAAGAACCTAGACTGAAGGGATCACCACCCCATCTGGTACAAACTGTTTGGATAGGCTCTGGGACATTGATTCCTTGTGGTTCATAGATACCTGCATGTATTCATGCCCAATTTTAAAAATTTTCCTCACCAGTGATATTCAGAAAATTTTGCTGAAACTTCCATGATTAGGATAGGAAACACTCATCCCACTTGCTTTAGTACATTTCTTTTTCTATTTTTACAGGAAAAATAATGGTGTTGTAGTAGAGGTCCTTCTGAATATGAAAAAGTAAATATCATTACCGAGAAGTTTTTTCAGAATAACATAAAAATTTAAGAAAGTACACAACTAACTCTGAGCGAATTAAATATTAAGCGTATTAAGCATACAGGATATAGAAGATAACTGAAAAATGCATAGTTGCCTTTTTTCTTTCTTATCAGAAAATAAGATACTTCGATTTTTATAAGTAATTGAAAACAAGATACTTTTAAAGAAAAAAAAAGAAGAAAGAATAGGCTACCTTTAAGAATTTGAAGAACACGGGTCACAGCATCTGTGGGGGGCATGCTCTCAAACTTGTGAGCTGCTTCTCCCGCTACCAAAGCAATCAAGAGAGGACCACCGGCAACTGTTGCATAGCTGTAAAAGAGAAAGAACTCCCCTCGACGGCTTGGATCATCGGAAAGATGCCCAAAAGTATCAAGATCTGTGCCCCAAAATACATGAGGAAACAGCATTGCCACCTTATTCAACAACCCAAATCCCAACCTCTTTATTCCATCGAGCTTTCTCTGAGGCAACTCTGGAATAAACTTTATGGAACCACATTTTAGAACCCCTAGTGGAACTGTACAAAGCGCCATATCACCTTCAAAGACCTGACTCCCTGCAATGACCTGCACACCATCACTACCATATCTAATTGTGTGTATTGTTTTCTCATATAGAATCGTCACATTCTCAGCCAAAGCCTGAACCAGTCTTCCATTCCCTACAGGCAAGAAGCAATGGTCCCCTCCCATATCATATGGGTCATCTTGGTCCCAAAATGCAAGGGAAAGTTTTGAAAGCAAACCGGCATTGGCATATTCCAAATTTGCAAGATGCCAATTAAACAAGTTCATCTCCTCATCATTCACTGCATCCCCATAAACCTGACGAAAGGTTTCCAATGCTGCACCAAGAGATACATCCACCGAGACCTCCCCCATTAACTGCCTAAGCCTACTTGCCTTGTCCAAAAGACGGTTAAAAGCTGTTTCCACCTTCATATCCATATCGGGGTCAACTGGCTTTCCATCCAAACTATAAAGTGGGCACTTATCTCTCACCTTATGAAGCGACGAACCCAATTGTCGAGCCACGATCCCGAGTGGGTTCCCTAAAGTACCAGTCAAAACACTACCCCCTAAATCTGCCGCTGCGCACACCCTATTCCCTCCCTCCATTTTCTTTGTGTAAACCCGCCCACCCGCTCGCTTCCTACCCTCCAAAACAGTCACCTTGAATCCGAATCTCATCAATTGCCGAGCGGCAGCCAGGCCCGCAAGCCCAGCACCAATCACTATCACACTCGGCTTAGTGGGTTCAGCCGGGACCTTCTCCTTGATCGCCGGGGCAACACCAAAATTAATGTAGCCATGTGAAACTAGATAATTATAAGTAGAATCCAAAAGAACATGGAAATGTTTAGGTATAGTATCGACAAACATCTCTTTGGTGACCCAATTTGACACATTCTCGCGCCATTTCGCAATAATGTGGTTCCGAATAAGAATGTAATTGACCTGTTCAATCCCCCCGATAACGGGGACAACCCTGGCATCAATCTCCTCCTCGGTGAGAGAATCGGCGGGAAACCCAGCCGAAAGCGCAATCAAGGCCTCAGCCGTGGATTCTTTATTAATCACAATGATCTCGTCCGTAGTATCGGATACCCTTTGTGTTAAAAAATTGGTATTTTGTTCGTTGGGTCCGAAAGGAGCTGAAACTGAAGAAGTAGACGAAGAAATAGAAGAGGGGATGGGACCGTTATTACCGTTGAGCGTAATGTTGGGGATGGGAGGAAGAAGAAACGACGTCGCTTTGCGTTGAGGCCGGCCTCGCCTTCGCTTCTTGGGGACTGTGAATGATAGAAGGTTCGTTGAGGCAAGGTTAGGGTTTTGGATTGCGGTGTTACTTGCATTATTTGGACTCGGATTAGGATTGGGATTGGGGTTGGGGTTAGGGTTTAGTGGAGGTGGATATGGAATGAACTGGAGAGGAGGGAAGGAAGAGAACTGGTCTGCGGCTTGATCTAGTGGATTCATCTTTAGATTTTTGGAGACATGTAAGACGGGGGAATAGAGAAAAAGAAAAGTGACTGCTTGGTTCCCGAGAAAAATTTGAACAGCAACGCTTTAAGGACTTGCCACGTCGGTCATAGTTCGCACATAATAACGGTAGTTTTGCTGACGGCTATTATATCGCCGGATCATCAGTATAGACTATAGATTAGATCCTGTTAAGGAAATAAATTATTACTTCCTGGGCCTGACTTAAAACAAATAATAATAATAATAATAATAAACTGGCGAGTTTTATACATCCCTAAGTACATTATAATTTAGATGTACAAAAAAAAAAAAAAAAAAAAAAAGTACATCATAACTTATGTGAGCCGTGGTCTCCTGCTACAGTTTTCCATATTTTCTTTCTTTCGCGTATTTAAAGATTTTCATGTTCTTCTGTACTCGATCATCAAAGCGATTCGTCTCTCCCGGAGCTCTATGTCAGCCGCATTGCACCTCCCTATCCGTATTTCCCACTCATAGGTACTCTGAAACTCATGATTCAATTCAATCTCATTTATCTGCCAACCGAGAATGTGAAACGTAGCTCGTTAATATCGCTTATTGCAAATATGAATTCTAGTACCTTTGAGATTTTCATTATTCTATATGACTTGTATATTATTCTTATGCTGGTTCAATTATTATATTGTTTGAAGTTCTAGGCGCCAAGATTGCGCGGAATTGGTACGTTTTCGGTGCTTCCCGTACTGGATCTGGAGGTACTTTTCGCAAATTTTATCCTCAGCTCGGTTACGTTTGAAAAAAGTGGACGACAAGAAAAACGCATTATTCTCTCTGTAGCCTTTTGTCTCTAGAATGGGAGAAAATTCAACTCCAATTTTCCAAACGGCCGCATTGAGCTCAATTGACCGGGATCTGTTCAATTTCGACCACATATAACTTGCACATGCACACGAACACATACGCCATTTATATTTTCTAGCAAACTTAGCCTTGTCGAATGCTTTGGGTTTGTGTTACTTTGAAGCTCTGTGTAATACCCCAGCTTTCAGTTCTATCTCTTGAATGGTTCGTGTCTGCCAGGTCAACACGCTTTGCGTATTTTTTATCAAATTATTACTCATAAAAGGGGTCTGCAAGTCTAACGTTCTTTCCCTGGGATTAAAGCTTTGTCCGGATGAGTTGAATTATGATTCATTTCCAGGGCATCTGTTGAGGCGCAAGGCTCAAGATGGGGATCTTTGATGGTTTGCCCGTGTCTTCCGACAAATCAGTAAGTTCAGCTTGCTTTGTATAACTTTATTGGATGCTTTGTATAGCTTCCGACAAGAGTACCACAATAAAATTCGTTTGTACTTAGCAAACAAGTGTTTCCTCGCCCTGTTTGGTTGGGAGCACCGATGTTGAGAGCACTAATATAGAATGCAAAATGTTTCGCCAACATAATTTTGATCATGTTTTAACAGCTGTAGCAACTAGAATGGTAGTCCTCTTTTGAAATGTGAGCATGTGCTAGAGTCTAGACTCTGTCTGACTGTGTTGTGTTTCAACCATACCTATTTTTTATGACAAGGAATTCCAAGGACTGTGCAAATGCAACATATTTATTAATCCTGGAGACTCTGTTTGAACCGTATTTATATAAGCTGCTATGTGTATAGCTTATATGTATAATCTTCTGTATTTTTCTTCTTCTCAATGTTCCTGTGATCTTATGGTATAATGCAGTATCTTAGGGAAGAACTTACAAGAATAGATGAGAGTTGGGCCGCAGGACGCTTTGATTCATTACCTCATGTTGTCCATATTTTGACATCAAAAGATCGTGAAGGCGAAGTTGAATCTTTGAAGGAGCAAAGTGATATTGTTGAGGAGTTTGTGAATGAAGTGGTGCATGCTTATCACAGTGGCTTCAACAAAGCAATTCAAAATTATTCCCAGGTTTCAAAAACTTTTCTTTTTCACTCCACGATGAGGTAGATAGAAAGGGTGGTTTCAGTTTATGATAGATTGATTTCAATTTCTTTGGGTTACACTTGGTGATGCCTAAATGGGGGCGGTAGACTTGTTAGCATGCTGGAAAGGGTGGTTTGATGGTCACCACAGTGAGATGCTATGGATAATGTTCTCAATTTGTTTTATGTGGTGCATACAGAGAGAAATGCCTGGAGGTTACTGGATTGCACAAGGACTGCCGTTGGCCTCAAGGCTTTCTTTTCCCTTTACCATTGTTGTTGTGTGGCTGGACTTGAGTTCGTCCTGTCTTAAACGATCCGTCTTTCTCGACAGCTCACCTATGCTTTTCTAGTTTTAGCTTTCATGATTTCGTGATATTTTTACTTTGACTAATTAGGCGTATCTAATGTATACACCATGTTTCCTTTGATAGTTTTTTCGATTATTAATAAAGCCTATCTTATAAAAAAATATATTTATCTCAATTCATCTTTTAGTATTTTTGTGATGGAGATTTTCAACATTGATTTTTTTTATCCCTCAGTCCCCTCAGGCACCTTGGGGAATAATAACAGTTAGATCTGCAGCTATATTTTGTGTTGTTAGTTTATTTATTTATGTATCTATTGCTTCAGATCTTGAGGTTGTTTGGGGAATCCACTGAAAGTATAGCTGTCTTAAAGGTTGATTTGGCTGAGGCAAAGAAGCGTCTTAGCACCCGCAATAAGCAATTGCATCAATTGTGGTATCGATCGGTGACATTGCGTCACATAATTTCCCTCTTAGATCAAATTGAGGGCATAGCCAAGGTTTGTCTATACTCTTTCCAGCTTCCAGATTCAACAGTGATTGGGGAACTTTGTTCAATTTAAAATTTCAATCACCTAATTCCCATCCTACATTAAAAATGCAATGCCTGCGCAACTGTGCTTGAATCTTTTTGCTCTTCAGTTGCCTGTTATTCACATATAAATGCATGCATATATCATTGCGACTTTACTAAGTTTTTTCAAACCTCTACTTGGAAAAAAAACAGAAGAACTTCTTAGCTATCAATGTACATGCACTCTGACCTTGCCACTTATAAACTACCACTACAGTTATTCTGCTCGAATTATCTGCTCTTCACAGTTCTGGTGATTCTGAAAAATGTCCATGTTGTGCACTCGAAATTGGCTCAGGTTCCAGCTCGTATTGAAAAGCTAATTGCTGACAAGCAGTTTTATGCTGCAGTTCAGTTGCATGTTCAATCAACATTGATGCTTGAGCGAGAGGGGCTTCAAACTGTAGGTTTTCTAACCTTTTGCTATGGCCATTCCTGTAATGTCACGCGAAAAGTTTTGTTTTACTTTATTTTTGGAACTTGTATTCCAAAAATAGAAGTTACATCCAGATACCTGATATCATGGCCGGTGGCCTATATCATAATAACCTAGTTGTATTCAATAAAGCCTCAAGTCATCAGTTCACTTCAGGAGAATACTGTTTTATCATGCAGTAATCCAGCCATATGTCATTTCACACTCTACTTTTAGGAGTTTTTTAAATGTCTATACTGTAGGATGCTTTGATGTTTGCAAGATCTGAAAACCGTATCTTGACCACAAAGATTTCACTCTTTCTCATCGGTTCACACAGCCTTCAAAAAGTCCCACCTTAGTCCTGTCTTTAAAGACAACCACTCAGAAAAACTATATACGGTATCTGCAAATAATAATGCTTGCAAATATTTTTCTTTGTTTATTCACATTTGATGTTCTAGTACCAAGTGAAAAATGTGCATTTTATTAATTCTGTTTTACGTGGCCCAGGTTGGTGCTCTTCAAGATGTCCGGTCAGAGTTGACAAAGTTGCGAGGAGTTCTTTTTTACAAGGTTTTGGAGGATTTGCATGTACACCTGTACAACAAAGGTGAATACAGGTATTCAATTTTCCCTACCCTATTAGTGGTGTTTGTCGTTTGGGCTTGTTTACATATGCTCGTGGCAGTTACTCAAATCCATTCCGATTAGTTTTTTTTTTTGTAACCAATTAGAGATTTTGATTGAAAGAGAAACGTCCTTAAGCGCACACAATTTTAGAAGCTGATCCAGCTCTATAGTTTTTCTTGTAACTTGGCATGCTACTTTGTTCAGATTGCAATAATTGATTTAAGGCTTGTTTGCGTAATGAGATGATATGAGAATTCTGTAAATATTACTTAAATGATTTGGGTTAAGATTTTCTACTGGATTTTGGAAAATGAGAGAGAAAAAATTGAACAAAAATATTATCAAGTTAAAATATTGTTAGAATTAGGGGTGAAAAGTTGAAAACCGATGCCTTCGGTGTGGTTTTTGGGCAAAACCAAGACCCCACCGACGTTTGCCATGAGAACTCAGTATTGGCCGAAACCGGTCGATTGGGGAGAGAACCGATATTATCAGTCTCAATGCGGTGCAGTTCGGTTCTTCAGTCTGCCATTGGCATCTCTGTGACGGAGGAGGGATGCCACATCGTCTGCCATGAGAGTTTATAATAAAGTTGTAGACGAGGAAACAACATGAACTAAGGAAGAAGAAGACGTGGGGAAGAAAAAGAAGGGGTGGTTATTAATCCATTTTGAAACGGCACCGTTTGGCTTAAAAGCCAAATGACGCTGTTCTATTATGTTTTTTTTTTTTTTTTAACTTTCAAGCCCTAAAACGACGCCATTTCACTTATTTAAGTGAAACGATGCCATTTCATTTACATATATTTCGAAAATATATATATATATATATATATATAAATGGTCGGCTGGTTTAGCGGTTTTTTCCTGGTTCAAACTAGCGCCAAACTTGCCGACATCGGTTTTCATATATTCTTGCCGCATGCTGAACGGTTCCCTGCTGGTTTTGGCCGGTTCTGTGCTTCGGCGGCCGGTCTGAGTCGGAGCCAGCCGGTTTTCTCGGTTCCTATACAGCCCTAGTTAAAATATAATTTTTTAAGAGCGCTTCTATAAAGAAGCCTTGTACACCGCACACTGTGTCTGGCACATCTTTTTTTTTCTCCCGAATTTGAAATTCCCAGTTAGTTATTAACTTGAAAAAGCCTGCACAATGGGGTCCAACATTAGTCATCATTCCTACTTCTCTCTTGGCAGTTGCATCTCCATACTTCTCTCTTTCACTCTAGCTATTGTGCTGCGGTGTAAATCAGTCCGGTGGGGGGTGATGGACTGATTTTCCCGGACCGGACCGAACACCCATAGGGACCGGACCAATTTTCTCTCAAGGCAAAATAAAAACACAGAAATAAATAAAGATGCTTATTTACTTAGCAAAGGGAAGTTGGATTCTGAAGAGAAGAGAAAAGCATGGGAGGAGAAACAGAAGCAACGGCTTAGCAAAGGGAAGTTGGCTTTTGAAGAGAAGAGAGAAGCATGGGGGAGAAAGAGAAGCAACGGGGGGCGAGAAATAAGTTGGTTTTGAACCATGATGTGGAAAACCCGGTCTACGGGTGTGCTGTGGAAAACTAGCCTCCAAATAGATTTTTCCATTTTTTAATATAATTTTTGTTTTGAAATTTGAAAAAGTTGTGTTGTTTTTGTATTTTGTTTGAAAGTTTTGCAATTTGTAATGATTAGATGAAAAGGTTGAAGATTTGAAATGGAAAAGTATTTGAGTGATGTTTGGGAAGGAAATTATGAGAACTTTTGAGAAAAGGAGATGAGATGAGATCATCTTACTTCCCAAACAAGCCCTTAGTCTTCTTTTGGTGTTTTAACAAAAAGCTAGTGGTAGGAGTGCGGGGCTTGTTCTTTGGAAGGATTTTTACGTTTAGGTTTAATAGTGAACTTGTTTATCATTGGGACCACAATTTTTCTCAGTTACAACTTATCAAAAATAAGTTTCTTAGTTACAATGTCCGCTGTTTCTTAACAGCCATTGCTTTATGAACTTTATTGCCTTTAAGCTATATCCTGCAGCTCAGCTGCCTCAAGCATATATGAAAGAGATGACGAAGTGCCAACTACCACGGCTGTTGTGTTATCTGTGGATAATTCACAATCTCTATCACAAAGAACCAGGCTACTGAAAGGTGACAACCAGTTTGGTTTCCAAACAGATGGATCATATAGGCCGAGTTCTGTTGATGGAGGGTAAGATTGCACAGTACTATTTAACTGTCTCTCTGTGCTGTTTCTTTTATTATCTGTTTCCTGAACGACCTTTCTTTTAACCCATATTTGACCTACTCCTTTTTCTTAATCTATACTTTGAGTTTTGCTACACTTTTATCTGATAAGCATGTGCAAATTCCCCCCTCTAAATATACATCAGAACGTGCTTGCAGTTCCTCTTTTGATGACCATGATGAGGAGGGTGCTCTGGAAGATGCTGCCTCAGATGGGCATATGTCGTCAGTTGGGGTCAATGGTGGAAATGGTAATCTAAAGGATGCCAAAACTCTTCCTCGCCAGACACCAATATGGCTTTTGAATTCCACTCCAGATGAATTTCTTGTAAGGTTTCTCATAATTCAATCTCATTTTCTGTTTTGTTTTGCTATTCTCATGTTCTAGGATGAAGCTTGAGGTGTTATATTATATGTAGGAGACAATAAAGAAGAGTGATGCTCCGCTTCATGTGAGGTATTTGCAAACCATGGTTGAGTGCCTCTGCATGCTTGGCAAAGTTGCAGCTGCTGGTGCTATAATATGGTTTGTTATCTTTCCAACATATTTCTCTTAGATTCTGTTTTTTTTCCTCTAGAGATGTGTTGGACAGAATCTCCATAATTATATTTGTTGTATTTCATTTGCTCACTGTAGAAGATAGATTTTTTTGGATTGTGTTTCTTTCTCCCCTTTATCCTTTCCTTAATGGATCTGGTCTGTCTTTAATATTTCTCATTCCGGACAATTTTACCAACTGTTTTGTCAATGTTTATTTTTTATTTGTATTGACTGTTCTATCCTACAAAACATTAACTTCGTATATGCAACTAAATCACCATCAAATACTACCATCTATGTTATCTCATAAATAGTGAGATTTTTTTTATTATTAGTAGAGTGCTTGAGATTTTAACAGTGCCATTATGGTTTTTTAAATGGAACCTCTGGATTGATATCCGTAGAATATACGGCCAAATTCATTTACTAATTAAAATTATCAGATTCTATTTGTCCTGGATAATTGGAATTACTGAATACCTTCAGAAGAGTGGTGGGATGATGTCAATGAAGAGTGTCTATTTAGCTTTCTGACTAATTTTATGCCTTTATTTACATTCGGTTTTAGACTTTAATGGCACAATTTTTAGAGTAGATGCAGAAAGAGTTTTCAATGTTTAATCGGGTGGGCAAGGAATTGTAGCACCACCTAGTTGATTGGCATGAAATTCAGTCTCCTTTGCTCTGTGGAGGTGTTGCAGACTGTAGCAAAAAGATGTTGCAGACTGTAGTTTCAACTCTTTTAGATCCAGTGTTCCATGATTATGGAAATTTTATTGAACACATACTTTTTGAATATAATTTGTGATCAAGACTGAGTTACATTGAACAGGTGTATTTGTATTTTTTAACTTATGGGAATTTCATTCCAATATGTACATTATGATGACATAAATGTTATTCATTTTGTTTTGCAACAGCCAAAGATTGCGACCGGCAATTCATGAGATAATCACATCCAAGATTAAAGCTCATGCAGAACTTGTTAATTCTTCAAGGTCTGGCATCGGTCAGGGTGAGCGAAATGCTACTCCAGGTCTTCATTTTATGAAAGAAAAGCTAGAAAGCTTCCAGTTCCCCAAACAAAAGCATCAGAACGGGATATCTCTGGCTGGGACTCTTTCGGCGGTTAGTCCTGTCTCACCTGTGATGGCTCCCACAGGAAGAGCACAGGCTGCCACAAGGGAGCTTCTGGATTCAATTTTGGACACAGTTGTTCGAATATTTGGTGAGATAACTACTTTCTTGTCTGTTACTCTACTTTTAATGTTGAACCTAACTTTCTCAATATTACTCGTTCAGAGAATCATGTCGTCATTGGAGAGATTTTGGAATCAAAATCCACGCATCAAATTGAAGTGAACACACCAAGATCAAGGCCAACTGATTGGAACCCTGATTCTGAAGCATCTCAAGTCACTGGGGGCTACAGCATTGGCTTCTCCTTGACTGTTTTGCAGGTAACCTAGCAGCTTTAAATTGTTGCTTAATGCCTGGTAATGAATTTGAAGACCATTCAACAAAAACAAAAACAAAAACCAGTATTAATTAACCTGGGAATGAGCGGGCATGATCCCTCTCCAACTTATTCTTTTGACTAATCCTTCTTTAATGTGCCAAAGAGTGAGTGTCAACAATTCATTTGTGAGATTCTGCGGGCAACTCCCGAAGCTGCGTCGGCAGATGCTGCTGTACAAACAGCTAGACTTGCAAGCAAGGCCCCTTCCAAAGAAAAGAGGCAAGAACCTTTAAATGCAAATCTCTATTATGTGATATTCCTTGGATCACGTTTTCAAATCTTTTCAAATTCAGGTTCTTTTTTTAAGTTACTGCTTGGGGGCTAATTGTTCATATTTCTTCCTTTCCTTCTAATTATGATAATTTAGCTTTAAAAGTACACCTAGAGAGGCCATATCCTGGTGTCATTTCTTATCATAAGAGATTGAATTCTCACCTTTTTAGTCGAACAATCATGTAATATATCATGTTTGTGGGTTTCAGGGACCGGTCAGAGGATGGTCTTACCTTTGCTTTTCGTTTTACAGAAACAACAATATCTATTCATAACCAGGGTATGCTGAAGATGCATTACTCACATTTCCTGGATTATTTCTCCATACATAGTTAGATTTTATATTAGGTGATTGAATCAATTTGTATGGGATCCTTTAATGACCATAAAATTATTTTATTTATTGTACTCTCAAATCCTTATTCGACAAGGAGGGAGTAGGAGGGGTCCCAATGTATTGCAAGAAGGTTATGGATCTGCAACAGTCTTACCTGAGCAAGGCATATATCTAGCTGCATCTATATATCGACCTGTGCTTCAGGTTTTGGACTGTCATTGAAATATGTATGTTCGCTTAATGGGTTTTCTTGTTGGCCTTTTCTGACCACATATTCTCTGCAGTTTACAGGTAAGGTTGCTTCAATGCTGCCGAAAAAGTATGCCCAGCTTGGGTAAGCTCAAAACTCTTGTAGTCTCTACTTGTTCAGAGTTATTGCTCATACAAAGGATCGCCACTTTGCATGAAATAACTTTTTTTCGTACTCTCCGTCTTACATTCAGTTTTCTCATTTCTTGCTTAACTGAAATTGGAATATGGCTCTGCATGAGTAGGGAGATTTGGATGTGGAGGAATGCATCTTGACGTTTTGCTTTAATTTTTGTGTTCTTATAATTCTGCTAAGTTTCAACCTATATCATTTTATTCTACTACTTATAAAAAAAAAAATCATTTTATTCTACTAATTATTTTTTTACAATTGGTCGACAGTGGGGAAACGTTGTAAATTCAGTGCTGCAATTCCTCTTTATATCACTTGGTTTGTGCATTTGAACTCTCCAATTCTTAAACTGCAGGAATGATGGATTGCTTTCATTTGTGGAAAACTTTGTGAAGGACCACTTTTTACCAACCATGTTTGTAGACTACCGGAAAAGCGTACAGCAAGCTATATCAAGCAAGTTCTTTAAACTATTTTCCCATGGTCCTTATTTAACAATTTTGTTTAGAACTGATAACTTGAATTGGTCTCTCACTCTCTCTCTCTCATTGTATCTCAAGGTGCTAACTTTATCTATTCAAATGCTTTAAGAGGTTATAATATCAATTCCCGAGGCCCATCTAATTGCTGTTATCTCTTGTCATACTTGCACTTGTATGCAAGAGCCTCATGGAGCCATAAGTTTGGCACTTTGAGAAATAATTTATTTTATTTTTTGAAAAGGGGCAAAGCTCAAGTACACACTTTTTAACAAATAGAACACAAAATCCACAACCCCCTTTGAAGGAATCAGTTACATTTGGAAATCCAAAACAAAACAAACCAGTGGAGCTAAATATCTAGGTGGAACCAATGTAATTTTTTTTAATAAGCTCTGGTGCTTATGTAGAGTAATCTTAACACCCTCATAAGCTCTACCATTGTGTTTGCTCAGAACTCTTTACATAAATCACTCCGGCCTATCCCTGCCACTACTTTCCAGACTAAAAACTCAAGCACAGATGTAGACTTAACCGAATTTGTACAGGAGACCACAATCTGCTGGCCATAGAAAATTAAGAAGTAGCTGGACAATAGAATCTTCGCCTGCCTTGCAAATTGAGCTTCCACTGTTGCTAAATTGTCTATTTTGTAAAATTTCTGATGTTAATATGCTCCCAGAGGATACAGTCTGTGATTGGAAAAGGCTATGGTGCAACACGGCATTTTCATGTTGCTTTTGGCATTTAAAGCTACAGAAGTTTCAGAAAGAATGAAATACCTTTACACTATTTAACCATATAGGGAAGTCTTTTCTATTCCTTTATATTTTAAATCCGTGCTGCATCTACAATAGGTATGGTAGTTCGATGACTCTTTGAGTGATTATTTGATGATGCCTATGTCCCTGGACACAAGTTGATCTAAGTCTTTTGCCTCTTCTTCTTCTTCTTTTCTTTTCTTTTCTTTTTTTTTTTTTTCAAAATTGCAAAAAAAAAAAAAAAAATCTTATTTATGAGTGATCTTATAGGTCCAGCTGCATTTCGGCCGAAGGCGCATTCTGCTTCCGCTTATACTCCATTGGTCGAGAAGGGTAGACCAGTCTTACAAGGGCTTTTGGCTATTGATTTCTTAGCAAAAGAGGCAAGTCTTGTGTTTCACATCTTAGTAAAAAGCACCCCCCCACCCCACCAAAATATTCTGCACAAGTCAATTGGATTCACAAGATCTATTTCTGGCTCTATTCTGAATATATGTTTAACAGTTTCTAGAAATTATCTTTTATGCATATATTTGGGTATTTCGGCCATGTAACTTAAACTTATTTAATTATTCCAGGTGCTTGGTTGGGCTCAAGCAATGCCTAAATTTGCTGGTGATCTTGTGAAGTATGTGCAGACTTTCCTTGAGCGTACATATGAGAGATGTCGTACATCATACATGGAGGCATGGGTTTCTCTATTTTCACTCCTTTTGACTTGTTACATATTTGCAATCATTATTTTCGGTTATATTTTTCTTCCTCCATTTTTTTTGTGATAAGTTTATCCCTTATTTTCTATTTCCTTGCATCATGGGATTTGCTTTTGCCTGCTCATAATTAGTTGGATTCGTGGTGCTTTATGCCATGATTTAAACAGGAATAAAAACTCTTAATTGAAATAATGCTTATTATTCATAACTTTTTTTTATCTCCTTTTCTATTCCGCCACTAGATATTTAGTTCACTGCCTGTTCTCCTTCATATTCCATCTAGTGTTAGTGAGCAGACCATCGGTTCCATTTAATAATTATGAATTAAATTTATATCATTTTCTGTCGTAAGTTCCACTGCTTGAATATTCACATGTTGTATTTTATCTCCCCTATATTTTTTAGAACTTTCCTATGTTGACATTATGAGATGTACCAGTGATGTGTTATCATCGTTTGATAATTGAGGATATTGATCATAAATTGGCATATGGATAGATTGATCAAAACAACATTGAAGTGTTGACATTGCATAACGTTTTTGCTGTATAAATTCACTCCTAAATTAATGTTTTGATATTGGTGCAGATTTAAGTTGGTGGTTATAATTGCATTAGTAAATTGATTTATGTAATGATATAGCTGTACAACTTGCGATTAATGCAAGTACAGTACCCATTAGGAAATTTTACACGTTTTAGATCTCCTATTACAGAGATAAGTAATCATACACACGCCTAAATTCAATCCTTATGCTATGTAATGCTAGAACATTCAAATAAATACTTGGTCTCGATTTCGTATCTGTAATCAAACCTTTTAAAGAGGTGGCTCATAACTGCTGCAATTCATATTTGTCGGTGATTACGTGTCTTGGAGGCACAAAGGAGGACCCTTAGTACAGACAATGTGCACTCAATTTTGTGAATGTTTAAAGAAACCTTTTTTTTATAAGTAAACCTTTATTGCTTCTCAAAATCTTTTTCATAACATTTCAGGCAGTGCTTGAGAAGCAGAGTTATATGCTCATTGGGAGGTATGATATTGAGAAATTGATGCGACTTGATCCGGCAAGTTCTTGTTTACCAAATTCACTTGGTCAGTCAAACATGGATAGCAACGCCCCTGATGCTGAAAGTGTTGAGGTTGAACTGGAACTGAGCAATTTATTGTTGGCTTTGAGGCCAATTAAGCAGGTCTCCTCCTTTGCAACAACAAATTTGTGTTCTTACTTTTGGAGCTATTCATTTCTCTCCATTAAAGGGTTGTTAGATTACTTCTCTGAATATATTTTAGTTTGCGAAATCTCGGTGATTAATTGACCCTCACTGCATTAAGTGTTAAGAACCATAGATATGAGGATTGTGTTGACGTTCCTTTGATATTTTCTTGTTCAGGAGAATCTAATCCGTGATGATAACAAACTCATTTTGCTAGCATCCCTTAGTGATTCATTGGAGTATGTTGCAGACTTAATTGAGAGGCAAGTTTTCTCATCTGGTCACAGTCATAAGTTATGCCGGAGATCTTTATAAAGCCTCGCTGAGATGAAAATGATTATATATTGGCAAATAGGGAATTTTCTTCCTCCATCTTGTTGCTTTCTGAAAGTTCCTAGTAGCTACTTAAATTGATTGAAGCACAATTCTCCTGCTATATGTAGGCTTGGACAAATAAACTCAAGAGCATCAATTCAAATAGAGGAGACTCCCAAGTACCATCATACTCGAACAAGCAGTGCACCTACTAGAGATCTGGCATCATTTTCTGATGAGTACAGAAAATTAGCAATAGATTGCCTTAAGGTTTTACGTGTAGAGATGCAGTTGGAGACAATTTTCCATATGCAGGTTTGTAAAACTTCTGTAATTTATATATGCGATGTCTTAATTGGGATAGAGAGAAGATAAAGGTGTAAAAAAGTGAAACATTTAACAAGGGAATATAACTTGAGCTCATTGAGCATTATGACTTAAACAGGAAATGGCAACTAGGGAATATTTGGAGGACCTAGATGCTGAAGAGCCAGATGACTTCATTATTTCACTCACTGCTCAGGTCAGTATTTTCAGCTTATATTGGCATTTCACTCACTGCTCAGGACGTGTACAATAGGAAATATTGGCCTACTTGGAAGACATTCTTTTGAAAAAGGACTTCCAAAAGAGATGCATTGTGGATTATTATTTCTGGATCTTACGCAAGATTATGTTTTCTCTCTCTCTAGTTGTACGTTATACTACTTTAATCTTGGAAGTATTTATAACTTTTTAGTAGGAAAAAAACAGAAATATTTCTGGGTTTTTTTCAGGCACCGAAAGAAACTTAGTATAATCTTGAATGAGATTTTTAACTTTTTTTTGTTTGTAATATAGAAAAGAAAGCATGGTCAAGATTTCCAAGTTTTAGTACTAATAAAGAAAAACACATTTAGTTTTACCATTTTCTCTTCCTAAGTCGATTACCCTTTAATGCATAGACTCAACTAAACCTTAATCCAAGCTAATTGTGCTGACAACTCTTTCCATCTTTAAATTGCATGGAGTTTGATACAGGGTTCATCTTTTGACAAGGATAGAGAATAGAAGCAAGTTTTAAGTATTGATGATTATAAAGGATATGCACATAATTGAATCGCACTAAAAACATTCACACTGCAGCATATCTTCTTGGAGACAAATCTTACGTCTTTTCTGTATTGTACCTGTAGATAATGCGAAGGGATGAGGCAATGGGACCTTTTGTTGCATGTCCAAAGCGAAATTACATATTTGGTGGAATTTGTAGCATTGCTGCGAATGCATCTATCAAGGTTTGCCCACACTCTGATTTGTTATATTTTAATGCTTTTTTCCTACTTCAACATGTTTATGTTTCAAGTTGTAGTCCCAAGCAATTTTCACATTTCTGATTGACTGCTAATGAGTAATTGCAATGTTTAATCAGGCTTTGGCTGATATGAGATCCGTTAACCTTTTTGGGGTTCAGCAGATATGCCGGAATTCGATAGCATTAGAACAGGTACGTTTTGTTCCTGCAAATTGTCTCTGTTCCTTAAAACTGAGTTGAATGATGAAAGCAAGCAGATATCAGATTTTATTTGTTCCCATGAATAAGGTAAAAATACTTTGATGCAATGAATACTTATCAGTGCGCCTGTTATCTTAAGCTAGCTCTTACTTGAGCCTTCAATCTGTCAATCCTTCTTTAAAATCAACTGCCGATGCAATTTCACTAAAGGGAATGTGAACAAGATACCTCTAGCAAATTCAAAGGGTTAAACCCTTAACCATTCTCCTTTCATGTTTTTCCAAGTTTTAATTCATGTTTACATTTAGCAGCATGATGGAATAAGATTTGGTCCTCTTGGGTCGACAAAAGTATGGGCAATGCAAGTCCTTGTATCAAAACTGTTGAATGAGTTTGAACTGCATAACAATTGGGGCAGGTTTCTTACCTGCCAATGGCCCTCCAACATTTGGGTGTCATTTTTTAAAAGGTTGTCATTAGGGTGAAAGCCAATGCAAAATATCTTTCGAACAAGGGTGGTCGTGTAGTACATTAAGGCCAGCCCAAAATTGTGGGAGCAAGGTTTTCTGGTTTTTATTTTGATTTTATGATATAAAATGCTACCTTGTTTTACATTGTTTTGATTGGCACTGCAGGCGCTGGCAGCTATCCCATCGATTAACAGTGAAGCTGTGCAACAGAGATTGGATCGTGTTCGTACTTACTACGAACTTCTAAACATGCCATTTGAGGCAAAGTCATGAACTTAATAGCTTATTGTTTCTGACTTATCGTGTTGCCACGCCACCAGTGATAAGTGTTCCTATTCTTGTTTGCAGGCCTTGCTAGCCTTCATTGTGGAGCATGAGCACGTTTTTACAACTGCAGAGTGAGTTGATATGACCGTCTTACCCTTTTCTCTTGGTTGGTGTACATTTTGTGGTTCGTGAATAACATAACACACATCTTTGACAGGTACGCTAATCTTCTAAAGGTCCAGGTCCCAGGAAGAGCGATTCCTGCTGATGCTCAAGATCGCGTATCAGAGATTTTCTCTCATTAGCTTTTTACCAGTTCTGGAAGTAGATCCAACTGTCAATGTGTCAAAGTTCTTGGGGTCTTCGTCCTAGAGTGGCATTTTTCTGGCATGCAGGTTAGATTGTTATTTCTTTAAGGCCGACCTGATGCTGCAAACGGATGTAGATGCCACTTCCATAGAATTCGCCACTTCCGTAAACCAGGATGCAAGTCTGGTGAGAGATGCTGCTACTTTTTTTCTCGCTCTTTTTTTTTTTATTTTTGGGGGGGAATTTGTTCGTGATTAGTATCAATTTTGGGTGTTTTATGTTTTCCTTGGGGCTTTATGTAGCTTCAATTTTGCAATCCTGAAAACGCATAAAATCCAATATATGTTTCCAATGCCGATTATAAATCATTTGAAATAATTTTCAGATTTTCCAGATCCAATGTATGGACAACCGTGACCGCAAATTTATTATCTAGTCATGCGTTAGAGATGGATACGTTGTACATCCAACATTAATCTCACATATGCCAGATCACATAAAGAGCTCAAGCTGTAAAATGACCTCCACGATTCAAAACGAACAGTAACAAACCCTTTCGGTTTGTTTAGGGCAAAATACACCTTTGGAGGGAGGCTTCTTAGGAAGGCAGTTCGGTCCCCATTGACAATCTCTTGCAAGGTCTGCAAATGTCCACAAGAAACGTAGATAATAATATCCACAAATGTTTTTTTATTTTTTTCTTGGTTTTTCGTTTTCACATGAATGAGTTTCAGCAAAGGAGGGAGAGATTCAAGCAGTGATCTCAGTACTATTAGATATAGTCATGAATTGGACAAATTACATGCATTTATTTTGAAAAGTAGTGAAATTTATTATTAAAAAATTAATTTTTTCCATATGAATCTCGTATTTATTTATATTTTTCAAAAAATTGCACGCTTTAAGACTGCAAATATAATCTCTCATTGTACAAAATAGTAAGGTAACTACGAAATATTCATCAAGTCAAGTCAACGGAAAACTAAAATATCAACCGATTTAAAGGCGTATAGCAAAATGACTGAAGTATATGGAACCAATCAGTTTCAATATGAATAACATTATTTTGGGCAGATGGTATCACAAACTCGAGAGAATCAATTTCCTTTTCAAATATATAATCTGTGACCTGGGAGGGTGGCATACCCATCTGTTGTATAAACTTTTACTCAGCCTCACAATGTAAAAGAG
The DNA here is from genome assembly GCF_004785595.1 of Juglans microcarpa x Juglans regia. Taxonomy (NCBI): domain Eukaryota; kingdom Viridiplantae; phylum Streptophyta; class Magnoliopsida; order Fagales; family Juglandaceae; genus Juglans; species Juglans microcarpa x Juglans regia. The sequence continues at coordinate 27,805,049 of NC_054595.1, forward strand.
GAGGGGAAAAAAAAGCGAGCCGTTCAAACTTCCTCGCACAACAATATGATTGGAAAATCTGTGGTCAACAATTTGAAATGAAACAAACGGACCCCTCAGCTCATTATCGATCCTGTCTCGCAACAAATAATATCCAATAATTATACAACACTTTTGAAAGTATGGAATAAATAAATAAGCTAGTATTACGACTTACTATATGTGTTTTCCATCATGGAATTGAGCATTTTTCGCTGACTTGAAAGTAGCCAAAAATTCTGTAGCCTTCTGAAACTCTCCCTTTCGCCTTGACTTGTCCCACTTGTGCTCATTAGCCAATATCTCAATTATGCGTGGCAATGCCCGACCTGCTGCATCGGTGTCAAGGAAAGCAAGCCGGGATCTCCTCGCAATGAAATCAACAGCAGATTCACAGTATTCATTCCGAGCACAGTACGCAACCTCAGCCTCGAGAAAAGGATATCCATGGGCAAGCCTCTTCCCCAGGTTTTCATTCTAAAGACCAAAAGGAGAAAACATGCCACAAAAGGTTAGCCAACAAATCAAAGATGAATCAGGTTCAAAGAAATGTCTGTCACACTAAAATCATGAAATGCTCCAAGTTTGTTTGTCAACTCGCGAGGGCTCAAAGTGTTGCTTAAACAATTCCTTCAAAAAAAATACTTCAAAAAAAAACTACATAGTTTTCAGAATGCAATTGCTTTATTGGAATACGAGCATCCCTATGCTAACAATCAAACGTTGCCCGGTCAAAACTTTAAGAGAATGCCAAAAGTAGCTCTTGAATGTTATGAAGAGCAATACCAGAACCCATTTCACACGCTGTTCTTTAATTCTTTTTTTTTAGCATAAATAGTATACTTCAGGAAGTGCCAATAGCCAAACTGCAAAACAACTAATACAAATTTAAACTCGCAGGGAAACAATTATAATAGGAAGATGGAAAGAAACATCCCAAGTCTTAAAGCTATAAAATGAAGACTAGAGCAAGACAAACCAACCTGAGCTATGGCAGCCACTTGTTCAGCCAAAGTTCCATATGCATGAGACAAATGCTTTGCTGCTGCAGTGTCCATTACACCGGGAACGACTTTTCCACCGTGAGTCTTCTTCATGCGTACATATTGTTGTGCAAGAACTGTAAATGATGCAGGATCCCATCCATCTCCACCAACAAGCTGCAGGTTGTGAGTTAAACAATTACTGGCTGGGCTCAGCTTTCCAGGCTTTATGGCTGCATTAACTGCATCTTCTGCCATGCTGAGAGTATTTCTAGTAAGCACATTATGCAAAAAAGATGGAAGATGACACACAGGCACTGACTCAAATGGCCTAGATCACTTTCATTTACAACAAAATTAAGTCTATTGGTATTAGTTCAAGTAGCTTAAACATCTTGCACGGGCATTTACACACGTCAAACTTATTGTTGTTAATCAATAGAAAGTTGAAAGAACATGATAGAGTAACTCTTGCCAGAATGCCACTCTCCAATAAGTTATTAGTAAGGATTCCAGCTCAACCTTAGCAATCTTACCTACGGTATGTAGTCCACTTCCCACCCGTAATTGTGACCAAGCCAGGATAATCTTCGCTGACAACATGATCCCTGGAGATACTCTCTGTGTTTTTGGCGGATGGGTCCATTGCCAATGGGCGTATACCACTCCATGCTGAAAGAACATCCATTCGCCTTACCTGCACTTCCACAGCATTAATCTTGTCACCGCAAGCAATAGGAAAGAGAGACTCTGAAAAGGAGTCACTAGCACTAATGCCTTCAACTGCTGCTGTAGATTTATCGAAGTATCAACATGGATGAAACTTCACTAGAAGGATAAATCCTTACAGAAAAGGAGTAAACAAGGAACTATTATTACCGCTCTAACCTCTGAACTTTCAGGTGTCTATTAACAAGTAAGAGAATAAATTAATACAGCTAGCTTGTTCGTACAATAATGGTAGCAATATATCCAAACCACCATTATTCTTTCAACTTAAAGAATCCCATTGGGAGCACAACTTAACAGAACAAAGTCCAAGAATGAAAGAAAAGGATCAAATTTTTATTCTATGTAAGAGAAGTGTAGAACACAGACACAAAAAGAGGATGATGTTGACAATAAAACATACCTTAACATTAAGATAATCACTGATGGCGTCCAATATAAATTGAATTTCATCTTCATGTGGTTCTGGAAGCAAAGTGATGGGAGTGTTGGAATCTGTAGTTCCAGCAACTGTCCGTCCCAACCATGGCAGCATGAAGACAACACGTCCATCCTTAGTTTTAGGAACAATCAAACCCATTCCTTCAGGTGAATAGTAATCAGGAAGAACAATATGCACACCACTGCTAGGACTGATCATAGATCGTGCATCTTTATTGGCCATTTTCCTCACAGAATCACAAAATGGCCCAGCCGCATTGACAATTACTTTTGCATACGAGTTGAACTCTTTGCCTGGTTCACTTTAAGATAGTAAGGATCATGAAAATTAACCAAATTTAGTTACCCTAGCTTAAAGAAAATTCAGTACAAATTGAGTGGGATGTGTGCATGCATGGTTCAGAGCACTTATGCACTAGCATTTGTCAGGGAGAGAGAGAGAGAGAGAGAGAGAGAGAGAGAGAGAGAGAGAGAGATGTACTCCCACATCCAAATTCATCTTGGTTATATCTTGCATGTGGCTCAGATAACCAAGAACTTGATTTTGGTGCATAAATTTATTATCGATTGCCATTGCATATTGGAAATTTTCCCCACTTTCTTTGCCATGAAGGATCAGGCTTTTGCACAGTTAGTCGTGTCCTCCCTACGTTTAAGCTTCCTTTTGTGCAAATAAAAATGGGACTCTTTTTTCTGCTAGCCAACCGTCAAAGAGTCACCAACTGCCTTTAAGGATTCTATTACCAAGTCTAGTTCTCCTATAGTCTAACACTGGGGGAACACCTTTTTTATCATTATTAAATTTTAACTTATGGGAAAGAAATTTTTTTTTTTGATAAGTAACTTATGGGAAAGAAATTGATATTGACATGGTAAATATCTCCAGCTGATTCCAAAGTGTGCAAGGAATTGCTTCCTGTACCTGATAAATTGTCTCGAATCCGTGCACCAATTATGCGCTCGCCAACTTCATCTTTCAAAAATGATACTACTTCTGCATGGTTAAGCACCGCTGCACCAGCTAATGCTGCAGTGCATGCCAATCCAACATTAAGTCGTGAGTCATTCATCTGGCCGTCATAATAAACCACCGTTCCCTTTAGGTTTCTATCTTTACCCTTCCTGGCAAGTGTGGGGAAGAGCTCACTGGACTCTTGTGCAGAATAATATCTGGACAAATGCAATAGGCGTGGTCCTGCGACCAAATCGTACATTTTCAAGCCCATCCAGTAGTATACTACCTCAAACCAGTCAAAACATGGTGTCATGCATGGTAAAGCATGGCATAGGTGTGGTGCATTCTCAATAAGTTGTTTACGTTCCTCAAGCGCATGGAATACCAGCTTCAATTGCCCATAGTCAAGATTAAAGACAGCTTTCTCCAAGTAACGAACTCCTGAAAGCAGTACAAAGGCATACAAATAATAATTAGCTCACCGCTCAAAGACAACTACACGTGACGAAAATATAAGCCAAGAGCTCAATGACACGATCAACATCCTGCAAATCTTTACAATAAAATATTGTTGCCTTGGTTTCGAGGGAAATCAAAGTCACCGACAAACTTAGTAGGATTATTTCCCTCCCAATACCAACCTGGGAAAGCAAACATACCCTCCACAGTCAACAAATCAGATTTTTTAGTACGGTACACGGTGGCTGATAAATGATTCCATAACGATCAAATCAATCAGAAAGTAATCGCTGGAGCCATAGCGAAAGCGACATATGAGAAGAGATTCACTTCTTTCTCAACTAGTAATGCGTATGCCAAACCCACGAACATTAGCATAATTCAAAATCACTAAGAAAATAAAACACGAGAAAAATTGTTCTAAAGTATATATAATAAACCTGATTCACCAAATTTTCCATCAATTACAAAAACTAGTAACATCCAGTCTATTGCAAAGGGAAAAGTTTCCAATCACGAAAATAACTTCATACAAGGAATTCGATGCTTATCGCATAAAAAATCGAACAATGTGCAAGAAAAATCACTTCAAGTACTCCAATCAGTGAAGGAACCGAGATCCTAAACAGCGAACAAAACCAAACACTCGGAATTCACTAAAATACATATAGATAGATAAGGTACATGCACAAAGTGACAAACTTTTATGTCGATAATGAATATACACGCACATACCTCCATGAATGAGCTTTGTGGACCTCGAGGATGTGCCAGAAGAGAAATCCTCTCGCTCGATAAGCCCGACTCGGAGGCCCCTGGTGACCGCGTCGAGGGCGACGCCGCATCCTGTGGCCCCGCCGCCGATCACGAGGACGTCGAGTGGGTTAGCCGAGCTGGTCCCGATTAGAGCCGACTCCTGGACCGTTCTGGATGGAATGACGGCGTTCGGGTCGCTGATCTTCTGCCTAATAGCCGCGAGCTGGGGGCCACCACCGCGGTCGTTGGCGGCTAACGTGGGCTGGTAGAGGAGGACTGCCCCTCCGGCTGCGGCGGCAATTGCCGCGGCACCAAGGCGGCGGCTCAGGCGTAAGGCGGTGGCCATCCAGTGCGTTCTGTGAGAGAGATAATGATGATGCTGATGAGGGAATCGGAGGATTGATTCAGTTACGATGAGGTTGCTTTGGGAATCGGTCAATTGAATTTTTGGGAAATAGTGGGAAAAGCATGAAACTCAATATTAAATGAGACAGCCAGAATACCAATCAAACAAAAAAAAAAAATAATGAGGGAGCCAGAATAACATTTAAAAGATATAATTAATTTATAAGTTTTATTTTTGTATACATTTAGAATGCGTCTGGTTACTAAATTCATCTTAACTCATCTTAATTTATTATTATAATTTTTTTAAATTTCAATACAAAATATAATAAATAATTTAACTTTTTCAAATTTCAAAATAATAATAATATTAAAAAATAATATTCTAACAATATTTTATCATCACAACTCAACTCAACTCAACTCATTTCAACATTTAAACACACCCTCAGTTCGTGTTTTGCATCAACTATATTAAAAATTATTGCATTTAAAAAAAATTATAATAAATTTTACCACAAATAGTGTGTTAACGTACTATGTCTAGCATAAGTGCATTCTCAATACTTATGTATAATACAAAAAATATAAATTATTTAAAAAATTGTTTATAAAATGAGTTTCTAAAAGACGTTAGAACATGTAAAATATAACTTGCTACAGTAATCCACTATATATAGCGGGTATTGTTCATCCTTTAAACATTTTTTTAATTATTTATATTTTATTTACTACCTCATTTCATTTTACTTTTATATTTCAATACAAATTTTTTTTATTGTTCATCATTTAAAACACTTCTATTTTATTTTTTTTAAAAAATATATTGAAAATATTATTTATCCACTTTTTTCGTATTTGATTTTATTTTTAATTTTTATTTGGCTTATATATTTTTATTTTGTGTATAAGACTGTATTATATTACATTGTATATGATAATACATTGCAAATATAAAAATATATATGGATATTACAAATTTATTAGTATAAAAGAAATGTTTAAAAAAATAAAAATATTATTTAAATGGTATGAATAAAAAATAGATAAATTGATGTATAATATATTGTAAAAGTCAATATGTAAAATAGATAAAGTGAAGTTTAATGATATATTTTAAATAATAAGATAAAAGAACTATTGTGAATGCGCATAGGAGAAGTAAGTTCTTTTTCCTTTTAATCTTTTTATTCGAAATTTACAAACTTGCTAACGAGAGAGCGAAAACTATATGTGAATTTCTGAATTTCCAAGAGATTGTAAATTATTGAAGATAAAATAATATGAATAAATACAAACCATATGCACACATATATGCCAATTTTGTAAATATTTTTCTGTTGCCATAAATTAACCCAGAGTAATCAAGATTGGAAAGCTTGAAATAATGTTATTTATTTATATTAAATAGCCAAGGGTATATTCCTAATATTTCAATATGAATTTTCCTTTAAAAGCAATATGATTTTGTAGTTGATAATATATGAAAAATAAAAGGATAATACAAAATATATATAGTTTTGGAGTGTACAGTTTCAACATACTCATTTTAAAAAAAATAGTGGTCACCATAAAAAAACTAATTTTTTCATGTGGTCCAGACTTATCACCTTTTTTAAAAAAGTACACGAAAGTTGCATATTTTAAAATTGCAAACATCATTTCTCAAAATAAAAATATATAAACTTTAACACATTTCGCCGTTTTCGGTGTATCGTATCAATAAAAATGTTGGCCTTTTTTTTCAATATAATTTTGAAGATTAATGCTATATTTCATACTCTTATCTTATTTTCACATCACTTTATAAAATGTGACATATTTATTATTATTGAATGATAAAGAATCATCCAACAAAGGATTATCTAATAGTGATAAATGTGCCACAAATTATATAACATTTAATAAGATAAGATAAGAATGAGATGGTAGTGTGGTGTATCAAATTTTTCAATTTTAAAAGCATATTTTGTCGATTTTTTTTTATTAAAAAGGCTTCATGAAATAGAGAGGGAGCCGAACAGTTCTTCGGCTGGAGTATTGGGTTGGTGGAGTCGAGTCTAAGCCCACCTATCAACACTCTACTATTGATAAGATAAACAGGCCCGGGCCCATCCCAAGCCGATGACAAAGAGGGATGCCGAGCCTATATGTTGAAAACGCAATTTCTCCTGGCCCATTCCAAGCCTCAACCAGACTACCACGTCCCAGTCTCCAGTCTCCAGTCTAGGAGAGAGAGATTCTCGGTTCATACAGTTGGGGAAATTTAGCTCCAGTGGCTCAGATTCCGAGCCTAGACAATGCTTCTCTCACTATCACATCCCTGAGGTTCTAAAAGCCTAATTTAACTATTTTATTTTGCTCACAGTTGTTTTTTGTTTTTGAAAAGATCGATTATCGTCCGCTATAATTTTCTTTGGATCATCTACCGGGAGCAGTCCCAGAAGGAGCTCATAAACATCCTCAAGAATGTGAGTCTACTCACTCAATGGTTTCCCTGTTTGGTTCCCGAGAAAAACGTAGAAAAGAAAATAGCCATGAGAAGCCGTGGCTGTTTTCTTATCGTGGCTATTCAGTTCAGTAGAATTCATGTTATACCGGCCCTCAACGGTTGAGATATATCAGATTTACCGGGCTTGAATTTGTTAGAATGATCTTAAATATGATTTATACTTATTTATTTTGTTTCGTGGGGTTTTACAGATTCGAGGGAAGAAATGCTTGATAATCGATCCCCAGCTCAGGAGCTCTCTCTCATCGATCATCCAGGCGTCACTTCTGAAGGCATTTCTCTTCAACTACACACAAGTCTTTATGTGGCCATTAGGCTCTGTTGGATTTCATGGAATCTAGTTATGAGATAATTTACACTCGGTTACTACGATTGACATTGTACCAAGAATAATTTGACGTAATTATGTCTCTCTTCGGTTAATTCTTGAAGCTATTTCTCTAAGGTTAATTATTTCCAATTTGTCATACGTACGGTTTATGGATTCTCCCTTCCTAATTTTCAATCGCATGAATCTGATTCAGATGCTTTGAGTACATTGAAGAAACAGTTTTGCTATGTACAAACAAGTTTGCGTACCAATCTATATACTAATGTTCTTCTTTCTATATTTTAAATTTAAATTAGTATTGTTTTTAATAAAATTTATTTTATGACCAATCATATTGAATGGGTGCGCGTATTAGTGAGAAATTATACATAAGCAGGAGCCTCTTGTCAACGTCCAGCCTCTTCTCATCTTATTTTCCATTACAAATTCTGGGTTGCCTAAGAAGCATTTTGACTATTAGAGGCGAGGACAGAATGCATTGTCATCCTTTTAATTCCTTGGGATCAACCATATAGCGATGTTTAATTTCTATTTTTTTTTTTTTTTTTACTCTGTCTAGGATAGAGCTACTCCAAAGCTATGGATTTGAGCACATGGGCACGCTGAATAATCCAGAATAAGCTGGATTGCTTAAAAACAGGTTCGCTATCACTTTTACCTTCATAATCTAACTTAGCATTAAAAAATAGCTAGCATTTCCTAGTTGATTCACATGGTCTATTAACCATGTTAACTGGATTGTTAACCGCAAATTATTGTTAACAGCATCTGAACCTTGCAGGAGACAAAAAGCAACTGGCTGACAATCAAACGTGCTCTGCAACTTGTGGTTGATGAGACTATAATACGGCCAAGTATTTTTCCTTTTGACCATAGCTTTTGGCGCTGCTCCCTAATCGAGGGTTTGGTTTCTTAGCCTGCATGTGTTACTTTTATCACCGGACTTGTGCCTTTTGGTATATAGTCCCAGATTTCAATGCATGACACAAATACTGAGTCACTCACATTATTTAGGAAAACACTACTCCCACCGACAAAATCCACAGTTTTATTTTATTTTATTTGTAAGTATTTTTTAATTTGTTCGTTTGTTTTTTTTTTTTTAAAAAAGTTTTGAGTTAAAAAAAAAAAAAAAAATGGACATTCGGTGGGAGTAGCAGCACCCCATTATTTGTTCAACATTCAGAGATATTCATTATGTGCCATGTGGAACTATATAGCCTCGTATTTCTCAATGTGCAAAACCAAATATTGGGGGAATGATGTGCACTGGACGGCATCATCGACATTTTATAAGAATTAGCTACTTCAGCAGTTGAGAACATACTCGGTGGGCAGAAGCATGTTCTGATTGAAATATGGTCAGTCAAAATTTGGCTCAATACTTGTTCCTTTATTTCTTTTAAATACTTCCATGTTGAATTTCACATTCATTTTGGAGATGTTTGTTTCTCTCAGCTGTGTGTGATGATGAAATGTAGCTATGACTGATCTTTCTTTAGCCTGTTTTACAATGCATATCCATTAACTCTCTCTCTCTCTCTCTCTAGCCACATAATAGGTTTTATTTAATTTTTATATTTTTCTATTACAGTTTTGTCATTCTTCTTAACTTGGGTGTTTCTTACGTGACACGGTGACAGTCCCAATGGTATTGCCTATGTATTCTCAGGATACGCATCTTAGTATTCGTCTTGTTCAACATGCCGTTCGATCTGGATGGCGAGGATGAATCTTTATTTGCTAAATTTCTTAGAAACTCTAGTTTTAAGCAAGATAATTTATTGTTTTTAGCTGATCGGTTCTCTTTAGAATGAATCTGTTAGCAACCTGCTAGCTATCTGAGATTAATGAATGAAAATTGCAAGAATAGATTGAAAGAAAGGGATAATCTCATATGCTTGGGATTGATTCGAGGTCAATCCAACCCCCAAGTTTAGGGTTCATACAAGCCGGAAATTCTGCATAATAAAATACCTCTCCCATCTGAGTTCTACTTCTTATATATGGGATACTAATTCCCTTCGAAAATTAAAATAACAGAAAGCATTAACGGGCAATACATCAAACAGATAAGGTGCAAAAGATTTCTTACACCTACAATTTCTAGTAAGGAGGTGGGCATTAGTGTTGGAGTTATCTCCACCAAAATCAACAAACCGATCAAATTCCAACTTCACGGCTTCTTCATTGAACTGGGAGTTATCCACCTCTCTCGTATCTAGCAACTACAAGTTGTTGCCAGCCAATGCCACGACCATATTTGGATTACCTTGTGCTTGAAGCTCTTGGACCCATTTTTTTGCCCGCTCAAATGAGGCTTGGTTTGTAATATCATACACAATAATTGCAGCAGCAGCTCCTCTATAGTACCTAGGAGTCAAACTATGGTATCTCTCTCGACCGACTGCATCCAACATGTCAAATTTTACATCCAAAGTTTGTGAGAAAAAGGCAACACCTATTGTTGGTTCCTGAAACTCCATAATTTGCCCTTCAACAAAGCGCAAGACTACAATAGACTTCCCAGCTCCCACACCACAACGCATCTTTAGAAAAATATTCAAGCACTCTTCATAGAGCCCATTATTTGCAAAGCTGGAAATCATTGTCAACCAACCTATATAACAACAATTACAAGTGGCCATGGAAACATGTCTTTGACAACTTAATGAAATTGTTTTCCTCTGTCAAAAGGCCAATGAAATGGTAATTGAAGGAGCTGGAGAGACAAAAGTACCACAACATAATCCTTAAAGTAAATATGTTCAAAGACAATGTGAGCACAGTTCACATGTCCAACTCTGAGAAATGTCCCATACCACCACACACCCCTAAATGGCAATATATCAAGCAGTTGAGGTGCACTATTCACCCCTTCATCTAATTGATCACCAACCTTTGAAAGAGACTCCTGCCACTCAACAACAAACACTAGCTTTATTAATAGTCTTAAACTTAACCAGTTCCACCAACCTCTCAAGTGTCGATGCAAGGAACTTAAGCTCACAACTCTTTAAATTTTGGATTAAGCAAGGTTGCAGGGACAGATGGACTTCCCTTTTTGAACTACTAACCCCAAGTTGGAGAGTGGATGATTTCTGGATTGCAATTCTCTTAGTAGAGCCATCATTAGACTGTGTAAATGAGAGATTGGAGAGTTCGCTTACCTTTGAGTATTTTGAAGGAGACTTATGTCATGATTTCCTTGTACCTTACTTTCGAGTGTTTTGGAGTTGTGGTTGCTCGACACCAAGTGTGAAAGCAAGGAGAGCATGCACAAATTCGCCCATGCTTGGCAATACCAACTTAAAAAAATAAGTGGGGGAGCCAATAACAAGAACATCACACTCAGCCTGAGAGGCTCTAGTAATCATGTTCCTAATCTCCTTAAAGAATCTATCAAGCACGAAATCAACAAGTTCTGCAACCATAACCATTCGGCCTAGCTGTAAATCCGCTTCTGCACTGTAATCCCTTAGTCAATCCAAAAGTCCCCTGCACTGTAATCTCCACCACGACTTCCGCAAAGGGATTCACTATGCTCATCGACTTCCTTTGCTAGAATCGGTTTCAAATCCACCGGTTCTTGTTTTTCCTTGGAATTCTCTTATTGGAATTCTTGGATTTCTCGTTGCTTGGACTCTTGAGGATGGAAAAATCAGCAATGGACTTCCAGTCTTCATTGTACATGAAGACCTCGAAAAAGAACACCGAAAATACCACAACGGATATTGAGAAATTGTTGTTGTTACGGCTTTTGATTGCTGCGTTTTCAGAGTGGAACAGAGGTCCTTTCTGGCGAGGTGGCTCCTTCACCTGGTCTTCTTCCATGGCTGCGGAACTGAACTCTGCAACAATAATAATTGAGGATAAGAGTGGAGAGGAAAATGTCCCTAAACTGATGGTGGCCACGGGCAACCCCATCATTCCTTTATTGATCATGTGCCAAACCACAGAGACGATGTGAAGATCTACCATGGTGAAGCACTATGCAAGCAGAAATCTCAGGAGCTCCTTGGAGGGATCACTTTCCCAAAAGGCTTCCCCTCTGGACGGCGTCACTGAGGTGAGCTACAACCACACCACGGGCTTTGCCTGGGTGAAACAAAAGTGCAAGGAGCACCTCTTCTGCTCAATTTCGTACTACACCGAGGTCATGGCTTTTGTGGAGGACCGCCTCATGAGGAGGCTCACCGGGGTCAAGAGCAACGAGTTTCACATCTGAGTCACCATCTCTGATATCTACATTACGACCCAGTCTCGGTGTTCGAGCTCAATGAGGGAAAAAATGGATTTTGAGACTGACAATTTCTGGGTTTTGAGATGGTCTTGGAGGATGGTTAAGTCTTCTGTAATGTATGTCTTCCATGGAGGATGCCAAACGAGGTGTATAGAAGCATCCTGCATCCCTTATTAAAATAAAATGGGATCGTTGAAATATATGATGGCATGTTAATGGAAGAGAGAAACGAAATCCAGAGAGGGGAGTCTGGAGGTTGAGACAATAAGATGGGATTATCGAAAGAATATTTGAGAACAAACGAAAGAAGAATTTCTTTGGGAACAGCTACCATGGGCACTGCCACCATCTCCTCCACCTCTACTGCCTTTTCTTCTTCCTCCTATGCAACCTTGTCTTGCCAGTCCATGAAGGATTGCTTGAAAACCTTGTGGTTTTCATGGTATCGGTTGACTAAATCTGTGAGATGGAACATTTTGTCAAGAATCTTTTACATCAACTACAAATTTGCTTTCTGTTTGTTGGAGCTTACGCCGTCCCCCATGAAGGATCGTTGGGCTCTAGATATCATTTGTTAGCAACCTGCTAGCTATCTGAGACTAATGAATGAAAACTGCAAAAATAGATTGAAAGAAAGGGATAATCTCATAAGCTTGGGATTGATTCGAGGTCAATCCAACCTTCAAGTTTAGGGTTCATACAAGTTGAAAATTCTGCATAATAAAATACCTCTCCCATCTAAGTTCTACTTCTTATATACGGGATAACAATTCCCTTCAAAAATTAAAAAAACAGAAAGCATTAAAGTGGAAAAGGAATAATTTGAGTAGTGTCAGAATGTCTGTCCAATGCCGTGAGGAAACTCGTAACCGACTGCTGTTCTAGAATGTCCAATAAAACGACCACATATTAGGACACCCCACTGCTCAATCCTGCCATAAGTTGAAATGCTGCGTTGCAAGCCAAGGTACCTTTCAGCAAACCACCCCGCATTACAATAGGATCATAACAGAATCTTGGGATGATATAACTTTTAAAACTGGGATGTACACAAATAATGGAAAACATAACTTATTAGGTAGGGCATCTAACATGCTGACATATAGATCTTATGGAACGGGAACATGACCATAAGATGGTCTCGATCCTCTGCAACACCACTTATTTTTGTGTCCATAGAATCACATCGAGTCCATCCATGTGATAAGTCAAGAAGCCATTGCAACAAGGACTCAATTGATCTGACTTATGTTTCATTTTTATTATGAAATTGCATCATCTAGGCAATTTATTCTTGAACGACTATTTGACCCTTCAGGCAATTGTCTCTCTCTCTCTCTCACACACACACACACTACTATATCCTTGAAATTTAAATTATCTCGGTATCTTTTGTTTTTATCAGTACACATATTTTTATTGATCAAAAAGTAGGCAATAGCACAAGAATACGGGACATATACAAGAGCAGCACGCGTATCTTGTCGGCTACATTGGACTGATGATATCTTTCTTAGCTTATTGAGATTAACATTTACTGCTTTTCCCTTCATCTTTTCCTGCCATGACTTTGCGAAGTGAGAGGAATCAAATGGCATTCCTCTCTTCTTTGATTTGAATTGAAAAAGAAAAAAAAAAAAGAGTATTTCCAGTCATTGTGGAAATTTTCCTGTGGCCAAAGAATCGGCATTTCCTCTTAACTCATGACCGTGTGCCTCGGTGTCTGGCGCTATTACCAGAAAAAGGAAAATGGGCTCTTTATACTTTGGGAAAGTCCCGTCAAATAGTGACTTGAACTTAAATTAAAATAAAAAAATCCATTTAATTCTTGGAAGTGTCTTGCCGTCACCCCAAGTGATCCTTGCAAAAACATTCACCTTTATAGATTTTACCACTGTAACAAGCATTATACACAGCCTGTAACATTTACTATAGTTCAAATATACACATGAAAGTGAAAATACTTTCTTGCTTTATCATATACAAATAACTCGTAAAATGGATGAAGCAAGAAAGATAGAGTTAGCGATGTACCCTATTCTTCAGTTTCTTGCTTCTCTTGCAAAATCCGAGAAAGGTATGAAAATCTTTCCAAATGTTGATGCATGCTACCCCGTGTTATGGCTGAAAATACTGGTCTGATTAAAAGTGGAACAGTTGATAAGGTTTCTACCTTTGCACGGGTGAGAGCTGTCTGATAAACTTCAACCCATCTTATCCTTCACAATCTTCTGAAAGATATGTAGCAACTATACTCTCTTCAGGTCAACAATGGCACCAAAAGACTACTAAAACACGGTTGGAATTTTACGTTTCAGCATCCACTTCAATTCGTTGAAGGAGCTCTAAAATATTTCCAGCTTTTCTCTTGGCCCTGTCGGTGCCATTCTCAGACAGTTCTTTCAATGCCTCTTCTGTACCAAGCTCTCTCGCTAATTTCAACTGCTCCAAACCACCTGTGCATAGAGACCACAATACTGCAGCGGCATTCTCCCGATTGCGTGGGGAACCAGTTCTTATGATCTCCACCAAAACAGGAATTGGCTCAACTTGACCAATTGCTGCCTTCCCTTCAAGATGGCTTGCGAGAATTGCTAGAATTGCTAGTGCTTCATCCACCATCCCACTTCCAGCATCCTTCAGCAATCTCATCAGTGGGCCCACGATACCAGCCTTCACAGCCCTTGCCTTGTTACCCTGATAGATTGAAAGATTGAAAATAGCGGTGGCAGCATCCTTCTTCCCTCTTGGAGTCCCATCACAAAGCAACGTTATAAGAGCTGGGATAGCTCCTGCTGCTCCTATTTTCATCTTATATTCATCTATTACAGACAAACTGAAAAGAGTTGCAGCTGCATTTTCTCTTGCTTCCATGCTGCCATTTTTCAACACATCTACTATATCAGGAATGGCGCCCGCATTTACAATAGTTCCCTTGTTACTCTCATTGATGGAAAGGTTGAGAAGTGCTGTAACAGCGTGCTCCTGTGTTCGGGGATCTGGAGAGGATAATAGTTCTGCAAGAAGTGGTATGGCTCCTGCTTCAGCAATACATACTCTATTATCTGCATTCCTCTTTGCAAGCAACCTTAGCTCACCAGCAGCTGCTCTTTGCTGTTCCGGAATCCCACTTGCTAATTTTTCCAATAAGGCATCAACAGCAGCACGATCACAGTCCGAAACTTTGCATCCTGATTTCTTGCTCGTGCAATTTGCTTGCTTTTTTGGCAGCTCAACACCATTGTTCTCACACCATAAAGCAATCAGACTCTTCAAAACATAGTTCGGTGTTAGGGCCGCGTGCAACAGTGTCTGCTGTGTCTTGGGACAGGTTTTATGTCCTGCATCAAGCCATTTTTGAATGCAGGACCTTTCATATGTCTGTAAAAAGGAAGGAAAAGGTAAAGTAGGTCACCAGTAATGGCTATGGTTACAGTATACAGTTGTAACCTTAAACTGGGAAGGCTGCTGCCAGGTTATTTACCTGTCCAGTAGAGACAATCACAGGATCTCTCATCAATTCAAGAGATATTGGACATCTGAAATCATCTGGGATAACTGGAGATCTGTGCTTAATCAAGCCTCTTTCGCCCTCGGAGGTGTCAAATTGTGGATTTGCCATCAGTACCCAGTCTTTAATCTTCTTAAGCAAGGATGACATTACTTCAAAGCTGTCCCCTGGAGCGCCACTACACGAGATAACCAATTCATGGAATGCGAGTGATTCTTTCTTTACATCATTGATAGTCTTGAGATGCAGCTTTTCTGAAAGTCTTTTAAGTACTGCATGCTCAGGGTCCTTTTCTTTCTGTGCTATGGCTAAATCAAGGTCCAGTTGAAAATCAAAGGAGTCCAATCTTCCTTTGGCTCTTCTGAATTGAGCATGTACTAGTTCAATCTGAAAGAAATCAAACATGTCCCACCTACTGTCAAACTCTCAAATCTGCTATTCCGTGACCTGACAATATTACTTTTTGTGAAAAGTCATCAATGATCAATATTTTGAACAGGGAAATTATATCTGCATCCTAATAAAAGCTACCGATTTTTTTTTATTTATTTTTATTAATTATTAAGGAAGTGTTTTTAAATGAGCTTGTGAATTTTTTTTTAAAAGTTTAAAGTGATTTAAAAAATGGTTGAAAAAAAAAACACAAAAAAAAGTGCATTTTAGGCTTCTCAGTAGAAACTCTGGAGACCACCTCTTGGTGGCCCTAGAAGTCCCATTTTGGATAACACTTATGGCTAGTACACACTCTCTCTCTCTCTCTCTCTCTCTCTCTCTCTCTCTCTCCAAAATGGAACTAAAAGAGTAGGATGATGCTGAACTACATGATGTAAGTTAGCATAAAAATTGAACGAAGTTCACTCTCTTCAAAATAAGCTGGGTAGTAATTAGTAAAAGCACCTGTTCGCGGACCTCCTCAGATATATCAAGATTATCATAATGAATCTCACTCAGCGCAGCTTCAATTTGTTCCGTCACCTGTTGGAACTTCTGTGCAGTCTTTGCCCTTTGCAGAGCCTGTGACAAGTTAGACGTTGCTTAACTCAAAACAAATGATTTAAATGAAAATAATTCTGCGTTTGCTAAGAGGGAAAAATAATAGAAAATGGAGAAATTTTATTCAATTGCATAACCTCGAATAAGATTCCCGTTTGGTTACTCACAAAATGTATGAAAGATGAAAAACACTCGAAAGTTAAAACTTTCCCGTTCTTGGCAAACCGAACGGAAAGCAATTCAGTTAGAACGGTACCTGATAGAGTTTGCTCCCTCCATTGACCGACCGGAGAACATCTTTAGCAGAATCCAGAGTCACTGCCAGCGATTCCAGGACCTTCAGATCATCTTCGGCGAGCTCTTCGTCGCTGTCCCTCAATTCCTCGAAGAGAGGGCTGAGGAGCTTGACTCTCCGAACCAGGTTCCCGTACATCTTCTTGTAGACATTTCGGCAGTCGGGAAACTCGGAGATCGTCTCCACGGACTCGACGAGGCGACTCAGCACCGAGTCCTCCGGATCGTCAGTCGGACCCATGCGCTCAAAATCCTCGGAATTGGGCAGAAGGAAACAATCCAAAAAAACACACCTAGAATCGGATTGAAATCACGCGTGGGATTGGGATTGGGATGGGGAGGGTAAAATTGGAAAGCCAGAAATGCATAATAGATTTGCAGAGGAAGAATGGGTTTCTGTAAGAGGTAGAGGATGACTGATGAGGTTTAGGACAAAAACAAAAAAGAAAGAATTATAGAATTTATGTAGTTTAAATAAAATAATATTGTATATAATAATGAGGAAGAGAATTGATCACCAAGTCTTGAATTGATTTCAGTGCTTGGTAGTTGAATAGTTGAATGTTTGGGGTCGGGTAGTTGTTGGAACAGGGACAGGGAAGAAGAAGAAGAGATCATCTCATTTGTGACAAATATTAAATCGTTTGTCACAAAAATGTCCTTAGTTTCCATCGACCCGTAGAAAAGAAAATCTTGATCCGACACTGCGAGGAATGTGGAACGGGCACCATTGCCGTTGTTATCATCAACATCAACGCAGTCGTTTTTCCTTCCCGCGAAGAATTGTCAACTAGGCGGTCGGGGATCTTTCCGAGAAGCCACCCACTTGAAAGCCTAGGCCTGGCCACATTTATGACAGTTTGGAGTGAGATGAAAATTGAGTCTGTTTCGACGTTGAAGTAGGATGAGTTGAGATGATAGAATATTATTAAAATATTATTTTTTAATATTATTATTATTTTAAAATTTAAAAAAATTAAATTCATCTCAATTCATCTCAATTCATTATTATAATTTTTTCAAATTTTAATACAAAATATAATAAACAATTCAATTTTTTTAAATCTTAAATATAATAATAATATTAAAAAATAATATTCTAATAATATTTTATCATCTTAACTCAACTCAACTCAACTCATTTCAACATCCAAACGCAGCTAAGTGAGTTGAGTTGAGTTGAGTTGATAAAATATTATTAGAATATTATTATTTATTATTATTATTATTGTTTTGAGATTTGAAAAAGTTAAATTATTTATTATATTTTGTGTTGAGATTTGAAAAAATTATAATAATGAATTGAGATAAGTTGTGTTTCCAAATGAAGCCTAAGTGTATTTTGTTTGAGAGTTTAAAATTATGTTTTAATATTATTATTGTTTTGCAATTTGAAAAAAGTGAATTGAGATTTGAAAAAGTTGAATTGTTTATTATATTTTATATGAGAATTTAAAAAATGTGTAATGATAAGATGATAATTTTATTTCTTATCCCACCCTCCAAACCTACTAACTCGACCGGCTTGCATTTAAGCTGTAAGTCTAAGCCTAACTTTCAAAAAGTGGGGGTTCTAGGGCTACTGAAAGGAAATTTTAGTTGCAGTCCTCACTTTAAGATTGTATGTGCAAGCCTTTTATTAAATGTGAAAAAATATCATTTTAAGAGAAATATTTTTATAATTTTAAAAAATTTTAAAAATAAAATTGTCTGAGCTTGCATAGCAATTTCTAAATGGAGACTGTACGTAGCATTGTTTCTATTGAAATTAAAGAAATTCTATTTACAATCTCCAAATAGAGACTACATGTGCAAACCTTTCATTAAATACAAAAAAGTACCATTTTGATAAGAATATTATTATAATTTTAAAAAAAATTAAAGATAAAATTAACTAGACTTGTAATACAAGAATTGTACTTAGCAATGCTCCTGAAATTAAACCGACCCCTCAGGATTGTTTAAATAAATTAAAAAAAAAAAAGGAGAATATATATTGGGCATTCACTACAACTATACGTAAAGTATGCATGATGAGCATACTAACGAAATGAATGGATTAAGATGATATCGAGTAGATCAATCAACTTCACAAGTATGTTATTTTACAAGTATGTTATTTTATTAAACATCTCTCAATAGTTCCAACGTATATATAAAGTATTATAAACATTTTGGAGCATTATTTCTCTAGATTGTACTAAAGTAGCTATGACATAATGCAATAATTGTGGGATTCCTTCCAATAGCCGTGTTCAGTTCAATTTTGAATTCAAGCCGTTTTGACAAGTGTGATTCTGAATCTTACAGCTCCAATTGAAAGGTCTGAGTTCGAACCACAGCATATAAAATTCCAAAGTATGACATATAAAGATCACAATATACACAAGCTGGGTAATATTACAGGCAGATAAAGGGCTCCCAACAACTTGACCCATTCTTTAGTTGATTCGGTTCTAACTTTCAAGGTCCTGCATTCATGAAGAGGGCGGGCGGGGTAGCCGCTTGGCAATTTCCTGCCAGAAGAAAGGAACAATGGTTACTCTTCTAATTGCATATAATTTCAAAGACCATGTATTCTACAGATAACCTATCTAGCATCCTCAATGGATTAGTTAAAAGTTAAACCCATTGAATATTTAACTATTAGAGAGCAAATTATACTCACAATGGATTAGTTAAATTTCTAATAATTTATTTAGAATTTAGCTACAGTGACTTTCAAAAGTTTTTTCAAATTTGAAAGTTACTATACATACATCAAATACATATTTTATCAATTATTTATTTCTCATTTATTTCTATCACATATTTTATCAAAATTGATATATTAATTTGAGTTAGTGATATATTAATTTAATTAGAATATGATTATTAATTAATATATAATAGGTAGAATAGTATAATATGATAAAATAAAATAAATTAATAATTAAAAAAATTAAATATTTTAAAATTATTAGTTACTCATTACTATATAATGAATAAATGGATAATCCATTGTGGAGATTTGATGTAAATAACCAAAACCAAATTCATCTTATATTATTTTATTGTTATATAATGAAAAAATAACTATTCCAATGTAGAGATTTAAGTGAATGGAATAGCTAAAAGTCAAATTTTTCTTACATTCATAAAAAAATGTCCTTCAACTTTGACTAATCCGTTGAGGATGCTCACCTTTTATTTTTGTAATGGTAACCATAAACTAAAACTTTGGTCTCTGTTAACAGGACCAACAAAAAGAAGAAACCCCCCCCCCCCCCCCCCCCCCCCCAATTGCAATCATATGAAGTTGTTATGGTCGATTATAGCTGCTAACAGAAAATGGATATTTCTATAAAGTCAATTTCAAAAATACCTCAAATAGCTGATTTATATTATCTGCAGTCTTTGCAGATGTCTCGATAAAATACATTCCACTCTTCTCCGCATAGTCAATGCCATCCTGCAAGACAAAAACTGGATATGTTATAACATGAAAAATGAATGTTACTTTGTAGGTATACAGAATGTATCAAACTGAGTACTGCACTTGCCTGAACCGGCACTTCCCGCTTCTCTTGAAGATCAGCTTTGTTACCAACTAAGGCCATGACTATATCAGGACTTCCATGTTTTTGTAGCTCCTGTATAATGACATATTCATCAATTGTTTGAAAATGCAAATTTGCATGTCAACCATGGGAACTAATTACCAACTAAATCTAGGGCAACCGATGGTCACCCAACCACTACCAACACCTAATTACCGGCCCAATTACTTCTCAGTCTGATTCCCAACTTTAAGTATTACCAATTGATATCATGCAACCTTATCATGAAGCAATTAACAAAATTAATCCATAAATAAAAAATTTCAAGAGCATACTTAGGCGCTATGTGAAGCATCAATGGTGTGTTTCAAAGTTCCAACTAAGGAACTTCTGTCAAAAGTTATGCACTGCTATACGCCAGTAACATTAGGCTAATTTTGTTGGCACAATTATCAGTAAAGCACAACATGTAGACCTATTCAAGCGGACCGGGTTTCATCCCAGCCTGGTCCGGAACCCGAATAACCGGTCCGGAAGCCGCATTACCCAACCTGGACATACACGGTCCGGGTACGGGTATGACACCCGGGTACCGAGTTTAAAACCCTGTACCCGGTTTATATATATATATATATATATATATTTTTGAAGAAGCCTTCTCTCTCTCTCTCTCTCTTCTCTGTCTCACATTCTCTAAACCCTCTGACTCACATTCTCTAAGTCTAACCCCCCTCTCTCTCTTGCCGAAACCCTAGCCATTGCCGTCGGTGACTAGGCTGCTGTTTGGCTAGATCTGCTCTTTTCTTTTTGGGTTCTATTTCGTCACCCAGATCTACAACCTGTTATGTTGTGGTAGTGCGTGAGTAGTATTTTGGTTGGCTAGATCTACCAAGGTTGTTTTGCTTTTTTGAGGATCTAGGCGAGGCACCAACCACCCACCCTAAATCACCGTCACTTTCGTCAACGGGGTTGAAGAGGTCTTCAACGCAACAGCCGCTCAGACCATAAGGAACATGATTCTCGAAAAGGGTCAGTTACTCGAAACCCTCTGTTGAGCTTTTATAACTCATGGATTCTTTGTGACATTGGTGTGCGGTGGTATTTGTTAGATTTTTGTTTAGCTTAGATTCTTTGTTGTTATTATTGTGTTAGTTGTGATTGGTGGTCAAGGAGTAAGGGTATGTTGTTTAGCCTAGACTGCCGCTAGCTTTTGGGTATGTTTTCTTCTCTCTGTTTGTTTTGTTCTCTCTTTGTTGATTTTGGGTTTGTTTTGATGAGAATGTTTGAATGTTTGAGGAGTATTTTTATGGGTTAGATTTGTTTAGTTGAACAAAGGAAAAATAAATAAACATTTTTCTAAGCACGAAAAATAGACGAATAATTGCAAAGACAAAATGCCTTATATTTATAAATACATAAAACAAATGAATATATAAAAAATGTGGAATGGGGTTCTGTTTTCAAATAATCCTAACCCCAATGTGGGGCTTGCCTGTCCTTTTTTGTGCCATCTCTATTAACGTTGTCAAAACCACAGAGTCCCATGTGTGATATGTCTACTCCCCCTTCTAAAATAGAAAGACAAAACCAAAAAGCAAAACCAAGTTTCACCTACTTGACCTTCCAATCTCACATGGAGACTTTGGTTGTTGAGGTTAGAGGTACCAGATCAGAGACAGAGTAAGGAAGCTGAGCAGGTGTGGGTTGACTCATTTTACATGATTTAAGTCATTGTGCTAGCTAATCTCAAAACTCAGCTAGTCCTCTAACACCAAATCGCAAAAGGCACATCAGTCAAGAGAGATACACAGCTAAACACCTTGAATACTTCCTATCTCCAGCTACCATAATCCTTCAAGCATCCGCAAATGCTTTTCCAAAGAGAGGAATCCATCTATCTCAAAATATTTTGGCTGAAGCATGACAAACATGAATAGATTGTAAGTCATCTTATACCATAAAATTTTAAGAACTGCAGTAATACAAAGTTATAGCATTTTTGCTTAGATGATGTTCTTCGATGTTGCAGGATGCTAAGGAGCATTTTTTATTCTTATTTTACTAATGTAGGATTTTTTCCTTATTTTAATGACCAGTCTTTTGGTTAAATCTGCAAAGGTTCATTTTTCTTCTTTATCTTTTTCATGTACTTTTTGCTTAATTTTGGCCAGGAAAGAGGAATGTTGGCACAGCTGGGATATAATTGGCTCACATGGCGTATAAAGACCATGCTACTGATTGCATAATTCATATATTGTCATTTTTGTGTTTTATAATGTAATGTATAAATACAAAATAATGTAACATGTAGTGAATTGCATTAAGTGTTGCATGCATTTTACAGAATATTGTATAAAATTTTCTTTTGCATGCATTTAGTTAAAATGGTAATTAGTTTCTAACTTTAGTTATTTTTTTCATAAAATTTAGTTTTCTATTTTGATATTTTTTTTTTATAAGTAATCAAGATTTTATTCATACGAATGAAATTGGCATCGCCCGTGTACATAAGAAGTATACAAAAGAAAATTATATTGATATATTTTTATTATTATGGACTATCTTCAATGTATTAGGATTATTCTTTTTAACATGATTTCTTGAAATATAGGCTTTTAGATAAAAATAAAAAAAAAACATTATGCTTTATTGCTTTTCAACATTACTCTTTTTTTTTGACAAAAAATTAATAACATAAAGATTTTGTAAAAAAAAAAAAACCGAGTACAGACCGAAACCCAGATTCATCTGGGTTCCGGACAGGGTTATAACCCAGGCTAAGCGGGGCAGGAACCCGGCCTGGATTTGAAACCAGGGATAGGTTGGGTATACCCTGGTACCCAGTTCGAAACCCAGATGAACAGTCTTAATAACATGTAATCCCACAAAAGGTCACCAGGTATGATTACATCAATCAGATCATATTGTTCTACGAATATGGGCAATAAAGAATATAAACAAAGTGTGTTGCAACAAAACACTTACAATCGTCCTTGACTCCTCGGTGCCTTAAATGTTTCCTAAAGAAGGCTGGGGAGGGAGACGAATAAACTTGCAATTTTTTTTTCTGATATTTAGCCATCTTAAACTATTAAGATCAAATTTTTTATAACTTTTAAATTTTTAATATCAAATTTTTAAAAAGTTTTTACCTTCAATGCGAATAAATTATGACTCAATTCAATTCTAGAATAGGTGCTTAACCTTAATGTAAAGCCCCATCATGAAGGTCACTTGCCACTAGTGAAAAGGTTATCATAAAGTTTGGTCCTTTCCCCCAAACCCTTTGCACTATAAGGAGATGTTTGGAAATAGTTTTGGTATCATCCCATCTCATCCTATCTCATCTCATCCCATTTGCTTCCCAAATATCACTCAAATACAAATACTTTCAAACTAATCATTATAACTTTCTCAAACTTTCAAACAAAAAACAATTCAAATTTCTTCAAATCCTAAAATAAAAATTATATTAATAAATTATATTCTAACAATTTTTTAACTTTATAATATTTTTTATTCATTCTCTATCATTTTCCAAAATCCCATAAAACATTAAGGTGCGGTTTGGATAGTGAGAATTTAGGAAAGTTGTAATGATGAGATGAAACACTTTTACTATCCAAACTGGGCCAAATTATCTCACTACTATTCACAAAATTTGCATCTCATCTCATTCCCCAAGCATCCCCTAATACTTTGAACTGAAATTTTATTTTATTTTTATCAGTAAAATAAGGATATCTTACAATGAGATACATGGGGCGCTGAAATAAAAAAGAATATCTTACAATGAGATACACAAACAAAACAAAACATCATAATGAATAATAAGCAATCCCTGAAACGTCTTACCTTAACCCAATATTGTGCTTTGGCAAATGATTCTGGGCTTGTTATATCATACACAACAACTGCAACTGCAGCACCTCGATAGTAAAGTGGTGCCAATGCTGCATATCTGAACACGACACAATTGATCATTAATGTTATCCTGCAGAAAGTAGTATGCATGGGCAAGGGAGAGATGGAGTAGAATTCCAATAGAAACAAGGACATTATAGCATGAGATTTTGCTAAAATATTCAGAACGTAAGTTAGTTCATACATTTAAGCAAAATAGTTCATACATTTAAGCATGTTGACAAAAAATACCTCTCCTGTCCTGCAGTGTCCCATATTTCGAACTTAACTGTTGTGGAATCTTGCAAAGCTATTGTCTGTGATAAGAATGAAGCTCCAACAGTAACCTGAAATTATTTAAACCAACAAATGTAAGTTTATTATAACCTAAATGTAGGCTAAGAGAAAGAGTAGGTGCCCATATTCATTAAAGAACATCAATGACCAAAATAGCGTAAAAAAATGTGTTGTGTAACAGTAGCATATTCCTTACCTTGGATGTTGGGTCAAACTGACCACGAACAAAGCGAAGAACAATACAGCTTTTGCCAACTCCAGAGTCACCTAACAACACCAGCTGCACAAAACAAAATAAGCCAGTTCCATTCTTTCATTAAGGGGTTAAACAATAAGAACATTAGTAATTTCACCAAGGCTTGAAGATTCCATCTAACCCAGTCTCCCTTTATCCCGGCAATGAACCGTTGAAGATTAAAGAAAAAAGCCTCTTCCTTCGCAATTATCCTTTTGTCTAGTAAATCCACTAGAAAGTATAAAATATGAAGCTGAAATATAAAGCCAATTGGCCCGTAGCTGAAGTTTTATAGAATTTATGCAACACTATTTTATTAAGATCCTTTTTTATACTCAGCTCAAATCATTCATCCCCACTAATTGGGACCAATGCCATGTATAATTTTTCAGCTAATTGGAGCCTAAACATAGCCAATATAACTTGAATGGCTCCAATGAATTGTCAAGTAAATTAATCCACTATCATAAACAAGACATTAGCATCAGCTACTGTCCATAATATAAGGCATAGATTTATGTCCACAATGAATTGTCAAATAAAGTTACAAAAGAACCAAAATAAAATCTTACAAGATGTCTCTCATTTCGTTTACTCCCTCAACCACAACAAGTGCAAATTTTCGAGAAAAAACAAAACAAAAAGCATATATACAACTTGCTATCATCTCAACCTAAGAGGTGACCGAAACAGCCATTCGAATATCTTGCCACTAGAAAAAAGGTACCTTTACGCGAAGATTTTTTGGGTCGGCCACTCCGCCATTCTCCAAATTCGGGCCGGACAACCGCCCAGAATTCCTATCTGCAAACATTAAACCCTCCAATCAATCAATTCAATCAAAATAGAGTCGCACACAACCAGACCCACATAATGACAATCGCCCTACTGAAAACCCATTTCCAGCACCTTGATTTAAAAAACTCCGGAAACCCATATAAGGGTATCCGTATTTAGCCTTGGGTTAAACAAAAGTAAAATTAGAAGAGAAATTCCGGCTCAATCAATCTGAACCACTGCAAACCCTAGAACGAAGGACGACAAAATCAATCAAATGTCTGCGAGGATTACCTGGGATAGAGGAAGAGCAACCCATGGCGAGCAGAGACAGTAAGTATGGTTCAGAGGAGAGAGCGAAAGACTGCAAAAATGGCTTATGGGTGGAATCAAGGTCGTTAATGGCCGGTGAACTTGACACTCTGTGGAGCCCATCTCATACGTCTTTATGCCACTACCGACCACCTTTACCCAAAAAAAAAAAAATTAGAAAACTATTACTTGAAAAATAAAAAAATATATATATATATATATAATATATCCAGCCCATATTTTCTTATACATCTTATACCACGTTTACCAGACTGGCCCAGCCTTTCAAGGGACCAAAAGCTACTATCATCTAAAAGGCCTAAGGCCCAGTAGTCCATTCAAACATATTATGACAGAAAGCCCGAGCCTTGTGTGAATATCAGAACTCGTTGGGGCCTCAGGCTGAGCACATGGGGAAAACAAAGTAAAATGGAGGAAAGTTAGGGCTGCAATCCGACCAAACCGTTTAATATTTGGGAGCGACCTACCCACACGAACATGGATGAATATCAGTCTGACCTGATCCAATATCGGATCAACCCGTTATCATTTTTTCTTTTAAAAAAACGAAAGGGGAAAAGAAAATTATATCAAACCGATCTGAAGCAAAAATCACGAATCTCCTTCTAAAATATTATTGAGTGCTGAAACTTCAGTGATCACATTCATGTGTCTTTAAATGTGGTGAGTTTGCTGCTGAAATTGTCAAACCCAAGATCGTCGAGCCTCTTGAAATGAAGTTTCTAGATTCCCAAAGGCCCATAGAGAAGCAAGAGAGAAAGAGGACAAGGAGAAGATAGAAGAGGAGCAAGAATCGAAGGAGAAAGACTCATCACACTGAGGAGCAAGAATTGAAGAAACGGCTTGAAGATGTTCACCCACCTTCTTAACCTAATCAATGAATGAAATATAAGACACAGTTCCATCATTTCCAACCAACACCCTATACTTGTCCCTTCTAGTAAAGTTCATGCACTCAAATCCTAGCATATCAGTAAAGATCCTCAGTTAATTGAAGAAGAAGAAGACAAAAGAGGAGCGAGAATCAAAGGATAAGAATCGACAGAGGTAATGAAAGAGCTAGGGTGTGATTTGCGTGATTTTAGACAGGTTGAAACCGGCGTTTTATAGTTCGACTTGAAAATACTTTTTACCTTTGTTTATCGGGTCGGGTCGGGTCGGGTCGGTTTATTCAGGTGCGTCGGCTCTGCTGTTTTCCTGCACAGGCCTAAAGTTAGGTAAATGCTAAGCCTTTTGGTATATATTTTTATATATTTCGTTTTATTCAAAAATTATTTTGTATAAAGTAATACTTTCTATAAGAGTGGTATTAGTGTGGCCAGTTTTGACTAGTGAGCATACTAGTACAAATTTTACATTTTATTTTATTTTTAAATATTTAAAAAAAATATATCAATACATTAAAAATCATTTTCTTGATCATTAATTAAAAAAAAATTAAACACATAAACCATCAAAATGAGATGGTAAACTCATAGGACATACTAACATTTTGCTTCTCCATAATCCTATCAGCTTCATTTTTTACTTTTATTTAATAATATATGACGACATGGCCGTGACGTGAGACATATACAAAAAATAACTTGTCATGAGCATTGAAATTTGAGTAGTGTAAATATCTAATAAAAAGAAATTTATTATTTTTGTATCACTCACCAATATGTGATTAGATGGTGAGTAAGACCCCATTAAGCAAAAGGGAACCCAAAATAGAAGGTGAAGTGAATGTACCCCATGTTTGGGTGATGCTTTGGAGCTCTTGATTAGACTGACCAACTTACCTGCAGGGAACAGCCCCATCTGAAGTTTGCAGGTGATTGGGGTCCAGTTTGTGCACTGCCATTAAGTAATTCAAACCAATTTAGAGGCAACTTTGTCTCTCAGTTTTTGTAAACTTGATGACATGATATCCCAATCTTTTCGATTCCCTCTTGCATGTATGTACCGGTACGTTTGACTTAAATCCCTTTTCCTCCAATAAATGGTTTCCTTAATTAATTTATTTTTGTAGTAATGAGTATTGCTCTACTTCTTACTATATATATATATATATATATAATATAGTACACTCAACAAACAAAGACCAATTAAAAAGCCGAAAAAACTTGTGGATATATATATACAACTACTAGCTTTGCAATATTAGAAGTATTTGTCACTAATTTATGATCTTCCGCCCATGATCTAGCTAGGAGAAACAGGTATATTGAGAAATATATAAGCCTTTCACCTTGATGGTTTGTTTCAAATTAACCTCCGTACTACGTTAGTGATCTTTTTAAGCGGAAATTACTAATTAAAACTCCCACAAAATCTAAGATTTTCTAATGAGGGTAAATATGGATGGTCCAACGTTGTCTGCACAAAGATGAGTACGTACAATCATTTGTTCCGGTGCCTTGCCATGATCGATCTGGATCGAAATGGGGATTTTACCTAACTCGATGTGCTGGAGTTTTTGGTTATGATTTCATGACCAGCTATTACGCACTTTAATATATATATATATATATAGAGAGAGAGAGAGAGAGAGAGAGGATGCAGATCATATCAAATAGGTAGAAAGATGTCATGTCTAAGGGCAAATGATCTATTAGGCGGCCTTTTGTCTGTTTAAACTTTAATTCGACCATATATTGCTGAAATTCGGTGCATGAAAAATTTGTTAATGGACTTCTTCCTATTAAATCCTTCTGCAAAATGATGAAGACTTATTTGTTTTATTTAATTCCAATAGAGAAAAAAGGAATAACTTCAAGTTCAAATTTATTGATTTTATTAATTATTAGGCCGTGATAAAATTAGAATATAAGTATTCAATTGGAGAATATAAATATTTCATGCATGGATGGATTAGCGGAATATATATTCACTGATTTGAATTTTTGAATCTTCCTCTCACTATATATTAATGGTCTATGTAACATATATATCCAGCCATCCGATCATAAAATATTTATTGCCACAAACCATATAATAGCTGGGAAATAGCATAAATAATTAAATATCAAATTGATTAAACACGTCATGTTTCTGGATAAGATAAAACAAACCAATTAATTCACCCATACTTCTATTATTTTGACATTCAGATGCTCACCAAACACGATCCACCATAAAAATAAATTAACAAAAATGGGAAAAAAAATAAGGGAAAAAACCAATGAAAACTCGATCGAGCTGTTTAATTGAATTTTCAACTATATATGTACATTACAATATATATTATATATTTGGAAGAAAATTTTTGATCTAAAGGAAGAACTAATTAAGACATAGGAAACAAAACTCATGGTTTATAATGTATGGAACTGTGTGAAAATGGGATACAAAAAGTTTCTCTGAGATGAGGATTTTTAAGTTTCCTTGGATATAATATATTCGATATGTATCCTAAAAAATATATACATTTAAAAGATATCAAGGGTCGCCACACTCCTGCCAGCAAACAAGCATGGTGATGCATCTCCGTAGTATGTAGAATCTTGCTCTTTGCTCCTTTACCAGCATACTGCATCTCCGGCCAAACGCCCGACATGGGTTTCGCAGGTGCTTGCTACAGAAGCCTGCGTCTTCTCGATTCATCACTAATATGGTCTGCTAGCTACCTCGATCGATCTTGTGTCTTGTGTTGAAGACGCTACCAAGCAGCTTGAATCATGAGTTCTTTCCTTCAAACAGGAAAATTGATGAAGAACACGGAGATGGAGAGGTATATATGGTACTGGTATATAGTTTTGGTAGTACTGGATGGGACTTAATTGGGAGTACTGGGGAATATATATATATATATATATATATATATGGCTTTTATATAAGTTGGGTTAATTAATGGTCAAGGGCATAGTACGTGATAATAATATATATGCCCGATGTATCTTGAAAATACGATTTTATCCCTTTTAATATATCGTAATGCTAGCGTTTTTTATAAGAGCATAAGGTAAGTCATGCTGCCCTGGCCTGCATTATAAATTTAGAAACACGGGTGATGGAAATTATAAAAAAAATTGTTGCTTCTATGATCACTAAAAATTATTGTGAAAATTGAAAAAAAAGAAAAAGTTTTTTTTAGGGGCAGGGTCTTTTAATAGGATAATAATAGACTTGCTACATTTCTACCACCCTTTTACTATTCTATATTGTATTTGAATTTTTTATTTTTTATTTTTATTTTTAAGTATTTTTTTTAATATCTTTAATTATTAAGAAAAAATTAAAAAAAAAATATGCAACTTCACTAATAGTTACCTTCTTAAATATTAAGTAAAAAAAAATTAAAATAAAATAAATAATAAATAAATAATAAGAAATAGTAAATATATCATTATCCTGTATATTAATAGTATCTCCCAATTTTGTCTCTTAAAAGACAAGCCGTAGGAATTGCCGACAAAAGCAAGTCAGGAAGAGAACCCTTGGATGTGTATATATATATATATATATATATATATATATATATATATATATATATGTATATATGTATATTGCCTAGATTTTGGGGACGGTAGCCCCGAAGCCCCGTAATCCGCCACTTTATCTGGAGTTTGAACTTGAAAACCGATATATATATTGAGTTTACCTAAGAAAAAATAAAATAAATAAATAATAATATTAGATACAGTTTTAAAATATATAAATTCTATACATTCTTTTTAAAAAATATGTGGTTCACTTTAAAAAAAATAATTTTTGAAATGAATTATAGATTTATCTATATTTTTTAAAAGAGATGCGTTCAGATCTTAAGTCTATAAATATTTTTTTTTTTTTAAACTTATGTGTTACTTGAAGAATAGATGAGCGAGTTTGCACGTGGGAGTGCTTCCCGAATAGGTGCAGAAGTACTGATCATTCACAAAGACGAATCCTCACCTCACACATGTAGTAGTGGTCGACATAAACTTTGACCATTGTCGCGATCGGTAGTGCAGGCCTTTTGTTTTGGCAGAAATATCTCAAAACTCAATTCAACTTGTGTCCTGTAAAAGAAGTTTGAGGAAACATGGTGGCTCCATTACTTGGATTTTCTAGCGGCCAGCGTGTAGAGAACTTGGCCAAACCAAGCCCGCTGAGCATGAAAATTACATACCCAACAAATCCAAGAAAGCTAGCACTTCATTATTATCCACCAAGTAATTAATTAGTTCCACTTCCACATTTACAAGAGTCCTGTCAGGAACACGGGGGCCATACATCGGGCAAGTGTGGGAGTGCCACATCACCCGATCAACTTTGGCGTGACAGGCATGCCACATCAGCATATTTCTAACAAGTATTTGCCACTTAAATAATGATGATAAATAGTTAACATTTGACCATTAATCAGAAAGTAGTTTTACATATAATTGTAAAGTTTGTAAATCTTACGGAATTATTTTGAAAAAAAATATGATTTATTATTAAAAAAATAATTTTTTATGTGAATTTATGTTTTTTTTTTTTAAAATAATTATGCAGTAATTATATAATTTATAATTACAAATATCTTTTCTCTTAACCATATGATCAACTCGTACGTACACAATGTCCTAAAGACAAGTTTATAATTTTTTTCATGCCCAAAATTATAACTTTCCAAAAATACATCATCATTTTGTTATCACCAATTTAATTTTTATAATTTAGCCAGCCTGTATAATTTGTGTGGACGGCAGATCGAGACCACAAGTTAAGCAATGAAAAAATCTTACATCATCGTCTAAGACATGAGACCGCTACGACTTGTTAATTTGTAGGTAATTGACCTTGCCTTAACTGCAAGCTAGCATTAATGATCCCGCTTCCTATAGAATTTAATTAGGACTGATCGAGTAGGTGATCCGAGGATATATGTGTGTATATATGAAAAATAAAAGTAAATTCATAAATTAATGTAGTTTGATGTTATATGTCAGATAATAAAATTATTTTTATTGTACGTAAAGCAGATCTAATGGATTTCATGAAATCACATCAGTTTATAGATATACTTTGTATAATTTTTTTGTGTCTGTAAGAATTATATATATATATATATATTACCAAGCAAATTAACAAGTAGTTGTAAAAAGAAAGGAAGCAAAACATGTGCCAATATTAACAACATATATGTACGTATAGTATAGATATTAATCTATTGTTCTTTTGTAATGCATCCAGATAAATTAAGGTAACAAAATCAGACTCCAAATATATATATAATATATATGTATGTATGTATGTATGTATAATATGTATGTATATGCAGTAGTCTCGCGCGCCTCCACAAGTACTGGCGCCATTTCTACATGCAGAACCTACAGCTTTTGAATTTTGGAGGCAAATGAAATCAACCATTCATAAAATTTGGATCATTAATTAGATTTTGATGACATTGCAGCACCCCATGCATATATAAGGGCGTACGAACTCATAATATTGAAAACTCCTTGAGCTCTCAATCAAGCTAGCTAGGGGAGTACTCCTCGATCTCAGTCTCTGATCATTGACCTGATTGCAGAGGAAATCCCTTCGAAATTCCTTAGGGGTCGTCTCTTTTCTTGGTTTTTACTTGCTTCATTTCAGTTTCAATCCCAACTGAGTTTTCAAACATATTAAAAAAACTGTAAGAAATAAAAGAAAAGTGATCAGATGAAGTATCTAAATATTAAATATTTCAACCTAGTGTCCAACTATATATAATTCATGAAGTACTACACGTGCTTACAAATTAAACATTATCTATATATGGATCATGACGGAAGACTTACATGTCCGGCCATTCTTATCATTCCAGAACATATAGACTTTGTAAAACAGAATACGTACGTACATACAGACCAAACAACTTATACCTACGAATAATAACAAAATAATTAGCAGTGATTGATCATAAGTTTTATCATGTCGGCCTCATGGTCGTCTAGCCATGCGCTTGCCCGGAGAACACGTTGTGGAGCCAAGAGTGTGATAATTCACGTATCGGCTAGGTGCAGATGAACGTCGAAATCCTTTCGGCAAGCAACTGCTAACAGTATCGGGGTTTCGAAATCCACCCTCACGAATTCTTTTGGGCTTCAACGACACATAATTTGGAGGATCATATGAATATTCCAATGGCCTCGTCGCAGCAGCAAAACAATTAATGGAGTCTGACCCAATCACGAGGATCAATAATAGTGGAGGATTCAGGAGGAGAAGGAGGAGGTGGAGCAGAGTCATTAAGAGAGTGGTATACATTTTGGAAATATAATAGTACTTGGCCTGGTAAAACGTAGAATCGAAAGGTGGTATTTATTTTGAAGGTGGAAGAAGAGGCGAATGCAATTGCAGGCTTTAAATAGGCTCATGGGGAGTTGAGGATGTTAGATAGCATGACCAACAGTACTACTACTGCTCCATAGCTAGCAAAGTAAAGCATTCTTGCAGCTGGTCCAAGTTAGTACTTGTGCGGTGAGCTGGGTACTTCACTTTTTTGACGATGCAAGTGATCAGGATGCTCGTGCATTTCATTACTCTATCTATCGCCAAAGTTTATAAATTACTTTGCCAATTACCTCGGTGTTTTTGCAATTTAATATATATATAGAGAGAGAGGGGAATGTTATACACCAGCCATTATTCACCTCTACACTCTTACATTTAACATTTTTTTTTTATAGGATGTTAGGTATTTTTCATAGGATGTGAGATATGAGATAGTAAATAGTAGCTGATGAGTATAATTTTTTATATATATATCATCATCATCAGTTTTTTTTTTCTTCTTCCATTATGATGTAATTACGTTAAATATTATTCCCAATTTTCAATTAATATTTAGGAAAAGTACCCAATAGAGGTGATTAAGGAGATTTTTGGCTTTATCATGACCAGCGTTTTTTGTTCCTTTAATTTATGTGAAAGAATTTAGTGTAAATATATGGGATATATTTTTATAACAGATAAAAAGTTCAAGGTCATGAATAAAAAAATTTTATTTTCACATATATACTCTCTATTTAAAATAGAGTTATCAAAATAATTTTAAAAAATATATTATTCCTGTATAATTAAATTAAGAATCTTATTAGATATAAGCGTTTTGACGTATCAAACTGTGTACTGATGCTGACATAATTATTTTTATTAAAAAAAAAATTTGAAAGAAAAAAATATCATATATCTCATGAAAATTCATCTTTAATTAATATCGTTTATTTAGATTGATACCTTACACATTAATATTGACATGAGATTCGCAAACTCGTTTATACGAAGACTTTTACTTAAATTAATACTCTTATCATGGTGAATAATTTTTTGGCATCGTGAGTTTGCTATTCTAAAGCCAGGAAATGGAAAATGGTACTTCTTATCTGGCAAAGTCAACTCAATCACCCTCAACTTTACTGTTACACGTGGAAATGTTTGATTTGGCCAAGTGGAAGTAGTAGCTTAACTGTTTATTCAACTTATCGCGACTTTTTTCGGATCATCTTCATCACCTGTTAGTGTTGGCTTAAAAACCTGCCACGTGTGATTTTCAACTACAAGATCTACGAAAAACTTTACAGGCCAAGCCAGCGGATCTCAACGACCGCAGTTGATCTGTGATGAAAAGCATGATAAAGCAACACGTGTCCTTCTTTTTTAATTCAATCATATCTTGGTCAACGAACTTAAATATGGAAAAACCTATTTGATTGAAAAGTCATCTTTAACTTATCTCATCTCATTTTATATCATCTCATTAATATAATTTTTTTAAATTTTGATATAAAATATAATAAATAATTTAAACTTTTCAAATTTTAAACAATAATAATATTAAAAAGTAATATTTTAATAATATTTTATTTAACATTTATATCAATTCTTCTTATCTCATTTTATAATTCTCAAACAATGCCGTAATCTTATGATTATCCGGAGAAAGGTTTTCATCTTTGAAAAATGCTATGGAAACTGATGAATGCACACGAAAAATACCCCCCAAAAAAAAAAATGCTCTTCATTCTATTATATATTGTGCACTGAACAGTAACTCAAATGTGAGTTCCAGTTGTCTTTGGTCAAATAAAATATATAAGTATCAATTAGAAGGGTTATTTTTTATTGACATGGCATGTCACATCAATTTTGATCCGTCGACGATTAATATTGATCATTGATAGTACCCTCGCATTAATTCATGGTATATTTACAAAGTATAATAATATAATAATTCTGATTTTTAAAAAAATAATACAATAATTCTCTTCAACTTTTATTAGAAATTATTTTTATTTTACAATTTGTTGTAACAACCAGATTGTCAATCTTGAGTTTCAGCTGGGTATTTTTAATTCAGCCAAAACTTTTATATTCAATAATAAAGATATAACCACACTAACATTTTATATTTTCAAGTTTGGTTTTATTTTTCTCTCGACAAAAAGAGAGGCGGGGACAACTAACGTAACAATTTTCTTTAGACGTGACTATAAGAGCTATTTCTCATTGTAGAATATTCGGTTTGAATCCTAGCTACTGTCTCAAGAGTAAGCTTGTCTGTCATCACAACACCTCAAAAGTATTTAACTAGTCCAAAATTCATCATGGCCCAAAGGTCAAACTTTACTACCATTAGTGGTTTCAACTTACGTCCTAATTCGAACTTTTGATCTTGAGCTATGAAATTTCAACTCGTACCAATTGGACTATCACCTTAGTGATTCAAGCTCAGTTTTATAATCTTAAACATGAAAAATAATGATTTTATAGAATCAATATAGATATTCAAATGTGAAATTGATAAATATCTATGCGACATGATCCTTATCGCATAATTTATTATGAGAAATGTTGTTATTTATTCCCATTTTAAATAATTTTTATTTAAGTCGTTGACACGCGAAATCATGTAATTAAAAATGATTAAATAGATAATAAGTGGCATTGAGATTTAAAGAAATTCAGCCAAAAAAAAAATTGACCTTAACAGATCTGAACCCGTCAAACGTTCTATCTAAAATGCAGGGCCCGATGGGCACTTGAACCTAGCTTTTTTATTGTTTGTTAAACGGGGCCGTTTTGATGGGATTAATAGGCCTTGATTCTATTCTAGATACCAAAACCAGCACTGGTCCGATCTTGTCTGGCCCACTGGGACATTGATGTTCCATAGTCCAGCTCGATACCCCTCTCTTTTCCTGGCCGGGCCTATTATTTCGACAGTTTGTCAACCACGAAGTGTTACAACTTGAGTAATGTTATATAAAATTATAATTTGAAAAATTGTTATACATTTTTTAAAAAAAAAAAATTGAAATTTATTATTAAATTATTAATTTTTTTTTATGTAAGTTAAATATTTATTCATTTTTTTAAAATTAATACGCAATACTTATGACACTTTATGACTGTAAATATTATTTTTGTGTGCAATGTGCATGATTTTACAATTAAATATGAAGTATGTAAAAATAGCAGGAAGAAAGACAAAAATGTTATCCTTTATATTCAATTTGATAATTTCCAATCATAATCATTTAAAAGATAAAGAGAAATAAATATTGCAACGTAGCGAATTCCAACGACATTAGGTCGGTTTGTTGTCGATAAAAGTCAAATAACATAAAGTTGAACAAGATCTAATGAAGCCAAACAAATGTGTCATTACAGATGTTGTACCCAAGCCAAATAAATCCTTTTATTTATTTATTTAAAAAAAAAAAACATAAATTAACGACGAACACAAGACGATCGAAGAACTTGGATCCACTATAGTAGTACTCCATTCGGCATCCATAATCGAATATCCACAAATTGTTTATGTTATCCCAACATCCCTAAAGAATTAAGAAATATTATCCATTTATTTTACGCTAAGCAATTAGATTAATCAGAAACTTAAATATTAATATTAATTAGTCTGATTAATTAACCCATTCACACACACACGTGCACCAATTACAAAACCCCGACGTGTATCATAACTCCCGTACTTTATATATATATTGGGTAGTAGCTAGCTAGCTATACTCTTTCATCTTACACCGAACAAATGCATGAGAATAAATATTAGATATATATTAATTACCTACGAACGACCAAGTACAATCATTGAGTTTTTTAATTAAACAGCCCCATACCATGCTAAAGTTAACAACTTTGGAAGAGACAAGCCCCGTTTAATCATTAAGGAGGAGGAATGGGATTGGGTTCTGACTATTTAATATAAGAGAGAGATATGTTATATTTTACATAATTAGTTTTATAAAAAAAAATGTAACGAATGGAATTGTTTTGTTCACTTTTAGTATGCTTTGTATATATTATGCTTGAAAAAAAGTTTGGTGGGAATCAAGTTAGCAGTTCACATGTCAATGATCATGAAAAATAAATAAATACATAAAAGTAATGTTAGATATAGTCATGAGCACTAGTATTAGATTATGCATCTGCATATATATCTACATATTTGTATAATATGATCTTAAATTAGATTACATTAGATTATGCATATCTGAAAATTTGTATATCTATGAACAGTGTTTCTACAAATTTGAAGATGTACTGTTTACTCCTCAAATCTTATTTTACTATTTTTTTTCTCTCCTTCCCGTCTCTCTCTCTCTTGACACCAACGGAAACAATCTCTCTCTCTTGACACCAACAGAAACAAACTCTCTCTCGAAACATTTCTTTTTCCTTGCTCTCTCTCGACACCAATGGAAAGAAATCCGAAAGAAAAAAAGAATTTTAGGAAAAAGACAATTTTATTATTATTTGGCTAAAAAATACATAATCCAATGTGAGATTTTCTTGATATATAAAATCAATATTCAAAATATGTTATTTTGCATATGCATATAGAAAAACCAATGTTAGTACTCTGTTTATAAATCCAGCGTGCTCTGTTTGAGAAAAATAGAATCTACTATTAAAAAATATTTATTTTTTCTATAGATCTCAAATTTATTTATAATTTTTTTAAAATTAAGTACGTGTGACTTGCACATGACCCCTATGCACTATAAATATAAATTCTCAATAAATAACTAAATAAATAAATAAAGCATCAAACTTCACTTGTCCCAAAACAGTTTAAAAAAAGGGTTAGGTCAAATTGAACATTTATTACGTATCATTAAAAAGTAGTGCTACAGAATAGTTATTCTAGCTGTGTACATATTGCACATACTACGTAGTTACTTCTGAATCTTATATTTTTTTTTTGTGCAAAATACACCAGACGGCTTCTCTCTTCCTCTTTCTCATCATTGGCTCTCTCTCTCTTCGACTCTCTCTCATCAGATCAACTCTCTCTCTCATCTATGCTCTCTCTCATCGTCACTCTCTCATCTCGGGCTCTCTCTCTCATCTCGAGCTCTCTCACTCATCTCGGTCTCTCTTTTATATATCGTCAATCTCTCTCTCAAAAGGAAATGAATTCAAAACGCAAAGGGATCCGTAGACGCATGAGTTAGTCACTCAACGAAACGTACTGTTTTGGACACGTCAGGTGTGCACCAAATACAGCTGTACAGTAACTGCTCTCAAGATTTATTCATCATTAAAATATATAACTTGAGTGTCTGCCTTCTTCTTATAGGAAGCAAAATCCATGTGAATTTTTTTTAAAAGTAAGGCTCAGTGATCATGTTTTCCATCGAGGTGCCAGGGTGGCAATTTTAGACAATCCAACGAGGCACCCCAACAATATATATAAATATAACATGCACGTGGGCTCGAAAATAGATTTTTAAGCACCGATTAGAGAAAATATATATGTAAAGTATGAAACAGCCCACCGTTTTGAAGCAAAACCACAACAACACAAAACATACCACCTTGTCAGTTGGGTCGATCAAATTAAGTCACTAATTTCGAAAAGGTTTAGTTTGCATTAACCAACAAAAGCGTTTTCTCTAAACTTATAATTAATTTGAAATTTAGTACGCATCAACATACTTTCCTAGGGATAAATATAATGGATCGATCCCTATTGCATTAGCATCCAAATCCCATATGTATTGTCGATGTCCATCAAATTAATTATCACCGTTTATTCAATAGCAAGCATATTCAAAAGTTAATCAATCCTTTTTGGATTGTTACGAAAAATACAAACGGATTTTAAAGTAGAGCGATCTAATCGAAAAATTAATCAGATTAACAAAACGATAAATCAGTAACGATGGGTTAAATCATGACCGACAAAGAATCGGCGATCACGTGATAAAATATCACCATCCGATTTTATTGTCGCGATCATAGTAAAAATGAAAAAAAAATGTAAGTACTTTTTTTTTTATTTAGTTTGAAATCTATTTGCTATTTTTATGTTATATTTTATTATTAAAAAAATATAACATAAAAATTGTAAATGATTATCATTTTAAGTAATTAATTGAAACTTACAATAGTTTAAAATGCACAATTATCAATTATTTTCTTGAATAGAAACAAAATTTAAAATGATTAATAGTATTGGTATTAACTATTGCTTTTTTTATTTATTTAAACTAACCAATCTTTGCATTTACGATGGGATCTGACAAATTAATGCTTTAGAGAAAGATAGGGGTTAAAATTATGGAGGCCACGGATGAAGAAATCTAGACTAGTACTAGGTTGTTGGCCATAAGTAGGACATGAAGTGCCCATCCAAACAATTGTTTTAAAAAGACGACCTGCCAAAATTGAAGATACCGATGTTAGCTGGCCACACGAGGTTATTAATTATTGCCAACTCAGCCTCAGAGGATGGGCCCCTCAACCCCCGCCAAAAGTCTTCATTTCCGGCGTTGGACTAGGAGTCAATCTAGGACAACTGATCATACCACTTCATAATTCATATCCGGCGCGCGTTGCCAAGATGAACGTACGTACGTGATCATCAACTCCATCGCCATAGTTTATTTATTCAGCTAGCTCCCTGCATATAGCCATGGATAAATTTATTTATGAATCCACACTAATCTAGGTATACCAATGACCCTTGTACCAGGTAAGAGGTTGAGACGTCGTCATTAATGAGTTCTTTCGTCACAAAAGAGATCAGAGAAAAAAATCTTATACAGTCATGATGGTGATCATGAGTACATGATTGATTTGAACTATAACTAACTGAAAATGGTTTCAAACAGCATATGTACGTATGCTTCACGTATGAAAATAGATGAGACTCAACTAATTAATATATTACTATATATATGGATACAACATATAATATATATGTCGTGTCAATATCGTCTTATCATTAGAACTACATATTGATATATATTCTTTTACCAAATAATTGATAAACATCAACGGCGTTGGATTTGTCTGCAGGTTGAAACTGATTAATTACGAGAATATTTTAAACCGCGCGATTAATTATATATTCATCTGGCTTAAGAATATCTCAGATCTTCGAGCCTTTGGTTTTAGTTAATTAGGTCTCAATATTTATGGCCTTAATTAGAATGGCACTTAAATTAGTAATTTGTAACGGCGTACCATATTGGATGTCACCATCTTATCATTTCATGCTGATCTCTCTCTCTCTCTTTAGAATTATCTTCACCGTTTCTTTGACAAAAAGAATTACAAAAATTAAATGCCATTTTTTTTTAATTAAAGAGTACTAATTAATTTGAAAATTGTAAAGGAGTTTAGGAAAAAGTAAAGATTTTCTTATTATGATCACTTATAATTATGTGTGCGTCTTTAATTTAATCTATTAATAGATTAAATTAATTGTATTGAAAAACTCATCTTGCTGACCTCATGCATATATATATGGCCGATCAGTTAGATTGAGTCTTATATATTTATGAGAAATGATACTTGCAGTCGTGAGTGTGCAAGCGTCGTGCAGTCGTTTTGAAAAAAGTGAATAAATAAGGGACCCATATGGAAATAAATTATTTTTTTAATAGTAGACTCTACTATTTTTCAAAGTGACTGCACGACGTTTATGCACTCCACGACTGTATGTAGTATTACTGTATATTTATATATAGATGATGATCTGGCTCCACCTATTAATTAGGAATATATATCTTCTTTTGCATCTACTCGATCTCTACCCTCCCACGCAATTTTTTTAAGAAAAATATCATCATTCATTTATATATTAAGAGAAATTTACATACATGACCAGATACATGCGGGGATCCCCATATCAACCATTTGGAGCTCCACCAGTATACTATTAGACTGATCTGGACTTCACGCTAATACTCTCTACAGACAAACGTCCAAAATACAATACTTTGCCTAAATAGAAACTCGACCTCACCCTTTATAAAAAGAGAGGACTCAACCTTTACGGACATAATCATCCAAGAGACGAACTCCTTTTTAATTTTTACTATACAATAAGGAAAACAAGAGCAAAAAATGATAGATTACAGTTTGGACCAATTTTGGTAGACTTTGACGGCGAGTGAAGGTAATAAGTTTGTCTCTTTTCAGCCACAAAAGTCAGATATAATAGATTTGGAAGTGACGATTTTGGTGATCCAGCGCGTGTGGCTAAAAGAGCTGCTGTGGTAGCGCGCAAGGACCATGCGCAGTTGTAAGCGGCACTTGAGAACCATGCGCTGTGATTTCTACAAAACTGTCATTATCCTCCAAATGATTTGTGGCTTGAAAGTCTTCTTGTGCTGCACGTGTCTCTCAAGAGTTAGAGGAAAAATGTAGATATAACTTTTTCTTGAAGGAAGAAAATAAACTAAGGAATGTGATAAGGAAGGGAGAATGATGAGGAGAAAAGAGAAAGGAGGGAAGGAAATGGAGGAGGAAGCCTCTTCCTCCAGCGAAAATCAAATTTAGAGGTTTTTTTTTTTTTTTTTAGAGTGAGAGAGAGGGTTCCGAAAGGAGAAAAGATCATTGGTCTAAGTTCTCTTCCTCGATCCCACACATTTCTTGTACCATAGACCTCTAGCATTATTGCAATATTTGCTTTTTATTTTTATTTTTTCTTAAAAAAACATAACCCTAGCAATGCTAGCATAGGTATAATTAATCATTGATCTTCACTCTTAAGATTATTGTTACTGACATTTTTTTAAGAGTCTGGTTCGGATCGAGTTCCTGCCCTTTTTTTTTTTTTTTTAATCTTGTACGAGAACAAATTAAGCATAATAGTTCTTGTCTATAAAAATAATTGGTAGTTGATGCGGGGAGATTTTTAATATTACAATCTTTAATTTGCATGAACAATATTCGAGTTATTAATATTAATTTAGATTTAGTATTTTTTTAATCTTTGTGCAACTATATATATATATATATATATATATATATATATATATATATTGATTCTTTATAGAATTTATTCACTCACTTATCCAAAAGGAAGAGAGAGAGAAGGTGGGAATGGTGTGGAGCGCACCCACGTACGTCAGATTATATATGCGGATTGCATTGCATTATTTTTTCAGGTGTTTGCTTTATGGTAAACTGGAATCTGTCACTTGGCGCATATATATTGATCATCATGATCAGCTCTCTGCTACAATGACGCATTGTGTCGTTAACACAAGCAAAAGGACAAATAAGCAGAAGTTCTCGATTCTGGAGATCATGAGCAAAAGCCCAATCCGAGATTCAAGGCTGCTAAGGATATCAACCAAACAATATAATTAAAGAAGAGAAAGGATCGAGTATATTCAATTTGAAGGTAATATAACCTGCTACAAGTTTTTGGACAGTGACCGCAAACTGTTGTTTGGACCAATGAGAAAGTTTCAAAACGAGGGACATCGATCTATCATCGAAAATAATGGAAAATTTATATACCAGAACAGTTGCATGCTTTAATTTATGTGTCTTTTTGTCCTGAAATGTCTGCATGCATACTCCCAAAGCTCATGAATCCGATGCCCATGCACTAGCATGCAGGTTCGTCGAGATATATATAGGATGTTTGAGGTAACCTATGATAATTTCTACAGATTAATTAATGTCAGTTAATTACAATAAAAGGTACAATTAGAATTAAGGATGTGTTTGAAGATAATGACAAGATAATAATCTTATATATATATATATATATATATATATATATATATATGGTGATGATATTGGCCATGACATGTCAATGCGGCCAAGTGGTTTGGCGGCAGGGATAATGAAAATAATGATGAAGGGTGGTTGATTTTCTCTCAAATGACATTCCGATCGATCATTATTAGTGCATGCTTTAGATCGATTCACAATCTCATCAATTAATAAAATTAATATTCATGCATGTGACATGTAAGCAAGATAAGAGACAAGGTGGAACTGCGAGGGAAATGACAAGAAAATGCTGCATCAACCTGCAAAGGTCCTGCAAAGGTACTGACAGACCTTTTTTATTTCTTTTGGCCACAATATTGTGAGAGGACCTGATGGATGATGATGAACAGTGCAGGAAAATCAGGTAAAATTTTTAACCATAACCAGCTTTAATTCTCGAGAAAGGGATTCTTTCATACAGGAAGATATATATAATATATTGTAAACAACAGTTAATGGATCTGCATCATTTCGAATGATAACTAATTAAGATAAGATCATTACAATCTATGTGATAGATATCAT
Source organism: Juglans microcarpa x Juglans regia (assembly GCF_004785595.1). Taxonomy (NCBI): domain Eukaryota; kingdom Viridiplantae; phylum Streptophyta; class Magnoliopsida; order Fagales; family Juglandaceae; genus Juglans; species Juglans microcarpa x Juglans regia. Next base: position 27,848,211 of record NC_054595.1, read on the forward strand.
GTTAGGGCCCAAAAAACTATAAAGTAGATGAGGACTAAGCACACAGCTAACCTTGGCATGCAGCTTACTGCAAAAGTACTACGTACTGATCATATATATTCTTTGTGAGGATTTTAATACTAATTACAGATGGGGGAATAAATAACAATTATTAGCCCACTCCGGCCGGTGGATCCCGTACGTAGTACTGATTCAATATCAATAAATTACTATGTTCGTTTTCCCGCTGATCATAAATATCTGTACTAGTGCTGCTTTTAATCTTTTGGACGTGATTTTCGAAGTCTTCGTCAAAGTATCGAAAGGTCTTGAAACTATTATACATGGCCGTATAATCAAACGGAGAAACAAGACAATGGCATTTGTTCAAAGTATGGACAAATAAAAATACGTTTGGCAATCCAATCATAGTGTTTTTTTTTTTTTTTCAAGTTTTTTATGCTTCAATAGTGCTCGATCATGTCCTAGCCTTTTATAAGCATCTGAATATTTACCAGGGACGTCGACGTTAGATCAACACGAAGCTAGCTAATACGTACAGTAATACTAGTTGGTGTAAAAGTCATCAGCTTCTTTCCACTGCATGAATGTCAAAGTCGTATATATGCATATATATCATATATATTCATGAACTGCTTAATTGTTTCTTTGTAAATGAAAACCGTAGACTGCAGTGATCGATGCCTGAAGTTTGCCAGCTCTCATCCCCAACCTGTAAATTCATGTCGACTTGGGAACTGTTAGTTTCTTAACTACTACTACTACTACTACTACTTCCACCAAGTGATTTATTAATTTTAATCTAATTCACATTATTCAAGTTAGGTCAGAGCTGTAAAAGGGAGACAGGCCGTGACACAGAATTGATGGGTTATATTTGAACAACCAAATTCTGTAGAAATAGATATCTTTTAGGTAGCTAGGCTTCACAGTTCACGAACGATCAGCTAGCTCATTGGGCAGGCGGGAGAGGGTTCATGACTTCTGTCGGTCTTCCACGTTAACATAATACTAATGACCCTCCGGATCCCCCACCTCCTAAAAAACCAAAAGGTAAACAGCCAAAGATGAAGAAGCTGGTAGAGGGAGAAGGCGAAAATAATGAGGGGAGCTAGGCAAGCTGCAGAAAATTCTATTGGAAGCTAGAGAGCTGCGTGGATAAATTAGATAATCAAGTAACTCCATTTTTTCCAATTCGGTTTTAGCCTTTATGCTTATAGATGTATGCATTATTAACATGATCATGATGTTATTATTGGTATTATTATTACTACTATTATTAATATCACAACCTATAGAAAATCCTTATTATAAGTATTATTTGTTAATTATTAATACCATAAGTACTATCATCACTACTCATGTGGATGCATGAGAAATATGCTCCTATATTTTTTCCTATAAGCATTAATATCAAGTAATTAATATGAAGATTTTCCACATAATGCAATTAAATGATATAACAATATTATTATACTATGCATGCCCTTCCATCATAAGACAGTAAGATCTTCTAAAATCTTTGGGATAATAGATCAATAGGTGGATTTCATCAAATCCCAATTATTGCTTCTAATTATAGGTAAAAGAAATCACTGGTATGATTTTTTTTTTCAAATTAAAAGTACTTATCAGTTCGAAATTCAAATTTATTATAAATATTTGAAATTAAAATCATGATTATAAATTATTGATTTACAAAATCTATTCCATTAAATTTGAAAGCAATGCAACATATATAATTTAGTAAATGCATGTTATAACAAATTGTCGTACGAATGACCAGACCCCTTTAATATATGATCTTTACGGTATAGTAGCACATAAGTTCCATACACCTAGCAGTCAAGTAAGAATCGTTCAAAATGACGTCGTTTTCTATATTTCATAGCGCCCCCACACAAAGGACATCTTTGTGTGTATATATGCAGAGCACCTCTCGATGAAGTCCTTCCTCACCTACTATTCCCACTTCTTCGTTTCAAACGCTACTAGATCTTGAATTGTATTCTTCGGCTTCATCTAGTTCTGGTCCTGATAATACCATTACTTGAGTAGCAGTTTTCGTTTTGCACTTTTGAATTTTAGATCCTCTTGATCTTCTTCTAACTCATATTTCGTTAATTTATGGTCTTCTTGATCCGTCTCATTCACCCATATATATTCTTTTGTTATGGCCATATCATTTCGGTGGTGGTTTTTGGCTCAGGATGCCCCAGGGAAATCCGACCCAAGAGTTCAAAACTCCATGATTTACTGCAAAAAGAATAGTAGTTTGATTTTTTTTGCAAACTATTTAATTTGTCGTGCGTATTAGATTATTTAATCTAAAAAGTACTAAAAAAACTTTACCTTCAGTTCATCCTTTCTGCGCAGTTTCTTTAAGAATCATATTTTCCTATTAGGGTTCCTTCGGGTCATTCTGCTACCTTCCCACCCAAATGTTAACTGCCACGTATGTCAACCCATGGAGAGTTTGTGAGAGAAACCCAGGTGTGATATAACCTCGTCCGAGTTTCTTCTGTTGACAATAATCTTTCTGTTTTCCTCTTCTCCGACATAAGATTCGATTTTTTTCATATTATAATTGGATTTTGAGCATTATTCCGCTATTTCTCCGACGTTTCCGTTAACGCTTCCACAGTCGTTGTTTGCTGGCGCAGCATTATTAAGATTCACATGCCATCAATGCGCGGAGAATCTCTTCCAACTGTGGTATTTGAGAATCTTGATGATGCTGCATCGGCGGATGAATGACTATGAACATAGCAGATGACATGTGGTGAGCTCTTGCATCAGAATGAGGTGAACTCTTTTGAACTCGCTGACTTTTCTTTTCCATATCATGTTTTTCTTTTTTCCACTTAATTTCATGGCTATTAATTGGACATGCTGTACTGGACTTTATCCCCCCGCCCTTTTCCTTGCCATTTTTCCTCAATGACTTGACTGTTTTTTCATTATGTATGGTTGATCATTTTAATTAATGAATCGAGGGAGAAATTGAAAGGGAGAGACTATTAAAGTGCAAGAATTAAGAAAGAGAGGGGAACTGTCAAGCTGTCATGAGATCTCTGCTATTTTCAAAGCATATGAAATATGCATATAATTTTCCATTGTGTGCTACGTGTTTAATTTGATAGTGGCTTGTTGATACAAATTCAGGTTTAGGGTTTTGTTAACTCTGAAGAAGAATTTTTTTTGTTGATATCATGCATAGTTCTCTTTTTTTTTTTCTTTTTTTTTCGGGAAATATATATATATATATATATATATATATATATATATATATATATATATATTAGCGATCAGTCATGTGGAACCAGGAATTTATCTTTAATTGGATGGTCGGATTAATTAATATTATGTTAATGAAAATATCGGCTACAGAATATATTATATGTATGATCCATATTGTTTATCATCGTCAAAGATAAAAAATTATAGGTAACTGAAAACTCATTACATTCGTTATATTCCTTCTGAGTTATGGATATGGAGAAACAAAATAAATGAAGGTAAAGAAAAATTTTAGAAGATCAAACTCAAGAGATCAGAAAAAAAAGACATGGATAGAAAAAAGAATTAAGTTGAACACTAGAATAAGGCAAAACTTAAAAATAACTCAAGTTAGAACCGTAAAATGTTACATGCATGTTATGAGTAGCACTTCCCGTCATCGATATGATGGGTTTCTTAAAACTCTTGAAACCATTCATTGAGCCAAAGCGCACACACGCACGAACACACCCCGTTAGCAGTTTTCAAGCTCGACGGAACAACCTGCATAAAGATCAGATTTTGTGTATATTTTTTAGCGGGTCATGTCAAACATGATCTGATCTCTAGCTCTGTGTTAGCTAGATACCATCCAAGAAGTTTTTAGAAAGAATTTTGCGCTTTCAAGCCAAGCCATTTATTAAAGGTATTAAATATAGCTTGTGTTGCTTAGCTACTGTTGAGATATTCAAATGAGATATTCTGCTGATTAGCTGCACTCTTACCGTACACTTCATATGAGATTTTTTTTTTCTTTTTTAACTCAGCACATGGTGTGCTGCAAACTAAGCTGCCATAAAAATTTTTCCTATTCAAATATAGATAATATGTCGGCCTTCTTCTCTTTTCCTGTATATATCCTACACTCTCAAAAGTTGGCGAATCTTTTAGAGCTGCTCCTCATTATGTCCTGTTTCATTGTCGTCCTTTCGTTGCTCTTTCTTTGGTTTCGTCCCCAGATCACCCATATTTATTATTGCTGTTGTGAACCAATCAACTGACAAAGAAATGTAGATGATTGGACTTTAATTCCAACGTTTGGTCAGGCTTGTTTATTTTCACATATGAGAACAATCTACGAAATAAATTAAAATTAAAATTAAAAATTTAATAAAATATTATTAGAATATATTTTTTTAATATTATTTTTATTTTAAAATTTGAAAAAAATTAAATTATTTATTTTATTTTATATGAGAATTTATAAAAATTATAATGATTAGATGATATGAGATGAAACAAGTTGAGAAAAGTTGCGAAAATAAATGAGACAGCTGGTGGACTAGACCTTTCATGAGGGGTATTGGGTCATATATAACTGTAATTTTCTTCCTTTACATATTCGACCCATGCACTTTGCATATCTTTGCGCATACATCAATATTTATGGATCATAGGTAATTTTCATTGCAGTGGCTTTTATTAGAGGTTAGCTAGGTTTCTCATGTTTATTTTGAGTGTAGAGGTATGTATTAGGAACTGAGGTGTTTTAAGATATATATGTATCGAGGATAGGAAACATTAACAATGCATAAATTAAATGTCCCTTACTGGTTGATATATATACATTTGCAGAAAATTGCATGTCCCATTTGAAAAACGTACATGAGTAGATACAACATTAATTAACAAAACAACTAATGTTTTAGTTGCATCTCAGAGATATAAATAAAAGATCGTACTTTGGGAAATTGTTTAAAAGATTGGTTTGTAGAAACCAGATCAGGAACTTACAGTACTTGGGATTTTCGACCTTGAAGTTGTATTTAGTTAGTTGCAGCAGGTAGAACTGGTTGCTAAATCGGACGAACCCTAACCTCGAGCCATTGCCGAAATTGAAGAACCATTGATATGAATTTCAAGACTCTTGATCTGCATAATTAGCCATGGAACTGAAGAAGAATCTTGAGCCATGCTATGTGGGCCAGTTAGTGACAAAAGCTGTTTGACGAGATAAAAGGGCGATGAATCATTCTCTCCTCCGAAGGTCCCCCAGCAGTACGTTTAGTGAGGAAAAAACAATAGTAGCGAGTACTATGAGATCACAGCAAATCAATTACACCACGAACATTTGTATGCATATGGAGATAATGCATGTAATGATGGCGCTCATGCGTCTTGGTCTCTTGATTGATGTCCCTACTCATATCCACAACTACCAGCTAGATCTGGGCCTGATCAGAACCAGCTAGCTAGGAGTAGTACTACTGAGTTATTCCATAAACGTTCATACATATGTGATGATGATCCAAGGAGTAGTAGATTGCATAATGGATGATAGATATTGGCAATGTAAAGTCCTTCATCGGTACTACTTGGATACACCAGCAATCATAGACAAAAAACTCGAAAAGATTCATATATATATATATATATATAGTTCTGAATGTTACATATTCTCAAGTACTCCAATCCATCTACAATTTAGATCGTTCGAAAACCAAAAATGTAGACTTCAGAGATTATATTATCGAATAACTATATAAATTAAACACGCGAGCAATGATCTGTGTTGATCTATGTGTTATCTTCCTAGCTTGGTAAAAAAACGCAAACAAGAGTCGTAGTTAGATTTTATAAGGTAATAATTTCATGGTTGAATTTTCACATTAATCCCTTCATGTAAGCAAAATTTGAAACAACGGATAAATAGAAAGAGAGAAATCTTTTTCGGGTATTCCTAAATTTCATTGGATCAACGGGGGTTTGTGATATATATAAGATCATCTATGGCAGTAGATAATAATAAAACATGTTGGCGAGAGTATATGTTATTACAATTTTTTTTACTTGTACGTGAAGTACTAATTGTAATATATATGGGTGGTGTCTCATATATATGATCTCTTTCCCTAAGATTTTCGTATTCTGCATAATGATTTTGACAGGGGGTTTGATGATCAGAAAGGGGGGATTTTCGAAAATCTTAGGGAAAGAGATCGATCCGTAATGGTTGATCGATCCGTTGACTCTACGTACTTTTATTAGTTGTGATCTGAATTTCTTGGAAGTGGAAGAATACATCAATAGTTATTATTTACCTAGCCATAAATGAACATATGTAAGCTACATATATATATATATATATATATATATATATGCATCCCGCCTGTCCATGTATATTACTCTGCTAGTTTTGAAAGCAAAATAAGATTTAGGTTGTTTGACAATGTGCCTAATCTACATAGCTGCAAATAATTTTATTTCGATTGATAATCAAATAGGTGAGGACAGACAAAGAGCCAAAATCCGTATTGGCTCGAGCCTCCTTGAAAATTCACTAAAAAATCATAAGTCTTTATCGAATTAGATCATCAAATTGAGCTAGCCACAAACACAATCTAACTTCACACATAAAAGCCCTACAAATAAATTGTGAAAAAGGTTTGGTTTGGGGGCTAGGACGAAACATGAATTTTTTATCCTGTTTAAAGTTGAGATGAGATCAAATATCCAAACACATATTTGGGCAAAAACACAATTGAGATATCTGTGTTTCAATTTGTATTCTACTGTTCATAGACATGACAATATACAGACAGCTAGTAGTTGTTGTCCTTCATTTGGTTGTACTTTTTCCTAGCCATTACTTCTTTCTTCCCTCTTTCAACTACCCCCTTCCGTTTGTAATGAAGCTACCGTTCATTGATACGTCAACCCATCTTAGAGAAAATGAATCCATTTCCAGTTCGTGTATGACGCAATATCAAAATCTCATCGATTCGAGTTGCGCCCCAAACCCTCAAACCAATTTCTCCTTCATGCCTTAATTGTGAAAATCGGCTCCTCTTACCTCCGAATCGTATCTCTGCAACCTCTGTATTGACGCCTGAAGTGTCCTGTTCCCTTGAAGGCACTGTGCTCCAACCTTTTCGAACCTCAAATAATCCTGCAAGGAGAATCTCTGGCCCTAACCTATGCATTGGTAGTGTAATGTTGACCCCCACCCAGCCGAATCTCTGGCCCTAAACCATAGCCTCTGTTGTGCAGCCTTACCACGAATAGGAGTGACCTCAACAGAGACCCTTGGTCTCACATGGTTTGAAATTGTACCAACGCACTGTCGTCCTTGTTGACTTTGGCTGTCTCATTACCCGTTTAAAATGGTCTATAAAAGCGCAATTTCCACTCCAACGGAAGGCTATCCAATGAGCCGATGCAAGTCTCGCAACGCCATCCCCAAATGTCGCAATAGATGGCTGGCCGTCCATAACTCGACCACCACGGGTCCTAAGACACGCTCCTACCAGGTATATTTGCATCATATTTCAATTAACAACAGATTGGAGTCAGGGAATTGCAAGCTAAGAAAAATATGAAAATTATTGTCTATCCGTGTTGTGTCTGGGAAAATCTTCACACGTTGGAGTTGGTAGTTTATAGATGTTGGTGTATTTATCTGGGGTTCACATGATTAGGCTTCATTTCTACAGGTTATATTCATGAAATTTGGATTGCTAGTTTTTGTATTGTTAAGGTCTGTATGGACAATGATTAGGGCTTGGTAGAGAGGACCATTAGAGTTTGAGGAATTTCAGATAGGATGTTTTGAGGCCTTGAAATGGTTTTTACTTGAAATGTTATATGAATAAACCTTGGTGCATGCATAACTTGATCATCCCTAAAGAATCTGTAATGCAAAGTAGAAGGCAAATTTGCTTTTGCCAAACTGGACCTTCAAACAAATATCACACTGAATCTCGATTATTATTCATCACAAATAATGTAGCAATTCTCAGGTGATGTAGGCACCAACTCATAACCCAGAATATTTATCTTCCACCTCAACTTACTTCCAGTTCCTAACTTGCACTTCAAACCACCAATCTGCTCCCTTGCCTTAAGCCCTTCGAAAACCCCACCAATATTGGTACAAACTACATCCACTTGATACAGACTTTTCATTCTTATCATTTTTCTATTCAACTCTCTCCCCATTTTCCTGTTAATACTCTTTAGATTCAAATATTTGCATGTCTGACAACTACATTATGGCGATGTCTCTAAACTCAGAGATGGTTTTTGACTCAAAAGATATTTTTATTCCCATATAAACATATCATATAAACATATACAATCTACAACCCCTAAAGATTTACAAAAGCAAATAAAAATAATAATAAAACTACATTTGTCATGCATTATCTCTATTTGTATGCATAATGGAGTCTCATCTGACCTAGCTAGTTAAGAGAGTTATGGTATGTGCCCCGAAGTTATGAATTTATTGACCAAACTGAATCAATAATTACATTATATTCACATCTTCCATAAACCTTTGTCAATCAATTTTTTTCCCAACAAATAGACGTTTGGGATGTTTTACATTACAAATTTTTAATATATACAAAGATCAAACATTTGTATATCTTCATAGAAGACAAGACAATTTCTAAACTTAAGTTTATAAACTTATAAACTTGTAAAAATTAAATTTATATCTCGAGACTGACACAGACCTATCTATTTGGTATGTTGGAGTCTTTCCAACCATAGTATGCTTTGTTAAGAAAATGAAAATAACCAATCCTTTGTTATATCTTTGGTCTGAAAATCTTTTGTTTCACCCTAAATTCTATATCATCCACACTCTTGGAAGCTGCAGAATTTGTCCCTTTTTTTGCTTTGCTGGAGGCCTAACTTATATCATTTCTTGTTGTAGCGTTTCTACTTACGCTCAACATCTAGGTCATCATCTTAAAATGTATGAATGTAGTTAGTTGATTTTTAAATTTACTGGTTTTCAACTTTTTACCTTCTTCCATCTAACCTTTTTACCTACTTACTTCATTCTAGATTTGATATTAGTCACAATTGCTGTCATTATTTACCAACTTTCCTTCTATATCATGTCATTGTGTCATCATAATTCAATGCTGGTTTGGAACAAACCCAATCTGGTATATCATCTCACTGCATGTGCAATCATTGGTTTCATTTGAGCATATATTAGAACCATATGGACAATGATACCATCGATTCAACCCGGGATGGAAGCTTATGGGTAGATGGGTTCAAGGATTTGCTGATAGAGATGTTGTATGAAGACATCCTCATGGATAGATTGAGGGGAGGGAGGATCATAAATGGTGATCATGTAAGGTTTGTTGAAAGGTTGTTTGCCGTTGGGCCAAGAAATTTTAATTTTGATCAAATTAAAGGCAAACTTGCTCGTCTGAAACAAAGACAACAGAAATTTACCAATCTTATGAAGCAAACCTGTTTGGGGTGGGACCCAGAGAGGAAGGCACCAGTTGCTAGTGAGGAACACTGGGCGAATGCCCTTCGGATACTACAATCAATCGTTTTTAAAATCTATTTGTACTAGAGCTTTTAGTCAACATTCCATGATTGTATCTAATCACTCTCTACTGCCGTTATGTGAGACCATCATGGAAGCATTTCAAGACGATGGGATGCCCAAAGTATGAACAACTTTGCACAATATTTCGTTGTTCAGTTGCGACTGGTACAATGCATCGGGTTTCGACAGATCTGGCCCCAGACAGTGACAATGAGCGCTTACTTGATGAGGAGATGCAAAATCATGGCCGACTAGTTACTGATCATGATGCGGGCCCCTCAGGCGAACCCTAGGTGCCACCGAGACCCTTCTCTACCTCCTCTGCCAACGGATCTCGTAGACAACAAAGGGGAAGGCCCATCCAAGACCCAGCCATTCAAATGCAAATGAGCGAGACCCTTGATGCTATTAAACGTAGTGCCGAAGCTATAGAGAAGGCAGCTATGGAATCGATGGAGTACAGCAGGTCGAGAAAGCGTAGTAAAAGGGACACTAGCATGGAGTCATCTGGAGCGTTTGATCTCCAAAGGCATTGTATGAAGCTGCTTGAAGAAGTACAACCTCCCCTACCGCCTGAGCAATTTAACAAGGCCTTCGACCGATTGTTGAGCACAAAAGTGCAGAGGTCGTTTATGTCGATCTCAGATACTTGCAGAAGTTAGTGGGCTTGGAGTTTGCAGTGATCGGTCACGAAGGGGATGTGTTGTCATGGGGATTGTCTGCCGGTTTGTTTGGATTGAATGGTTATGACATTAGAGATAGCCATTTTTGAGATTGAGTCTTTTATGATTTCTTTTATTCTCTCACTTTTTATGCATGCCTTTTATAAAATTGTCTGTTGTTTTTTCATTTCATGAACAACTAGTTATTTTCGGGATGTTTCTGTTTTTCATTTTATAAATAGCCATTTATTTCTGAGATGCATTGTATTTGAGTTTGTCATGTCTGTTAACATTTTTGTCCTTCTAATTTGTTTGCTGAATTTGTGACATTATTCCCCTTATGCATTTCTTGATTTTACGTAAATATTGTGATTATGCTGATTAGGAAAAAAAGGTTATTGTGATTATGCATTTGGGTTTATTCCAAAACATTCTCACCTCCATATTGTGCATAAACATGAATCTCTAATATTGAAAAGTAAATCTTTTATATATATATATATATATATATATATATATATGTTTTTGTATGCACAAGCATTCCGTTATTCATAATGGATAATGAGAGTAGTTTGGAAGAAGCCCCATCGATGGAGACAAACAGCAAGATAGAAGATACATGCTCAAGTAGGTCTCATACCAGCGAGTCGGACGACGTTATCCCCGCATATAATTCAAGCGGAGATGAAGCCGCAATGTAGGAGGTGAACATCGTCTACATGATGTGGATGGCATCACAATTGTCTGGTGTTCAAGTTCGATTGCCCGAACACAATATTGGGCTACGGGGGGCTGAATATATTCAAGCAGTCTTGAATGGAAACCCCAAGACTTGCAAAACAATGTTTCGAATGGAAATGTCGACCTTCCTTTATGTTTGTGACCTCTTACGACAGTCATTAATTATGGACCCTACAGAGAGGGTGTTCATGAAGGAATCATTAGACATGTTTTGCCTTCTTGTTGGCCATGCACAAGGTCAACGCATCGTTGGGGACCGGTTCCAACATTCAAGAAAGATAATTAACCGCCATGTGAAGACGATGATGCAAGCACTACATGAATTAAGGAGGACTGTGATTAGGCGCACAAACACAGATGGGGTCCATCCTTATATTGCGGGAAACCCCCACAATTATCCATGGTTTGAGGTATGAACTTTCCTATATCTGCCCTTTGGTTTTTAAAGTTGCTGTCTATGTTTTTTTTTTCATGATATCAAAAGATTTATACTGTTGGGCTACGTTATATGATAATGGTTTTGTAGAAATGTCTTGGTGCGATGGACAACACCATGATTGACGTTGCTGCACCATCTAGACTGAGTAACGCATGTAGAAATCATCATGGTCGAATCGCACAAAATGTACTGTGCTTATGTGACTTCGATATGAAGTTCACATATGTATATACTGGCTGGGAGGGAATAGCCCACAATGCACAAGTATTCCTGGATGCCTTGAGTCAAAGTCATAATCAATTTCTATGGCCAACACGATAAATTTTGTATTTTTTATTTAATTTGACATATTCTAAACAATTTGGTAATTAAATACTATTTTCTACAGGTAATTAATTTTAGTTGTGTCATGTATTTTTCCATTTGTGTAGGATATTATTACCTTGTCAATTCCGCATTTCCATGAATTGAGAAGTTTATGCCTCACAATCCACGAGAGAGGTATCATCGATTTGATCGTTAAAACAGTCATCAATTCCGAGGCTATAAGGATTATTTCAACTTTTGACACTCATCGCTGCGCAACATTATTGAACGTACGTTCGTGTTATTGAAAAATCGGTTTCAAATATTGAATGCGATGCCTTGATATCGCCCTACTAGGCAAGAGATGCTCGTTATCGCATGTTGTACACTGCACAACCTTATTAAAATGGTAACGCCGAATGATGAATTCATTCAGGCTGCATTGGCGCTTCAGTTTAGTGAAGAAAATATGGCTGGGGATGACCACGCGGGCGAGACCTCTGAAGTGGTTGATATGTCCCATGAGTCAGCTAGAGCTATGGCAGCACAGAGAGATGAGATTGCAATTCCTATGAGGGAAGACAGGTTTGGAGAATGATCATGTAGCGCCTTTCAAAAACACTTGATGGTTTTATAGTATTTAAGCAACTAATATTGTTTGGTATGTATGTTTTGTAAGGATTGCTTTAAATTTGGTATATGTACGGTGATCTTTACATTATGTATGAGTTTCATTTGTTACACAAAATTACTTTATCTTTACTCAACGGACACGCGTTGAAAATTTAAATTAATGATTTTTAAATTCTCGTTCTTAAGGAACTTTTCAACCATGTAAAAATAACTCACCACCTCGTACATGACTTTCAATGTCAATTGTCAATGATGACAAAGAAGGTCATCCCGGGTCATTTAGTTACGCGTAGAGTAACGCTGTTAGGAAAAAATGAAATTAGAAAATCATGTCAGTGTTGATGAAGAAAAAATGCCTCCCCAAGTTTTAAGAATATTTTATTAAAGGAAAATGACAACGTGTCAAAATCATAGATCTATACTTGTCTTTTTATTTTTTTGTAAGGATTTGTGTTTGTATTGTTTTGTTATAATGTCTTTTTATATTTTTCTACATAAAATTAGTAACAATATCATAAGACCTCTAAGATGGCATCAGTTCTACCCGCAAGGCCATAAGTACAGATCATACAAGAGTAAGGTCAAGCATATTAAATAGCAACAAATCATAGAATAGTGTAATAAATACAACAGTTCACAACCCAGGTGCAGTTAACGACAATTCATTGTACTTCTGGTAACAACAATTCAGTTTACCTTAAATAATATAAATAATTTAAGGTAGCATTAAATGATTTACATTATCATTAAGTTTAGAAATTTTAACACTACATAATAATGTAATAAATAAAATCCAAAATGTGATCAAGGCACATTTGTACTTCATCTTCATTGAATGGAACTTGGCGCCTTCTATTCTTGCACGTTCAGCCGCTATCCTTTCATTCATTCGTTCTGCTAATTCCAATGTGCGCTCAAAACAAACTAGTAGCGACATTGCAAGAACAACCCATTGGAATAATCCACACTGGTTTTGACCTTTATAATATCAACAATTCAAAAAATGCCTCCCAAAACTGTTGGACTTGGCCGACGTCCGTAGTTTGGAGGGAATGCCACAATAACATAGATGTCTTCTTCCCAATACCAACTCATCTTCTGCTTTCATAGGATGAAGGCAGTTTATGGACACACTACTACTAGTTGCCATAATTCTTGCACAGAAAGTAAAAACCACAAAGTAAACAAACTGGTAGGATAAAGTTTCTCACATTCCTTCCAAAGAGAATAAAGGCAAACAGCTCACAAGAAGCTGACGTGTGCATTGCCCACTGGAAATTTATAATATTGATGTTATAAAGCGAAATGCATTATCAGAAAATATAACAGCATCATATAGATTGGTTTGAGTGACTGGAGTTCAGAAGATTATAACACCAATATATACATTCCAAACTATAATAATATTACATGAATAACAAAAACTGTAGCAGTTCCACCCTTCACCCCTAGCTTTGTTTGCCACTGTTCAATTCATTTGTTTATTTCATCGGTTACTACTACAATCTAGTTACTACGATAAACCTCCCTGCCCCCTTTCCCAATAATGAAATTTGGAGTAATTTATAATAAAATCTCGTTGACATGGTCAGTAATGGAAACAAACACAGTAATAGAACTAAAATGAATTACAGAAACTGAGATATAGAAATGGTTTGAGACAAAATATATATAGTTATGGTCTTAGATAGCAGCAGAGTAATTTAGGCAACATGGTCAGTAATGAAAACAAACACAATAATGGAACTAAACTGAATTACAGACTCCAATATAGTAATGGTTTTGGAAACTGATTCAATATAGTTAAGGGCTAACTCAGACAGCAAAATAATTTAATTTATAAACCTCCCTACCCCTTTAATGCACATTGGTGTTGTAGTAACAAATGTTTTGACCCAAGGGTATGAGAGTATTGATATGAGAATGCATTGATAGAAGGCCAAGTAAGCTGATTCACTTCATATATGGATCAAATCTAATGGGCAGGAAGAAGTACATGAAAATCAGGTTGTGTAAAGTTGAAGCAATCACAAGAGATGAGATCAAAACACACGACACGCATAATTTAGCATTAATCCACCAGTATTATTCATCTTATTTTAACTGGAATGTTTTGACAAAAATAGTAGATACACACGATGAAGAGCTCGTGTGAAAATCTAATAAACCCCCAAAATAAATAACCATCAGAAAATAAAAATTGATGACTTGTTGGGATGCCGACAAGATTGAAGCTTCGATAAAATCCGACATTACGATTCGGTCAAGCCACAACAAGCCGTGGTCCAGCTCTTTAAGAGCATGAGAAGCCTAACAATGTCGGCGTAACTTTTCTGTGTAATTTTGTAAGATTAGTTATTGGGTATTGTTTTCGTTCTTGTTTCTTCCCGTTTTCTCGCCATTTTATTCACTTTCCCTTCTCTGGGTTTCTATTGTTGTTTTTGCATATTCTAAAGCCAATTTGCAAAAAAGATTAAAATGGATCTTTTTCAGTAGCACAAAAGGGACTTTCATGGATTATCTATGACCAATGTAAAGGTTTTGATCACTTTCCCTTATCTAGGTTTCAATCTCGTGAGATTTCCTCATTTGATAAAGTCTTATCAAACCTCTCTCTATCTCTTTGTGTGTTTCTTTCTAGATCTATCATCATTAACCCCAAGAAATGTATGGAACTCAAAGTATGCCATGGATGGCGGGAGAGATTTGGTCAAGAAGAGAGAGTGTGTAGGTTTTGAGATCGGGAGGAGTGGGTGAATAGGTTTTTATGCAAGTTTTGGAAATGATTTCAGTCTTGATGATTTGAGTATTTTTTCCTTAGAATCAATACTTTGTAATTTGGAGTTTGTTTTCTTCAATCTGAGCTTCTAAAATCTTTCTTCTATCCTTTCCCTTTCGTCTTTTTTTATTATTATTTCTTTTTTTTATATTGCTGACGTGGTCAGCTGATTCCCTCACGATTGCACACCCTAGTTGCTTGTAGAAGAACTGTACCAATTAATCGTGCGCAGCCCCATGTGTCACTTACATTCCCAAATTAATCAGGTTAATTTGGTAATTCGATGGCCTGCCATATTACTAAAATCATAAGAAAAATTCTACTCATTATTCTCATACTACACATCATACATAATTTTTTAAATTTTTTCTCTTATCAAATGTGTGATGTATAAATGATGAGTAAAAGAATTTAATTAGTTTAGGAATAATAAGATAAAAAAGAATTAAAAAAATGTGGTATGTGAAGATCATAATGTGTAGCAAAAACTTAAATGATAATCAATTATATTAATACAATAAATTATGCATACTCTTTACGCATTCTGTTGATGTACCGGAATACAATAATTATTTTATATTAACAAAAAGTGATGCAGACAATCATGGCTACTTATGCGAAAAAAAGTATACAATTGAATACATAAAAATGAGTGCATGCATGTTAATAGTATCCGCACGTACAATACGTGAGTGCAATGTGCATGACTGTTTTGATAGGACTGCTGCATCAAATATATATCAACTAGCTAGTGCTAATGTGCGCCAGGCCAGTGGTACGGTCGACACTAACCTATTTACCTCGTGATGATCAAGAACACAACATTATTGTCCACGTTTGTCATTAGTATTTACAACCCAATACGGTCTTTTTTTTTCCTTCCCAAGTATGCTTGATATATTATAATTAAAGAATACATAAATACATACATGACAACCACTGTTTTTTAACTAATGCAGCACTATATATATTTAAAAAAAAAAAAATAGACTCTAAAAACAAATAAATGTTTCTAACAATTCGCTATTAGAAAGGAGCCGCATAGAGTGACAGTTTTTATACAATCTGAAAGTGAGATTGTACTGCAATCCACGTAAAAACGTACACATGCACCCACGTAAAAACGCATACCAAACTTCCTTTTAGTCTCAAATACAAGATGTACTGCAAGTTTGCAACCTACAGGCTATGCATTATTACAGAGATGCACATTGATCAAGCAGCACATGATCCCGAAAAATCTTCCTCGATATGTAATACCTAGCTTTATCCCTTTTCTTGTCATTTTCATAAACTTTTCTTATCATAAAGAAAGATGATCAGAATCATGGTCCCCCAATATGCATGCAAATATTTATACCAACATAACTTGTGGGTTAATGCTGTACAGGAAAGCCACATGGGTAAACTTGTACCGATTTCTTACATATAATAGTACCCTGTTTTCTCCTCGACCACTAAATTATGTATCTAGTACAATTTGGACCATGGGTATGATTGTGCTCAACCAAAAAATCCATGGTCCAAGTGCTTGGCCACGATGGCTAATTGTCCACCAACCAAAACATATGGCTAGTTGTAACTCAAGGAAAAGTTCATCATGAAGAGTTCGTGATATTTCTGCGATCGAGGATGTTTAATTTATCAAATGGGAGAGGCGTCATATCTGTTTCTAGCCATATGTCTTGCCTTTTGGAGAGTCGTCAAATCTTCCGTACTTATAGTTATTGTATTAAGAAATAATTTGTACAAGTCTCAAATAGACAAGTCTCATACAAACCTTTGTAAAAAAGTAAACCTTACTTTAAAAAGTGTAAAAAAAATTATTATTTATTAGTGGGACTCAATATTTTACAAAAGACTTATATGAGACTTATCTATTTAAGACTTGTATCTGACATTACTCGTTTGTATTTAATTTAACTTCGACCGTACAACTGTTGCTTACCTTTTTCAAGACATTCATCGTACATGCAGCATATATTCTTGCCGCACCGGAAATAGTTTTTTTTTTTTTTTTTTTTCCTTAATCGATTCCTTGCTATTTCAGTCATCTTCCCGTCGAGTGCTACTACTACTACTACATGCTTAGGTTGCCTTTAAAACACAGGTACTGGAGTCCGAGAACTTGTTCATGACACACAACAAGGCTTTTTTGTCCTTATTCCCTTCTTCGACGCTTCCTGCAGCTTTCTTCTTCCTCTAATTTAATAACCATATGCATGCAGTAGGACATGCAGATCAGTTGTCATTGTCACTTAATTTCTACCCACAATTTTTAACGAAGTGATCACATAATGTGTGTTCCCAAGACAAGGGACATATATATATATATATATATATATATATATATATATATATATATATATATATATGCAATTAAGCGTCATGGTACACCACAATAATCTTGTTGGAAAAGGACCGGATCGATGGCCCACCCGCACGCATCATATAGATCGATCTTTTTGTGATCTGTTCCAATTCATGTTGTTCATGCAAGGCGATCGAGATCAGAGTTCTTGCCTATTTTTCTTTATCGCTGAATCTAATACTGCAGAAATTATGAGAACGTTCTGATGGTTTTGAGTTAAGATAAATAATAAAGTTGGAAGATCAGTAGATGATGGGGTACTGATCTTTACATGTGTTGAGAACAATTCATGTCTATCTTTTCCAAATTCCAATTTTTCTTCAGTTCGAGCCTTTCGATTCAATAATCGTCTTCCACAAAAGTAGGATTGTTGATACATTTTTCCTTCAAGGGCCTACGCTTCAGCGAGGGGCCTACACTTCAGGGGCTGTTATTTTTGGTCGAATTAAACATACTGCAATGACTCGTGAAAGTAGTAAGTATTGTATATTAGAATGAAATGTAAGATGATAAGTATGTCGAGTCCTCAAATTACCTTCGTTTTCGGCTTTAAAAAGACTTGAAATGGGCCTGAACGAGTTGGAAAACCGGGTAAAAAACCGTTGTCCAGGGGTCACAGCTTGGGCTCCGGCGTGGGTTGCGAAATAGAAACTGGATCATATGTTGGACTTCGTTCATTTGTGCTTAGATTCTAATATGGGCTTGGATTTCTATTTAGGGGAAGCCACTCTTCTACTCTGGGCCCCCATTGGACTTGGGCCACAGAACAGGAGGTGAAATGGCGTCACCAAACATATGAACAAAGGGGAAGGTTTTCCTCGCCAATTTTTTTGGGAAGAAATAGAGACCATATTCAAATTCTTAATTAAATTAACTAAAGGACGGGAAAATCCTAGTACATATTATCAAAAGAAAAAGGATGGGTAGATATACAGTGATGGAGCTAAGAGGACTTTGAAATAAAAAGAATATAATGTAATATATACAAAAAGAATCGGCAGCGCAGCATCACTCATCAGCAGCACCCAAAAAGGAACCATATGCATCATTCTGAATCTCTGTCCATCACATCGCAAAACCATGGACAATCTATTTTTCCTTTCTTGTTGGACAAGTAGAAAAAATATATACATCCCTCTGTACTTAGCAGGGAGCAACAGGTTGAAGAGCTTTACACTGGGATGATAATTCTAAAGCTTCTCAACCGGCAAAAGAGTTGAATGTGAAGTTTTGCAACCATCATGAGCCAATCAGGCTTCCAAAATCCCACCATTTCTTCTTTCTCTTTACATGGGATGCAGGCAGATCTTGAGATGAAACAACAGTGAATTAAATGAGAAATCATAAAAACTTAACGAACGTTTGTAATTAATATTGCTAGATTTTTTTTTTTTTTATGCCAACAATAATTTAACTGAGCTTGTCGTATCATCCATAATGTTAATAATCTCTGCAACCCTTTTCAATAGCTCCTTGGATAAATAGAAATTTAAAAGAAGCACAAAGGATAATAACCAATTAGAGGAATTGTATTTAAAGATGCCTTATCCAATGTATTTAAAGGATGAGTGTACATGAATAGGCAATGGGTGGTTAACATCTTCAATACTTAAGATTTAGAAATACAACCCACAACAGCATGACTAGGCAATGGCTGAATGAAGACAACATATAGATAGAGGGATTAACTGTTCAATGCTCCTTAAAATGAGTTTTCATAATGTATAGAAGGCTTGATATGAGCTCACACTCCATTCCAAAAAGAATGCTTCCAATATTTCATTTACATGCCGCACCAAAGGGTATCTCAAAATGCCTTGGATTCAAAAGTTAAACTTGCAGTATGTCTTGCCATGAGAGTGATTGAAGTCAGGAGATGGACTAGTTAAATAGGGGTTTTTTTATCCGCAGGTAGGTAGATACCTAACTTGTTCTTCTGGTAATTTTTCCTTTGCTCATTTCTTCCTTCCAAAGCAGTTAGTAGCCTCAGCAAGTGAAGGACAAATGACAATGAATCCTAACACTTTTTTCTTTTGATAAATTTATCCTAACCCTTACAAGGTGAAAGCTTTATAATGAATGGCGAAACATGATAAAGAACACTAAGAAGCAAGATACAAAATTAGGTTTCCAGTTTATAATAAAAATTAGTCGTAATGTCATTGTAGGTACTTCAAGGGGTCAAATTTTTAATTTTATTAAATTGGACAAAATGTATATTGTGAAGAATTAAATGTTTACCTCCCTCTGGATAAATTGAATTGTAATGCACCTCAGCCCAAAAGCTCATGAAAATAACTACACAAGCCCCAAGAAAAAAAATCAGTGTCTTATGCTCACCATCTTACCAAACAAATCAAAATATATTTTTTTTTATAAGTAAAAATATTATATATATCAAAAGAAGTAACCAAATACACTGAATGTATACAAGAGAACACCTTGCCCATAATAGAAAATCCCTAATAACCCAAAAAGCCCGTGAAAAACAACCAAAAATACACCAAGCCCGACCCCAACCCCTTGCTTCCCGTAGAACCAAAACTCTTCCCAAACAAATCAAAATATGAAAGGACAAAGAAAGGGGCATGAAAGTTTATCCACTCAGATGATAATGGCTACTAAAAATGTTTTCTATCTTACCGATAAATTTAATTAGTGTGATTTACCAAGTTTGGTACCAAGCTTACAACTCCACAAAGTTGTTCAAAGTGGTCCAGTGATCAAGCCAAAAAAAGATACTAAAAGAAACATAATGGAGTCATCGGTTATGGAACAAATACAAAGTCAAGCAAGCCATCACAAGCTCTGTAAAAGGGATTTAAATATATATGAAAAACCTACCCTACAACCCAGAGTGTGGTGGATCAGATGATGAGGTTCAAATTTATTAATACTCCATTAATATTATGACAGAATGTTTTGTATATTAAAAAACAGTGAGTTTTGCCCGCAGAATAAAAGTTGCCTTCGGTGTCCAATAAATTTATATAAAAATACTCCGAGTTCCCTTAAAATTTCAGAGAATGTAACCAGCATGCATGAACACACCGACATCTTAAATTTGAGACTGGCATAATAAAAATAGATTATTCCATTTTTGCATCTCAACTTTCTTTTTCTTTTCTTTTTGAAAAGTTTAGGCATCTCAATATCTAGTAATCAGAACAACCACACGCGTGATCTCCTTCGGTTATAAAACATCAAGTTTCATCATGACAATGAAAAGTTCAATACTTACCTCGGTTGGACTTCTGGATATGAGGAAGGATCTCAATGTAACATGTGTTCTTAAATGAAGTTAGAACAAATATCTTGACACCATACTGCAAACAAATGATAAAACATGCATCATTTTTCTACAGCATAGGTCATCACACGAAAATATGTAGATTCATGTAGATGTCAACAAGTACGTGAAACAAAAAGCACCAAAATACTCATGCAGTATATATTACATGAACTGGGGAAAGGGGGAGACCAGGAGGAGCAGCACCTGTGCCTAATTTTGCAAAGAAACATATTTTCATATTTAAATATTTAAAAAAAAAAATTCCCTTGATAAGGAAAGGTTGTTTACTTGATCATCTTTAAACCAACTTATCAAAAAAAAAAAAAAAAATCATCTTTAAACCAGTCAATCCGTATGCTACACAATGAGATTTCAATTCTGGAAAGTCTTACCAGATATTTAATCAAAAGCATTTTCTTTTTTTAAGTTAAAAATGCAACACATAATTTCCCCTTATGTGCACCACAAAGTTCTTTCTGCATTCAACAATACCTTCCATTTATTCACTTGCAGAAGATATTCATATTCAAGCTCTTTCAAAAATTAACAATATTTAAATTCTTCTTATTGTTTTCAATACTGCCATGACAAATCTAGCAGAAATTAAAGGGAGGAATTAAAAAAAAAAAAATCCTATAATTCCTTATACCCAGTCTGCAGCAGCTTGCAATGTCACATGATCACCCCATTCGCCATTCCTATTTCATGAACCCAAAAAAGGATGCATGTAAGCATGATAGATATTTTAATAAAGCTTTCTTTGAATGAAGTACGGTGAAAGCGAGGAATAGTACAATACTTGCTCATTTTCTTCAAATAATCATCGTAGGCCATGGGGACATAACCCTTGTACATTGCTGGGTGAGACTTGAGCTGATGATATCAACACATCATGGTTGTCACATATCTATAATGTTGAAGTACTGGCATCACAAAAAAAGAATGCATTTGAATGCCACCAACCTGTCGAATAATCTGTTCTCTAATAAAACCATGGTGCCCAGGAGAATGATACAGTTGATCGGATAAAGCACGAAACTGGGAAAATATGGACTATTAAGAATCTCTTACATCCATAATATTGAAAAATATATATTATCACAAGTAATGATGTGGTGCAATGAGCGATAAAATTTACCCAAGGATTTTTTATAAGTATTATGCAAGGACTTGAAGAGAAATAAATACTCTTAAATCTAAGGTTATTATCAAATAATTAAAGTCAGAGAAGTAGCAGAAACAGTAATCATCATTACTGAACAACTTCATTTGCAACTCAGGAGGAATTTACACAAAAATTAAGAAGCAAAAGACCAAGTGTTAGTACCTATAGTTAATAGCAGTTAAAAAAATCACTGTCATGTTCTTTATATTTGCAAGTGATTTGGACTCCAACTGTAGCTGGCAAAAGAAACCACCCCTATCTATCATACAGTCTTTTTTACTTTCTTGGTCCTGAAGCTATCATATATTCAGAATAGACATTTACAGAGCAGTACTACGGTTTCTCCAATTGTAGAAGAAAATCCAAATAAATGTTTGTTGTCTTCATCATATGCTTATCAGCCACAAAATACTCGCAAACAACAACTCACGAGATCTTATGGACATGATTCACCAGATAAATGTTTAAAGCTACTTGAGATCCCTTTTTCCCTTTAAAATGGAAGAAATTTAGTCAAACAACGTTTTTTTTTTTTAAAAAAAAAAAAAAGTAATAACAAGGATGCTTTCCTTATGCAATATACTGCTTTTTTAGGTCTGTGACCTAAGAGGAGAATAACGATATAATCAGCACTTGCATTTTAGAAAAAATGCACTGTAAAGTGATGCTTATAATATCTCAATAAGGATTAAACAAAAAAATAATTATAAATTAAACTTCTTTATCTTCAACCTCCAATCCCCAAATAAGCTGCTTTTTTTTTTTCCCTAAAGTATGCAATAAACCAACCTTTTCTTTTAATCGCTGATAGCAATAACACAAAACCTATCACTTGCATTTCCAAGATTTACTACTTGTGCAGAAAGGTAAGGGGGAAAGATAACAAACCTGACAGTTACCATCCCCTAGAACCTTAAGCTCAACCAGATCGTATAACTGCAGTCTGAAAAGACCAAATATCTTAACACCAGATACACAATAATTTGAACAGTTTCTACATACAGAAAGGGCCCCAAAAGAAAGCAAAGATAAAAAAAAAAAAAGCTTTAAAACTTTATAAATATTACATATATAAAGTTTTGATAACTTTATATATACTAATGTGGGAAAGGAATATATATATATATATATATTACCAAGTAATGGCTGTTTCAGTATATTTGATATTTTCAGTAATTTATGTTTGAAAAAACCATAATAGATATATAACAATCCAGAGCTCCCAATAATCAAATGTACTAAGGATAGCAATATACAGTGAGAAGATGACAGAATACCTTTCTAGCAGCCTTTGGTGATCTGATATTTCTTCATCCACAGAGGGCATTTTCTCATTTGTTTTAGGGACATGCTGCAAAACCAAAATTTAATAGCCACCACATCCTTAACAACAAATTAGAAAAGCACATATATCTGCTCAAATGTAAGCTATCCACCTTAAGATTTTTTTTTTTTTTTTTCCCCGGAAACTGTCCAAGTAGGGACAGAACCTTAGTCCACAGAGAGTATACAAGAGAAGCACCCAGAAGGACTTATCAAGAAAAAAAGAAGCACCCAGAAGGGAAAAACTAACATCTATGAATTAAAAGATAAATAAACTCCACTAATAACTAGTGGCCACGGTCCAGTCAGAAAGAATGCAAGAATCAAAACTTCAACTTTGCCATGGATAATTTACACCCCTCAAAATCCCATGCAGTTCTCTCTCTCTCTCTCTCTCTCTCTCTCTCATTTTGATAGATAAGATAAGATTTTATTTGATCAAATAGGCAAAACCCAAGTATACAGGAAGTATTTGTTTTTAAAAATTGTTGGATCATCATACCATAATCGAAGTTCAAGCATTCTAACAATCAAGAATCTGCATCATTTACACAAAATTGAAAACTAAAGAGAAAATGCATCCTCTCTTCTCTCAAAATATACTGAAAATGGATTCACACTTATGGTACTTGTGAGATAATTTGCTTCATAGGATATTTAATAAGTTTATGACAATCTATTCCAAACAGCACCCCTGAAAAAAGTAGAGAAATCCAAAAAAGTAGAAAATGCTGCTGCTCCACAAAAAGGAGTGCTGCCAATCTCCTGATGTTCAAATATAAAGATTCTCCTACTTCATTTGTGGAATCTGCTTCAAATGGCACCAGTTTTGACATACACCACTACACATGATGAGGTGTTGGAACCAGCAAGAGGAGTTCAGATACAATAATTTTCTCCCTTAAAAGAAAAGACTTACAGGAACAGGAATCATCTGATTAAATCTTTTGCCTACTTCACCATCAAGAGCAGACTCGTCTGTAATATCCAATGTACGCAAACAGTCTTCTGCATTGGATAATCTTTCCCATGGACAAGAACATGAATTGAAAATTTCAAGTTCAGCCAGTAGATCATTTCCAATTTTTCTGTGATCATCAGCCTTCAGTATTACGCTTTTGCTGGGATCTGCATCCTCCATCTTTCTGCCAGGATTATGTCCTGCTTTCTTATCATTTTCATGCCCTACATGTTGTTGGAAATCCATCACAGTAAGCAAAACACGGAATACCAAAAATGAATAACAATCAGAAAAGCAGCAGCTAAGCTTTCCTCACCAGAACTGTATCGTCTTTCTGAAGGACCGAGCCAATCTTGTGCCAGAACAGACGCTTGCAAATGTGCTTCCCCAACATTAGATAATCCAGAAGCTTCTAGAGAATAGATTCGCGAAAATTCTTCTTGAAGAGCACGTGCTACAACCTCATCATTCTCCACATTAGCATTCTCAGAAAAACCTTCTCTGACATACTCAACTTGACTTAAATCTTGGTCATACTGAGTAATGGTACTACAACAACCAGTATTTTTAAGGGCGCAAACATCAAGCAGATGGAGGCCCCACCGAGTAACATCAGGATCTAGCTCGTACGTTTCCATTTACTCATTCCGCCCAAAAGAAGCTGTCTACTCCAATTATGTCGCTCTATCTCTCTATGCCCCAAAAGATTTTGAGAACCGGGTGAGAGAATTAATTAGATCAGTCATAATCAGACCCCACCGAGGGTTGGAAAAAGGCCAAGATATGAGAAATGTAGCTAATCCATTCATTTTATTTCTAGAGTTTTTAATCAATTTTGTGCGGTACCCATAGCAATTAAAAAGAAAAATAACTCAAATCATGGTGGGGACAGTTCAATATATTCTGAACCCCATGCAAACTGCAAGCAGCCTTGTGATCTCTAGACCAAATCAAATAAATAAAAATACGAGTATAACAAATTACAAAATCATTCCAACGTAGAACTTTAGGAAAACTCAAATTTCACCCTTTATAATGCCAGGATCCGTAAAACCCTAGACCTAAACCACGGAGAGAGAGAGAGTTATGCATTGCTAGATGAAAAGCAAGGAAACGTACCTCCTCCGGGAACCCAAAGAATGATTGTTTGTGGGCGATGCATAGAATCTTGAGAAAGGAGGACAATGAAGACGAGGAGTGGAATCCACGCGCCTGGGGTTAAAAATCGAGGAGCAGTTATGTATCACTGGATCGTGACGGAAAGAATATAGCGATGGGACAGATTGCCAAAGCCGGTAACCGAAAGAGTATAGAGGCGGTGTTTACTTTACATTTTATTAAAATGATATGAAAAATTTAATTGTAATCGATTTTGCGCATTAATACGTATATGTATTTAATATGATTGGTCAAAAAATAAATTTTATTAAAAATAATATTAATTTAAATTTAAAATATGAAAGTAATAATATTAATACGCAGATTGGTACGGAAACTTACTTCTACATAACAAAACTCAAATGATATTTGCATTCTTTTAAGTTTTTTGGCATTTTTTTTTAGTATTGTTGCATATATTGGTGAAGTACGTAAGCATCATATAGTTTTTTGAAAAAAATTTAAGTTTATTATTAACTTTTTGTTTATGTAAATCTCGTATTTATTTATTTTTTTAAAGGAATTGTACAGCGCTTGCGCATTCCACAACCGCAAATATCATTTTTTTTTTTTTTAGTTTTACTCATCATCATCCTCACATACCACATATCACACTTATTTTTTTATTTTTTCTAAATTAATTGAGTTCTTCTACTTATTATCCATACACTACATATTTGGTAAGATAACAAAATTAAAAATTTTAAAATTATGTGTGGTATGAAGATGATTAGTATGATTTTTTTTTAAATCAGTAAATATAAAAAGTAATTTTTTAATAACAGGTTCTATTATTTTAATGAGTACGCGAGATTTGTATATTTTAAAATTATATCTAACATCACTGTCATTTAAAACCAATTTATTACATCATTCATTTCGTAGTCATCGATGAATTGTATCGTTTAGGGTAATAAGTGTGCAATGTCCCGTACTCACTTTGAAAAAGGGTGACAGCCATTTTTAAAAAAATATTTTTTTTATATGGATTCCAAAGTTATCCACTTTTTTTAAAATGAGTACACGCATACTACACACTCAAAGATTGAAAATATTTTTTCTCATAGTTTTATTATAGATATATATATTATTTTAAAAAAAAAAATAGAGATATATTATTTATGAGTAATGTTAGATACGGTTAATGGTATGCAAATCATGCGCACTCTCTTTGTAAAATAGTGTGTTCCACTAATAGAAAATAATTTTTTCATGTGAATCTCGAATTCAATTATTTTTTTAAATATAATGCATGTGACTCGCACACCCTAAAACCAAATATCATTTCTCATTCTTTATTCAAAACAATTAGATATATATATATACACACATGTCAAATCATTTAATATTTTAAAACAATATTATTGGAAGGGCTTTACTGCCACCATAAGGGCTCGCAGGCTGCCACCTTGGGCCTGGGTCATAGGGGCCTGACAAATCACTCAAGGCTCAAACTCCTCTAGCTCAATAGAACTCAGGTCAGTTTGTTAGAAAGATGAACGCCCGCCCGCTTATCCTAGAACCATTAGGATATTCACTCATTCAAAACAAGTGGATGGTCCGAAAGCCCTGGGGTTCAAGTTTCAAATAGTAGGCAATGCATTTGGTTCAGGTGATCTTAAGGAGACAAATCCTCTATTTAAATGATCCATGTATGCTAATAAAAACTCAGGAATAATTGGCACTTAGAATATTGATATCGTGACTGACTTAAGTATCAGAGAGGCTCATTTCAACCCTTAAAGTCATCTTGCTCTTTGGTTGCAAGAGATCGAGAGTGCGTAATGATAAAATACGTCCTTAACAATTATCTATAATTTTTTTAAGAACAATGACAATGTCTCGTGATTTTATTTACACCTGGCAGGATAAACTCATAATTACATCAAAACACATTAGAGAATACCAATATTAAAACCCAAAATCAAATTGGGTAAAATAATTAAACTTACTATTTTGAGCCCGTACAACACAAAGCTAAGATGTATGAATTGATTTAGAATAATCAAAAGAGCGAGTATACAAAATGGATGTTGGAGAGAACAAAACATCCTAACTCTTGGGTTATGGAGTCTAATTAGTTTTGTGAGCTGGAAAAGCAAACAAATTGTTCCCTCGACTGTTGGCCCAAGTGAAACTTGAACAGAAAACTTGCTCAAGGTTTGCCCAACAGTTCGCTCAAGCCAATATTAGATTGGTTGTTCGCTTACAGCACACTTGCACCCGCTCAAGTGATAAACCTTGTTTGGTTAGATTATGACTTTCAATGCCATTTGCTATATATATATATATATATATATATATATATATATACATATATTATGTTTACGTTCATAGTGTATCAGATTGAATATAAAGAGGCAAGAAACAAAATAGAATATCTTGTAAGAGAGAAAAAACCATAGAAAGAGAGGTGAGATGTGTGTGAGTAGAACGAAGCTATTGTAACTCATTTGTATAATTGTGATCTCCTTTTAAATAAAATATCTTGTAGCTTTGTGAATATAGATACGTTGCTGAATCACATTAAATACTATGTGTTGTGTATATGCTTGATTCATGTATTTCTGTATTTATTTAGTTACCTCTTTCGTTTTTGTTGTGTGTGGATGCGGTATTTTTCACAACATTGACTTGCAACCCCTCGTACTTGCAAGCCCATCTGCAAGCTGTTTGCACTCTCTGTAGACATATTTGACATCAACTATCATATAATCACCTAGGTTAAGGACCTCCTCCCAAATTTTTAAAAAACAAAAAACCCATGGTAGTTGAAACTATGTAATCTACATAAACATTCTAGGCCACGTTTGAATATTGAGATGGGATGAAAAATTTGTAAATAATATTATTTATTATCTCTCTCAAATTGGACCTTGCAATTCAATTAAGAAATTAGAAAAAGATGTTAATCGTAATCTTATAACCTCTATTATGAGGCCTCTATAGTTGATGTTTAGCAATTATTAATTTTATAATTTAAAAAATAAGAATTTACCTAAATATCTCTCTCAAGCTCTTTTGAACATAGAAAATCTATAAATAATGCCTTAGAAAAGTTTTGAAATGTATTTTTTTTATTGACTTTCGTAAAATATTTGAGAGCTATACGCATAAAATTGCTAAGATATGATTCTCATTGGAGTCAATGAAAAGCTGATAAGTAAATCTAAAAAATTTATTTGAATATCAATTTAAAAGATTCTATTTTGGAACTTTGGTAAAGAAAAATTATAGTCATAATCCTTACATCACACATAATTTTTTATCTTCTTATTTTTTTTTCTCTTAATAAATATATGGTGTAAAGATGATGAGTAGAAGAATTCAATTAATTTAGCAGGAATAAAAAAAAAAAAAATTAAAGACTTGTTTAGATAGAGAAATGATCACATCTCATCTCATCATTACAACTTTTTTAAATATTCACACAAAATATAATAAACAATTCAATTTTTTCAAATTTCAAAATAATAATAATATTAAAAAATAATATTCTAATAATATTTTATTCAAATCATTTAAAACTATATAATCTCATCTTAATATCCAAACGAGCCATAAATGTGATGTGTATTGTGTAAGATAATGAGTAGCAAAATTAATTTGTAAAAAATTGTTTTGGTATTTATGTTTTTTATTTCTCACTGAAATCTAACAAACGATTAAAGATGTTTCAAGTGAAAATAAAAACTTGTATTTTTAACACATGATTTTTTTAACAAAATAATAATAAAAAAAATGTGTGCAGTAGTGTAGAAATGATAAGTAGATTTTTTTAAATTTTAACTTTCTCGGTTGCCATACATGCCGAGTTAAGAATTTCCAACATACATCCACTCATCTATGTTGATGGGATTTACACGTGCTGCACAGTAAAGAGAGAACTAAGAATTTTCACATTCTAACAGATATCCAGCCTACCTCCCTAGGAGGGGAAGGAGCTGGGTGGGCCGGAGAGAGGGTTTAGCCAGCCCCACTCCCCCACAACAACAACAAGAAGATTATTTCTCAGGTCCTCATTTTCATCCCCCCGTGTCTTGACAACCTTGGGCCTCGATGTACCACGCCTCAAAAGACCTTTTCCTCTGATCAGCGGATCCAAAAACAACCTCTTCAAACGTTGTCTTTTGGATTTAAGTAAATCATCATCTTCTGCAGCCAAGCTCTTGATGGGGAGTTGGGGGCTTCCAATATCTGTTGTCTCCATAATTCCACTAACCATCTTCAGGACTTCACTCATTGTGGGGCGTGATTTAGGTTGCCGAACCAAGCACCGGTTGGCTACGGTAGCCAACTTTTGAGCGCACTTGAGGGAGTATTTTCCTTGGAGTCTTGGGTCCAAAATCAGCTCAAACTTTCTTATATTAGAGAGGTGTGACTTCACCCAATCCAACATTTTCTGCTCATTCTTGGGGCGGTTTCCGTCAAAAGGGCGCCTGCCGGTAATGAGTTCATAAAGAAAAACACCATAACCCCAGACATCAATTTTTGATGTAAGATGTCCGGTTTGAATGTATTCAGGAGCCGCATATCCAATTGTTCCTACAACCTAACCAAAGTTTTGGAAAATTGGTTCCTCTGTTTCTATGAACTAGCCTTCATTCAGAGAGTGCATGAGTCCATAATGGTCACTGCAACAAGAAGAATAAAACATGCATGAATAGTTTAGACATACCGCAGTTGAGACATGACTTAATCCATCTGAAGGGCCCAGCCTGGCCAATCCGAAATCTGACAACTTTGCATTCCAATCTTCATCCAAAAGTATGTTTGAAGACTTAAAATCTCTAAAGATAATCTGCACCCATAACAAAGACGAGCAAGAAATAATCTCTAAAGATAATCCATAACAAAATTTTACAAAAGAGCAAGAAATAAAGACGAGCTATTAATGAATAATAGCTCATCTTAAAAGTGAAAAAGAAATAGCTTTTACTATAGTTCAGCAAATCTTATTTTCGACTCAAAAGAATGCAGGAGACCTGAAAATCCATTCCTTCATGGAGGTATGTTAAACCACGAGCAGCATCATGGGCTATTCTCATTCTTGTGGTCCATGAAAGAGGTGACTGAAATCGGTTTGATAAATGATCCTGCACACTTCTATTGGGCATGTATTCGTACACCAGCAGCCTCTGGATCCCTCTTTCATCATCCTCAGCACAGTAACCCAATAATTTAACAAGGTTTGGATGTTGGACAACCCCTAAAACGTTTACTTCATTCACCCACTCTTTATGGCCCTGTCAGACAAGATACATCTTAAAAACAGTAGATATTTTGAAATGCTACAAACACAGACATGGAATACGATAACATTAGTTTAAAAAAAGAAAAATCCCTGAAGTTTTTCATTTTAAACTTCACCAACAAGAGGGTGAGACAATATATGACAGAAACAGATCTGTATTGCCTTCGGTGCTGATATGTTTGTATTAAAAGTTTATTCCATTAACATGACAAACATACAAAAATGTCTGAAAATTTTCAAATTTTCCAGCATAGAACATCATACTAAGGATTATTGCAAAATCAGGTGCAGTAGAAGCATATTTTTAACTCAATACGAAAGAAGAGCAGGAAGAAGAAAACTTGCCTGCAATCCCCTTCGACTTAGTTGTTTAACGGCAACATCGATCTTTTTATGAGGATCCTCTGTGCTCCTGATCACACCCCTATATACACCACCAAACCCACCCTCTCCAAGCATGACGGAGCGGCTGAAATTCTTTGTGGCTGTCTTCAACTCCGAGAATGTGAATTCTCTAAGATTACTTTGTCTTTGAGACATGATTGCAAATGTCTTGACTGAGGATGCTGTGCTCAATTCTGAGACATTCTGAGAATTGAATTCGGAACCAGATCTCCTCATATCCTGGTCGGCCGACATGGATTTGGAAGTGGACCTAATGGAAATTAACTTGGTAGTCGTCGGTTCATCATGTTTCCCTTTGTTGGAGAAAAGAAAACACTTCATAGCCCCCTCAAAACCAATTGCTTCCCTGCAAATCCAACACCTGTGTCATGGTGGAAAACAACTTCCACTTCATTCCTATACTCTAGAACTTTCTTTCAGCATTGTTTTTACGGAACCCATGTTCCAAAATTGATCAATTATGTTTAATCCCCTTGCTATATTCCAAAGCAAGATAAAGGTGCCAGAACCCGTACAGTAAGAAGAAAGTCTTTGGGGACAATCAAGTTTTTGAAAACCTAGAATTCCATTTCCATTGTGACTCACCTGAATACCCATAATCCGGGAAAATCAATAATATCAAAAGTCAATTTCGGAAACTTAGCATGCTTAAACACAGAAAAGATAAAAGATACACTTGATATGATGAGCAGAAGAAGACGGCTTACCTCTCATATAAGTCCAATCGATAGAAATGAAGAAGAACTTCTGTAACATTCACAAAACTTAAATTTAAGAGCTTTCACGAGAAACCCAGAAACCAAGAACGCAGTAAAGTTTATCCAAGGGCATAACGAGCACTCCACGATCTGCGGGAAGTAAATACTACGCCCTGAAATTTAGCTCGCCAACCAAAAGGCCCATTAGATTAAAAAAAAGAAAAAAGAAGAAGTCAGCAAACAGCAAAAAAGAAAAAGAAAAAAGTGAGAGGGCGTGGACTCGGAAAGTAGAGGTGTGTGAAACAGATTTAGGGTGGAAGCGAAAACCGAGGGAGAAGAGAAGACCGATCGCTTTCTTCTGGAGAAAGGCACGGAGGAGGTATATCACGGAGACGAGTCTATCTCCCAAGTCTAAAGTATTTCAAATATTTTAAGAATTCTTCATGGATGATTTGTGAAATGTAGTTGGTACTCGGTAGTTGATGACAACCTAAACTAATAAAAAAAGACGACAAGAACTCGAAAATCTCGGTTTTAGAGAAGAACGAGGATGTAATTTCCTCTACACTCACAAAGCCAGTGCTAATTACGCACTGTATGTGCGTCTCTTGATATGCGAACTTGCGCAGTAACTCACCATGGCGCCAAGGATGCTTACAGAAGCGACTGATCTCTATGTACTGTCCGTAGTCAGTCTAAGCCCCACATTGGTTTGGTTTCCTTAAAAGGCGCGTCTCTTTATCTTTACCTTCATTTAAGACAATCATAGAAACATGTGTCCGTGTGTGCTTTGTAGTTTGTATGCTTCATTTGTATTCAGTTGGGACCATGATTTTCTTTCTTTTGGCGTTATGGGAAATTATGGGTCTTGGTGAGTGTTCCCACAGGCTTCAACTGCAAGATCGTGTCTCTGATTACATTCTCGTTGGTTAAGTTGAAGACGTTTCTATGTCCGCTTTCCATTAATGTCCGGCTTGATACAAAAATCTCAATAATTCATTTCATTCGATTATTATAATTTTTTAAAATTTTTACATAAAATATAATAAATAATTTAATTTTTTTAAATATTAAAATAATATTAATATTAAAAAATAATATTATAATAATATTTTATTTAAATTTTAACTTTTAAATTAATTCATTTTATTCTAAATTCTCAATTCACTATTCAAATCTTTTCTAAAACCGAAAAAATTGAAACAAACTTAACAAACTTAACATCTCAATTGAATGCTGAGTTCTGTTAAGAATCACTCTATGAAAAATTTAACCTACTTTTGAAGTTTTTAACTTTTAAATTGAATGAAGTTGGAGATTCAATGCCAAAAAAAAACATCCTCATGGCACGATCTTTGCCATCATCTTTGCTTGCAAGGTCTGCGAAACAAGATCTCTTTTGCGGTAATCATATGAGAAGGGGGTGGTGTGATTGGTATCATAACCTGCACCTGATTGCAGACCTTCTTAGTTCTTGGATGGTTTGAAGAACTGAGGAACACGACCTTCTTGGATGTACATGTCAATTTTAAGGTAGAAAATATTTTATACATCTCTCTTTTGCGTATTCATTTCAAAAAATAAGAAAAATCTAAAGCATCGTGCTAGTCGGTCACTTTTAAATAAAAAAAAATATATACAAAATTAATTAATAATAACTTTTTTTAAAATATTTAAAAAAATAAAATATACTAACAGTTAAATTCAAAGAGCAAATCCAAAGACAAACTAATATTTTCCAAATTGCGTACAGAAACCAATTTTTTCATAATTAACTTTACCTTTTTATAAAAAATTATGCGAGACATAATTAAGATCGTGTCTCTGTTTGCACGTGGAAGGTCTCGGAGCTTGTGATATGAATTAAACGACTGTCGTACGATGAACGAGAAAACTATCCACAGTGACGTTCATTGAATTGTTTGACTAGAAGGACAGCATTTGTTGTGCTATTTAATATGAATAATCTAGATACAGCTACGATTATGAAAGCGTGGACGTTTATTTTAAAAAATTTATTATTAAAATTTATTTATTTTATCAAATACGGACGCTTATATTTTTAAGATAATTTTACATACGTCGTATAATTATTTAAAAAAATAATTTTTTATATAAATTTTATAATTTTTTTATTTTTTTTAAAATGATTATATAATAATTATATAATTTACTATCACAAATATATATTTTTTTATATTCTAAATATCATTTCTCACTCGATGAAGAAGAAGGAGTTGGTAACGGGATTACGGGCTGGGTATTCATAGTTAGAAAGAAAGAAAGGAGGGGTGTTACTCCCACCGTTGGAAGCTTCCGCTGGTCCCGTTAGTGGTTTTAGAATTTTTTTTTTTTGTATTTTTTTTTATATATATATTTAACACATTTAAATATTTTTTAAAAATAAAAAAAAAATTATAATATTATTAAAAAATACTTACATAAGTGAAAAATAATAATAAAAAAATAAAAAATTGACAGCAGTAAAATCTAACGGTAGAAATAAATGATAAGAGTAGTATATTCCAAGAAAGAATTGTATATATTTAGAGCTTGGCTTCGTTCATAGTTCATACTAGTACTCTCCCACCCAGCTAAAGCCTATATTTATCAAATCCCAGAGTGCAAGAAGGATTTGTTTGTAGCAGAATCTATGGCGAGTCGTTGTGTTGCCTCCGCTTTGTCACTTCCTCTTCACAGCTTCGCCGCCAGAATTTCCATCGCATCTCTGGGTTGGCTCTCTTGCTCACCCAAGACCCGCCCCGAGCCACTCTCCATTACCAGAAGTTTCAGCGTCGTCGCACTTTCCACCTCAAGAAAACCTCTCGCAAAATCACTAAAGGGTAATCTTTTTCAATGCTACTTTCTAATTATGTCTTATTTCGTGGGCTTGTTTTATTTTCATTTCCATCTCTGTAGAATGATATGTATGTACGCAAATTAATACCAAGACTGAACTTTCGCTGGGATTTTAGTCACATGTGAGTTTTTCTGGGATTAAGATTCCCTAAGCTCATGGGAGACAGAAAAAAGAATGCCGGAGCTAATGGTGATAGAAAAACAAAGACTGAAATACAGGATAATAGTTTTTTTTTTTTTAAATGTCGGAACTTCTCCAATGCAGGGCTTCAGACCCAACCAGTAAACTCTGATCCCGTGCATCGCACCCTTGAAATTTTTTCTATCCGAAACTGGTTAAATAGCTGGCTTTCCACCGGGAGATGATGGCGTATGACCCAAATAATTGTTTGCACCTGTTGAATCTTGGATCTTGAAGAGAGTGATACCCAAGATAATTATTGAGGTGAAAGGGTGAAAATAAAGTATTCTAGATGTTTTTATTCAGCGAGGCATAAGAAAAGGTAGGAACACAAACAGTAAGGCTTCGTTGGCTTTAGGTGAAAGAAATCAATCAGAACGTAATATATGTTAGCCCCAATGGGCCAACACTGGAATTTCTTTTTGTTTTTAGATTCTTTGAGGTCTTTTTTTGTTTTGTTTTTTTGGGTGTCACCACACTGGTCTATGCATTATTCTAAAACAGCGTTATTATGGAATGCGAGTCGGATGTCAATTTTTTTCTATAGGTTTGGGTTCGTTCAGTCTGTAATTAAAAATATGGGAAAAGGAAAAGTAAAGTAAAATTGAATATTTTTTAGTACCATTTTCATTGAAACGAGCCCAATTATTATTTCGAAAGATATAATAAGAGAAACATAAAACTTGATTTAATCCCCTCTTCTTTTTCTCTTAAACCAGGATGATAGCTGTTGGCTATTTTACCTAGATCAATCACTGGCATATCACCCAATTTTAATTTGTTAAGCCATGATTTAAGTTCATGGTTCTGTAAAAACTGAAAGAAAGTATACTTTTGGCCTCTGTACAAGGACAAAATGAAGCAAATGAAAATTTCCCTTTCCTTGCTGAATGTTAATGCCATTTTTATTTAGGGTGCTATAGATGTCATGGAGTTTTGCTTCATCTTCCAAGACTTAGCCGTTTGGAAAAATAATCATCTGAAGATAAAATAATTTGGTGTTATTTATGCAACTTCTGATGTGTCGTTACATGTTGATAAAAAGGCATGGGGATGCCGACAAATGGTCGACAAATACTAGATGAACAAGCTTATGTATGAAGACTCGAAATTACTCTTATTTAGTACTTACCAAAAACATTAGTGCGACTTCTGAGGATATGAGTGTCAGATATGAATGTTTGTTGAGCCTAGTAGGGGAGGGTACCAGTTTGTTGAGCCTTTTTGTGGATTCTGAGGGCATCGAGGGAGAGGAGATGGGTAGCCCGTCACCATTACAGATGATCTCACCTCATATTGCACCTTGAGCATCAGATTGGGTATAAAAAAGTAGAGGAGCTTCATGGTTGGGTGGGAATTTCCTGTGAGGGCTATGAAGATCAGTTCATGGCTCTCCTAGTAGCCATGGAAGCTGGTCGATCTACGGTAATGAAGTTAGCTGTTAGAAAGGAGAGAGTTGAAATGATTGCAATGCCTCCATTAACTACATTAATAAGGAAGGAACTTCGGGGAGAGATAGAGCCAAAGAGAGGGACGCTTCCTTTGTTAATGAAGCCTAAAATACTGTCTTGGAATGTGAGAATGATTAATGACGTTAATAAACGCCTACGTATTAGATCCTTTTTCCGAAGTTGGAAAGTTGACATTGTATGCCTACAAGAAACTAAATTGACAGTTATTTCTCTTTGCATCATTATGAGTTTGTGGAGCTGTTTTCAAGTGGGATGGTATTATCTACCATCTAATGGAGCATCCAGGGGCATACTAGTTATGTGGGATAAAAGAATGGTGAAAAATATGGAAGATTTCTTGGGGGATTATGTGGTGATATGCTCGTTTAAGAATGTCATGGATGGATATCAGTGGGCTTTTGCAAGTGTTTATGGGCCTAATTTTGACCCGTCATGAAACTTTTTATGTAATGTGTTGGCTGGTATTAGCAGCATATGAGGCCTACCTTGGTGTATTGGAGGTGATTTCAACGTCACTCGTTTCCCGAGTGAGAGATCGGGTGTTTCGGGTTTCAACTCACCCATGGTAGATTTTTCTAACTTCATTTCTGAACAGAATTTACAGGATATCCCCCTTGCAGGTGGTTCCTTCACCTGGTCTAGCAACCGAGATCCTCCATCTTGGTTAAGGATAGACAGATTTCTAATCTCATCGGAATGGGAGGCACACTATCCAAATCTCATTTAGAAGAGACTACCCAAGTTGTGTTCAGATCAATTTCCGATTTTTCTGAATTGCGGGGGCATTAGAAGAGGCCCAAGGTACTTCAGATTTGAGAACATGTGGTTGAAGTCAGAGGGTTTTCTAGATAGAATAAGACAATGGTGGTCTTCTTACCATTTCCATGGCAATGCTAGTTATACGTTAGCTTGCAAATTTAAGTCTTTGAAAAAGGACTTGAAGGAGTGGAATACACAAGAGTTTGGTAATGTGGAAAGTCAAAAAACTGTTCTAATGGAGGAGCTTAAGGGCTTGGAGGGCGTGGAAGAGAAGAGATTTCTTTATGAAACTGAGCGGGCCCACAAATCCCAAGTGATTGTGGACATTGAACGGATGTCTCTTTTGGAAGAAATATCGTGGAGACAAAAATCACGAGCGTTATGGTTGAAGAAAGGGGATAGATGCAGCAAGTGGCCAACTCACATAGGCGAAACAATGCTATAGATACTTTGTTGATAGATGGGCGGTCTCATCCAACCATAACGAGATCTCAGACCACATTGTTAATTATTATGATAAGCTGTTTTCAGAATAATTTGAGTGGAGGCTGAGACTTGACGGGCTAGTTTTTTATGTTCTTGACTCGCAGGTTGTGGAACGTCTCGAAAGGCATTTTGAGGAGGTAGAGGTCAGGTCGGTGGTCAAGAGAATGGTGGGCGATAAAGCTCCAGGTCCCAATGGCTTCTCCATGGCCTTTTTTCATACTTGTTGGGATGTGCTTAAAGATGATATCATGGAAGTTTTCCATGAATTTCATGTAAGCGGGCGGTTCGAGAAAAGTCTCAATGCAACTTTCTTAGCATTCATTCCCAAGAAGCCCGGTGCTGTAGAAGTGAAATATTTTCGTCCCATTAGTTTGGTGGGTGGGCTATACAAAATTTTATCCAAAGTATTGGCGAACAAATTGAGTAAGGTGATTAAAGCTTGATTTTAAAACCTCAAAATGTATTTGTTCAAGGTGGGCAAATCCGTGATTCGGTACTTATAACTAACGAATGTCTGTAGAGTCACATTAAATCGGGAGAGCCGGGACTCCTATGTAAGTTAGACATGGAGAAAGCATATGATCACGTCAATTGGAGTTTCTTAATTTATATGCTTGAGAGATGCGGCTTTGGCACTAAATGGTGTTCCTGGATTCATCATTGTATCTCTACGGCCTGTTTCTCCGTATTGGTGAACGGTACGTCAAAATGTTTTTTAAAAGCTCTCGAGGTTTGCGACAAGGAGACCCTCTTTCTCCTTTTCTCTTTGTTTTTGTGACGGAAGCTTTCAGCAAGATGATATCAGGGGCGGTAGAGGGAGGGTTCATATCAGGATTCTCAGTAGGAGAGGCAAGTTCAGGTTCACTAAACATATCTCATTTATTGTTTGCTGATGATATATTAATCTTTTGTGAGGCCAACATGAGCAAATTCGAGCATTGAGGGCTCTATTACTATGTTTTAAAGCCATGTTAGGGTTGAAGGTGAATTTGGCTAAATCAGAGGTGGTGCTAGTGGGGTATGTACCCAATGTGGAGAGTTTGGCATCCATCTTGGAGTGCAAGATATCTCAGTTGCCTATGAAATATCTTGGTCTTCCATTGGGCGTAGCGTTCAAATCAAAATCTATATGGGATGATGTGTTAGAAAAAATGGAGAGGAAATTATCTGGTTGGAAGCGGATGTACTTATCCAAAGGAAGCCGGGTAACTCTCATAAAAAGCACTCTCTCGAACTTACCACTGTATTTCCTCTCATTATTTTCGCTCCCCGCCAAGGTGGCTCATCGCATGAAGAAACTTCAACGTGATTTTCTGTGGGGAGGGATCAAGGATGAGTTTAAATTTCACTTGGTCAAATGGGCCACAATTTGCTCCCCCATCAAAGAAGGAGGCTTGGGTATACGGATTTTGAAATCTTTCAACCAAGCCTTGCTTGGCAAATGGTTATGGAGATACCACCATGAGCGGGAGGCCTTGTGGCACACCGTCATTGCTTTGAAGCGCGGGGAATCATGGGGAGGCTGGTGTTCTAATGAGGTGAGTGGACCTCATGGAGTTGGGTTTTGGAAACATATTAGAAGAGGGTGAGACATTTATGTAGCACATACTAGCTTCAAAGTCGGAAACGGAGTGAAGGTAAAATTTTGGCATGACTTATGGTGCGGCGATCGGGCACTCAAGGATGTCTTTGCACAAGTTTATAGCTTAGCAAGAAGGAAAGAAGCATCAATAGTAGATTTAGTCACCTTTTCCAATTGCCCTTCCCAATGGAACCTCACTTTCCATAGAGATGCCCAAGATTGGGAGATGGAGGACTTTTCAGCCTTTTTTGACCTTGTGTACTCCATTCGTGTGGTGGGGGAAGGTGAAGATAAGATATATTGGCAACCCATTAAGAAGGGAGTTTTTATGGCCCGCTCTTTCTATCATTTCTTGAACATGCACAACTCAGCCCCGTTCTCATGGAAGAGTATTTGGAAGACAAATGCACCTCTAAAGGCAGCTTTTTTTGTATGGACAACCACTTTGGGAAAGATTCTTACTATAGATAACCTAAGAAAACATGTCATTATAGCTATGAATTGGTGTTATATGTGTAAGAAGAGCGGTGAGTCCGCTGACCATCTATTACTACATTGTGAGATTGCCATGACCTTGTGGTCCGAAGTCTTAGCACGAGTGGGATTAGCGTGGGTGATGCCGGAAAGGGTATGTGATTTTTTAGCCTCGTGGAGAGGTATTAGGGGCAACTCCCAAATTGCATCCATATGGAAGATGTTACCTATTTGTCTATAGTGATGCATTTGGAGGGAGCGGAACGCAATATGCTTTGAAGATCAAGAGAGATCAATGGAAGAGCTTAGAATTTTATTTTTCAATACTTTATTCCATTGGTCGATTGTAATTGATTTTCATGGCAAATATTTTCACGATTTCCTTGTATCTCTAAACTAGACATAAACTTGCTCATGTATATGTCCCGTATACTTGGGCATTTTTGTCTCTCTTTTGATCTATAAAAATTTGTTTACCGATCAAAAAAAAAAGATATGAATGTTTACTGTATACCACTTTTTGGCAGTGAGATCGGTGGCTACTCCTGCAGAAGGTGTTGCTGTCTTCGATGACATGGTTTCTGGGACTGAGAGAAAGTATTACATGCTTGGTGGCAAGGGAGGTGTAGGGAAGACAAGTTGTGCTGCCTCACTTGCAGTAAAATTTGCTAACAGTGGGCACCCCACTCTTGTGGTTTCCACTGATCCTGCACATTCCTTGAGTGATTCCTTTGCACAGGTGGAAAAGATTTTTTTTTTTTTTCTTGTTCTGCATTTAAGTATCTGCTAGCCAAGTAATCACTGAACTAATTGCATTGAGTTAGCATGCATCTATTATTTTACCCAGGACTTGGCTGGTGGAACATTGGTACCAGTTGAAGGTCCCGATGCCCCGTTGTTTGCTCTTGAGGTATACTGAAGCTTCCTGTATGTGTATCTTCCCTCTCTCACCCCCCTTGTTTATTATAAAACTTACTTTTGCTAGTATTTGTGGTGATGGTTTTGTTGTCACGTGTACTTAGTTAAATTAATTGGTTTAATTACAGATAAACCCTGAAAATGCTAGGGAAGAGTTCCGCAGTGCAGCTCAGAGAAATGGTGGAACTGGGGTAAAAGATTTCATGGATGGTATGGGCCTTGGAATGCTTGCAGAACAGGTGAAGCTCTATCTAGAGTTCTCGAGATTTTAACTTACATCAGTAGTTATCTTCCCCTGATAGAACTAGTAAAACAATACACCATGGATGTTCTCTATAGTTGAGCCTTTATCACAGCTAGAAATAACATGAGAATTTCATTTAACCAGAATTGAATTTAGTGGTTGTTCCTTGGTTTAATTTCTCTCTATTTGGTTAACTGACTAAGGTATCGTTTGGATTCGAAGATGAGTTGAGATGAGTTGAGATGGGTTGTGAATAGTAGTGAGATGAGTTGTAAATAGTAGTGAGATTTGTGAGTTAAAGTTGATGAATAATAATGAATAATAGTGAGATGAGTTAAGATGAGTTGAAATGAGTTGAGATGATTTGCGAATACAAACTGGGCCTAAGTGGTCTGTTGCATGCACATGCACACAAATAGACATGTTCACTTATGGTGCAAAAAGAGATTGGGTCTGAGCCACGAGGAAATTGGAAAAGTAATTTTTTCCTTCATAAATTTCTTTCAATCAGTTTTGGATGTATCCATCCTTAAGATGAATATATATATATATATATATATATATATATATATATAAGGAAAAGGAAAGAGAAAAATAAAGAAAGCGGAAAGTTTGTAAATCTGAGTGTATTTATTTCTGTGTTAACCCAGCCTTCGTCTCTTTGATTGAGATATTTTTTAACTGATGAAGTTAGGAGAGTTAAAACTAGGAGAGCTACTAGACACACCACCTCCTGGTTTGGATGAAGCTATTGCAATATCCAAGGTGCGTATTATATGCTATTCTTATTTTGCTTGGCTGTTTGCTCATTACATCTTTTTGGTTCCTTGCTTACTTGCTAACTACAAATCTGCCAGGTGATGCAATTTCTGGAATCACAAGAATATGGCATGTTTACTCGTATAGTATTTGATACTGCACCCACGGTGAGCACATAGCTATATTCTGTCACTTACTTTTTTAGATCATCCATTAAACTTGATGTCTTTCTCAGGGTCACACTTTGCGACTTTTGTCCTTGCCAGACTTCCTGGATGCATCTATAGGCAAGATATTGAAGGTAGGAACGTGAATGAAGTGTAAGGAAAATAAACAGAAATATTTTTTTTCCATGGAAAATTTAATACATGACATGACTATAAAAGTCAGAATTATCACAATGGGCAGAGAATGTAAACTTGCTGTGTCTTAGGCTTCTAGCAGAACAAATGATGTCCACAATGTTTTGGTACATAATTCCAGTATTCTTTTCTGGCGATTTTGACCTGTCATAAAAATTTCGATAATCAACTGTATTGCTTGACCAAGGATGGTTTCTGCCTCTTGCTGCGAACACAAAGCGACTAAACGACTTGTTTTCAGATCTTATAGCTTTTGATAAGATATTTTTAAACCAAGCGATTGCTATGTATTATTTCCACATGCATTTTTTTACTGGTAGGTAGGCCACACTTTAAACAATAATGTTCTTGCATCACTTTAAATTAAAATGAAATACACAGTGTTTGTATGGGTGTTTCCCATTTTAACTGTTTTTTTTTTAATTATTCACACTGGCTTTGGCAGCTTAAACAGAAAATAGCATCGGCCACCTCAGCCATCAAATCTGTTTTTGGGCAAGAAGAAACCCGGCAGGATACAGTAAGCCTGATTTACTAGGAATTGGTGTTATTCTCTCTTTTGATAGAGATTACAAAATATTCTAATTGGGCTTTAAAATACAGGCTGACAAATTAGAGCGTCTGCGGGAGAGGATGATAAAAGTGCGGGAGCTTTTTCGTGACACAGATTCAACCGAGTTTGTCATCGTAACAATCCCCACGGTAAAAATGCTAGAAGTACTTTCATGCTAGTTTGTTATGTCATCTAAATGGTATTTTGCTTCGTTTTGTACTTCCATTTGGTTTGAGTTTTGCTAAAGCGAAACTCAAGTAATGTTGGTTTACATAATTGTAGGATAGGCTGATAGCTGGTTGGCTGTTTATTTTATTTTAATTTTTTTCCATAGGTAATGGCGGTTAGTGAGTCGTCTAGGTTGCATGCCTCTTTGAAGAAGGAGAATGTTCCTGTAAAGAGGCTTATTGTTAATCAGATTCTTCCTCCGTCTACCTCAGACTGCAAATTCTGTGCTATGAAAAGGAAGGTAGTCATCAGTACCCTGTCCCATTGGTTGCGCTTATATTCTTTCAGTTCAGGATGAGTTGAGCGTAACTCTTATATAATGTGTCTAGTAATCTGTTTAATGCGAGAACTATCCAAACTGTGAACATTTGTTATTAGTATTACAATATTTGCAGGCCTAGGTGTGCAAGCTCCGTCACTTCCTTTGAAAAAAATGGATAAATTTGGGATCCACATTAAAAATTTATTTATTTAATGGTAGACCCCACTTTTTTTCAAAGAGTGTGCGTGAGGCTTGTACACTTTAAGACTATATCTAGCATTACTCGAGGTGGGAATGGAAAGAAAAATTATAGATGTTCCTTTTCAAATATTTCAGGATCAGATGCGTGCTCTTGATATAATTCAAGGTGATCCAGAACTCTCCCACTTGACTTTGATCCAGGCACCTCTGGTTGATATGGAGATTAGAGGTGTTCCAGCTCTCAGATTTTTGGGAGATATTATTTGGAAGTGACCATATAAACAATTTAGGTAACCTTTTCTCTGATCTTTTTGGTAGCTTTTCATATCGGAGAACCAACTTATGATCTTATCCTTTTGGATTGAGGAGAACCACATTTCAGTGAACTGAAACTTGGGATGCTTCTTCCCCCGCAGGGAAACTGAACCACTGGGGGATACTTATGGCCAGCTGCAATGCCAAGCACGGTTTATCACTTGGTAAGTTCATGAGTCAAGTATCTAAGCTCAGTGTAATGCCCCAAATTTTGAGTTTTGAGATGCTTGAAAACCGGGTGCTTCGCTGCCCCGAGTATAGTTTTGGGTGGGTCCCACAATTCTTCTTGGGCCCCAAATCTTTGTTATATTTTTATTTTCTTATAGCCTTTGAGGTTGGTAATGCTTGCACATATCCTCAAAACTCGTAACACACACACCAAACTGATTTATTTACTTACTATAATGGGGACTAAAATCAGTTATACGAAATGCATTATTAATCTCAAACAAATCATTGTCAATCCATCCGTTTGGATTCCAGAACATGCCGGAGACGGTGAAAATTCCCACCAGACATAGCCATCAGGACCTTCCTTGCCCATTATACCATGTTGGTAACGTGTTTGGCGCTCTCTCTACCAACGCTATTGGACGTCCCTTCCAACTCTTTTTGAGTTTTTGTTATTTTGTGCTTAATTGGAGGTCAATAGATTTTTGAGTGTTAGGTTCTCTATCTAAAACATGGAATACTTGAAGTGTGGATCAAGGAACATGTTAACGAATTTGCAGAGCTTGTTTGTTACCCATTAATAAGCAACAACAATAGGATAATTGTGTTTCCTTTCTCGACAAAAATAAGATTTTCGTCCCAGATTGTGCTTAATCCCATATAATCTCAGCAATGAATTAAAAGTATATTAATCTTCTAAAAAACATTTGTACATCACAATGGGGGTATGG
Organism: Juglans microcarpa x Juglans regia; assembly: GCF_004785595.1. Taxonomy (NCBI): domain Eukaryota; kingdom Viridiplantae; phylum Streptophyta; class Magnoliopsida; order Fagales; family Juglandaceae; genus Juglans; species Juglans microcarpa x Juglans regia. Next base: position 27,892,538 of record NC_054595.1, read on the forward strand.
TCACTCTTTTATTTTTTTAAAAAAAACATATGTACATCGCAATAAAGCTACCAGAAAATAATGATGATGATGATGATGATGATGATGATGATAATCAAGTTCTGATTAATTTTTTCTATATTTAACAGATGAAATGAAATATAAGAATTTGACATGCCAACATTCCTTAGATTTTATTTATTAAATAATGTAAAACTGATTTACATGCGGGGATTCTAAAGGATTCTTGACATACGTCTCTTATTAATCAAGGCTTCAGAAGAACATGCTGTTAGTTGGGCGAGAAGTAATTTGGTTAAAGAGTTTTTACACGACGCCAACCAACTCCCCCACCACCTCCCGAAACTTGTTTGCAATAATCTTCACAGGCTTTTCCACATGCCTCAAGGGTTGCGCCTTTTTCCCTCATGCATACAGGCATGCACTCCTTGGCACATTCAGATAGCGCATCACTCACACTTGCACACGCCATTACAACCAGCATCGAGATGAGGAGCACGGCCGGGGTTTTCTTTGTGGCCATCTTACCTGTTATTTTCCTTCCTTTCTTTTTTTCCCTCAAAAGAAAAATAGAATGGGATAGGGAGAAGAAATAAATTTGTAGTATTTTTTAGGTTCTATATAAAGAGTATTCGGTTACACCCATGGCCAAAAATAGAAATGGTTTGGAGCAAAACACGGAGTAATGTGGTGACGACAAGGGATGGATGTTTTAAGTGTTTTCTAAATAAAGGTCATGATATAGGGAATACTCTTTGCCTGAGGAGAGCTTGCCCATTAATCGAGTACTTGTGGTCCTGTTATTTTTATTATTATTTTGGGAACATTGGTGACATCGAACCTTCCGCTTACGAGCAGATGACATAACTGCTAATATTGCAAGATTTATTTTGCAGCTTCCATCCTCCTTTAGTATCAAAAAGAAAAAGGGCAGAATTCCAGACATCAAACCTAAATATCTGAGTAAAATATCCCGACGAAATTGACCACAGTATGTATAAAGACCAAAGAACAGCATAAGTGCAAAGTAGCGGAATAGGGCCAGATTTATATAGAAAAGTATCAAACTCAGCAGAATTTAGTAGCGTGATGGAAAAATCCCACAAATAACTCGGTACTTAATTGTGGATAATAACCACAAACAAATTTAACGTTTAAAACAAACTAGACTACTTCACCGGATACATGGCTTCAGAAGGCTATAAAAGCATCCTGTCGTAATAACCTTTGGAGGTAATTAATTACTTAAGGAATTTGAACCAACCACAAAATGCAAAAGGATAAGGTGCCGCATGCTGCTGCTATAAATGAGCTTAGCTGAAATCAGGCTTTTCCGGATAAGTGCAGCCTGACCTTTGGATTATAACATTCGCTGCATAGCAACCAGCTCTAACACATTCTTCAATTGGCTTCTCCAGTACCAGCTGCGACAAAAATCCCCCAACAAATGCATCCCCTGCCACAGAAAGAGAAATTATGTATGTAAAGCCATGAAGATGTCAAAAACTCAATAGGTTCCCCCCCCCCCCCCCCCCCCCCCCCCCCCCCCCCCCCCCCCATATGAGTCCCAGACCAGTATCCCTTACCACATTCAGAAATTTAAATTATAATATCAATGTAATTAAAGAACTCAAACCTACAGTACTAAGTTTTTTTTTTTTATGGTCTTTTCAAAGTTCCACCTTCAGAGTTTCACAAAAAAGAAAATAATAAGGCAGAAGAGCATGATGCCAACTAACATCATCTATTTTGAATTTCTATGGAAAAAAGTCACCAATTTGTCAGATTAAATAACCAAGCTCAAATAGAGCAAATACCTGCTCCATTGGTATCAACCAGCTTCTCCTTGGGTAGCCTGATCACAGGAAATAATTTCACCTTCCCATCCTCAGCAACTACAACAGGATCAGCACCTTGAGTGATAACAGTAATCCTCTTGTGTGTTCCTGATGCCTTTTGTAACTGGGAAATCTTTATAGCAATCTCCTCGACATTATCATTCTGATTATAAAAAATACAAGAATGAGGTAACTTGTTGGGGGATTATATAAGTAAAGTTCACAGCTTTGCAGCCAAACACCCAATGATGATTACCTCCCAGCCATGAACCTTTGAGAAGGTTCTTGCTTCTGTCTCATTTCCAAAAACATAATCTACATAACTGTACCCAAAAAGCATGTCAGTCTCAACCATAACAACATCATGAATAGGGGAAAGGGCAGAGTGAAACTCACGGCAAAGCTTGCAGTTGCACATCCTTGAAAAACTCACAGATGAATGGGGCTGAAAGGTTCATCAGAAACACCTGCAAACATTAAGAGGTTAACTGGAGCAACTGCAAAATAATACTTAGAAAATGAAAATCTAAATACATTAGCGGTACCTTGTTGGTGGCAGTTGCATGTTTGCCAACTAGTTGAATGGACTCGGGGGACACGGTAAGGAAAAAGCCAGCAATATAGATGTATTTTGCTTTCTCCACTGTTCAAATGGGGGATTATAAAAGGTGAGTTTGAGATGGCTAGACACTATGCAAAGAGGTGAAGGAAGAGATAGCAGGGAAGAAGTACCAAGTGACCAAATTTCTGGTCGCTTCAAGTGGTCAGATTTGTAACAATTTGCGGCTGACAAGTTAGCAATAAGTGACCTGGATCACAAGACATTTTTTTTTATAAGTAAAAATTTATTAATATTAATAGACCTGCATCGCAATACATTCAATCCAGCAAAATTCAACCTACAACAAAATGAGCAGAAATCAAACAGATGAAAAGCTGGTGCCTGTATTACAACATACTACAGCCAATTTAAGCTTGATGGGATCCATGAGTTTGGAACGAAAATGCAGGACATGGCCTAATCATATAGGCTAGAAGATGACAAAAATATCAATGAGGATAGCCCTGCATACAGATTGTAGATTATTTGGAGGACAATAAATTATCTAGTATTTGATTCATGCAAGCAGAAACACCACAATAGGCTCTCCCGGAAACATGACCGAACAAACTCTTCCAGAACAGCTGCCGCCCCACAAGGAGTTGCAGTGACATGCCAAGCACTAAAGTAATGATAACTGAAGACTGACTACAAAAAGATGAGCATGATCCCTAAAAAGTTTTAGGAATTATCTGGCAGCAGAGAAGCATCTGCTTGGACTTGAATAACCAATCAATTACATTACTATATCTGGATATTAATAATATAACATATTCAAAAGATCCATGTCATTTATAAATGAAACAGAAGAATGAAAGGAATACAATCATGCTGAAAAACAACTATACAATCATCACTGAGAAGATTTATTTTTTTTATCCGCACCAGGTGTCTAGAATAAAACCCCAACTAATCTTGTGGGTGCACATGCCCTCGGCAAAGAGTTTTCCAGAAGTGCACCTTGGATAATTCAAGGGGAAATTCCCCAAGTCTGCTAGCCCCAAGAAATTATTTGCACCCAAGGGTTAGACCTACAAGGAGCAACCACCAAGACAAAGGCTCTTACCACTTGAGCCTGAGAAGAATTTTTTACCATAGGCTAAATATATATTTCAAGTTTCAATGGGAAACGAAAATTATAAACAAGGTTCTAACTTATAAAAAAAAATTATAAACAAGGTCCTTGAAAGATTGTTAGATTCCATGACAAGGCTAACAGCACAAACAACCAAAACTAAGCAAACAATATGCAAATGTCCATTGTTACTGTGGCTAATGGTTCCTAAAAGATCATTGTACAATTGGTTGATGAGCAGAAGAACCAACTTCTATGCAAAAATTGCACAGGGAATTAAAGATGCATAAAAGGAAACAAGTGGAAAATTAGAGCATCCGGCAAAATCAAGCATGAAAGGAATTAAGAGTGGGCAAGACTTAGAACTGACCTCTCACCACCAACTACACAAACAGCACATGTTCCTGTTGGTGTTGATTCATCCTCATAATAATTTACCTGATTACATTAATCGACCTCCTTGAGACAAGAATGTGAAAATCCAGCAGAGAGAGGGGGAGGTCCAAGATGTAGAGAACTCACATTAACACCAGCTAGTTTTGAGTTACTTTTCATCTGCTCTCCGAACTTGTCTTTTCCAATGGAACCGATGTAACTGGTTGCACCAGGAATTTGAAGCATCCACTGGAAGACACAGAAAAAGGGGGAAAAGCAAGAAGTTTCATATAATAAAAATTTAGTTAAAAAAGTAAAATATCCTATCTTATAGAATGGAGACAGACCTGGGCAACTCTGATTGAATTTTGTGTAGCACCTAAGGTGGCACAAAACGTAAAGCTCATTACTCATTAGAGAACCAATCATGAAAAAAAAAAGATAGATAAAGGGATCATTATATGGTAATTTCATTCAGCAATATCAAAGATGACACCATCAGAGATTCAAATCATAAATTAATCAAATTACCCCCGGCAATATACTCCACATTATACTTGGAAGCCATTTCTTCGTACCTTCAAATATTTACGAAAAAAAATTGGTTCAGTTTATGTGGCATTTCAACAGTTAGCAAAGGCAGTAACAGATAATCATCCTACAGTTGGATGTGACATCACAAAGAATGTTAGACAATGTTGCACATAATACAGGAAACAAAATATCATTCCCCATATTGGACAAATCCATAGCCTATCATATTAATTTTTGGGAGGTAAAAAAAAGGTTGGTATGAATATATTGGGGGCCATTCAGGGCAGAGGAAATTGTAGTGTTTATAAAATGAATAAAATAAAATAAAGAAGAACCTAGAAACAGACACGCATGCACAAGTGCATATACATTTTTATTTTCTTGTATATACGCACTTGTTTGTGTGTGTGTATCAATGAATGAAACAGAATACAAAAGAAACTTACATGGGCAAGTGCTTGTCCTCGGCAAGAATAGCATTGTTCAACTTGATGTCATACCTGTTAAAAAAACAAATAACCAATTAGTTACAAATACCAAAATACAACTACAATATACTATCATAAATGAGCAAAATATTGAAGAAACAAAAATGTAAAGTAAGCATGCCAACACAAAATATCAACTGCATATATTCTTGCAGCTTCAAATAATATCAGGGTGTGTGTGTTCTTGTAGATATTTTTAAACTCTAAACAAATGCAAGCATTAAAGCAATCTTCAACTAAAGTGACCTGCAAAATACGGAGCAATATCTTGAATTGTTTTGAAATGCACTTTCCGTCAATACAGATCCTTGCTTGGTAACTTTATTATAGGGAAACGGTTTCAACTCAGACTTGGTTTCCGAATTCCGGGAATGAAAATAAATCAAGAAAAAATTCTGATTCGTATTATATTTTATTTGCTTTCTCATTTTCGGGAAACAAATGCAATGGAGATATGAAATACCATGATTTATTTGTTTTTCCTTCGTTTTTTTAAGCATACAAACGTGGGGAGACGGCATTGGATATTAGGGGAAAAACGAACAGAGATGTCACTACAACCAAATCCATAATTAAAGCAATCAGATCTACACCGTTCTGCCCTGTTCAAGCCAATATCAATGAACGCTTGGGGACGAGAATCACAGCGCCGGAATGAACTACGATGATTTCATTGTTTTTGTCCGTCTTTCTTAGCACACAAACGCGGCAAAACCGCATTGAACATAGAGGAAACAAAGGAACAGATGTCACTATAACCAAATCCAGAATTAAAGCAATCAGATCTACGCCGTTCTGGCCTATTCAGGCAAGTATCATTGAACATTCTAGGACGAGAATCACATAATATACGATCAGAGTACCATAAGAACCGCTTTTTTTAATGAGATCAGTAAGAAACCGGGCGCATCATACAAATCGCTCTTTCTTCGATTGAAACAAACGTGTCATTTCTTAGGATCTCACATTTCACGTTATATTTTTATATTCTGTGTTGTGAAATATGCGTTTCGCTTTTCCTACATATTACGGGAAACCAAACGGAGGGTTGAGAATTAGATTTGGTAGAATTGAGAGAGATGGGACTTACTTTTCCAGGAAACTCTCGTCCACGACAGCTGAAATGTCAAGAAGGGGATTTCCCATTCCCAGTAGAATTCCCTCGTGCGCCATCGAACCAGACTTTGATTGTTTTCAGAGAGCGAGCGCGAAAGCGAGAGAGTGAGAGACAAGGGGGGGGGGGGAGCTGAGTTAGGTTTTGAGTGGGTATTTATAGTAACGTTACTTGAGGAATTCGTAGGGTGAGATGGCTCTGTTGTCACCAACCTTGTCACCAACCCCACCCCCGCTCTGAACGTTGCAGCAAGTATTAAGGCTGCGTTTGGTAATCACTCCGATATTATTTCATATTTTATTATTATTATTTACTTATTTTTACTTACTATACATTATTATTTAATATTTTATTTTTATTTATCATTTTTATTTTTATTTACAGATAACTTCTCAGCCCAAATCTAGCAGACAACTAAAATGGTTTATACCACGTATCAATTCATACAACATAATAAAGATTTAAATCTTGATATAATTCTTCTTATAAATTATCTCATTATCTATATAAATGGTATGTAATATAAAGATATTTAAATAAAATTATTTTTTAAAAAAATAATTGGCCTTTGCAAAACTTTATTATTAAAAAATTTACAAACTTAAGTGATTTAGGACTTTTTTAGACACTCAAAATATATTAAAATTTTATAAATAATAGTGAAATTATTTGAGATAAAATATTTTATTGAATTTTGAAAAATGAAAGAGAGAAAGTTGGATAATATATTATAAAGTTAAAAAAATTATTTTTATTTTAAAGTTTGTGAAAGTTAGATTGATTTTTATATTTTATTTTGAAATTTGTAAAAGTTGTATTGATTTTTATATTTAGATAATAATTAGGTAATGATTAAATTAAAACATTAAAGATTTAAAATTAAAATATATTTTATACTTGAATGATGTTTGAAAATAAATTATGAGAAGTTTAGAGAATTTTAAAAATTCTTTATCTCATCTCGTGTTATAAATCGCTTTAGAGTATTTATAAAATTTTATAACTTTTTTAATAAAATAAATTAGACGTATTATATTAAATTACGGAAATCTACGTGTAAACCTGCATCACTTAATAAAGTTTTCTTCAACGTTTAATTATTTTGAAGTGAAAATTAATATCGAAACTCGAATCTATCACTTTTGCCATATGAAAAGAAATAAATATATATATAACAATAAAATTATTATATACCATGTTCTCATTCACTCCTATCTCGATGTAGTGACAAGATATTAATTAATAACCTTCATATATAATAATTGAAAAAATAATAATAGAAAATGTAACTTCAGCAAATAAATAAATATAATATACAAGATAATTCATAAACTGGGCGATGGACTTGAGAGATCTTTCATTGGACTTATCAAAAGGTAAATAACACAAAGCCTTCTTCAGCGTAGGGATTAGGAAAGTAGCAAAGGATTAGTTAAATTTATAGACTAATTAAACTGGTTGAGAGTATATATTTGCTAATTCCATAATTTATTTTAGTCTAACGTTTCTACTAATTAAAAGACAGATGTAGTGTGATTTTAATAGATATATGAAATAAAGAAGTCGAGAGGGAAAGCCCAAAGATTGATTTTTCATATCTTTAGACTTTTGTTAAGAGTTTAAAAATAAATGAGCAGTATTTTTTTATAAACTGTAATTGATGTAACATATTTTAAATAATTTTACAAGTTAAATATTTAAAAATTAATGCATCGATTAATATGATTTAAAATAAAAAACTTATAATGAAAAACAGTATTTTTCGTAAATAAATTAATGAAATAGAATGATTATTTAACAATAAGTAATATTAAATTAATTAGTAATTTTCGCCTAAAATAAACTTGTGATGATAGTTTTGTGGCAAATAATTGGCCTTATTTATTAACTGATCTCATCTCATTCTATCTTATATAATTATTATAATTTTCTTAAATTTTTATATAAAATAATAATAATAATTTAATTTTTTAAAATTTTAAAATAAAAATAATATTAAAAATATCTATTTTAATAATATTTTATTTTATTTTTAACTTTAATTCCAACCTTCCATCACATATACGAAAATAAACAAGGCCTTGGTAACCAACCGACCCATATCTCAATACATATTTTATTTATTACTTATTTTGTCTTTACATAACGCAGATCGTCTCGAAAAGTTTATAATTTATTAAGCTTTATTAAAATCAGATGATGGGTCACTGTATTAGTGGCTTATTGTACCTGGCCCATTTTTTCTAAAGAAAATCTACTATGACGTCAAAATCTTATCGTTGGATTTGATAATTTGAATTTTTTTTTTTTTTTTGTTATCGAAAGAGGAAGAAAGTAATTTAAAATATATTGATGTATTTTTTTATTTTTTTAAAAATATTTAAATATATTAAAAAATAAAAAAAATTAATTTTCCAACTAACGGTAAAGCACCGCTCTTTTCTAAAGCAAGACTAATTTTGTCTCAAGATTGTCCTTCCAATCAAATCAGTTTCGGTAATAACAGCAAATTACTGTCCAAGGGATTTAAATGAATATCAATAAATACAGTAAAATTGAATTTATATTACCATCTCTGTCTTATTAAATTTTAGAGAATTGATAGAACTACCGTATTTTTGTACACATATTTTATATCAATTTTTTAATTTATTTTACTTAATAATTAATGAAGTATTTTTTAATAAGTTTGTAAATTTTATTTTATTATAAAATTTTAAAATGATTTAAAAAATATTTGAAGAAAAAAGAAAAAAAATTCACTGTTCGATACCCATTTAGTACCAAACATTCGATCGGAGTAAAATTTTAAGTATAGAAAAAAAAATTTTGATAAAATTTGTCGAAAAATAAAGTGAAACTTGGTATGGCCTAGTGTAGGGTTGAAAACCGACCCTGACCAAAACTGTACCGATATGTTTTTCAAGGGCAATATTGACCGAAATCGATTGATGAATTTCAATTGATGAAGGGGGATAAAACTGGTAGGCATAGTTTCAGCCGGTTACCATTAGTTTATCGGTGATCTCGTTGGTTTACACTTCAGAAATCCATCAAACAATTTCACAACAAAATCAATACAAAAACTAGAAAAATTAAAAGAATCCTATCAACAAATCTCACAACAAAATCATTCTAAGAACCATATCAATAAACTTCAAATGAATCGAAGATGAAAGAATTTGAGAGAAAGAGCCGAAAGCTTGAATATTTGAAACAACACAAATGAATGAAGGGAGAGAGGGACCGCAATGGAAGAAAAACTCCATCAACAAATCTTAAATAGATCGATGACATTAGAGAAACTGAGAAAGAGAGAGATGAGAGGATCTAAAAGAAAGAGAGAACAACACGCTTAGGAGAAGGGAGCTCGGGGGGTCAGGGCTTCAGCCCTAACCCAAAATGACGTCGTTTGGTATATTAAACCAAACTGCATCGTTTCATATATATTTTTAAAAAAAAATATGTCTAAAACGACGTCATTTAAATCACCCAAATAAAACGGTATATTTGATATATATATATATATATATAACTAGTTCGGCGTCGGTTTCTTGTATTTACTACCGCCAGTCTACTAATTCTCTACCAGTTTTGACAGTCGGTTCCAGTCAATTCCTATACAACCCCATCCTAGTATAACCAACTATGCAGAGGGCTGGAAAAATAGGGGATTTTGGTATGTTTTTCACACGTGAAATTTATAGAACTTTTAAAATTTATTTGTTTATAAATACAACTGTTTTCATATATTTTAAAATTATTTTATTATTAATCGTTATTATTTATTATTTTTTACTATTATTTTATTATTATTCATATTTTGAGATATTCTCTTTATTCAAACCAGATGTAGTAGTTTGAGGTGAAGAAACTGTGTCACCAACTACTTGTGCAAGTATTCAATTTTTTCTGCTCACGATGGAGACAGTGGAGCTTCGAGGACCACGTATCGCAAGAGTTTGGTCATGGTGGGTTGATAACTTGATGTTGATATTGCCACGATTCCCATCAACAATAATGACCCCTTTCCACACTTTTTTTTTTTAATAAAAACCCCTTTCCACACTTTAAATGGGTGTGTTCAGAGCTATTCAATTTTTTATACATTTTATTCAACGTGGTAAATGTTACGGTAATACACTATATAAAATTAAGGTTATATTTAGATATTAAATTGAATTTAATTAAATTGAATTTTTTTAATAGTAATAAATTGAATAATAGAAATAATTAAATGAGATGTATCTAAATTGAGTTTAAAATATATTTAGATGTTAAGATGAGTTTAATATTTTTTATGAAAAATTGAAAAAGAGTATAGATCTCACGCATAAAGATGTTTTAAGTTGAAAAAAAATTTTTATGAGTTTAATATTTTTAAGAAGGTTTTAACTTGAAATGAATTTAATAATTTAAGAATTATATGGTTGAATATTAGATTCAGTTTAAAATTAAATTAAATTTAATTAAATTAAAAAACTAAATGCAGCCTAAAAGTAAACTAAGCGAGGCTGTCAGGGTCAAAAGTCTTTTCAACGTGCCAAATGAGTCTTTATTTTTTATTTTTTCAAAAGGCTGTAGATTTGCATTAATTCATTTTGATCATGCAATTGTTTCAATCTTACGGACACGTGGGACTTTGCGTGATTATACGTGATTATAAATGAGAGGTTTTATTTACCATATGTCGTAAGGAAGTTGGTGTATTTGAAGTTGATGATATAGAAATTATGGCTCATTTCGAAGTTTGCAGATACTTTTGAATATGGTTTTTTCTGATTTAATACTAGAAGGGGATTCATTGGTGGTTATGGATGCTATTCGAGCAAGAGGTGATCCTTTTTTAAATCAGAATTATTTTGCTGTACAAATTCAGCTTATCTTTCATAGGTTCATGGCTTATGAAGTGACTCATGTTGGACGACAGGAAAATGAAGCAGCACATTTGTTGGCACAACATGTCCGACTCATCGACGACACTGTGCAATGGCATCAATGTCCAGATTTTCTCCTTTCTCTAGTCTTGTTAAATGTTGAGTCGTTGAGATGTAATGTATTGCTTGTATATATGTATACATTTTTATTGTGAATGGAGCACTTGATATTATCAATAAATAAAAAAATAAATAAAATCTATAAGGGTGTTAAGTCATCATTACATGAAAAATGACATTTTACCACTAGTTATTTCTAGCAAAATGATTATTTTTAGTTAAAATGAATATGTTTTCGTCGTAAAATAATAGTCACAAATATCCATTTTTCTTGTAGTGTGTGCCCGTAAATCTCCTCCTCTAGGTGGTTCTCACAAATTCAATCTTTAAAATAGAATCGTTGTAAATAAGGTGGTTTAGGAATTGCTATTGTGGTTCGTTAAATATTGATTATGCTTTTAAAGGTACGTAATCTCGGTCACACCAGTTATGGGGACATCACACACTCTTTTGATGATTCTCTTATAGTTATTTCCTCTTAATTTTTGAACTCGTGTACTAATATTTTTGCAAAATTATTAGCTTGAAGATGGATCTCACTTTATGCTATAAGTTTAGAGTTTTCGATCTATGGTGGAAGTTGACTCCCTTCTACTAGTTAATGGATTCAATAATGATTATCAACCCCCTTGACATTCATGTCTGGAGAGAAGATAACGCCTCCCTGATAGTCTTACTTGTCATGGAGCATTGGGTAAGAGGGTTGGTGTCTCTTCCCCTATAGAATTACCTCTTTTTGTTGTGAATCGTGCCGTTATCTCTAGTTTTCGGTATCAAGATTTTGCACTATTCTATGCTTTTGTCCATATTGTATATTTATAATCACGACTAACACATGTTCGGTAGTGCGCTTTCGCTTTCTCATCGTCTTTCATAACAATTTCCCACAAGAGACGTCGCCATGGCGCAGGCGTACATCCTCTAATTGTCAATCAAGATAGAATACTCATCTTCCCAGAAATACATGCATGCATGTTTGTCGAAAGATGGTAGTGGTCCTTGGAATCATTCTAAAGATACAATTGCCTTCAAGAAAAAGGAGTGGGAAAATATCATCAGGGCGAGCTTGTTCAGGCCATGGAAGACCTTGTGCTAAGGCAAGAGCACTATCTACTCTGCCGCTGAAATATAAGACTCCCGCACGTAGAGGTGCACTTGCAGCAGAACCAAAAGTAGTTGGTCTCTATTGCATTCCTCTGTTCAACTGAACTTGTAAGTACAAACAAAGATTATTATATATTAAATTAAAGAAAAAAACCCCTAGCAATGAGAGACAGTTTGGCAGTACATATATAGCAGGTACATTGATCCTGGTAAAAACAAACTATACTATAAAAAAAAAAAAAAAAAAAAAAAAAAAAAAAAAAAAAAAACCAAATGAGAGAAACAAATTTTAGTGTAACGAACCGGAACAGATCTTAATTAACATATAGGAAGAGGAGCGCCGTTCCACTCCTTGAGACAATCCAGCATCGGGTCAATCAACTTCCCAGCACACATTGCCGAGAACACCTTGTCAAATTCTTCACCTGGCGATCGAATCTTCTCGCCTGTTAGCAAATCCGTTCCCAGTTCTTCTCTCACAAACTTGTATAATGGGTAGGACCTGCAGCCCTTGATCTGGTTCGGAATTGCCGCTTTTCCATTCTCGACTTCGGCCCTGGCACTCTCTATTTCTTTGGGCAATAGCAGCTTGAGCTCCTCCTCGAAGGCACCAATCTTTTGGAAAATGGAAGTGCTCAAGTTCCTCTCTTTCTCACCGTTGTTCAACGCGTGCTCGACGAGGACTTGCCTTAGTTTCTGCATTAATGGATAGGTTGCGCTGCAGGCGTCGTCTGCGTAAGCGAAAACGTACTCTCGGTCGACAACTTTGAGCAGGTCTTTTTCACAGAACCTGGACGGGTGAAGTTCACCATTGGAGCCCATGGTTAGGACTCTCTTGGCCACTTGACTGACTGTGTTCTTGACAGTGTTCTTCAAGTTCTCCTCCAAATGCCTCAGATCAATGGCTTGGCATAATGCAACTAAGAAATTGGTTGACATGAGCTTCAATATGTCCACGGCCTCAGCTGTTTTTCTCGAGGAAATCAACCCCAGGGAGTTAACATCTTGATTATGTTGCTCGGCACTTTGGACATGGTTGGTGACGGGATTGGCCAAGAATTGAAGTTCTGAGCAGTAAGACGCCATAGTAATTTCTGCGCCTTTGAATCCATAATCCAAGCTTGGATTCCTACTTGCGGTGAGATTCGAAGGCAACCCATTGTTGTAAAAATCATTGACAAGCTCAGAAAACTGAGCAAACATTAGCTTCCCGATTGCGGCAATGGCTAGGCGGGTGTTATCCATCGAAACACCAATTGGGGTCCCCTGGAAATTCCCACCGTGCAGGGCCTTATTCCTCGAAACATCAATCAGAGGGTTATCGTTCACAGAGTTTATCTCCCTCTCAATCATTTTGGTCGCTGTTCTGATCACTTCAATTTGTGGTCCTAGCCATTGGGGAGAGGTTCGGAGGGCGTATCGGTCTTGTTTGGGCTTCTGAAGGGGATCGATCTCATGCAACTTTTGAGCTGCTTTAACATAAGCACTTCCATCTAAAATGTGTTCCATGATAGCTGCTGCCTCAATCTGGCCAGGGTGGTGCTTCAATTTATGTGTCAAGTGGTCTGTAAATTCAGGCTTTCCTTGCATGACTTCGGCAAAAATTGCCGACAAGATTTCCGAGAGAATTGCTTGGATGTTGGCTTCAAAAAGTACCATGGAAGCTAGGCCGGACCCGACTGCAGTGCCATTCACTAGTGCTAGACCTTCTTTGGGTTGTAACTCAAAAAACCCACCATTGATCCCAGCTACTTGGAAGGCCTTGGTGGCGTCCAGGGATTCTCCATTGGGTCCCACGGCCTTGGAATTGGGCCTGCCAATCAAAAGTCCGGCGATGTAAGATAGAGGAACCAGGTCGCCCGATGCAGAGATTGTTCCCCGGAGTGGTAAGCATGGTGTAATATTGTGGTTCAGTAACTTGGTGATGGCTTCCATTATCTCAAATCTGATGCCCGAGTAACCTTGGAGGAGGGTGTTTATCCTGACCAGCATCGCCGCCCTGGTCGCCGAGTGTGGTAACGTGTGGCAAGATTCTGTGTCATTGCCAAAGATTCCAGCATTCAAAAATCTGGTGCAAGGAAGTTCCATGAAAAATGTCAGCTAAGATTACACAAAGGCACATGAACATACTTGATTCCATGGATGCTAATAACAGATGAATCTTAAAAACTAATGCAAAAATTTAAACAGAAAAACAAATCGGGTGACAAAGTTTACATTTTTACTAAAAAAACTTCTACCAAAAATATCACAATCCAAGTGGACAGTGCCACGTCACAAATACGACAAACTGGATCGACGATCATTTGTTTGTAAGAAAAGTCTATCATGTTTCCATTTTTATATTTATACTCTCCGTACTATTCCCATTATCTGTGGTCAACAAAATCACAATTATATGTCCATTTTTATCTTTACTTAAAAAGCTAAATTCTTGTGGATGTTGGCACTTTGCCCACTACTACCTACCATACTCTTGCTGGCCAGCGATTAAGGTCTAATTTGAGTGTCAAAGTATTTTTAAGTATATTTTGAGAATATTTTTTTATTTTTTATTTATTATTATTCATTACTATTTAATATTCTATCATTATTATTTTACTACTATTAATAAAATACTTCAAAATATCTCAATACTCAAACGGAACCTAAATTTAAAAGTTAACAGTATCAATATCACTGTTAAGCCACTCCACCTCTAAAGGTTCTCTTTATCTAATTTTACTCATTTAAATTAAAAGTTTGACCAAAGAGGACAGATCAAAAGAAAAGCCGGCAACATGGACAAAAAAACAAACTGTGACAACAATATAAGACTTGTTTCGTGCACGAGTTGAACATGTCAACTCTCGGACGAAGTAGTTCATGTACTTGGAAATTCCGAAATTCTCCTCCTCGTCGTATAAAGAGCTCCAATCATTTCCTAATATAGTCCAAACCTTGTAACTTACGCCAACTCAAAATATCCAATCAAATCTGGGAAATTTTAAAAAATTGTATCTATTTTTACTGGCAATTTTCCTGCAAGATTTTAAGTTTTTTTTTTTTTTTTAATTCGAAGTTATATGCATGCTCTGTTTGTTGCGATACGTTAAAATGTAATTTTTTTTTTTATAAAGAAGATCAAATATATTTTTATTAAATTTATTTATAGACTTATCACTTTTCTACTAAGATATTTGAGATTTGCACCGTGAAAATACTAATTTTATTTTTTTTAAAAAATAACAGAGAGAAAAAAAAATCAAAGACTTTATATCTAGCTTTACTTCAATAATTATAATGGCGGGCTATCCTTCTCAAAGTGGTACCCACAGTCCATTGGGGGTACTTGGTCCATTCCAAAATGTTATTCAAGAGTGCTGATATTTTTTTTTTAAGAATAAATATATTTAACATCCTTAAATAATTGAGAATTGTATACTTTGATCTGAAAATTATTAAATTAATATATTCTACCCTCAAATTATCAAAACTTGAGATTTTACCTTTTACATTAAGATCTCACGTGGTCATAATTAAAGTACTATAAATAAATTAAAAAAAACATAAATTTTGTAATAGTTTGGATTCAAAATGTAGAAAACTCTAATAATTTGAAAATGCAAAGTTAAACTCTATTTTTCTTTTTACTGTCCTATATATATATATATATATATATTATATATTATATATATATATATATATACAGATATATATTTATGCGATATATATGTACCTACCCATCCTGAAATGGCAACAAATAAGCTTGGTGCCAAAGGGAAAGAAAAAAGGGTGATTAGTGCTGTCCTTTATGTTCCTTACCATATCCATATTTTTGGGCAAACGATTAATGAATTAATAATTCTGAAAAAAGAAAAAAAGG
Source organism: Juglans microcarpa x Juglans regia (assembly GCF_004785595.1). Taxonomy (NCBI): domain Eukaryota; kingdom Viridiplantae; phylum Streptophyta; class Magnoliopsida; order Fagales; family Juglandaceae; genus Juglans; species Juglans microcarpa x Juglans regia. The sequence continues at coordinate 27,908,529 of NC_054595.1, forward strand.
GTAAAGGTAGAATCGCGAACATTGTTCATGAGTAGTGTGGCCGTTATTCTAGCGTTTTAATTCAAGGAAAAACGTCGAACATGTGGCCCTCCATCCATTTATACGTATCTACGTACCACCTGGTTTATGCAAATTTCGGAGGGGCTTGATTATCGAGATCATATTAGAAATGAAAAATCTTCCAATTTCGCATACTAAATCGCACATCAATATTAAATATAAGATATTTTTAATTAGAAAACTAACTAATTAATTACAAGTAGATGCAGCACGTAATTAATCAGACAGTTAAGATATAATTTATAATCAATTAATTATTACCTGATAAGCTCCTTCTGAAGGGCACCACCCTGCTTGGTTCTCCTGTGAGAGGTTGCTCCAAAACCGGTGGTGACACCATAGCTGTCCGTGCCCTTGTTCATGCTGTCCATGACCCAGTCACTGCTGGCCTTGACCCCGGCTCGAGCTGCCTCCGACAGCTCCACCTTCACCCCAGTATCCTGGGTTGCAATAGCTGCAACCTGTGATATGGTCAGGGTCTTGCCCCCGAGCTGGACCACCGGCTTCCGGTACTCCTCCACCATGCGTTTCACCTCATCCAGATGACTACCCTTGAGTGACTCCGCAGCCGCGCCCCAGTTCAAAGGGTCAGTGTTTACGCAGAAGTTCACTGCAGTAGTACTACCGTTAACGTTGCCGTTGCCGTTGGCATTGCATGCTGCCATAGTTTCTTTCTTGGAGTGGGTTGTTTGGAGGGGAAAAATGCAAAGGAAAACTTGGAGCTCGCTCTTGAAATTAAGATCTAATAATATTGGTGCATGAGGAGACAAAAAATGGTGGTAGGAAATTTTCAAGCCGTAGGAAAGTGAAAATATTCCTGAGTTGGTTCACCAAAATTCGGGTTGTTTATATAGACGGGGGGGGCCTTGAGTGTTGTCACGTTTGGGTGGGTAGGCCGAAGGGTTAGTTGAAGATTGCACGTGGCCGTCGGATCATCGCGAAATTGGACGGGATAAAATGACGACACGTGGTGTAGTTATGTTCCAATGAGATGAAGAAGACCGAGGGGTTGGGTTTTACTCGTCAGGGATCAGAAGAATTGGGGATGAAAATGGAGGAAGGCGAGGCGTGGTTGGTGAGGAGAAATGACTCGTGAAAACCCGTGCGAGACCATATTGTGTCGTCTTTCAATTTCTCATTCTTCCTACCCTCTTATATATGTACGTACGGTAGCGATAACTTAAAAACATAAACATAAGACTAAGGAATTAGTTGATGGCCACCACATTAATTGACATCTTAATTAATTTGATTTTATTTTTCACTTTTTATTTTATTTTTTGGTTTTTATCGTAACATTGTAAGATTGTAATGGAATTCTTGTTTGACTCTTCTCATTTGGTTTCTTAGGTCCTGTTTGATTGTTAAACATATCTGATTTTAACTCAGTTCAGTCTAATTTTAAGTTAAGTTTAATATCTAATTACTAAACTTTCAAATTATTAAACTCATCTTAACTCAAAATCTATTTACACGTGAGACTCACAACCTTTTTCAATTTAATATTTTTTTACACGTGAGACTCACAACCTCTTTTTTTAACTTCTCATGAATATATCTAAATTCATTTTAACATCTAAACATACAAACTCATCTTAGGTAGATCCTATAAAACTCACTCTATCATCTCAACTAACTATTATTCATAAAGAATTCAACTCAGCTCAAAATCCAGACGCAGCTTAAATGCATCCTCACTTGATTGATCTTGTCCACTTAATTACATGTTTGATTTTTGTCCTCATTAATATCCATTCGTTAAGATGAGCAAAAATAAATCGTAATCATTTTGCGTAATCATTTTGGTGTAGTTTTGCCTTTGGTATTAGTTTGTTAGAAAATGACCTTTTTCTCTGTCTCTTTTTGAAAAATCAGCGGGCAAATATGCATGCAGTTGTATATTTTCACACGCTACGTCCAAATTTTGGCACCGAGCTTCAATTTGCTAGAAGTTGAACGTGTCTTGGTAAAAGTGCTTGCTTACCACAAAATATTACTTTCTTTCTATCATTCTATGTTGAGAACAGGTTCCCAGATGATTCTTTGGGCATTCGTGTATACGTGATCAAATTTATTAGATTCTTAATGCCTACCTGGCGAATGTCTTCGATCCATATGGATAGCTCATGCATGCGCAGCATGCTTGAGTTCCTGCTAATCTGTTGTATAAGGTTTAAATGGGTATTGGCAGCTAGAGAAGATAAAATATAGAAAAAATATATATATATATATTTACAGTCATAGAGTGTATAAATATCGCGTATTCATTTAAAAAAAAAAATAAATATGATATTCACATTAAAAAATAAAATTTTAATAGTGCATACCATTCTTTTTTAAAAAGATTGTGCGGCACTTGCACAACTTGTAACTGTATCAAACATTACTTAGAATATAATTTATGTGTGGATCTATAGATCATCGACACTAAAAAAATACTTAATTAATTGTGACTAGTTATTTATAACAAAAATGATTATTTTATACCAAAATGAGTATATATTATCATCACAAATAATCATTCTCGTCTTAAATAATATGTCATAAATACTCATTTTTTACTTTTTATATCGCGATTAAAACACAAAAATAAAAGTATATTCCATGAAAAGTTGCCTAAAGAGCCATTTATTTAATATCTTTGACTTATTTTCCTAAAAATTAAATGAATATTATTTATTCAAGAAGAATTCAATCAGAACATTAATAAGGCCTAGTTTGGATAGCAAAATATCATCTCATTTAACTAGTTTGGATGGTAAAATTAAATGAATATTTTTACTCATCTCATCTCGATATCCAAATACCACAAATTCAAACACTTTTCAGTTTTAAATTTTTAAATTTTTTATTTAATCATTATCTAATTATTATAACTTTATCAAAATTCTAAATAAAATACAAAAAAAAAACTCAACTTTTTCAAATACCAAAATAAAAATTATATTACAAAATTATATTCTAATAATATTTTAATTTTATAATATTTTTATTCAATTTTTCTTTTTCCTTTTCCAAAATTCCATATATAAAACATATTAACTTAAACTATTTTACTATTATTTACAAATCATCTTATTTTATTTCATTTTACTATCCAAACTAGCTACGCCGCCGAAAGCTCCAAGCAGCATTGTTATAATTATCATGGACCAAAACATAACTAATTCATGATACCTTTTATTTATTGGGTAATTAAAGTCTAAACATAAAAATCGATCATGATCATGCATATTAGCTAGCTAGGTGGAGACGAATTAAGAGAAACCCTGAGTGCCATGATCTGTATGGCATCCCTGATTAATTATCTTCATGAACTAGGGGCACCCTCTAATTAATATAGTTTGTCCCTAGGACCATGCATGCATGGTAATTATAAGGAGAGGGCGATCGAGGAGATCCAATATCATCTCGATGTCGAGCAAGTTACTAATAGATCTTTACAATTTATATAATCATCATGTTACAAATTGAAATGGTCATTAATTTAATACGTGAAAATGAATGTTTTATATTATTCTCGATTTCTTAGTGTTGAAAATCATGCCAACAAATGTGCAGTTGATCAAATGACCGGTGGACGATGCACGCCGGTGGTCCAATAAAGTATATTACTATATATATATAGGTGTACGTCCTTGACTTGATAAAGTAAGAAATGACCTGTAAATAGTAAAGACACAGGATTTTAATGTGAATTATACCGTGGTCTTAAACGATCTAACAATTTTTTAATAATATTTGATATAATTATATTTTAAATAGATAGTATTAGATAAAGGTTGAAAGTTGAATAAAATATTATTTTTTAATATTATTATTATTTTAAGATTTAAAAAAATTAAATTATTTATTATATTTTATATAAAAATTTAAAAATATTATAATAATAAGATGATACTTCATCCTCAACTCCATTTTTCCTGATCAGTCGTGGTCCTGTCCACTTTCTCTTCAGTTTTCCAAGCTTTATATATATATATATATATATATATATATATATATTATTAATTCTATGATTGATTGTCCCCTCTTGAGCATTGTATCTGTCTTGTATCATAAATATTTTTTTGCTAGGCTTTAATCGCTGTGGGGGCCAAAGGTTAGGTTTTGCTACCAACCCCATCAAAATGATCCATATTTAAAATGGTAACTTGGCAGCAATCTAACAAAATTACATTTTACCAGCACTCAAAGTTGATTATTTTTTCCTGAACGTACACCATTCAAATTGATTAGGAGCTGCAAAAACTACATATATATATATATATATATATATATTCATCATGCCATCATCAGTGTACGCGACATGAAAGATCGATGGGTCGACCAAGACAAATAATTAATGCATTCAGGAGAAAAAAAACAAAAAAAAAAAAAAAAACTAAGTATTAGAAAACTTAGGGGTTGTTTCTTGTTAAGCTTAATTATTAGATAAAGTCATGCATGCATGCCCACCACCAACCCCCGTCCACCTCCACGTCTACGCGGTCTCTTTGGGGTAGGTGAATCCAATGATAAATTCACGAAATCCGAGTTCCTTCAACTTTTCGTCTTAGTCAAATATAAAGGCTCCGATAATTTGGATAATGTAAACCCTTTTTTCGTGTGTATGCTGGATAAAGTTTATATTTTTTTAAGGATTGAAGATAGAAAGACTGATCAAGCACCGGAGCCAAATCCTGTAAATTAAGCTGTAAAGCTGTCATTAGCTTAAACGTTTATATTGTTAATTTGATGCCGATCGAAGTCTTTTTCATGCCAGGGGATGACTAGCTTTTTAGTCCCTATCTCTAACTGTGCAGGTCTGCAATTAATATTGAAGAATTCTGATCTAATTTAACCGATCAAATTAATTAATTAATTAATTACGTGAGTATATATATATATATATATATATATATATATATATATATATATATTTGATTAGGTTTTGAACTATAATGATTCCAGAATTAAATTGCACATTTTGCATGATCTACTATACATTAATTTTTCTGAAAAATGCTATTTAGCCCCTTACGCTGGAGTATTTAATTTTTTTTAATGGTTAAGAAAATATTGACTATTAGTAAAGTTGTATATTTTTTTTACTGATTAATAATATTAAAAAAAATTTATAAAAAAAAAAATTACAATATCAGTATGCTGACTGCCCGCTAGCACATGCCCTTTTTTTTTTATGGCTGTGTTTGCTTTGAAAGCGTGCATTAAGCTACCCCAATCATTGCAAGATGGTGTGAGTCTTCCCCCGGCCCCAATAAATATATATATATATATATATATATATTACACACATATATATAATAATGTTATATACCATACTCTCATCCTAATTTGATAATATTAAATAGTATGTGACACATTAATAACCGTTAAATGATAAAAAAAAATATACAATAAATGATCATTTAATGGTGATAAATATATCACTTCATATTTAGTGAGATAAAAGTGAGATGATAGTGTGGTGTATAGAATTTTTCATATATATAGGCTTTTTATTATCTAATAATGATTAATATGACACATCTTATTTAATGAGATGAAAGTGAGATGATAGTGTGTTGTATAGCATTACTATATATATGTATATGTTATGGGAGTGAGGGTGTTGAACATATATATTAAGCTGCCACCAACCAAGTGTTTAAGAGGTCGAGGATCTTTGCAAGTGGGGCATGAAGAGACGGCCAACACTGTATTGTCCAATATGGATGGCCACTGAAAGCAATCCACGATTTCATTGTGCTTGTGTTTTCTTTCTGTGTTTGGTGTTGAATTCTTTTCACCTACCAGGCCAGGCCATCAAGAAAAATTCAATTTATAAATATAAATGAGCGTATTTAATCCTGCAAATGTTCTTTTAAAAAAAAAATTACGTGTATTGTCCTTAAAGTCAGAGCATATGACCAAAATAAAAGAAGGGGAAATTATTTAATTAAGAATTCAAAACTCAGTTACAAACGATGAAAGATTAGTATATATAACCATTAATTCCAGCCGTGGCAGGCAACTCCAAGAGATTATCTCGAAGTTGAGCAGAAAAAACAATGAAAAATACGAAATTGAGTAGAAAAAGTCAATAATAATGTCATCCACAGAAACGAAAGAGGTAGATCATCTCGAAGTGATGAAATTAGGTATATCGATCTACCAATTATATACACGGTAGAGTACATATATGCAGAAGAGGAGAGAGTTTGGAGTTGACCAAAGTCTTGGTGGCATTGACTTGATGGTCAAAATTAGCATATGAAGAGGGCGGGATGGACTGGTAGAAGTGATTGGAAAAGCATGCATGCAGGGGAGGTCTGGTTGCAATTAATGCATGCGTGAGAGAGATGTAGATAGCCAACCACCTCCGGTGACAAAATATGCGCGCGCCTTCACCATCCACCACGAGGCATGACACCCGTTTATAAATATAAATGAACCTAGCTACTACGTTTCCCCTCACGTACTCACTAGGCAGTCCTCCACGTCCAAGCCAGCAACCTCATCCACCCATTACTAAAACTACCACTGCATGCATGCTTTGAATAGCAGAGCAAGCAAGGCAAGCTAAGCACTTAATGAAACTACATTAATTCCTACGCCTACGCCTAAATCATGTTGTCCATCTATAATTAAGGTCAATTTCTCCTCTCTCTCTCTCTCTCTCTCTCTCTCTATATATATATATATTTATATATTATATGTTCAATTTGATCATTATTTGTTTTAAATATTTCTTGATTAACTCTCCGATATATTTATATATATGTCGGTAAAGTTAATTAGGTGCGTACGTATTTAAAAACTCTTTAAAGACTAAGCGATTATTGAAATAGATTTAAGAAACAGGAAGTGGGAAATTTGTTAGCCTACTAAGCGATTATTGAAATAGATTTAAGAAACAGGAAGTGGGAAATTTGTTAGCCTTTGTATATAATGATTGGAAAGGGAAAGGCTAGCTAGCACGATCGAGCTGCGTGCATATATACCGCATAATGGCGTGGTATATATGCACTAAATTGGCATCGGCATACATCTGGGGTGGTTTTGCTGGCAGTAGTACCATCACCTTGGTGTGTGGAAATTGGGATCTCACCAAATTTTTAGGGTGTGACGCTTCAAGGAGATGCAGACGTGCTGGGTCGTGGCCCCGATGGCACTTATTGTGGCGCACGGCCACACAATTCTCACCCTTCCCTTAAGCAGCGGCATGAAAACCGTATTAAGAAATATTTTACATAACTCGCCGTTATGCCTTAAAAAGTTATTTTATTCTTAAATCGGTTTCTAAAGTATATTTAATAAAGTACTTACGTGATATAATTTAATTTAAATAATAAATTTTTAAATCTGAATATTACAAATCAAATCTTACATTTTAAGTAATGTAAATGGTGTGCTCTACACCCTACTTGAGAATATAATTTTTTATATGTTAAATTGTACATTTTTTTAATGATAAATTAAGTAGATTGAGTAGTGTATCATATCAAATGACATCAATTTATAAGATAATGTTATATAGTTCATTTAATTATTTTGGTTGATTGATTATCAACTACAAACTAGGGCCTAATCTCAAATCCAAGACTTGGTACAGAACAAATGCACCCACTGTAAGGCAAATTTGTTCCCTGGCATGCTAGCAAAAGACTTTGTCGAGATAATTCCTTCTTCTTCTTCTTTTTCCCTTTTTTTGGGTAAGATCATCAATTTTACTAAGAAAATTTCAAGTGCAATATCAAGGGAATTTACCCCCTAAAAAGCTATACAAATGTATACAAAAAGTCTTGGCATGAACTGTTATCATTAGCTAATTCCTTTTCATCCTATCTTCCTACCCCTTCTGTCTATAGCTCCTTTGACACCATTTACCCAGCTAAAGGCTTCAGATTTGTTCATACTAGCTAGATGTGATAGGATTAATTACTTATAGGAACTTTTCATACCGTTTAATTCTATCACATCTTATCTCAATATCTAAAAATCATTTAAATATAAATATGTTTTAATTTCAAATTTTCAACTTTTTTATGTAATCTTTATCTAATCATTACAACTTTTTCAAATTTTGAACCAAAACATAAAAAATAATTCAACTTTTTCAAATCTCAAAACAAAAGTTCTATTAAAATATTATATTCTAACCATTTTTTAATCTTATAATTTTTTTATTTAAAAATTTCTCTCCTTTTCCAAAATCCCATAAAAATCTTTAACTCAAATAATTTTGCTAATATTCACAAATTATCTCACAATAAATTTCTCATTTTATCTCATTTATATAACTAAACGAGGCCTTATCTTTTACTAAGTAGTTAAATAATTAATTATCTCGCAGAATTATATTAATTGGAGGACATTCTTCTTTTTTTTCAAGCGGGAAAATGCAGTTTACTATTTAATTAATTCATAACAACTTAACAAAATATTAATTACAGCGATTCTCTATCTTTAATACAAGCCACAAACGAAACCAACAAAAATAGGTACGTACGTAAGTAAACAATTGTGAATTATAAATCTTAGAATTAGGATAACCACTATCTGCATGTGCTAGCGTGGGCACGAGATGCATTTTCTTTACCCATACGTGAAGTATATATGGACGAATTTAAATTACTCTTTTCACTGATATAAGTTATATATATATATTATATATATATATAGATAAATGATAATTACAGTTATGAATATGCAAGCACCGCACAATCATTTTAAAAAAATGAATAAATATAGAGACCACATGAAAAGAAAATTAATTTTTTAATAATAGATCTCACTATTTTTCAAAACAACTGCACGACAACTATACATTTTGTAGCATTACTCTTAACTTATATATTAATAAAAATCCTCGTACTCACTTAAATAATAGGAGGGGCAGGATTGGGATTTAATTAAGAACTGTAATTGCTGATCTAGAAATAAGAATTGAATGCAAAATCTGGCCCATTTATTCCCAACGACCCAATGTCCAAGCACGCGCAAATAATAAGTTGAACGAGGTCCATACCTTTGCCCTGCCTTGTAGGACAGGACTAGACCTTGCCCAGTCTGTCATGTGGCTTATTTACACCCATTCTGCATCTACATAGTTTAGGTCTTTTTTTTTTTCTTTATATATATATATATATATATATCTATGTGAACCTGCTCATGGTATGTGTCATGCAATCAACATGCAATGGGGGTTTCTAACACAATGGAGATATATATATATATATATATATATAGACACACACACACAAGCATATTGTACACATGCAGCATAGCATGATGTATATTTACAGATCATGACTTGCATATATCTTGCGTGAATCCAAAAAATAATAGTGTTTTTTTCGACTTTTTCTGACGATTTTATCCCTCATGATTTGTCTTATTTGTCCCTGCTTTTGTCGTTCGATTTGCTTTTTCGCGGTTGTGTTTTTTTATTTTGATTTACTATTTCTCTTCCGATTCTGTCCCTTATGCAGTGCCGCCTCTTTCACCGATTTCTCTTTCTCCTGCCGAAATAATTGCATCTTTTGGGTGAATAGATTATAGATCTACAAAGTCTCTCTCAGTCCACCATTTTTAGCATCTATGACATGTCTGAAATCCACTTTCCATGTCAAAGCTTAAAGAAGAAATTTTATTGTTTGAATCACTGCACATTTCCAAACCCTGCAAAATTCAAACAAAAACCATTTTAAAATTCTACTACTTTTTTTTAAATAAACCCTTAAACCAAATCAAAGCAGAGGTCGATAGCATCTTCACTGAATGAAGAGGTTGACAACATCTTTAACAGACTGAAATGGTGCATTGGTGTCTATCTCTCCCACCTCTACTTTGGGAGTAGGAGAGTTGGTAGCATGCTGATGGTCTTTTGCAACCATAATGCTTTACTATTTTCCTTATTTTTGTGAATCACACCTGCAGAAAGCAATTAAAAAACTTTAATTTCGAAATTGTTTGAAGAAAGGAGAAAAGGAGAAAGAATGGCCACAAGAAGCTGAAAACACAACATGTATCAGCAAGTTGGGGGTAAACTTCAACCCAAAAATCATAAACCTTAATATTTCTAAAGAAATTTGCTTCCGCGATTAATATTTCTAAAGGAAGATGAGCAGTCAATTTTGCAAACTCATGAAGAGATTCAATTCAAATAAAATCTAAAGCCAACCTCAAATTTCAACTAGAGCTATAAGACAAAAATGAACCCCAAATGAAAAAATAAATAAATAATAAAAATCAAACAGCCATTATAATGGATAAAGAAAGAACAAACTACCATTATAATAAGCCCCCATATGTAAACACCGTGCAGTCAGAAATTCATAGCTACCAAGGCGAGAGTGAGGAGAGTAAACTAACAAACCGACATTCATATTCAGAAGAACTTTTAGACGAGTTAGCCTTGCTCCAAGTTCAAGCAAGCGACTTGGCCTACCAGAGAATAATTTTCTTTCATAATCTTGCGAAAAAAAAAAAAATGAAACTAGAGCATAAGCACCGGCGACCTAGACTAGATCATCTAGTCCAAACAACCCAACCTAGAATCCAATCTTAAAAATTTAGCTCAACAAGCAAAACTTCACTGGTAAGCAAAATCCAGCAAAACTTCTCTGATTAACTAAAACGACAAAAATCAAAATATGTAAAAGTAGGCAACACATTTTTTACTACACTGTGCGTTGTGAGCACTTCACTGAGTCTGTCTTTTGTCCAAAAAGGATTTATTCCTCCTTGACTTTGAGTACGAATGGAGCCTCTGAGAAAGCTCAATCAACTCCATCAAGCACGGCGGACGATCTGCTTATAGGAGTGATTTGGACTCTTAAGCATGGATGAAACAGAGATGAGAGAAGCAGGGCCAGCTCGCCTAAGGCTAAAATTTTGATTGAGGTTTTTTGTTTTGTTTTTTTTTTTTAAGTAAAATTAAATATTTTATTTTATTTTTGATAGAATAAATATATTAATTTTAATTTTAATTTTATATTATATTCTTATTTAAAAATAATTCCTATCGTTTTGCAAAGTGAAATTATTGATTAAGATTTTATACCACATTTTTAACTAATAACTGACTTAATTTTTATTAGAAAACTTCCAATTTAAAGATGATTTAAAGACATAATTGTTCTTAGCTATTCTTAGATGTTTTCAAATTCTACTTTTTTTCTCTCATTTTTTAAAATTCAATAAAATACCTTGACTCAAATTATTTCACTACTATTCATAAACTATTTAATTACTATTCAAAAATATCATGATATATTCTTAGCATCCAAATGAATCATAGAAGCAATTATAATTATTATCAATAAAGTTATACAAATAACCTACACATTTGGGAAAAGTAGGCCATTGCCTTTGCAAATGATTATACAAAAAAATTTATGAACACTCGAAATTTAAATTTTATTATTTATAATTTTTACATTATATATTAAGTTAATAATAACAAAAAAAAAATAAGTTTATTCTTAAAATGAGTTATGAGAGTTCCTAAAATAATTATTATGTATGAGACTTTCAAAACTAATAATGATATAATATCTATTTGATATTTTTGATATTCTCATTGAATTAATTGATTTTTTTAATTAGATATTTTTTTATATTTAAAAAATTCTACTTAATTTTTTTGGGGGCCTTCTTCCACCAGGAGACTTAGGGCCTAACTTGCTTAATAGAAGAGCCGGCCCTGGAGAGAACAGAGAGTGTGACAAAATGATGGAGAGAGAGAGCGAAAAGAAGAAGAAGAAAAAACCAATTAGGGTTTCATACCCTTCATTAAACGGTGTCACAACAGAGGATATCACTTTAGAGATCAACCCACGTAAAAAAATTTATAAATGGCCTACACTCTTTTTTTTCTTTTTTTTTTCCCTTGCAATTTGATACTAACTCTTCAAAAAAATTTTATAAGAAAAAAGTAACTCTTCAAAAAATAAATTTTAATATTGGCCATCGTTTTATTTTCTTTAACTTTGAATTCTGTGAATATTAAATTGAATTGTTACATTTTAGTATGAATCTGTACTTCCTTATATATATATATATATATATATATATTATATATATAAAATTTTTTGCATTTGTTAATGATTTATCCTTATTCATCTATTAAGATATATAATTTTGAAAGCTAAATATTTCCTTCATTTTCCTATGAATTGAAAAATTTATTTATTAACCTCAAATTAATTTCGAAATTCAAAAGCTAATTTACAGCTTGAATTATATTATAGCTTCTTTATTTTTTTTAATGTAAAGGATGACACTTCACATTATAATTATATGGTCAAATTATTTAACACTTAGTACTATAGTTTAGATTATTAAAATTGACATGTTAGATGTTTATTCTAGAAATAAATAGTATATAACATAAGGAGCAGTGCTACTTTGTCGCCTGAGTAGTACCACTCCAAGTGACGCTAGGATAAATTGGCCTTTTTATTTTTTTTCAATTTTGTTATTCATAATTTTTTATTCACATTTTTTTATCATTTTAAAATATTTTTAAAAATAAAAAAATATGAATACACTAATAGTCACTTCCTTAATTATTTATTAAGTAAAAAAAAATTAAAAACAAATACATAAGGGGGCAAATTGAGTAGACAGAGTAGTATTTTTCTAACATAAGCATTTGATTTCAACTGTTAAGAGTAATAACAATAGGTGAAGTAGTATAATTATAAATTTTCACGAAGAAATAAATTTTAACTTGTTGATAATTTAAATATATAATATGTCATTGTTAATATTTTACTTTGAGGAGTGTGATAATGTAAAATCAATTAATGTTTTACATTTCTAAGATTTCTTATAGCATCTTTGAAAAATGAAATAAATTAATAAAAAAACTTTTGGTTCTAACAGATATTATATAGCTTTTAGTTTTGATTATTTTACATGTGAATAGTTAAAAATTAGAAATTAAGAAGTGTTCATGTTTTAGTAATGTTTAAAAAAAAAGTTATGAGAAATTTTGATATAAATTCATACATCATCATCTATCATATCTCTAAAATATTGTAGCACAAGCTTTAAAAAAAGAATGGATAATCCATTTTGGTACAAAAGTAAATCAACTAGGACAACAACGTCAAAATAAATTCAACGTCCTGTCCATCAATCCCGTCAATGAAACAATGACATAAACTCATCTGTTTTCATCAAACTTCACAGCATTGTAATTATATGACTAGATAAAACATTGACTTGTATGAATTTGTTATTTCTTTTAACTTTATATTACATTAAGTTTAGTTTAACTTGTATAAATCTAAGATTTATTTTAACTTTGTACATATTTTATTTCTCATTTTCTCTAGATTTTATTTCCTTATTAGCGTATTCGTGTGTGTGTATATATATATATATATAATTTATGTGCAGTTATTTTTATATATTTTTTAATACTCCACAAATATGATTCACTATATCATTTTTTTAATATAAAATAATTCATTTAGTTAAACAGTAAAATGCATAAAAATAACTATATGTGACTGATATCTATATATCCGCATGATATGTACATGGGACACGACGATGTTCGACGTATCAAGTAGCTGAGGACCCCCACAAGAGGCATGGATTGGGTTTGACTCACTGATGATCATGATACATGTGACATCATCATTACGGAAAAGCTACTCGCTGGCTAGTTGTTGCCTTGCTGGATATGCATGGTGACTCGTGAGGAGTACATCAAATTAATAATATATAGTCAATACCTGATAATCAATTAGAATAATAAAAAGTAATTTATATAAATCTCAAATAGATAGGTTATAAAAATATAATTTCATCTTGAATAAATGTATAAATAATTATTATTTTTGAAGTAAAACTCATTTTCTTTTATAAAAAATTTATACGAAATTTATATATTTAAAATTTGTACCTAATCTCACTCTTGCAATATTAATATATAGAAGTTGGGAGAAAGGTGAATATTACATCCTCATTGGCCGCTTAGACATTTAACACCTTTATTCAAATATTGCCTAACATCATCATTTATTCATTACAAGAGGCAAAGTCAAATAGAAAGGACATATTTATATGGAACTATTACTCTCTCTCTCCATAAAATCATTTTCATCACCTTGCATCCAATATCCATAACCCATTTTGATGTATAGGTTATGGAAAATCACGAACATAAAAATAACAAGTTCTTAAAAAATTAATAAAAAAATAAGCATAAATAAACAATAATAATATTTTATGATTATAAAAAGTAAAATAGTTTATAATTCAGTGTGGTGTTTATGTTTTGAGTGGATAGTCAAAAGCTAAAAAGTGGCATATATATTATTCAAAACTTTGCCTAAACCAAATCCAATGCTCTATAAGATGGTGTAATTTAAAAAGAGAAAGGCATATTATGTGAGTTTTAGAGCAACATGGACCTCAATCACCAAAGTAATTAAACGACTAATTAGAAAATTTGATTATTTAAACACTATGAAACAAATCTTTTTCCAACCTTTCTGAATGAGCTAGCCCTCGAAGATTACTAATTTAGTTAACTTAATGGTGTAATGTCGATCGAAGAGGAGAGAGATATAATTAAATTTATAAGTAATGGGATCTGTATTCTGTACAGTGAGTTCTAAGTGCAAGACATCAGTACCACACCCATGCAAGTGGGGGGCACCATTATAAGAGGATAGGTTCCCTATCTTATTTTTTTAAAAAAAATGCCAGCTTTTTCGTTGACTTGCCCAAGAAAGTCTTGCAAATTTAGAGGTAGTACTAAAGGGAATACCAATATCCCCTCTCCACGAAGGTTTTTACGAGGATTCTTTGTTAATGGATATATAGCCACTCATTGCTACAGATCAGAAACCCTAATCTCTCTCTCTCTCTCAAGTTGTGTGAAGGATGTGTACGTCCTCTCAAAAGGAGGTGTGAAATGAAAATGAGTCGGTGTCTTTACTTTCTTATTGATGTTTTTTGTGGGGGAGAGGAATATATAACTTTTGCCTTCTAAAAGATGGAGCATTTTTTCTTTTTAAAAGCTTGTCTTTTGAAGGCCGGAGTAAAGTGGGAATAGGAGCTCCACTACTTATAAGGACTCGATCGTTACGATCGATCATATCATGCAAGTCTTTACTGATCTATCTCGTGTAGTCTGTACGTACATACACATACATATATGGCCGGATGCATGCATTGGTTGATAGTGCTCTCTCGTCTTTGAGCAACTTAAAGATTGATGATTGGATTGATGATTGGAAGAGACATATAGTGCAAGTGAAATCATCATTTTCTTTCTTGGTGCCCCAGCCGACCAATACCAAACATTTGAAATGGAGAGATCTAAATTCTCCCCCACCCAATATTAAATATCCAATTCCACTTAAAATTAAAGAGAAGTATTATAACTATAAAGAGATATTACAAAATTAAATTCACAAACTGAAATAACTTTATATGATACATTATATTTATTTTACAATCTAAAGTAACAAATGATCAAGTCATGTTAATTTATAGGTTTATTTTTGTGAAATATCTCTATACATAGCTAAAGAATTTCTCAAAAACAAACTCTCCCAACTTCAACGGATTCTGGCTTTAATTGGTCATCACTTCGAAATTCAATTAATATCTATATATGATCTATATATAATGCTAATAAAAACAAGAAAAATGATAAATAGACAATACTTTACACAATAATATATGTTTTAAAATGAATGGCATTTTTATAAAATACCTTATAAAAAAAACATCATTTTATAAAAATATATTTTTTTTTTACATATGTTGTGAAATAT
The DNA here is from genome assembly GCF_004785595.1 of Juglans microcarpa x Juglans regia. NCBI lineage: Eukaryota > Viridiplantae > Streptophyta > Magnoliopsida > Fagales > Juglandaceae > Juglans > Juglans microcarpa x Juglans regia. The sequence continues at coordinate 27,924,380 of NC_054595.1, forward strand.
GGTTTAAAATCATGTATTGTGTGGGTATGATTACTTAAAAAAAACAAAATGATAAACAAAGTGAATTCAATGCTTGGGTTCGGAGAAGAAGGACTAGTATACACAGGGACACTATATATATATATATATATATATAGGAGATCAGGCTTTAATAATTCTCGAAGACCATGCCACATGTTGATTTTACGATTCAAACTTGAGGGATTATATATTATATATATATGCTGGTCAAAATTCTTGAGTTCTAGATTTTTGAGTACTGTTGCAGGCTGGCCAAATCTTGAGGCTGGATCATGTACGTACGTTGACGAAGGTTGTCATGATTAGAATAATAATAGTTAATTTAATAAGGTTAGGGGAAAATTATGGACTGCCATGCACCTAATCAAGTTGTTGAAATTAAAAGCTAGCCCATAAACAAAAGAAAACTAAGTACAGTAGTTGAAAAAAAATTGAAAGCGCGAATGAATGTCAAGTAGTTAGTTGCATAATTAGAAACTTCTAGAAAATCTAACTAATTGTGCAGTAAGGAATTATTTTAAGTTGAAGAGGAAAGTGCAGCATTTGTTTTCTGGTGCTTGGAAAGTTCAACATTTCTGTCCAATGGCCTCAACCAAGTCAACGAACTCCAAGGGCCGGAGCTGTCCTATATATATATAATTTAATAATGATAAATATGACTTTAAAAATAAAATGATAATATAGTGAATAGAATTTTTCATATAATGATTATCATCGAAATTCTCATTTATTCTTTTTAAAGAGGAAAAAAGAAAAAGAAAAAAACAGATAAATCTATTATATATGACCCATTTGTTGGGAGAAAGGTGAATATTATATTTTTTCTGTCACCAAAATTAAGAAGGTCAAGGTGTACGTACGTTAATGTCATAGACTCATACTCCTTCAACAACAAACACAGGCTTTAGAGTCAGAAAATGTTTATGTACAATACAAAAGAGGAGAACAAATTAATAAATGGAAGGGAAAAGATCATCCATATATACCAAAGAGAATAATTTTTTTGTTATATTTCTGTTTTACCCAAAAAATAAAAAGAAAGAGAAAAACCAGAATTGATGTCAACAGCTAGCTAGCTAGCTAGGGTTGACATGCATGCATGAATGGAACCACAACACGACCGCTGTGATGATGTGCACGTGTGGCATACTGATCATCATCTCGTGTCGTCGGAGAAGAAAAATTGGCGTCATTAATGTTACAAGGAAAATTCCACCAATTAATGACTCTGATCATGATGGATGATATGTATGAATGAGGAATTATCGACTTTCTTAAATTATAATATGAGGATTGACCAATATCTAGAAAAGGCATTAGCGGCATATTATATAATCCACTCAACAACTTGATTGCCAATAATATTTTAAATATTCAATGAAAGGGAGATCAGAAGAGACTCTTGACAACCAGCCAGTACTCGCACGAAAAATACGATCCCAGAACTGGCAAATTGCATTCATCGTTTGCGCTGGTGCAACTTGAGCTGATTGAAATCATGATTTAAGGGTAAGTCCTGAGTCCTCCACCCGGCCAGACGATATTGACAAGAATAATGCTACTCATTATCTTAATTTTTATCATCTTTTCATCATCTTATGATGTGGCATTAAGTGATTAAAAATTATTTATTATATTTTACTTATAAATTTATTATTTAATGACACATCATAGGATGATGAGAGGATGATAGGAGTTAGGATGATGAATAAATTTTTTCTATTAACAAATGATGGCTTGGGAACAGTTCAAAATTATCTTCTTCTTGGCATATTGAATGCAAGCTGCATGCTCGAGAGGAGTTTGAACATTCTGATGAGAGAGGGACTGTAATCGAACTCAGTCTAATTTAGACAACAAACCGATCAAGCCCTTTTCTTTCACTTGAGTCGTCAAAGATCTCACCTATTCAAAAATGGTAGCACTAGACAAATTAATATGAAACTAGAAGCGCAGCCATTCAAAATTAAGCACGACAGTTGAAACTTGAGAACAATGAAGAACAGATTTGCTTTGTGTTTTTTTCTTCTTTGCAAGGAGTGAATACAAAAATATCATGCTAATAATTTTAATAGTATTTCAATTATATTATTGATTAGTCTTTTTGAAATATATAGACTCAGATTATATGACTTAGACCTTTAGATATTTTATTGAAACTAAAATGTGAAATATCTCTAAGCAATTTAGATAAAGAGTAATTCTACTTATTCTCCTCTCATCATTTCATAATGTGGAATTAGATAATTAGAGACTATTTATTATATTTCACTTATAAACTTATCATTTAATACTACATTATAAGATGATGAGAGAATGATAAGAAAAAAAAAATGATAAATAGATTTTTTCTTAAATAAAATATCTTGTTTAGGTATTGGGAATATTCTTAAATAATGAAATCACAGGCCATTTCACTTTCTTAGTATTAATTCATCAAAGCACCGATAGTACTTTACCAAAGAAAATCACATTACGTAGAAGAAAAACACCGGTAGAAAAGAAAAAAAGATCACTGATAGGAATGCTTGACCATTTTCTTTTCTTTTTTTTTGGGTCTCAAGATTAAAGAGAAATAACAAAAAGGAAAAAAAGGAACAGAGAAAGACAGCAGAGGACTAGAGCTTCATGACAACGAACGATAAATTGATAGAAATAAAGAGGGGTAATACAGGAAAGGATGCTGTCAAGGGTATAAAGCAGCTTGCTTTCCCAATTCTTCAACCAACGTGCTTTTATTTCTGTCCTTTTACCGCTAATAAAAAATCTCAACGATCCAAAGCAGGTCAAAATCCTCTCAATAACCCCTTCTCTCTCGTCCCAAGACTCTCAACTCTCTCTCTCTCTCTCTCTCTCTCTCTCCCCCCCCCCCCCCCCCCCCCCCCCCCCCCCCCCCCCCTCTTCTTCTCTCTCTCAGCCTCCCATGGCGGCCGAGAACAGCAAGAAGACTAGTACATTCTCAAACTCCCCATTCTTCAACGACCCAGTCTCTCCCTTTGACATCTTTTAAGCCTAAAACCCACATTGAACCTCAAAGCCAAGTCTTTATAATATTTCTCTGCAACTATAAACCCACATTGATGATTGAACCTCCCACTCTCTATCTTGATTCTCGGCTCCGTTTGCACTTTTCCTAAAGCCCCATTCCCTCCTTTCTCGGTCTTTCGCTCTGAACTCTCAGCTTAAAGAAAGAGAGAAAAAAAGCAACTTCTTTCAGATCTTGGTTTTGCCTTTTGTTTTCACTCTCTCGGGCTAAATATTGTGGATTCTTGGTTTTTTGTCTTGGGTTTTGCTTGTTTGAAATCTGAAAGCGAAAAATGGGAGGCAAATGGAGAAAAGCGAAGGTCTCACTGGGTCTCAATCTTTGTGTAGTTGGCCCAAGAACTTTAGAGGATTCGCCTCCTTCTCTAGAGGCCCCTGAGAGGCTGTCCGATGCTGCTCTGCTCTCTCCGGACAAATGGAGCACTGTTTCTTCGCAGCCAAGCACGCCCACACCGTCTTCTCGCGGTTTAAGGTTGCCAAAAAGTGGCAACAAATCGTCCAAGGTATCAAGTTGTTTAACTATAGCAGCTGCATGGTGTAGTGTTTGTGTGCGGGGGTTTTTTTCCCTTATCGAGTTCTACTGGTTTTTTTATAATCTTTGAACGTTTGCTTTCGTTGGTTGGAAAGGAAATGGCGGCAGAAGATATATAATTCCTTGATATAGCGTTCTCAGTTGTGTTGGCGGTTAAAATTTTTATCGAACTCAGTCTAGTAGTAGGACTCAGTTGCTTCACCGGGGTCCGGAGGTTAACTACATAATGGAAAATGGATTTTTTCGGGTACTGAAAATGGAAGTTATGGGACACGAATCAATTTAGTTTCTTGTCGCTTTCTGGATAAGTGAAAGATCTTCGAAATTTCTTCATGTCTTTTGGTTTCTTGTTTGATACGTGATTTGGAGTTATGCTACCTCAATTATTTCTTGTTTGCTACAATTTCCTCGATATAAGTTGAAATTGAGTTCCTCTGTGGCTCTACTTATCTCGCAGTTTTTTTCCTCACTTTTTTTTTTTATGAGGATATGCATAATTCAATAATTGCTATGTATTTTTGTTTGGTATAATCATATTCTTGCAGTTGTTGAGGTGTGTAAGAAACATCTAAGGCTCCGTTTGGATATAGAAACGGTTTCATCTCATCTCATCATTACAAATTTTCACACAAAATATAATAAACAATTCAACTTTTTTAAATCCCAAAACAATAATAATATTAAAAAATAATATTCTAAAAATATTTTATTCAACTTTCATCTAAAGTCATCTCATCTTAATGTCGTGTATCATTCCCCTCCTTAGGCTTGTGGGGTTATCCCACAAGTCCTTTTCGGGACCATTCATGTTTGCCTTGCTAGTAAAAGATGACCACAGGTTTTACCTTTCCTTTTCCTGCTTACCTTGGAGAGAATAAAAGTAGCTAGTTGGTGGCCTTCTCTGTTTGACTCTTTAATTGCAAGCTTTCTACCTGGGAACTTCAATAAAGGAAAGAAAAACAGATTTGAGCAAGCGGTCAATGATTTACATCCTTTGATTTTATCCTTTCTGTTTCCTCTATATGTTGGATACTAATGTTTGACTTCCTTTCCTCATTTTTTTCTCGTTAGATAATTCTGCTTCTTGACTACTGACTAGGACATAGGAGAACCTACCCACAGCTACATCTAATTAAATATATTAAATGAATTTAAACTTGCTTAAAGTGGGCATCCTACTCTTCCTAGATGTTCTTGGAAGTAGTTGCCTGGAACAGTTATAGGTTCTTAAACTTAAACTTGTAATAAACTACCTCAACTATTGAAAAAAAAAGGGCCCTATAAAATATATAAAAAAAAAATGTTATTCTACATTTAAGCCCTGTACAGAAAGATCTGCCGTCATCTTGATATACAAGATCTTTTTTTTTTTTTTACCAACCCCTGTAATTTAATTGGTCACAAGAGTTGTTGGACTTTTCAGAACACGTTGTGTTGATTCCTTCATTTCTTTAAACTTCATGGTGCAACATCTTAACTCTCTAATTTGACAAAAACTGTGGTCAGATTGCTCATCTTGCTTGTGTTCTTTTTCATTCTCAGCAGACTTGCTCAATATGCTTAACCAAAATGAAACAAGGAGGTGGTCATGCTATTTTCACTGCAGAATGCTCACATTCATTTCATTTCCACTGCATCGTTTCAAATGTCAAGCATGGCAACCAAAGCTGTCCAGTTTGCAGAGCAAAATGGAAAGAAATCCCTGTGCAGGGTCCTAGTTTAGATCCTTCTCCAGGGAGGGCATCAATTGGTCCAGTTGGTTGGCCACAAAATGATGCTTTGATGAACATGGTCCGCCGACTACCTCCTACTCGAGATATCAATCGGCGGCATATCATTCCACTTTATCAATCTACGGAGCCGGCTGTATTTAATGATGATGAATCCTTACATCACCAGCCTGTATTTTCTAAAAGAAGCCTCTGCAATAAGAATGCTGCATATCACGATCCTGTTAAAACAATAGAGATCAAAACATACCCAGAAGTCTCAGCTGTTCCTCGTTCCAAATCTTGCAATAACTTCACTGTTTTGGTCCATCTAAAAGCCCCTGCTGCAATTACAGGGAAAAATACCAGCCAAAACCATGCTAGCTTGCCACAATTTTCTGAGACTGCTCGTGCTCCAGCTGATCTAGTCACAGTGCTTGATGTCAGTGGTAGCATGGCAGGGACCAAGCTTGCATTGCTTAAACGAGCAATGGGGTTCGTAATACAGAACCTTGGCTCCAATGACAGGCTTTCAGTTATTGCCTTCTCCTCCACAGCACGTCGCCTCTTTCCCCTCCGTCAGATGTCAGACTCAGGGCGGCAACAGGCACTGCAAGCTGTTAACTCTTTGGTTGCTAATGGTGGGACCAACATTGCTGAAGGCCTGAGAAAGGGTGCCAAGATACTGGAAGACCGAAGGGACAAGAATCCTGTGGCAAGTATAATACTGTTGTCTGATGGGCAGGACACTTATACTGTCAGTGGCTCTGGCAGTAACCAACTTCAACCAAATTACCAGTTGCTTCTCCCTTCATCTATTCATGGTGGTCATAACACAGGATCTCTGATTCCAGTGCATGCTTTTGGATTTGGTGTGGATCATGATGCTTCATCGATGCACTCAATTTCAGAGATTTCGGGGGGGACCTTTTCTTTCATTGAGACTGAAGCTGTGATCCAGGATGCATTCGCTCAATGCATTGGGGGGCTGTTGAGTGTTGTGGTGCAGAAGCTGCAAGTGGGAGTTGATTGTGTGCATACAAAAACCCACCTTGTCTCACTGAAAGCAGGAAATTACCCCAGCCGTGTGATGGTTGATGGGCGCACTGGATTTATTGATGTTGGAGATTTGTATGCAGATGAAGAGAGGGATTTTCTTGTTTCCCTCGATGTCCCCACAGAACCTTCCAGCAGTGAAACATCACTGATAAAGGTGAGGTGTATGTTCAAGGATCCTTTAACTAAAGAAATGATGACATTGGAGAGTGAAGAAGTTAGGATTGAGAGGCCCGAAATAGCTAAACAAGTGGCAGTAGCAATAGAAGTAGACCGCCAACACAACAGGCTCCAAGCAGCCGAGGCAATGGCACAGGCACGTGTTGCAGCCGAGCGGGGAGACTTAGCTGCTGCAGTTTCAATTCTCGAAAATTGCCGAAGAGTGTTGTCAGAGACTGTCTCAGCGAAATCCCATGATCGGCTGTGTATTGCACTGAATGCTGAGCTCAAAGAAATGCAAGAGAGGATGGCAAGTAGGCATGTGTACGAGGCATCTGGGAGAGCATATATTCTTTCTGGACTGAGTTCACACTCGTGTCAAAGAGCAACGGCAAGAGGCGACTCCACTGATGGTTCAAGCCTTGTTCAAGCTTATCAAACTCCATCAATGGTTGAGATGCTTACTCGATCTCAGGCTATGTTACTAGGTAGTCCGTCAGACCAGAGGCTAAAGCCAAGGTAAATTTTGCAGGATCATTGTGGGGGTCATCTTCAAATAGCCTTTTTGTTGCATCCCTCATTTTGCTGTATTTTTAATTTTTGTGCTGGGGAGGGTGATAAATTTGAGAGATAAGAGAGGTTTTTTGGCTGTGATTTTGCTCCTATCTTATGTATAAATGAATAAAGTATAAAGCTTGGAGGAATGGTAAGGGTAAAAATATATTTGGGAGTTACTTGTCAAGGAAAAAAAAAAAAAATTTGGGAGGTAAAAAAGGGCACTAGGTAAGGTTTAGAACATGAAGTTCTTCATTTTTCGTGGTGTTGGGGGTGTACACAACGAGGAATGGCTCCTCTCTGGGAGACTTGGGTATATGATGCGATGAACTCTTTTGCCTGATGTATAAGTTACCTGATCTCGATTATTTCCACAAAGCTCTGTTAATTTTGTGACTTTCTTGAGTTTAGTGTTTGGAAACCAACACCCCCTCTCCCTGGGGTGGCATTCGCGGGTGGTTAATTTTGTCCGTGATGTATGTACAAATACTTAATTTACAAGAAAACCTTAAAAAACAGATGCACATGCAGCGACAAAATAGATGCACTGATTTTGTGCCATGCTTCCTGGGATGGAGTTTGAAGTGTCAGTCTCGTATAATTCAGGGACACCATCTGAGTTTGAATCGATCGATGCAATTGTTAAAACCCAACTATTGATCCAAAAGCTCTAGAACTATTGGATAGTAAAGATCATCAGGATCGTAACAGCCATCTTGGCTTTTTAATGATCCACTCTATCTATAATCAGAAATCAGATTGAGTTGCACTGTATCAAAAAGAATTCTAAAGTAGAGAAGGAGATACAGCTTAAAGACATAACGTGAAAATTTGTGTTAATGATTAGTTATGCTTCCCTTCGAATCCTTGGAGAGTCGAGACTACACAGCGTGCGAGCTTGTCGAGGCTTTGGGCCCGAATTAGGAAGGACACTGGCCTGATCGACTCCTAATCGAAGATAGCTTGAACCTTCACATAACATTCATCTTTATACTACACGTGTTCCTCGTATATGGAGTTGCATTGCATTCTAGGACGGGTCTTTTATAACTGGGTGATGAATGGAAGTGACCGAAATTAAGAGTACAAACCTGTGACAGCCGACAGAAAGTAAACAAATCTCCTTCCTACGTCGATCTGACGAATTCAGGCCTCAAACAATGCGCTAGAAGTGCAACCCTTCTGCCAAACAGTTTTTTAGACTAATCTCGAGTGAATACAGGTCCTTAACATAGAATTTTTCGCAAAATCATCTCGGATAAATCGAAGAGAAGTTTCCCAAATTCGATAGTTCCAAAAGTGCGAAGGAGAATTTTGACTGGGACGATCGGTTTATATGGCTCACGCTAGGACCATTACATCACCCCTGGAATTTTGCCAAACAGTTTTACAGTGCATGCTCGCGAACATCATTGCATAAGTCATACGAGAATTTGCTTAGACGATTAACGTGCTCAACAGACATTCCATCCACATACTGTCCCTGGTTAGCTGGCCACTGCCTCCATTGTTACATTTTTTTCATCATGTGTTACTCTCCCCTTTCCTTTCCTTTTCCCATTCTTCATCTTCGATTCCCTCTTGGTTTAGAAAAAAGCTGTAAAGAGGAACTAACGAGCACACTGAGTAAAACTTTTGTCGCTTCAAGAATCTTACAACCCAATTCACGTTTATAGCCGCAAGCGCAATTTATTGAAGTATAAAAATTATACAATTTTGAACAGCCACGGGGTGGGGAAGGAGGTCATCACCCGTGAATCCAGGAAATAGGTAGTGTTCTGCTAACCAAAATAAAAAATTGAAATTCCGAAGGCTGAGATTATCCAGCAGGCAGAGAGAAAAAACTTGCCTCACTTTCCGTCATTTGGTTTAGGAATTCGCTTGTACTCATAGTTGTTTATGTCCACCTTCTCTTGCAAAGCCTACACAGAAACAGACAGGTGAGCAGCAAATACCCTCAATTGTATTCAATTATACGTGCAAAAGTCCTCTACCTTTAGCTCTTCCTCCAATGAGATTTTTCTTGGTTTATATGCTTCTATGGGTCCTGTTCTAGACAGTGCTTTTCTTGTCTCAGTGATCTCCCATTCTTGATCATCCTTCACCTTTGCAATATCCTTACTGAACTAGAAGCGCACCAAACTTTAGGAGAAGGAGAAGAGGGAAAAAAAAAAATCAAAGAAATGATGATGGCGATAACAACGACTGCAATGATGACAACACCATCTCTAGAAATCACCAGCAAGTCCAATATTTCAGAGCAAGTACATATAATAGCAAACAAACTGTCTTCATTTTGTTAAGCATTTCTTTCATTCAAGATTCGTATGCCAAGGAAAATAACATACACCCATGGTAGAGCGACAGCAAAAGAAATATATTCCAACTTGACCTTTTACTCATTTTTGTAGAAATGGGAAAAACCAGAATATAATTAGCATTGAGAAAGTGACAAAATTTTGGGAAACTCAGTTTGTGTACGTTGATTCCTGTACATAGCCTTAGTGGCATACCGCAGAGATGAAGTAGCTTAACAACCTACAAAGAGATGACTAGATTATTTATATCTAAAATCTGGATTATTTAAAAACAGAAGAGGGCTTCAAGCCGCTAAAGAGTCCACTTTTTGTGTTCAGAAGGAAAGTTCAGTCTTGCTGGAAAATAAGAACTTAGTACCAATATCATCTAAGAAGAGGAGCAAGAAGGGAGGGCTTCCTATGTTCTTGAGTGGTGCTCTTGATGACACCCCCAAAGATGTCGCTCCCCCAAGATCTCAATTAAATATAGGAAATTCGTTCCAATAAAAAAAACATAAAATTTGATTATTTGCATTGCTCTAGAAGTGATAGAAAAAACATGATGTATCAGGGATGGGCATCCAAAGGGTATAATTGGTAGTGGACCAGAAGAAAGAGGTCTATGGCTGAAAACGTAGAAGATCTGCTTATAATTCATATTTTCGACATTTTCAGCAGTAAAGGCAATATGATCCCTGCAAGACTCTGCCCCACAAGGTACTTACCAGGGCGTACTTTAGATCCATACACAAAGGATCTAAACCAAAAATTCCACAATGCCACTTACTGGAGCATACAAAGCAGAAGATCATAATGAGGCCACCGAAAATCAAGCTTCCGCTATTGCAAATCTCAAGCCGTTGCAAACTGAAAAATCTCAAGCTGTTGTTGCAAATCTCAAGCCGTTGCCGCATATCATGCACGAGACGGAGCCGTAATCCTGGGTTTTGAATTCAATTGTTTTTGAACTTGTATTTTAAATTCAAAAAGTAAACTTACCGTTACTCTCACATTTGTATTTAAAGCCATCGTTGTACGTGTATCAGGATATAGAAAACACAAATATTATTTCAACTCTATCCATTCTTAGAATTCTACACCACTGTTCAGAAAATTTATATTCCTAATAAAATTGCTCATAAAATTCCTAAAATAAAAGAAAAAACCCAATTTTATCACAAATGCTCTCTATACTCCTCAGAATGTTTGACAGGATAAAACAGCACTTAATGTAATATATTTTTCTCTTTAAGGAATTAACAGTGAGATCAGAAGATTTGAAATTGTAAATTGAGAAGAACAATAGCACTAACCTGCCTTGTAAGAGATGACCAAGACCAATGGCCCCAAACACCGTGAGTGAGACCATTGGAAGCCCATATCTGATAAATGGGTATTTTCTACCCCATCGTTTAAATGACAAGCTTGAAATCTGAATCTTAGCCATGGTAGCCGAAATATTAGTATTTTTGTGAAACATACTTGGAGCTGTCTCACTGATTGTCATTTCTGCATACCATTGGAGCACCTACATTGCAACATCAAGCTTACTCTTGAGCTTAAGATCACTTCCTGGGATAGCTACTCAACAAGCCAAATTAGCTCAGCTTTCTGACCTTGGAGTTTCAAATTGATTCATTAAGTGAAACCATTTTAGATAAGAGAAAAGAAGAAGAAGAATAAATCCTGTAATCAGAAAAGAGGGTATTCTACCACTAATTATAATTATGGTAAATGCCATAGAACACTTACCCAATAGTTAACTTCTTTTGTCGTGAAGTTATCCTAAAGGCCAATAATCTATTAGAACCCAATAACTTAATGAAAAATCAAACCTTTCCCCCCTTAGTTTCTCAAGAAACCTCTACATATTCATCTACAAATCCTTTACCCAATATTAATCCTTTCACTGTGATTTATTTTGACTCACATGAATTTCTATAACACAAGCCAGTACTCGAACACATGCAGGACAAGACAAATTAAACCTGCATTAAATTAGACACGGTACTGTCTCAATTCACTGATCAGTTCACTTTTTTTTTTTTTTTTTTTTACGTTTATAAAAAAATATATATAATTTTCTTTCTTTCTTCCTTGCTCGCTTTATTGTTTGTTTGGTTTTTGAGAATTTTTTTTTTCATAAACGTAAAAAAAGAAAACAATAAATCGAGACAGTTTTGTATTTGAGCTAGTGACAATTCTAGTTGCAATTTTCTCAAGAAACTCTACATATTCATCTACAAATCCTTTACCCAATATTAATCCTTTCACTGTGATTTATTTTGACTCACATGAATTTCTATAACACAAACCAGTACTCGGAACACATGCAGGACAAGACAAATTAAACCTGCATTAAATTAGACACGGTACCGTCTCAATTCACTGATCAGTTCACTTTTTTTTTTTTTTTTTTACGTTTATAAAAAAAAATATATAATTTTCTTTCTTTCTTCCTTGCTCGCTATATTGTCTGTTTGGTTTTTGAGAAAATTATATTTTTTTTTCATAAACGTTAAAAAAAAAAAAAAAAGGTGAACTCATCAGTGAATTGAGACGGTACCGTGTCTAATTTAATGCAGGTTTAATTTGTCTTGTCCTGCATGTGTTCCGAGTACTGGTTTGTGTTATAGAAATTCATGTGAGTCAAAATAAATCACAGTGAAAGGATTAATGTTGGGTAAAGGATTAGTAGATGAATATGTAGAGGTTTCTTGAGAAAATTGCAGCTAGAATTGTCACTAGCTCAAATATAAAACTGTTGCAAGTGAGATAATTGGTCCCGAGAAACGCAAGGTTCATCGTAAAAAAGTTTTAGAAATATCACAAATATCATCTATCATAATTCAAAATAATTTCACAAACCCAATCACAAAACCCTAATATCACAAACACAATAATAAACACAATCACAAAACCCTAATATCACAAATATCATCTATCATAATTTCAAAGTAATTTCACAAACACAATGACAAAACCCTAATATCACAAACACAATAATAATCACAATCACAAAAAATCCTAAAGTCCGGGTTCAAAAACCCTAATATCACAAAAATCCTAGTATGTAATTTAAAAAAAAAAAAAAAAAAAAAACCTTACCGTTGAGGGGGCAGACTCTGCTGAGAGACAAAGTGAGGCCGAGAGAGTTGAGAGAAGAGAGAGTGAGAGACGAGAGACTTGAGAGACAAGAGAGTGAGAGACGAGAGAGTTGAGAAGGGGCCGAGACAGAGACGAGAGAGTGAGCGGACGAGAGAGTGAGAGGCGGACGAGACGACTTTAGGGTTTAGTTAGGGAAAACGGCGCCGTTTCCTATATTTTCAATGTGTTTTTTTTTTTAAATGATAATTAAAATTTTTTTTTCATGGTTTAGGAAATTGATAATTATAGTATATTTGTAATACATTTAATATACTATAGTCTAATATATTAAACTATATAATAGTATTAATATTAGACTATTAGTATAGTTATATATTAGTATTAGTTATAAACTATATATTAGTATAGCTATATAACGTATGATTAATTAAATTTTCATTTTTAAGATTAAATTTTTATTTTATAATAACATTATCTTATATATAATTATATTAATAACATATGATCAAATAAATTACAAATATTCATATTTAAGATTAACATTTTATGTTATAATTTATAAGTTATAATATGAATTTATTTCATATATGATATATAATTATATATATTATATATAAAAAATTTACATATAATTATACATTAAATATAAAACTTATATATATGTAAAATATTATGTATAATTTTAATTTTGTATAAAACTTATATATAAAATATTAATTTTTATATATTTTTTGTATCAACGGATCCGATCCGAGAAATTCTAAAACCGGAACTAGACCGGTTCTAGCTGGTTTGCATATTACATTAACCGGTCCTGGACTAGACCAGTTCAAAATCCGTCCAATCGGTCCGGACCGATTTTTTAGTTTAAATTTACACATTAGGATAATTTCTTATATGGCGGTCATGATTTCGGCATCTTCAGCTTGACGGATTGATTTAACTTTTGAAACATTGGATCATTGTAGGAAGTTTGCATGATCTACCATTCTTTTAAATAAATTCCTAAGAGCTGATTCTTATCTTCTACAGTCACTAGCTCTTTGCTGTACGCAGATTGAATACATGTTTTTTAAGTAGTTATATTGCATGTAGTTCGACGCACTTGGTTAGAATATAGAGCGGTTAAAGACCAAGGGACAAAGAATGGCATAAGAGAACAGAGTTTGAAAACTGAAAAAAATATCAAATATCAGAGGAAGATCTAAAAGGTGAGAGGAACTGTAATACAATCTTATGTCTAAGTGTAATTATAAACCCTTCAGAAACAGATAACGACTAGCTAGCAGCTACTTGCCGGAGGTAGAGAAAAGAAGTTATTGGTGAATGAAAAAAAAACTTTCAATTAGGACATGAGATTCAACCTTCCAATTCACCACTGCCATGATTTACTTTTCCATTTGCAAGTGGTTCTTTTGATTCTGGCAACGTTTTGGAATTGTTGCCCGGCTTCGATGCATTTGGATCATAGGATGACTTCGTCTTTGGTCTGAAAGAAAATTTTTTCAAGATGGCATTCCAACTTCCTTTTGTCTTCACTAGCTTCTCAATATCTTGTTTCATGCTAGAGCATTCCTTTTCAAGCTCGGATACCCGTCCCTTCATGTCATTAACCGCTACAAGGTGGTTTTGAGTGGTGCCTGCTGCTTGGGTAGAGGCATCATTTCTGATCAAAGCAAGATTCCCACTGTGATTTTGAGAGTTCTCAAGGTTGTCAGAGACAAAGAACCAACCAGCAACAGAGGTGCGGAGCCGAAGTTGTTCGAAGAATAGAACTTGGACAATGACACGAAGTGGCAGCCTCTCATTCTGGGCTGCATGGGTGCTGGCTTCCAAGGAGAGCTTCTGGCAGTTCATGAGCCTGCAGAGCTGTTCCCTTTCAGAGTCTGTTAGCCAGGGATGAGCCTGAAGTTGAGACAAGTTTAGTTTTATTAGGAAATACGGTAAATGATGTAGCATGCAATGGGAAGTAACTTCAAAGAAAACGAACAAACATTTTTAAGTGAGCTTGAAAATGAAATGAGTTCGGAGCACAATTTCTTTTGGAATATAGTATAGTAATTCCACCATGAAAACAAGTATCATTTCCATTTATTGGTCAAGGAAATTGCCTCCTAAAGAAGGAACAAAGTCAAGGTTTAATGCCCAAGCACCATGGTATGTTGCTGCTTCTCTAAAACACAAACAAAGTGATAAATATATAAAGTGACTAAAAAATTATTATTTTTCCTGGTAATAAAATGAATTATTCTCCCTTTTAAGCCATTTCCAGAACAAATATACCAGACTTGAGTGTTAATCGTGGTGAATGAATCTCATTATAATAAATAAGTCAAAAATGAATATCCTTCAAAATTACGCAGATCTAATAAGAGATGAGGGACAGGAAAAAGAAATCACTCCTACACGAAATAAGGCAATAACTATCCAGTTTAAACCATGTCATCTGAAAAATATTTAAATATTCTGGAAACTTGTAGCCATCGAACAAGATGACCAGAATCAAAAGATTTTGCAGGGAAAATCACAAATAAGCGGAAGCACATTTGAATTTATTTATTTTGTTACCTTGAGGAATATATCAATCGCACGGTAGATTCCATCATCTAATGGCCTGGAATAATCAGGGATACCAGCAGCTAGCGACTCAAATTTCAATAACTTCAAGTTAACATCAGGTGCCACTTCGGCTAAATAACCATCCACCAGACTAGCCACCATTGTCATTGGGGTCAGTGAATTGGAACCTCCCATCAACTGCCCCTCATATACCATACAATTAGAATTAGAATCAAGAGAACCACGATCTACCAGAATGAAGTGGTCGAGAATCCGTTGAACACAGTCAATATCATAAAGGGTCTCAACTGAGTACCCCATATTTGGTATCAGAAGATCTTCAAGAGCTGCTTGATCCAACTGAGCGCCAACCCTTTTCTCTAAATTCTCGCGACATGATTGGCTGGCATCTAAAATCATTGATGTTCTTAAAAGCCTAAGAAGAAAATTAGTTGCTGTGACACCCTTTTCAATGGGTAGTAACTCGACAATTTCTTCAAGAAGATTCCTTTGACCCACATCGGATGAGGCAGAAATAGCTGATCCCGGGGCAGCACAGGTCCCATTTGGGAAGCTTGATTGCCTACCCAACAAGGGGAGATGCCTCTTTGCATAGTAGACAACGGACCCAGCAATTCTCTCTGCCCTCATCCCTCTCGTTCCTACAGCCAGAATTAGTCTTTTATACAGAGGAAATCTCAGAATGGACACATCTTCATACCACCAATCTTCACTCACAGGATTGGGCTTAGCTGCTGTGCGTATTCCATTCCAAATTCCAGCCGCACCTGGGTTTTCCACAGCACTGCATCCTGACATGGGCAAACTAAACAAACTTGGATCTGCACAAGCTTTCATTGCCAATGAATCAATGCATCTTGAAACAATATGAAGCTCTTCTGCATGTGGTAGAACCTCTTCACAGGTTTCAAGAGCTTTAATTGAGTCTGTCCAGTAACAAAAAATCTCATTAAGAAAATTTTCCGTCTGCATTATAAGATTCCCCTCTCCATAGTCTTCAGTCATCTGAAGATACTCAGCTGCACACCTGAGCCTGACCACATTTAATGCAGTGAGCTCTATTTTAACGCCATAACAGAACTTGGCTGCAAGAAGAAACGTTTTGGCTCCTCCAGGTATGTCATGTAGCTGCAAAACACACTTTGTCTCATCCTCGCTAGAAAGATCTCCAATGAGATATTCTAACAGTCCGCTTCTGGACAGCAAGGGAAACTGTTTGGCATGTCAAGAAAGGAAGAGAGGGAATGTATTTCATGAGTATGCAAGACATAAGAGTGAAACCAGATATGCATGATGACCAGTAAAGACAATAATAAAATAATAAACAACAAAAAAAGGTAATGAGAAGGATCTCCATGATTTTCCACACATCCAATATTAGAAGAAGTCCAGAAGAAAATATCATAGCTATGCTTCTAGTCAGCTTGCATTATTTTTAGAGAAAAGATATTTACAACTATGAATTGTGTAAACATCACGTAATCGCTTTGAAAAAAGTGAATAAAACATGGGACCCGCATGAAAAAAATTAATTTTTTAATAGTGGACCCCACTCTTTTTCAAAGCGATTATGTGACGTTTAAGCACTTCACAGTTGTATGTAGAATTACTCTTATTTTTATCACTTCCTGTAAACAAATATATCTGACAAGTCTTTATTTTTATCTTTTTACCTTCTTCAGAACTCCAGGACTATAAAGAAGAGGAGAAATATGAAGAAGAATATCAGTTATGCTCATCATTAAGATGAGCTGCATGTCATATTTTTTGCACATCCCTAATTACAAGAAATCTAAAATAAAAAGCTCATTCTTAAGCTTTTATTCTGCACATATGATTGTTAAAAATAGTCCTATCAACAAATCTAATTAAAAATAAGTTTTTTTCTTTTTCCTTTTTAAATTTCAGGTCTACAAAGAAGAGGGAGACAATATAGAAGAATTAAGATTATTTCTATCATACATTTCGGTTCCCAAAAAAGTCTAAACATTTAAATGCAGACAAGATTGAATTTCAGTTTATGAGCACCGGCTACTTTGGATTGTTTCTAGTCAGGCATCTAATACATGAGGAGAACCTCAAGACACAAAATACAACAACCAAAGAAGATCAAAGACCCAAGGTTGCACATTGAAGTGATTTATTCAAGCATCATTTCAATGTAAGTCATGATGTAAGCATTACATGCCTCTTAAATCGCAGTGGCAAAATCCACATATGCCATAAATAATGAGAACTCAAGTAGCAGAGCAAAGGCTAGGCCAAGTAAATGTACCTTGTGCAAATGGAAGGTCTTCTCTCCTATTTCAAGAATGACATCACTAGGAAGCCCTGTTGAGCAAAGCCTGCAAAAGTGTCTCGCTTAAAAGAACTCTTAAAGAGAGAGGAGAAAATATTACTCAAAGAGACGTCAATCGAATTAATCCACCAGTCCTTTTAGCAACTTTCGTCCTGATCATTGCAGGAACCATTGCAAACACATACAACACTTTAATTTATTACATCTAACAGGTTTTTTAACATATTTTTCTTAAGAAATAAAAAAGAAAACTCCTGCAGCTGTTTGTTGGATGCAATTGTACATTCATCCTACTACTGAACTGCTATCACATTGCAAACAATACAAACGAACCAATGTAGGTAAATGCTGCTACAGTCTTAACCATCCAATAATCTCTTCATAACTGGGGGATGCAATTATTTGAGAAACCAATTTGATGTACATAAATCTCATCTAAACCAAGACAACAAACAGACTTCCTATACCCCAAAAAATCAATTGGACACTCAAGTAGGTTACAAGACAATTCAGAAAAATCATTGAAATCTGATGCCGAATTGTCCTTTCAAAAACCCTTCCGCCAAAGGGACAGTGCCAGATTCCTTTTTTTATTAAAACAGGATTTCATTATAGAGTTTCAAAACCCGCCCAGAAAGCCATGTTGAAGTAGACAAGAAACACAAAGTAATTGGTCCTTTAATTTTCAGCCTCACTCATCCTTTCAAGCCCTTGCTTAATGGAACATACAGGGAGGCTCATACGATTAACGATGTTGGTGTCAAGACGGAAGGACCCGAAGTTGAACCAGTTCGAGTAAATTCAAAATACAGGTAAAATTGCTCAATCTCTCTCACTATTAGGATTTGAATAAATTATGTTATTAGCTAATACAGTGAATTCTATATTTTGTATAGGTTCCTTTATACCGTCACAGACTTCTCGACCGTCAATACAACCCTCACAACCAAGCCCAAAAGTTTGATTTCATAATGCAAAACTTCACGAATCCATCAAGTGGCATTCAATATTATCGAAAACCCAGAGTCCAAAATTTCAATTTTAACAAATTACAATCACATTGTAAAACAAACTGAGAACAAATTACAATCAGATTAGAAACAAAAAAGATAATGGTAACAGGTAATAAATAACAAAAGGTAAGAAATGACTGACCAGGTTAGGTTATCAAGGTGAAAGACTTCGGATTTGGATCCCAACTTCATGCACGCCATGTGTTACTCAATAACATTAGCCACCGGGAAAAGAGTTGCACCTGTTGCAGTAGAATGACGATGAAAAACGACGAGAGAGGTAGAGGAAAGATGCCAGCCAAAGACGATAGTGACAAAAGGGTAGTGAACTTAAATGGCTTTCTCTTCCTCAGCCTCATTCTCTCTGTGTGCACGCTATATTTTCGGCATTCTGGTTAGAAATAGAGAGAACGTCGAAGGTCCCGAGTCCAAAGTGCAATATCTAGGAGAAAAATCAGTTGCTGATGTTACACGAAAAAGTCAGTGTTTGGGAGTTTAGAATTTACGTTGAGATTGTGGCACAATAAGTTACATGTACATATTTAATGCCTTTATAGTTGAGTTAATTCTCTTTTCATCGAATTTATTTGTATATACCTTATAAGGTTATCCATTTTTAAGAATTGTGGACCTGGTTGGACGTTCTTGCAGCTTTTATCTGGGGTATATTGGCCAAGCTTACGTATATTTTTGGGACGAACTTACTGATGCGCACCTTCGTCCTCTTTCTTGCATTTCGTCAGCTTCCAAAGCCCCGGCCGGTGTTTTCATTCAAAACGATTCTAATAAAACCAGAGAGAGAGACGAGTTTTATATTAATTATTTATTCTTTTTTAAAATATAATATATATAAAAGAAGTGTTATAATTAAAATGACATGTCACAAAAATAAATTCATAAATTGATATAATTTTATATAATATGATAAATAAAAATTTACTTTACAATTAAAGGAGTTTTATAATATAACCTAACACATCATATATTCCTAAATTGAAATGTATCTTGAATTTTGTTTATAATAACTTGTATATTAAACATGGAATAATATAAATTATAAAAAAATATATAAAGAGTTGGTTAATAATTAAATAATACTTATTCGGCCTCCCAAAGATAAATTCTTTGGAACTGCTTTGTCCATGGGTGGCCAAACCTTTTGAGGTACCTTTCTGCTACAACTCTGAACTCTGAGCTGAGCTTCCTTGAATGTGCTGTGCAGCCTCTGCTCTCCTCCTCACAGATGTTCTTACAAGGTAGAGCAGTCAGCAGAAGGCCAGACGGCCACTCCGAATCGGTTAGCGTGTTGGGCCGTATTAATTATTACTTTTTTTAAGGTTTGGGCCAATATTTGTGGGCCCAACTTACTTGAAAATACTGGATCGACGTTCTATGTTTGTAAAATTTACATATGGGCTTGGTATGCAGGCCCAATGTCTCTCACCACAGATCGGGCCCTTGAGGTGACGTAGCATTAGCTGAATTATGAAATTAGCTCCACCGACACATTCTTGAAGCACACAACCTGCCAAAATTGCACTGGAAATTGACAATGCGTTAGAAACGCAACAAATGCAATAAACAAGCCCATAAATTTGTGGGGTGAACTATCCTTCAATCTCAGTTGATGATGCATTACATTGAATTAAAGTAATGGGGAAAAAAAAAAAAAAAGAAAAATCTGATGCATATATGCATTGGTTTGGGGGTGCAGAAAATGTGTGATTCAACCACGTTGTCGCCACGTTGTGTCCACTAATTGAGGCACCCACGAGGCACATGGCTATGTTTCAATATTCTTTTATTGTCTATCGAAGGATTTTTATTCTATCAATATTTCAATAGTCTTGTTGTTTGATAGTGTTTACTGCTTTCCTCGTGAGGCCGAGACTTTGACTCTCAATTAAATAAAATATTATTATAAGATAATTTTTTAATATATTAAGATTTGAAAAAAAATATATTATTTATTATATTTTATGTATTAATTTAAAAAAATTGTAATAACAACCAAACGAAGCTTTATAAAATAAATCATAAAAAATAGCTAAAAGAAAATGCATGAGTGTAAAGTATGTATATTATAAATTAAAATATATATAAATTATTTGTTAAAAAAAAATAAAGAGAAAAATAAAGGCACCGACGAGCTGATACTAACTAGAAAGTCTTGTGATACGGGAACCTCATGCAGCCAAGCGGTGGATGTGAGTGTCGGCAGCACCGACACGGCACGCAACATCTATATGTATTACCGGTTATGTCTAATTTTTCATTTTCTAGTTTTATTTAAGAGAGAGAAGCAGAATAGATCTGTCGTTCCCCGCTTGGGTGGGACTACAACGTGCGGTGTACAAAACCTCTTTTAACATAATATAATTATACTAAAAAAAACATTCAAAATAATAAAACTATTTTTGAACACACAAAAACCTTGTAATGACAAGTGTACTATCAAGGAAAAGAAAATAGGAAAACCCACTAAAGTCCTTAAATTGATTCACAATACATTTTGTCGCAATGCCCTTTCTTTATTATTGGTACGCTATTGTTTCAAAAGACCCCACGGTCCTCCTAGTCTCACCGCCACGTGATTAGTCGTAAATTATATTTCTCATCAAAATACTTAAATCACAAATTTTTTTATAAAAATACTTTAATTACAAAAAATTACATAAAAATAAACTCATAAATTAATATAGTTTGATATGATATTATAAAGGTAGATCTAAAAGAACGAAAATATAAATTTATTTTTATTATAAAATAGATATAACGTATTATATAAAATCATGTTAAGTTATAGATTTATTTTGAGTGGCTCTACAACCACTAAGTCAAAATTCAATTTGGGTCCTGACAAGTATAAATTTTTTCCCTTTTTTTTTTTTTGTTTTTCTTTCATGTATTTTCTAAATAACCTTAAACATTTTTTAAAATTCATAACGTCATTAAAAATATATTTCCTTAATTATTAAGTTAAAAAAATAAAAATAGTATCAAAAAAATATCTCGGAACCACCTATCGGTGGCCCAAACATTTTCTATTTATTTTTATAAAATCTCTTTAGAGCATTCGCAATGGTTCATTTATCTTATCTTTTAAAATATATTACTAAACTTCACTTTTTCTATTTTACATACTAACTTTTACAATATATCATAAATCAGCTTATCTATTTTTCTTTCATAACATTTAACTAATAATTTTTTTTATTCTTTTTAAACATTTCCTTTCTACCAATAAATTTGTAATATCCATATATATTTTTTTATATTTGCAATGTATTATTATATACAATGTAATATGAACCATGAACCCTAAACCCTCAATTTTGAATCCCAAACCTCGAACCCCTTGAACCCTAAACCTCGAGCCCCTTGAACCCTAAACCCCAAGCCCCCAAAACCCTGAATCCAAAACCTCTTGAATCCTAAACCTTAAACCACCTCTTAAAAAAAGGAAAAGAAGGATTAAAAATATATTTTTCAGAATTATTGACCAAGGCATTAAGGAGAACGTAACATTATTGATGCAAAAACACTACGAAACTGTTGAACAAAGCCATTGATAATCTATTCTCAGCGAGTAGGTAGGAAGGCCGAAGAAGCCACATGATGGGAGCTAGAAAAGCCTCTCGGGTTGACAGTTGGCGAGGAAATGTTAGCAAAGTCTCCATGGGTGTGATACCTCATATGATATGGATAATGGTAGGTGTTGTATAGGATCCCACATTGCTTGGAAAGTAGAAGTTCTTGCTCTTTATAAGGTTCTAATGAGGCTCCAATTGTATCATTGACTAATCATTTTGGAGTATAGGCCATGTGGTTTGCGTCTTCTATTGAGGCGTTACAAATGGTATCAGAGTCTATCCCAACTAGAAATGTGGGACTTGAGTCATGCCACCTATAAGGGACAGACCCGACGTGGACGTCGGCAATTTAAGGGGAGTAGATTGTGATACCCCATATGATAAGGATAAGGTTAGGTAGTGTATGAGATCCCATATTACTTGGAAAGTAGAAGTTTTTGCTCTTTATAAGATTTTAATGATGCTCTAATTATATCATTGACTAGTCTTTTTAGAGTATAGACCATGTGGTTTGGGCCTTCCATTACGCCGTTACATGGGAAAAGGTAGCTTTAGCATCGACGAACAAAGGGAGGCAGACAGATGGTTCAACGGGAGGGACCATGCAGTTTTTGGCCTTCCCTATCTCACCAGTTTCATCCTGGAGGGGTAAAGCTTCATTGGTTTCGAGACCTTCCTTGGAAGTTGTCAAAGATGTTTCACGGCTTCCTCAAGGAGACACACTAAAAGGTGGTGAAGGAATTGAAACCCTGCTGCCACTGGGGAGGGAGGGGGGGTTGGAAAAACAAATGGCGAATCTGGAGTAATCCCAACCAAATCGTTGAGGCAAGGGGGGAATTAAGTGCCGCAACTAACTCTTGAGCACTACCCTCTTTGCCCCTCTCCAATCGAGGAAGATCGGATGGAGCATCCGAAGGCACAAAAACAATTCAGTCCTATACACACAAAATAAATATATATAAGTAGAATAAAATAAAGATATGAAGAAATCGGATAAATAATACTTCCAAGATATTTTTTTGGAAAAAAATAAAATATAGATGTTTTAAATGATGAATAATAAAAAAAATTTGTATTGAAATGTAAAAGTAAAAGGAAATGAGAGAGTAAATGAAATATAAATAATTAAAAAATTATTTGAAGGATAAACAGTACCTGCTACATATAGCGGGTTATTATAGTAATTTATATTTTACATGTTTTTTTAAGTAATTAAATGGAACTCGTTTTATAAACAATTCTTTAAATAATTTCTCTTTTTTAATATTATACATAAACAGAATGCTCTTATGACTTGACGCTACCATCTATGATCTATGACTATCAATCCATATACATGGCCTCTCTGAACGATAATTTCGTCCAAATGGAGAAGAGAATTGAGGTAGAGTTCCGATTTTCGATGTGGAGAATCCAAATCCACGTGGATATCTGGTTTCCTTTGGGATGAAGGGATTTTTTTGTTTGGTTCTAACCAAGAAAAAGTTCATATTTCTAAACTAAGTTATTGGAATAATAGCTTGCAATTAATAAAGCATGTTTTCATGCCAAAAATATAAATATGGACTTAAATCGGAAACATTTCATTTTTTATATGATGATGGCTTCAATTCAATAATATAGAACGTGACCCAACTGGGGATTAGAGTTTCAATTGATAATTGATTACACGCAAGAAATTTGGAATTTTTAAGATGATTGAAGTCCTAAAGCCAACTATTCATGATCATTTTATAAAAAAAAATTATTCTCATTAATCATTATTTATTATCTCAGACCTTAAATCATATGAAAAGAGTAATTCTTATTACAGTCTACAGATAGAAACTGCTTTGCAGCCTAAATGAAACATAGTTTTCATTAATAATAAAACAACAATGTTTCATTTTCATCCTTTCCTTTGTGATGCTTCACACAAAATAAGAGTAGGTGGCCTTCATGAACCGCCCATACTGATTGGACATTTACTTGTGTTAATCAACATATATGGAGATTTTGTTGCAGAAACATGACGTTTCCCTTACCTTTATTTTTCGAACTTCTTTAATTCCTAGGTAACATGGCCATAATCCGTTCTAAGTCATGTTAATTAATCATTTTGATTTGAAGTTATATTCTTTTGTTTAGTGCACAAATGAAAATTTGACTATTTAGTTTTAAGATATCCATGGGTTGTATGCTATTGCTGGAAAATTAAATTGTAAGAACAGATGTCAAAATGAAATTTGAAAATATCATAATCAAATGTGAAAGAAAAACAACCTAAACTTTGATGATCGGGTAATTCGTGGAGGAGAAGATTGCCACGACAGTGGGACAGTTTGCAGATGCATGGTAGTGGGGCGATTGGCAGTGAAGCACTCAGATGCACGGCACAGAGAGAAAGAGGGAAATCGAAATGAGTTTTCAAATTGCTGGCTTGTTCTTTATTTAGAAATAATGGTGTTTTGGTCAATTTTATGATAAAAATAGAGACAATTTTATATATTCCTATATTAGGACTACAAATGAGTCCTATTTGTGGACTGTACCAAATGCGACCCTTATGAAAAATACTCCAATATCTTATAAAAAAAAATTTAGATATAGGATGTATGAGTGAATAGTGACTGATAAGTAGGATTTCTATTTTACTAATACATCACGTTTACATGCATCGACGCAGGGTTCGGTTTAAGGTTCTAGAATTCTACCATTCTGTTGCATTTTAGTAAAATGAATCCAATGTTCGTGGGTATATGTATTCGGTCGACCCACCCTTTGTTGCTACAACTTGCAAAGAGATAGAAGTTGACAGTCACACCCTCACTCACTTTTTCGAAAGTTTTCTTTTTGTTACGTCAAAAAATGTTCACATTTCTTAACTGAAAGTTCTCGCAATAAGGCGTTACTAAAAGTAAAAACTCCCAATTAATTAAACATTATTAATTATGTTCTACGCCAAAAAAAAAAAGATCAGAGACTCCTCCAATATACAGGACCATTTCATCATTTTTCCTATATATCTCAATCAATCGATAGCATCAATGGCGTATAATAATATGTCCAAGGGTATTTGCTATTAGTCAAAACTATAATAGTTTTGATTTATTTTAATGGCTCGTTTGGATATATTGTTATAATAATATTTTTTAATATTATTATTATTTTAAAATTTAAAAATTGAATTGTTTATTATATTTTGTGTAGAAATTTGAAAAAATTGTAATGATGAGATGAGATAAATTGAAAGTATTTCTGTATTCAAACGAGTGTTATAGTTTTATATATTAAAAGCGAATGTGTATGTAAGAATATAATTTGTCATGGAGCATAAGATATATATATATATATTATATATATCAGTTCTTCTATATACAGTCGGTAGATACAACCGGCGTGCAGTCGTCCATACCACATCAGATTTAAAATGAATTCTTCCTCTCTCATCAGCTCGGTCTCTTTCTCATAAGCTCGATCTTTCTCTCTCATCAGCTCCATCAGCTCGGTCTCTCTCTCTCGTCAGCTCTTCTCATCTCTCTCTCTCCTCAGCTCGGTCTCTCTCTCATCAAGTGTCTCCATGTCAGTCACGTTTACACACCATTTACACAGGCGCTTGCAACAAGCATTTTAGTATATATATATATATATTTAAAAAAAAAAAAAAACCATGTTCAGCAAGTTAGGGGCACGTAAGCCATTTGCGTTCTGTTCATGCAATTAACTTCTTACCGACATAAGGAAGCCAGGACGCAATCGGAATCACATGTTTATAAGAAAACTAATTGATTTCATTATCTCTGTTTTCTGGGTTGTAGACAACAACCAGACAATCGTGCTATTAATTTATTGCTCGTTACTTTCTCAGTCGAAACTTATCACTCTCATAATATGCATGACCTGTTAAATGCTAGAGAAAGAGAAAAAGAGAGAATTCAACGATCTAGAGTTAGGGTATTAACTATGGAAAAGTACTGCTAGAGAACTTCTCTTTTAACATTTCTGTAGTTAAAACATTTCTGTTTAACCGTATACATTTTCGCTAGAGTAATTGGTTTTTGCAGTGCTTTTCGGTTAAACAAACGCAAAGATGTTGCCTATCTCAAGAACGAGAACTTCTAGTATATAATATTTCAGATTCATTTTCGAATTAAAAAAGGGACACATTCAATCAATTTTGAAAAATCTAAACCCACGAAACATCTTTGATCTTTCCCTTAATTTTCTCGTATAAGATACGCATTTGCTCATATATTTTCTTCTATGTTTCTATCCCAATTCTCTTGATGTTGCACAAAAGTACTTGTACCTTTTATGAAAGAAACGAGTACTTCTCATGATGGTATCAGAAAAAACACAATAACATGTTGTCTCTTTGTGGCAACTACTCCATATAAAATTGTTTTACCTAAATAAAAAGAAAAATTATTCTCATAAGTCACTATTCGTCACCCACACTTTATGAAAAATACATTCACATCATATAAAAAATATCCTCACACCCTATGAAAAAGCCATAGGTATGGGAGTGAATAGTTGCTGATGCACAGCATTCCTCAAATATAATTAGATTTTACCTCAATTTATTTATTTATTTAAAAAAAAGAGAGAAGTCTTTTGAAGGAAGCAATTCAAAGAGTGCAATCCAAGATAGTTAAAACGAAAGGAGGGGTTGCATGGCCTTCAATATTCAATATTTATAGAGAGAGTACTCCTGAAGGGATTGAATGATTCAAAGAGTGCACCTCAAGTTAGTTAGCAGAGAGTGAAAGGCAAAAAGGCAGAGCATGTGACCTTAGGCCTATTATTTCTACGAGGCTCAAACCAAACTTACTTCTGTTATTACATCTAAACAAGGAAACACACTATTTATTCTCATATTTAAAATAATTAGAATTTAAATATTTCTCATTCTTATTTATACGTTAATCTTTCACATCAGTAATATAACCAAATTTATAAATATATATCTTTTTGAGATGTGACATTTATTAGTGTTGTTGATTTACATAAAAAAATAAATAAATTAATAATAGACTTTTTTTTTTTTTTTTTTTTTTTATAAATTTCAAAGAAAGCGAAACTTACTGACAAGATCTAACATTAATCTATCTTTTTTGTTTTCAAATTCTAATTTTATAAGACACTTGCGCGGACTAATAAAGATTCTCCTTTAAATGGCATAAGGTGGTAAAGAGTGAGATTGTCAAAAGGATGCCAACTGGCCATGTAAGTGCTCAGGAATTCATTCGAGTTTCCAACTGTGACAGAAAATAAATGCCAAGTTGATCCGATGCTATGCCTTGTTTTATGAAATTGCTTGTATTGACCCAAAAAATATTATTCAACTACTTTCCTTGTTCTTCGCAATGTATTTGAGCAGCACTCACAAAAATTAGTCCTGCTAAAGTTGTTGGCATGCATGGGAATTTCGTGAAGCCAACTTCGACTCATTTGCTTAATACTTTAGAATTACTTGCCTCTATTAATATATATATATATATATATATATATATATTCGAATGATAATGCATATATGTATGTGATATATCTACAACTCTCTCGTTGACATTAATCTATATGCAGCTTAAGAAATTTACGAGTAATGGCTACGTTTATAAGCAATATTGCACTTGAAAGCACATCCCCCATCTCGAGTGTTTTACCATAATATGATTGGCCTCTCGAGATGTTGGCCTGCATTGCCATAGGAATATTAACTGAAGTTTGGCATTGGCTGCAACGTATGCCATTAATTAGTGAAAAAATATAAACTAACCGTAAGGGACGGAGCTAACGAGAAATAAATAAATATGGGAGAAGTTATTGTTTGGAAGCAGTCACTTTGCACATCCTATATGATATCATCCTAACCATCCATTTGAAGAGAAGAAGTTAGTAAATTGTAGTGTGTGCATTGTATGCATCACTACAATAAATGCTATATAGCATTACTTAATGAGAAATTAAAAAAGAATAACAAGGGTGGCCCTAAAAGAGTGGGAGGTTTCCATTGATTTGTGGTTGAACCTGACAAATTCTCAGGACTCTTTTCTTTTCTTCTCTGTATATAAGGTATAGTACGGTACAAAATCTAATCTCTTTCTTCAATATAAACATATAGGTCTTGTTTCGATTCAAAAGTATCTCAATTTATATAATTCTATATAATCGTTACAATTTTTTAAAATTTTTAAATAAAATATAATAAATAATTCTACTGTTCAGCTCTCAACTCGTTTAAATTCAACTCACTGTCGATACCAGCAAGGAAAAGGTAAGCAAATCCCCCGACTCACACCTTTTTCCCCCTCTTTGAACTCTTTGAATACCAGCGGAACCTCTTTCTCCTGTTTTTGTTTTTTTGGTTCTTTTCATAATTTTTTTTTTCTTTAAAGAAAGAAGCAAATTCGGTGAAAATCCGTGAGAGACTATAAAAATAAAAATAAAAATAAAAATAAAAGGGAAAGGTTGGGTGCGGTGGGGAAGGCGTGGGACCCGTGGGCAATCAGAGGTGAGAGATATACCAGAGTGAGAGGAGGGAGAAAGAAGACTTCGACATCACGACAGCGGGGGGATAGTAAAAGACAGCTAGCAATGAAGGAATAGGCTCACCTACCGTTACAATCACACTCTGTTCTCCACCCTTTTTAGCCTTTCTTCCTCTCCCCTCTCTCCTTTCAAACCCTTCTCTCCCTCTCTCTTTCTGTCTGAAGGCACTGAACTTCAACCTAGTACTCCAGTTTATAATGGAGGAATAGGGTTCTGGGGTTCCTTGAAGTGGTAGTGTGCATGCTATGAGCCTATTCGTTTTACTTTAATTCTTTCGGGGTTCTTGCCGAAGAATTGTGTTTTGGGTTTCTGCTTCTTCAGTCCGTTGTTGCAAGTCCTCTTTTTGGGCGGGAATTAATCATAGCTTCTAAGCTCAGGTTTGGTTCTGCATTTTTTAGTTTTGGAAACGTCGAATTTTGAGCGTCGGCAGGGTTTTTAGCAGGCCTTGAATCATAGTGACCTTTTGCTTTGTAAATTCTGCAGGATTTAACTAGGATTAATAAAACTCAGCAGCAGAGTGCGCTTTTGTCAGAAACTTGCTAGGTTTATAGAAATTCCTTCTAATTTAATAATTTTCTACACAAAATTATTAAAAAAATTTCTCCAAAAACCGATACTTTCTGGAATTTGGACATTGAATTTTGTGCTTCCTTGAAATGAAAATCTTCCCTTTTGTTTATTTTTTGAAACATTTTTTACCTTAATTTTTCTTTAACAAAAAAGTAAAGATTACACAAAATCAATGACTGTTGAACAATTAGCGTATTCTAGATATATCTGATAATATGGCTTGCCCCTGACTCCCATTTTTTTAGCTTGCTTCGATAATTTTGACGAACGCTTGAAACAGTTTTCCTTATTTGCTTTCACATTTTTCTCAGGTGAAGTTTGTGACAATGATCGGACCGAACTTCATGGACGAGTTAGACTGCGGCAGCTTCTTCGACCACATCGAGGACCTTGTAGATTTCCCGGTCGAGGACATCGACATCGCCGCCGACGCCGAGACCGGGCTGGGCAGCGCAGACAGCAAATCTTTCCCCAGCCTTTGGCAGACCGAGTCAGGGTCATTGCCTGGCTCCGACGCTGTCTTCTCCGCCAACAGTGCCTCGGACCTGTCCGCCGAACTCTCCGTTCCGGTGAGTATCTCGGGCTCGCGCACACACACGTTTGGCAGCATTCTAGCATCGTAGTCTCTTTTGCTAATCCAGAGTAGAAATTCGAATTCCCAATAGATTCGTTGGGAGATGAGGTCATAGGACGTAATTTTCTTCGGGGGAAAATTGCAATTGTTTTTCTTTTCTAAGATTCAATTAGTGCCAGCCTGGCGGACCACGTGATTCGATGCCACTGGCGACAACTCAAAGTAGTTTGTCTTGTACAGTGTCCCCAATCGACACTTTAATGTTTTTTTTTTTTTTAGTGTGCTGTGATTCTGACAGGAAATTTCAAATTTGAGTTCGAATTAAAAAATTCTATTATAGGGCTATTTTTGTCAACTAACGTTGAGATAAATGTCGGCGGAAGACTAACATGGCATGACATCCATCGTTCTGCATTTATCGATAAGATGTTGTCATAATCGGGCGCCTTTAACGGAGATCACGTGATCTGTCGTCTGCTTTTAGTTTAAAAAGAAGGAAAAAAGTCAATTACCATCACGTGCTATGTCGTGTGGCTTTGTTTGTTAACGCGTCATCAATTGCTATTTAATTTAGTAGTTGATTGGTGGTGTGGTTTTTAATATTTATATCTTTAACCAATATTTTAAAATATATTATCTAAATTATAATATGGTAAATAATAAAAAGTATTATAAAGTTTTACTCGCTAACCGAGGTTTTTGATGGCTATAACTTTTTAAGTTTTATAAGAAATCTTTTTACTAAAATGGGTAATACTGACATGGATTAATGCCCCTGTAAATTGGGTCGAGTAGGAACCCTCCAAATCCTTGTTTTTCAGCAATATTATATCTTATACATATGTCATTGTGCAACGGTGCTTAATCAAATGATTGGTACCTAAGTGAAATAAATATCTTCCTTGATCACGTGATTTGTCAGCTTATAGAATTGAATTCGAACTTTAAACTTGGAATGCGGTTTTTTTTTTAGAATTTAAAGATCTACTGATGTGATGACAATTGGAATGTTTTTCTGACTTCCCATATCCAACGTTTGTTTAATTTGGCACTTTTGATCAATTCAGATGTGTTTCTTCTTTCTTATTACTGTAGTATGAAGACATTGTTCAGCTTGAATGGCTTTCAAACTTCGTTGAGGATTCGTTCGCTGCTGGAAGCCTTACCATGAAGAAAGAAGACTCCTCTTCCATCCACAACGAATCATCCCATCATCACTTTCAGACTTCCAGCCCGGTTTCTGTCCTCGACAGTAGCAGTTCCTGCTCGGTTGAGAAGAACGCGCCGCGCAGCCCTGATACCATCACCCCGGGCCGGCGTGGGCGGCCTCGCAGCAAGCGTCCTCGTCCTGCAACCTTCAATCCACGCCCGGAAATCCAACTTATCTCCCCCACCTCCTCTGTTACAGAGACCCCTCAGCCATTCCTTGCAGCAAAAGTTTCTTGCGATTCTGAGAGTTTTGCAGAGTCTCGCCTGTCGATCAAGATACCAAAACAAGGCAGTGCAGATCATAAGAAGAAGAAGAAGTTCAAATTGACAGTTCCACTTGGCGCCGCTGAGAACAATCAGAATCCGCCTTTGCATGCAGTCAGGAAATGCATGCATTGCGAGATTACCAAGACTCCCCAATGGAGGGCAGGCCCAATGGGGCCGAAAACACTTTGCAACGCTTGCGGTGTCCGCTACAAGTCCGGCCGCCTCTTCCCTGAATATCGGCCTGCGGCAAGCCCGACATTTATTCCATCTGTGCACTCAAATTCTCACAAGAAGGTGCTTGAAATGAGAACCAAGACTGGGGAGAAAGCTGCCCCAGCGGGGCCAGAACCAATTGAACTTATTCCAAATGCAAATAGAAGCCTTGGCTTGACTACGCGTAGGGAGGACGAGAGAACCTGTTCCCTGTAGGAACCTCTTTCTTCGCTTCCCTCTTTCCTGATCTCTTATGTTATTTCATTTCTTTTGTTCATTGCTTTTTGTACAGGGATGGAAGGGGCCGGGATAGAATCAATAGCTAGAAGATGGTATCTTAATTAGCTTAAACGTGGGTAGAGACCAGTCAGTGCAAGGTTTAAGGGTTAGAATTTAGGTTCAGTGATGGCTAATAGGTCCTTCTTAAGGTAACTAGGTGTGGCAGTATGTATGTCTTTTTAGCATTCTTTTCTTTCTCATCCTTTCCCATGGGAATTCTTTTTGCAGTTCATTTGTAGTAGAAAAATACTGAGTTGAGTAATGGAACTTGGGATTTGTTATGCTTCTTTTTCACCTAGCTGCCTCTCCAGGGGCACTCTAGTTTCTTCTCAATATTTCTCTCTTTCCCATTTTCCTTAATGAATAATGCTATTTGAAAGATTTTACACCATATACCATCCATACGAAATGATTTTGCTTTTACGTTTGTTTGCATTGAAAGTAAGTTCTATTATTTGAATGCTGATTATCTACGAAATCAAAGGGTTCTTTCTTATTAATTGAAATGATACGTACGTCAATATCTATTGCAATATAAAACATTATATAGCATAGGAAATACATGGAACAACCGAAATACAAGTGCAACAGAATAATACATGAGTAGGAATGCAGAAACATATGCACTGTAACTTCTTTGTCAAGTGTTTTTGTTCACTTGGCAAGATTTGTGGACCTTTCAAGGAGTCTTGTCTAATTCGCTCAAGCAGTTAGGAGGGGGATCTCAATCGTTGCCTCTACGCTCACGAGTCATGCCTGCCAAATTGAGCGTTCAACAAGGATCATACTCTTTAAAAAGGGGGGGGGGGGGGGGGGGGTTGGGGGGACTTCAAATCCTCTCATTCTTTAATAACTTGTCACTTGGAAATGTATTATTTGTCCTTATTGATTTGGCTATTCTGCCAAATTTAGATGGTGGTGATAATTTATGATGATTATTGGGACAAAATATTCATCTTTAAACGCGTTGAGATGACAATGTCAACACGTTATTTCGAATTGGGAAGGTCGCGCGAACATGACCCAACTTTAGCTGAAAAACATCATTTGGGTTGGTGATTAATCATCTTTATAGATTGCTTTAGGCCTCAGCAAAATGATCCCCCATCATGCCCAACGCCTGATGCATTCGGCAATATGTCCCAGTCCGACCCACCCCAACCTAATGATTGATTAAACATTTGCAACTTTACCACCAACAATCAAATAGTACTGTCGAGGTCGAGGGTATCGAACCGATTTGATTACAGCAATCGCTTCGGTTACTACAATTTCATATGCTGATTTGTACTTTTTAATTGTAACGGGTGAAGTCCTTTCAAAGGCATGTTTGAGCGGCGCTTGATTATGACCGTTCTTGTTCTAATGGAATATTAAGGTTAGTGAGACTACTCATTACAATTTATAAATTATTCTTTATTCTTTTATTATTATTTATTATTTTATTATTATTATTTACAGACTATCTAAAATCCACTTCAACATTCAGGCTAAAATATTCTCCTTAGAGCATTAGCATTGAATTCATCATTTTCATATTCAAAATTTAATAAAAAGTACATGTTTTTCATAAATAAAAAACATCTCTATCCATAACCTCACATTGGATTAGCTATTGGATTCATCAAAATAATAATATAATATTATTTTGTTAATAATAATATTTTTAATTTATTTTTTTCATATTTTACAATTACACTAACTATATTTTAATTAATAATTTAATTTGATATTTAAATTATTATTTCCTAACTTAAATATATTGTAGCTCAAAATTAGAAAACAATAATTTAAATAAATAAAATAATAATTATAGAGTGTGAATAGTGAATCTTTAAATTTAAAGATGAAGATGAATGTACTGTAGCTAAAAGCTTGATATTTGAGCATATGGTGAATCTAATGCCAGATTTTAAAACCAAAATTATCAAATTTTAAAGATTGGACTCATTTGAGTCAAATGCCAGTGCCCTAACCGAAAGAAAAAGAACAATAAAAAAGCTGTTCATTTACCCTCCCAACATGAAAAGCTCATTTGCCTGGCATCGGGGAAACAAAATTATTTGGATCTTAACCTTGATGTGGTCTTTAAACAAAAATACTGGGCGACGCGTTTGTAGTTTCCTTGGGGTTTTACTTATTATTGGGCTGGTCTTTCCCAACGTGGTTTTGTCGTGTTTATATAAGTTTGGGCTCTTAGCCGAAATATTGTTTTTGGGCTACAATGAACAAAAGTGCTCTTCCGATACCTCAAACAAATTAACCTTAAGAAAAGTCCACCGAATGGTTGTGTTGGACTTAGTGACATCACCGTTTGGACTTGGTGATATGATTATTATCGTGTGCCGGACCATGATCTTGAACAATTTGAGAGCCTAAAGGATTCAGGAGCTCTCTTAAGAATTTAAAAATGAAGACGAGCCGAGCTGGTCAATTCATTGAGATTGCGTTTAGATATTGAATTGAGTTGAGTTGAATTTAGATGATAAAGTATTGTTAGAATATTATTATTTTTATTATTATTATTTTAAGATTTAAAAAAGTTAAATTATTTATTATATTTTGTATTGATATTTAAAAAAATTATAACGATGAATTGAGATGAGTTGAGATAGATTTAAAAAGCAGACAAAACCTGATTGTTACGATCTCTTGGGGATCTCCATTAGATTATAAATACAGTATTGATCCATACTTCTTCTTTGAGAGGTGGGAAACCACACCATTGACGAAATTTGAGTCGATGAAATCAAAGCTGTGATCTGGTTATAATATATTATTGCCTGTTATTGTAACAAAATAATACTAATAAAAAGTCATAATGGTAGATGCACCATTAATGACTGGTTGACCAAGAGCTAGCTGTACGTCGTAGCTTTATGATTTTGAAGCAAGAACACGGATGCGTTGCCGGCGGCCACGGCCACAGCCAACGGCGTGGCATATGAGAGTGAGACTATGAGTAGTACGTCTCCTCCGCATGCGTGTACGTTAAACTCTCATGCAACGAGGACCCTGCGCTGGGAATTGGGATCTTAAATTTATTGCACGTACGCACGCTTGCTTTTTCTGTCCCTTCACTTCACATGGGGAATCTTTGTTTGCTCAACACAAGCCAGCCTCCAAAAACCCCACTGCTGACCCCACCACACCCTTCTCCTTATTATTGCAACCAATACCAAGCGACCGACGTTACATGCCATAGTCGTCCTCGTCGAGAGCATTAAACTGCATGCTCCAAATTATATATATATGTTACGTTTTATTTTTATTTTTATATTTTTAAAAAGCTTGACCAGGCTTAGAAAATACGTGTCATGTTTTCATGTTCACGTGATTTGTCGGTAGCTCTTTGAGACAAATGAATGAATGATCATAGCTATTTCAATAATCAATGTCTTATCTTCTCACGAGATAGAAATTGTATTACTAATCAACGTGTAAGTGTCCCATAATTTTTAAAAAAAATTAATAAATATAAAATTTATATAATAAAATAATAATAATACACTCTACTCTGTTTCAATATAATTGTACAGTCATTACATATTCTACAATTATATAAAAATTATTCCTCACAAAAACGATTCATTTATTTTAAAATATAAAAAATAAGAGTCATGATCTGTATCTGGATTTGTTTCCTCGATCAGTTGATGGACGTTTTAATAAATTTGTATAGTATTTATTGCTGGTAATTATCTATGGATTCATAAAAGCTGTATCCGGATGTCGATCACGAATAAAAAATATATATTTATCATCATTTTTTTCATAATTATGATATCTTATAATGTAGCATTAGATAATAAGTTTACAAATAAAATATAATAAATAATTTCTAATCATTTAATATCACATCATGAAATGATTAGAGAATGATAAAAATTAAGATAATAAGTAGTATCACTCATCACCAATAGGTAATAAGAAGGTGAAAAGTTGAAAATAGGGAATAAAAAATCGTTTTATG
The DNA here is from genome assembly GCF_004785595.1 of Juglans microcarpa x Juglans regia. Taxonomy (NCBI): domain Eukaryota; kingdom Viridiplantae; phylum Streptophyta; class Magnoliopsida; order Fagales; family Juglandaceae; genus Juglans; species Juglans microcarpa x Juglans regia. The sequence goes on from NC_054595.1 coordinate 27,959,960, forward strand.
ATGTGACATTATATTTAAAAATAATGTTACATATAATCGTAGAGTGTACAAATATCGTGTAGTCGTTTTAAAAAAAAATATCTACTATTAAAAAATTAACTTTTTTTATATAAATTTTATATTTTTTTATTTTTTAAAAATAATTACATGGTGCTTATATAATTATTATTATAAATATATTTTTTTAATAATTAAATATTATTTTCAAATTTAATTATAAAATAATCAAAGAAAATGATAAAAAAAAATGATGAATAGTTTTTTTGATGTGGGAGTTGAAATTTCACTGTACGTAGGACCAGAAGTTACGACAGAGATTCCGACACGGACCCACGTCAGTGGTCCTGGCACGTCACTTCACAACACGTCACTGACTATATTCACAGGGTATTGTGGGGACACCACGTCGTGTTTAGCCACGTGGAAGACCGCAACCCTCTGTCCGCAGTGACAAAGATCGTTAATCACACACGGCACAGAGCTGCCAGGTGAAATAAAAAAGTTGAACTATTCTACTGCGGGAAACATGCTCGGCCCGTTCGGTTGTTCTACACCCTCCGTAACGTTAGCCGTTAGCACTCCTCCGGTCGTCTAATCGGGCAGGCAGGTCTGATTCACATGCATCAAACACTTACGTCCGACAAAAACTCGAGTATTTGTTCCAATTTTCTCTTTGGCGAAAACGAAGAATAAGAGGAATATTGAATGTTGTAAAAATGATGGTCGGCCATGCAGCGTGCGTGTTCCTAATCAAAACCCACGCGAAGAAAGACAACCAGAAGACAATCACTTTTTTGAAAGGACCCCATGATTAATCCGTGTAAGGTATAGGTTTGGATAGGGTGTGGTCGTGGCCCGAGCTTTGTTTAAATTCAAACGAATGAACTAAAAGTCCGACAACATTGATGATATCAGACTGAGAGCTTAATTGCTCTAAAATTAATGTATGGGTCATGTTTTTTCCTTTTTTTTTTTTTTATTTTCTTCATAAGTTTTGTTGAAGATGAGGTTTTCGTGAACGGGCCTAGTCAAATCGGTGTCGTTGTACATATTAATTATTCCTGTAAAATGTCTTATGTGTTTATGAAAATGACAAATTCAATTTGCTTTGCTTCCCGCGTACAGCTAGCAAAATTGTAATATCTTTTGTTTGAGGTTTGAGAGAGAAGCTGAAATTCAGGGCAGACAGGGACGGCCATTTTTTTTTTTTTTTTTTCTAAAAGCTTCTCTCCATCACGAGAAGGATTGTTCTTAGAAAAATGATTTGGGTTTCGAATTTGTATCTTGAATATTTTTTTTTTTTTTTACTTAGTGATTAAAAAAATATTTTTTAATGATATTGTGAATTTTTTATTTTTTTTAAAAAAAATTTATAATAATTAAAAAAATACATAAAAAAAAAAATACCATTCTGAACCTTTTCAATGGCTGTAACGGGACTCTTGTTCTTATCAATAAACTGCACCAAATTATGATCTGTATGGAAACTAGTGACAAAAAATTCTGTTACATGTCCTTATTTTTATGTTTCTTTTTTTGTTCAGAGTCCATGTACGTTGAACAATAGTTTATAATCTTTATCAGCAGTACCATATATATATATATATAGAGAGAGAGAGAGAGAGAGAGATTTGTACAGATCGATCGAGTCTGTCTTACTGGTTGTTTGTTGCTACTTAGGTTTCTTGCATCCACTCCAATTAGAGAAATGTCGTCTATTCTATGAACGGAATAATTCATCACGAATCATGTAGATCAGTTCCCCATGCACGTACGCATTAATGTTGAGTTATTGAAAATAATGATTGATCAGCAGTTTAGTCCCACCTATCATCTCCAAATCCCATTTATTTTAGAATAATTAATGCATTTGTAAGTCATATATATATATACACATTTTTATATTATTGTTATACCATTTTTTTATTTGTAAAATGATTAAAATTTAAAATGTGAAGAGTACTGTGTATTAGATTCGTAATTGAAACTGGATGCAATACCTTTCTTCTCACTTTGATCTTTATGTTTATGCTTATGAGAGAACTAATTATCCAAGCACTAAACTAGCGCAATCGATGGGCAATTCGGACGACGATTCCTTACATACGTTGTTTCCTCAGAAAATAGCATCACCGAACAATGTCATGTATATAACAAGACCGACAGACCAAGGTCGTCTGCCGAATATTTTGGCTTTTCCAAGCAATCGTACTTTTGGTGCATTATCCTTGCACTTACTGCCTGTGTCATTGTCACATTGCATTGAAAATCATATATATGTTTTTAATATCCTACTGATCATGGGATATATATTAGCTCAATATTGTCACTATTAGCATGTAGACCCACAAGCATAATTAATCAGCATTTGCCGGATTATAAATACCAAAAATTATCCATAGACGTGAGTCATTTGTCAGTATTATAAGGTACAAGTCCGTTTTATTAACACATGACCCAATGCATCACTAATGTAAAAGTAAATATGCTATATATTATAGTTGTATCTTACTATCATCAATTAGAGGATTTCTCTCCTAAAAAACATATCCAAATTCATGGGTCATGATAATGTCATGTTAGACAATATTGTGAATGTAGTCATGTATAGAATTTTTCACAAATATATCAATTGATATTTAATTATTCTATAATTACAATGAATCCTATAAAAATATGGTATATTTACGTACCAATTCGTAATTAGTAGATTTGTAAACACAATTGTCATGTCATCTATTATAATTATAAATAAATGAAGACATTCTGAAGAGTTTTCAACTTTGAAGCCAACGACGTGTTAAAATGACCCACAAACAAACTTGGAAGTTGTAATTTGACCAAAATATCCAATTCATATTCCGAGAATTACCACGACCAAGAAATGGGAACACACCATAGGCATAAATAATGGGTGAGAAAGAGTGATGGTGTTCACCAAGGGTGTAAAATGGTTAAGGGGGTTGCCATGATTTCAGGAATGCACGTGACATATATTTACGTTATCGCGATTCGTAGGCAAAAACCCAAACCCCCATGAATCTCGATTTTGGTTTTATTAATTAATTCGATGTTTCTTTTGTGGGTTTAAGGAAGTTTTTCTCATTTGTGATTTGCCACCCCTACCTGCTTTGCGTCTGCGTGCAGTACACTTCACTGCGTTGCACTGTCAACTCTCAAGTCAGATCTGTAATAGTTTTATTTTTTTCTTTTAAAAACGTTTTCTTGCCGGCACTGCGATTTCTGGTGCAATCTGCATACGAATTTAAAAATGGCAGTGGCCAGCGCTTTAATTAAACAGCAGTGGTAACTATGGACGTAGACCACGCGCCATTAACCGAGAGTACAAGTTAGTAAACAACGCGGGGTGGGGGGAGGAAAAAGACGAGAAGTGCTTGTGTTCAGTGAATCAATGTTTAAGATCTGATTTACAGAAACAGAAACAGCGACGTTGAAGGAAAAAAGAGGAGAGAATCACCTGAATGTTGGCAATTGGTCTAACTTGGACTTTTCCCATCCCTAAAAGAACAAAAAATAGAAAAAGTAAAAATAAAAATTTGTGTCAGTATTTTATCCACCATTTCTTATGTTCTGTAACTTCTGTTCCGTCAAATCTCTCTCACTTATTTTCAGTCTGGTCGGCAACCGAGGAAGCTTCAGGTACTCTGCTTCTGGTATACATACAGTCACAATCTTCCTGATCTTATTCAGTCTTTTCCAATAAATTAGATTCGAGAATTTCTCTGTTTCTTGGTGTTTGATTTTCCTGTGGTATGCGTCCGGTGTTAGTACTTCTCCTCGTTGAAGGAATTAAAACGCTCGCAGAAGCTGAAGTGTGTTTGTGAATTCCTTTTCGTTCTGCTTTTTTTAAAAGGTAAACGAGTCTCTCCCTTTGTCTCTTTTCAAAATTGTAAAAGTTTTCGCTCTATATGTCGTCTCATTTGTTTGCTGTGAATCCTGACGTAATGCTGGAAAAGTTCGAGTTTTTGTTTCTGTTCGTCTCTCTCTCTCTCTCTCTGTTTTTATTTTTTATTTTTTTTGTTTCACCTCAAGGTTCAGTTGCTTCTTTTTTTTTTTTCCTGTTTTTTATCTTCTAGATTTGCTCAGTTTTCTCAGCATCCAAACAGTGGACGATATTCTCTTTGCATATTCTCTATATTTAGATTAGAAAAAGGTTTTGTTGCAATATATTCTGATTTGGCCTTCTAAACCTTGTCATACAGGGAGTATAAAAAGGCTTCGATCTTAACAACTATTACGGCGATGGATTCTGCGAAAGAATTACCAGTGAGAAACTCAGACAAGTGCTTGGATTCTCAGCTATGGCACGCCTGTGCTGGTGGGATGGTTCAAATGCCACCCATCAATTCAAAGGTCTTCTACTTCCCTCAAGGCCACGCCGAGCACGCCGTCGGCGGGGCCACAGATGTCGCGACCTCCCCCCGGATTCCTTCGCTCATTCTCTGCAAGGTCACTGCTATAAAGTACATGGCAGACCCTGAGACCGATGAGGTTTTTTCTAAAATAAAATTAACTCCTTTGAGAGACAATGAATGGGGTTTTGAGGATGATGGTTTTGTGGGAAATAGTGGGACTGAGGGGCAAGAAAAACCAGTTTCTTTTGCCAAGACGTTGACTCAATCCGATGCAAACAACGGTGGGGGTTTCTCTGTGCCTCGTTATTGCGCGGAGACTATCTTTCCGCGTTTAGACTATAACGCGGAGCCTCCGGTTCAGACCATTTTAGCCAAGGATGTGCATGGTGGGGTTTGGAAGTTTAGGCATATATACAGAGGGACGCCTCGCCGTCACCTTCTGACGACGGGGTGGAGTAATTTCGTGAACCATAAGAAGCTTGTTGCCGGGGACTCCATCGTGTTCTTGAGAGCGGAAAATGGGGATCTTTGTGTTGGGGTAAGGAGGGCTAAGAGAGGAATTGGCGGTGGAACCGAGTACTTGTCTGGGTGGAACCAGGAGGTTTCAAACTGTGGCTCTCCATTTGGCGGGTACTCTGTAATTTTGAGGGAGGGCGAGAATAAATCGATGAGAAGAAGCTGTGGTGCGGAATTGAAGGGAAGAGTGAGGGATGAATCTGTGGTGGAAGCTGCTAATCTTGCTGCCAACAGGCAGCCCTTTGAGGTTGTGTACTACCCGCGTGCAAGCACACCGGAGTTTTTTGTCAAGGCCTCTGCAGTCAGAACTGCAATGCAGATTCAGTGGTCCGCTGGGATGAGGTTTAAAATGCCTTTTGAGACAGAGGATTCCTCTAGGATAAGCTGGTTCATGGGAACCATATCTTCTGTTCAGGTTGCTGATCCTGTTCGTTGGCCTGATTCTCCATGGCGTCTTTTACAGGTATGGTTTACTTTCATATTCCCATTATGTCTTGGCAAAAGTTTCCATCGCTTCATGCTTTAGCAGCAACATATATGGTATTGTGCATCTAAAGGTTCTAAGATTATCCTCAAAAGCCTGAAGTGTTAATTTCTGTGACTTTTATGATAGAGATATGGATTTCTATGAGCAAGCAAACAAAACTCATGCAGTGGTTTGCTTATTGTACGGTGAAGCTCGTCGTTTGGGCTATTATTTTGTTTCCGATTCAATGCTTAATTCTTTAATGGTGTTTTCAAATTTTGTTGAAGCTTTCGTGCCGATGATCCTGCTGGCTAATTCCTATATTCTTTAATAATTATGCATTATGTTCAGTATAGATGCTAATCTGGTTGTAGCCCAAGTACTCATGCATCAGTTGTTGCCCAGGTCCTGCCATAGGTTTCCTTGTTGGCTTTATTCGATCTGGTTAGTTTAAGTAAATTCATGCTTCCAACGACTTATTTGAAAAATTCCATCTATCAGGTAACATGGGACGAGCCAGATTTACTCCAAAATGTGAAGCGCGTTAGCCCATGGTTGGTTGAAGTTGTATCAAACTTACCGGTCATCCATCTCCCCCCATTCTCACCACCAAGAAAAAAGTTGCGGCTTCCACAGCACCCAGATTATTCCTTACTTGGCCAATTTGCAATGCCATCTTTTCCCAGCAATGGCCTTAACCGCAGTAGCCCCCTAAGTAGAATTTCAGACGATATTCCTGCAGGCATACAGGGAGCCAGGCATGCTCAATTTGGGCTTTCTGCAGGAGATTTTCACAACAAAATGCAGTCGAATCTGTTTCCAATTGGTTTTCAGCAGCTTGATCGGGCTGCTCCTCCTTCTCGAGTCCCTCATACCAACATGGTGGCCAGTGCTGAAACAAACGATCTATCTTGCCTGCTGACAATGGGGAATTCCACCCAGAATTTGAAGGAAAACAAACAAGTAAAGACGCCCCATATCGTATTGTTTGGGCAACTAATTCTGACCGAGCAGCAGACTGCTAAGAGCTGTTCTGGTGATACAACTGGAAACGGCTCATCAGCTGGGAGCCCTGAGAAGACAGGAAACTTCTCTGATGGTTCAGTTTCACATCAGAATGGCTCGCTGGAAAATTCTTCAGACGGAGGGTCTCCCTGGTATAGAGGTCACAATAAAAATGATGTTGCTTTGGACACAGGTCATTGCAAGGTCTTCATGGAATCGGAGGACGGGGTCCGACCCTTGATCTGTCGGTTCTAGGGTCATACCAAGAACCGCATGGAAAGCTGGCCAACATGCTCGGCATGAAGAGTTAATAGATGCTGAGCAAGATACTGTATTGTGAAGACGGCGAAGAAGGCTAACCATTCTTACAGATTCCAGAAGTGACAACCTAGGAAGGTAGAGAACGGGCAGTCAACTGCCTTAATTGTACAGTTGAATTTGCTGTTGCGATTTTCTCGTAGCTTTCTTTTCTTTGGAGATGTGGGATAATCCTCTTCATCCAATTTCGGAACATGGGGAAAAATAAAAAAGTTTTGAATTTCAAATTAGCTGAAATTACTAAAAAAAAAAAAAAAGACAAACAAGAAAACACTTCTGTCTAATTATGAACCAAAAGGGTCATCCTGAAATTTTTTATCATTGAAAAACTTTATTCACCAATTATTAGTTCTCACTTTTCACTCCTTGACACGTCCTAATTTAAGTACCAGACCTAACCAAACCAGAGTCGCGAGGCTTTAGATGCAATTCATTTGTCTCGGTGTATGTCGATATATCTCCGTATTATCAGGATCCGTCTAGATACATATGTGAGATGAAATTATTATATTTCATCTACTTTTAATTAATAATATCATTATTATTCATAAACGATCTCAAATCATCTCATCTCACTATCCAAACGAACCTCAGAATCAGCTTGCAAAAATTCAGTAAAATGCCCTGCAACTGCTAGCATTTCTAGAACTTCAAAAAATATATATTGCTCAAGTCAAAACATTTACTGAATTACTGCCGAGTAGATTGGTATCTTAACAGATAATGTTTTGGTGGTAACACCTAGCAATTCTCAGGAGAGCTTTTAAAATTGAATATAACTAATATTTATTCTTTGTTTTTTTTTTTTTTTTTTGTCAAATTGTTAAATGTGACACTTTCGTAAGTTAATCAATTAAATTAAAAAGTCACTTCAAATATATTGTATCATCTGGTGTAACTGTAAATAATAAAGTTTATGATAAAGACGAGTTACTCTTTATGATCAAACATGCCTATTACAACTAATCATGTGCTTAGTTGAATTGATTCTTATTGATGAGACACATAATTCACATTGAATCAAGACATGCTTGATCATATATACACACTTGAATAATAACAAGTATTCCTTGTCAAATCATAAGTTCGTATCTATTTTCTCCTAAACATCCCCTTTTTTTTTTTCTCATTGGAGAGTGTTTTCTTCAAGTTTTTGCCAAGCAAACTGATTCACAAGTCAAGGCCGGCCTAACCCTAATCTATCTTTGACATTGCCATAAAAAGATGACGAGCTGTAAGCAAAGACAAGTAAGAACCAGTTCGCAATCCAAGAAGAGAGACAAGATACTCGTGCGTGGAAATGGGATCAATAAACAACGTAGCAAATCCCAAAGTGTTAAAACGGGAGCCAAAAAAGGTATCAACAATTCGGCATAAAAGAGCCACCATGCTAGGGTCAACCATTGCCGCAATGTTAGAGGGAAATGTGATCTCTACTTTTATATTCAGAGAGAAAAAAGTGTTGAACTTTGGGAACTTAATGCGGATTTCAATGATCTGAATTAATGTCAAGCTACTCTACCATGTTATTTTAGGGAGCAAGATCCAAGAATGCCATAGATATGTACATGGTCAACCGAGAAATCAGATTTCCAACGTGGGAATTCGAGAACTCCAACCTGTTCTCCAATTTCTTATTTCCGTTTTACAGAAAATCAGGACATGGAACATTAAGACCAGATCTCTATATTTCTTTATTTTTATTTTTGTTTTTTTGAAGTCAACTTAAGCTTTGTCAAACATCATTTGAAACATCATCGGTTTCCTGAAAACATTTTAGGCTCTCACTCCAAGATGGACAATAGGAAATAGTGATAGTGGGCTTTTTGGTTAGCTTTCTGCTCACTACGTTGGGCTCAGTGAGGGGAGCATTGTTGACGACCTTTATCCGGATGGATCGGTCGACGCAAGACCAGAAGCGTTGAGAAGATCAGCCTATTATGGCAGCCCAGCTGGATTACATCCTAATCGGCCCATTTGAATTTTCTCACAACCTGAAAATGAAATTATCTTTAGTGGTTCTCATTTTTATTTTTTAGTTTTTTAAAATGTATTTGAGAGGGAGCAGAGATAATGAAGAGTTATAAAATCTGTCCACCCAAGACATTTGCAAAAATTTATGGATTATAAAAATTGATCGGGAATTTTCTTTTACATTTTTTACATGAAATATGAATATCAAATACTCCACTTTGAGAACGACGTCATTGCACGATCTTCCATACATCGAGCACCACCTACCACTTTCTCCACCAAAAGGAAAAGAGAAGGGCTTCCGCTTCTGATATCTGAGATTGAATTCAATAAGATAGGAAAACTTTTCGTTCATCATGTGAAAATGGTGGAGGATGACTGCTTCTGGTTATTATTTTGCTGGGAGTGAGAGGATAAACGCAATTAAGCTAAGCTATGAACGTGATTCATCCAGCAGTGCACCCAGTTGAGGCTCCACCGGTGACCGGCGCGGCCAATGACGCGATGCCCAGAGGCAGGATGATGGACATCCAGGGCATGCCCGGCACTACCGGTGGCCTCGTCCTCCGCTTCTCTCAATTTGCTTTTGCCCTCCTCGCACTCTGCGTCATGGCCACCACTGGCGACTTCCCTTCTGTCACCGCCTTCTGGTACCCGGCACCATCATTCTTTATCTTTCATTGATTTTGAATCTCTTATTATTTTACGATTTCTTTGGTGACAAAACTGCGAATTCATTTTATATGTAGTTTGTTTCGAATTTATGTTCGTAGCTATCGAGTATACACTATTTCATTTATTTGTTTTAATAAGACCCATGCTTATAAAATTAGGGTTTTGTTTCGATGTTTCCGGATTACAATTTATGTTGAGGAAGCGAGTTTTTAGAAGGCTTACTATTTTTAACACTGTCAGAGTCTTTATTGAATGAATAAAATTGGTTTAGTTTTGGCTCTGATGGGAGATTGGTTGGCTTTTGGGGGGGGGGGGGGGGGGGGGGGGAGCTAGAGGTGCTAAATTAGTTAGAGGTCCTGAATGAAGAACTATTCCGACTAGCCTATAGTTTTTCCCCTGAAGTTCGAGGAAAGAGTGCATGTCACAAATCACACTTATTTGGATAAACTGCACTTAGTTTTTAGTGTCTGCAGAAACTGAAAAACTCCTAGTCAAAATTGACTGTGACACTCAGAAACTCTGGGGTGAGTTTGTCTTGGCTTTACCTTGTAGGTTTTAAGTAAGCTTTGTTAGAAAGATGGATGAAATCGTATTACATCTGACTTAAGTGTATGCAAGTTGGTTTCTGAAGCACCCTGCTAGTTTCAAACATGACTTTCGTTTTCGTTCCTAACTGTGATAATCTGCAAGCTGATAATATGTTGTTTCCTAGTTTTTGAGTATGGGTCAGAGTCAGATGCTCTTTGTTTCTTGCCTCATATCTTAACAGTTTTTATGGTATTTTCTGTGCCAGCTATCTTGTCGCTGCTGTCAGCTTGCAGAGCTTATGGAGCCTCACTCTTGCCATTCTCGATGTATATGCCATTTTAGTAAAGCGCCGTTTCCGGAATCCTAGAGTTGTAAGCTTGTTTGCCATCGGTGATTGGGTAAGAAAACTTATGATGGTATTACTATGAATGGGAGCATGCTATGGTTGACTTCCTTCTCAATTTTTTAAAATCTCGGATAACGGCTGCCTTATATGTGGTGTTATCTTTTATAGTTACTCTATTTGCCAGCCTATGTATCCACCCAAACCTACTGTTAGCTTTACATTTTTTCAAATATATGGAAATCAGTGAGTGAGTTCTATAATTATTACATACGTGCCTAGGGGTGAAAACCGTCTATTTCGATCCAACCGACAACTTATATACATGGATAAAACCGGCCGGTAAAGGGGGAGAAAACCGGTGACGTTAGTTTCGGTGTGATCCTGGTCAGTCATTGGCATCCCTTTGGCGTCGCTATGAGATGGAAAGTCGACTGTTTCGGCATCGCGAATGCTTTGAAACTTAGAGATGGTTCAGCGTGATGTGTGTGTGTGAGAGAGAGAGAGAGAGAGAGAGAGAGAGAATCGGGAGAAGAAGAGGAAAGGAATGGGGGTATTAAACCCTAAATTGAAATGACGCCATTTCGTTTCATTCTAAATTTTTTTTTCTAAACAATACGTGTGTTGTAAAACGACACCACTTCACTTAGGTGTTAGGTGTCGTTTTACCTAAGATATATAATATATATATATATATATATAAAATCGGCCGGTTCGGCTCCGGTTTCGGCGGTTTGAACTTGGTTCAAACCGGAACCAAACCGGCTGACATCGGTTTCAACGTATTTCTACCGCTGGCATACCGGTTCTTTGCCGGTTTCGGCCGGTTCCGTACTCCGACGGCCGGTCTGCATCTGTCTCAGCTGGTTTGATCAATTTTTGTACACCCCTATACCAGCCTGTATAGGCCAACTTGATTTAAGGGCTGATTCTTGTTGCATCCATTGTTCATGCCTATTTAATGCTCAGCTTGCTGTCCTTCTATAGGTAGACATGGCATCGGTTGGTTTTGATAAACCAAAAGGACTGTATATATTATCACTGCCTTTTGTCCTGATCTTTTGTTGTTGGTGACACCATTTAGGCGGAATTGGACAAACTTTAAGGGTTGGCATCTTGCATTTGACACTAATTTTGGGTCTTTTTTCTTAGATAACTCCTATTCCTGTATTCATTTTTATGAAAATAATTAGTGCTCCATAGTTGTAACTATCAATGCGATGATCTGTTTTATTTATTTTCCAACGTCAAATATGGTTTTCCTGCCCTATATTTACCTATTTTTTTCTCTTTAACTGCAGATCACTTCCACACTTACATTTGCCGCAGCTTGTGCATCTGCTGGTATCACTGTTCTTATTGGCAATGATAGGAATGATTGTGCAGTGAACCATTGCACTAGATTTGAGACAGCAACCGCTATGGCATTTATGAGTTGGTTTGCTGTCTCGCCTTCCTTTATTTTGAATTTCTGGTCTCTGGCATCCAAATAAAAGACGTGAAGTGTTTTTCTGTGTTTTGGAAGTAGTACATGAGATGTTATCATTTTCATTCCTCTCCTATGTAAATTTTGTAGCTGGACCTAAAGCCTCCTTATCAAGTATTTGGAGTTCTCCATATTTCAAGAGACAGAATCCATAGTTTTGAATTTTTGGAGAGTTCATTCTCATGGTATAGTCGAGTCCAAGGTCCTGTTTAAGAGGGAAGAGACGATCGATCAAGCATGACGACTGCCAATTTTTCACTTTTTGTCAATTTTCGGTCTAAAATATTCCAAAATTTCCCTTTGAAGCTTTATTAGTTTTTTTCCCTCTCAAAAACTTAAATAAGAGAACGCTGTATAATTTTTTTTCCCTCGTACATAACGTTTCATTCATTCATTATTTATAGCACTGAAAATATAGTTAACAAGAAAAATAGTAACACATCAATGTAAATGATGAACTTGTAACTCTTTTATAATTATTTTAAACTTCTATTTTAAATGAAAAATATTTTCCTTGAATTATTAGATCAACTTTATTTTTTAAAAATAATATATTGAAATCAAAGTTCTCATTTCTGTTTTGTTTTGGCTAGAATTTGCAGTGCCGGAATAGTAACTGGCAAAACTTAGGTGGGTGTTGTATCTTGTATTAAATTTAAAGATTCGTTTGGATAATAAGATTAGATGAAATGAGATTGTTTGTAAATAATAATAAAATATTTAAATTGAGATGAGATGAGATGAAATGAGTTGATTTATAAAAATTTGTGTGTTTGGATGTAGAGATGAGATGATTTTATTTTTATTTTTTTAAATTTGATAGACCAATTATTAAGAAGTGTTTGTAATGATTGAGTATTATTTATAAATTTATTTTCTATTGACTAATATCGATTAATAAATTAAAATACACATAATTAAATACGATTATTTTTTTCAAAATTTTGATTATACAATAATTCAAAAAAATATTAATTTCTATTATAATATACATCATTTTAATTATCTATTAGAGATTAAACAATTTCGTACGATATTTTTTCCCGACTTTATTTCATTCAAATATTATAAATTTTGATTGGGTTCCACCAAAAATTCGAGTATTCTCTTTACATTACAAGGATGAAAAGTTCTGAGTTATTTTTTTCTCTTTATCATTGTTTATATCGAAAAAAATACATACGTGTCCAAGCTCGGTAATATAAATTATTACAATTCTGATCGGGAATATTAGATGTTAAAATCTCAATTAGCTTATCCCAAATTTATTTAATTCGAATCACATAAAATTTAAGAATTACCAATACTCAAAGCACTACTGTAATTCGAAATTAAGTGGTTTAGATTCATAAATGAGTTGAGATGAGTTGATATGGTTTGTGAATAGTAGAATAAAAGTTGAATTATTCGTTATATTTTATGTGAGAATTTGAAAAAGTTGTAATAATAAGATGAGATGAGTTGAGCTGAATTGTGAATTCAAATATTGGAAAATGTTTATATATTTTAACAAAAATATTACCATTACAACCATAACAAAATTATATACATGTCCAATTAGAAAAGACAAAGGAGGCAGGTAGACAGGTGGAGAGCATGGAGATGAAGGCAAACGGGAAGAAAAAAGATGCTGGATTGAATTTTGGTTGGAGTGTTTTTTCCTTTCAGCGAGAGAAAGGGTCTGGGAGATGTCAAAACCCATGTAATATGTTCACATGTGAGATTTGCCATTTTGAATACGCAAAGACTCTCTTCATACGAGACCATGTGAGATGCTTTTAATCCCATTTTTGAAACCAAATCAAGCGTCATTTCAGTCTGCTTCAGTCCATTCCAACCAGATTTCGATATTCCAGCTAGAATGTCCATTCCGACCAAATTTTGATATTTCGGTTGCAATCTACACAAATTTCATATATAATTGTTTATATATAGAGAAAAGCTTTAAGTCGAACTGGTGTAAACTTTTAATTTACACCAGCCAATAAGATGTGGATACGTAAGAGACTCACATAATTTATCGTTCGTGCGCACTGAGAGCATTTCTCCTTATTTCTTTCTCATTCTCCATAGGACTTCCCTTTCACTTTTGGTCTCTCTCTCATCACCATGAATCATATCCTCTCTCTCTCTCCCCCCAAATAGATCCAAGTCCTCTTTCACTCTCTCTCATTGACTTTGTTAGTAGGTAAAGCAACTGATGAGGTTGTGAGTCTCTTGCACTCTCTCTCTCTCTCTCCAACAGAAGCAACAACCAATATCTCTTTTCAATAGGTCGCAAGTCAAGACTCTACCACCTGCAGATGAAATAGGAGTGACTTTTCAAGATGAACCGTCAATTTCCCTCTTTGAAACAGAAATCATCAAATCTGGGTTGATGATTCTCAACCTTCTTCTCAACAGGTTGTGAACTCGTCAATTTCCCTCTTCTCAATTTGGAACTCATCTCCTTAATTAATCTATGTAAGTGATTTAATACTCGATTATGGTTAATTTTAATATACTTTAACGTTTTCTGAAAACTCGATTTGGTTTCTAAAACCCGTCTCCTTAATTAACGTTTTCTATCTCTCTCTGTTTGTTTAGTTAGAATGGAAATGAGATGTGTGGAACTGGAGTTGAAGACTAATTTTAGGAAGGAACTGAGTGTAAAATCAAATCCCACAATTTTCAAGGATTTGTTGCCTGGGAATGGACAAAATGGCATGGGTTGTGACAGTTTTCTGTGGACACGCTCCTAGACTTATCTGATGAAGATGGGTTTGTAAAGGAAGAGCCAAGAAGAATAGAAAGAAGATAAGGGTTTCTGTTTCCCATCAGCAGGACCACCAAAATTCCAATACCAGCATCACTTTCTCTACCAAAGACGAGTTTTGCTCCAAACTCAATGTTCCAACTTTCTTTTTCTTGAATTCTGCACTCCTTACCCATCCGAAAGTTTAACGAAAAAGTCTAAGAACGGAGGGTTGGAACTAGAGCCAATAAAGCCTTGTTTTATTTTTCCTTATCATATTATCCATTATATTTTGAGGGGAGAGAGAGAGAGAGAGAGAGAGAGAGAGAGAGAGAGAGAGAGAGAGAGAGAGAGAGAGAGAGAGAGAGAGGTGAAATGGGTGAGGAGAGGGGAGAAAGGTATCGGGAGAGAAAATGTCCCTACCAATCTCGTAGAGCCAATTCTATTTTACTTTTGGAGAAACTCTTACGTGCCATCTCCTGATTCGATGGTGTAAAAGGTGTAAATAGTAATACACCAAATCCTGTTGCTAGCCGCTTCCTTATATATACTGATCAATAACGACTATTTTGAAATAATATACTTAAACGCAATGGTATAGAAATATTATTTTTAAATTTTTTGACGAACGGAATTAAAAACCTGAACGATCACTGTTCAATTCAAAATATTAATTAAAATTAGGATACGCTAAGTGGTTGGTTTGGTTCGGTAATCGGTTCTCTACAAAAACTCAAAATACCGACGAAAAGTCATCAATCATTCCAAGAAGCGAACCTATTGTTCGCTCAATCCCAAATGGAGCTCTTTCGTCCTAATTTACCAACTGGAAGAGTTCTCCGTTGAGTACGAACAGTTTGTAATAAGCCTCATTAACTTGGACTTAGCCCAAGCCCATGGGCCACATTTACCTTTTACTCTTACTTCTTTTTATCCGTGTTTTGCCTTTAGATTATTGTATAGGGCCTTTGGGTTGTAATAGGAAGTGGGCTTAGGCCCGTAACGTTCACTAGTTTATAGATTGTAATTTTATTATCTTGTTGTTACTTTTTAGCCCAGGTCTAGTACGTGGGTTATATGTACTGAGCAACTTGGATGTGAAGAATCATCCAAACAGTATTAGAAAACTCAATTTTTCTCTTCTGTTTTCTTTTTCTACCCAGAGGTCCTCACCCTCGAAGTGATATTATTCTTTCTATGCCATCATGGAGGAAATATTTGTATCCTTAAGCAAAATCAGTGAGTCAATGGAATGAATTCAGGAAAATTTTGAAATTCTCCATCAACATGTAATTAATGGCAGGAAAGATTTTGAAGAAAAATTTAATCATCTTCAGCAATTGCTTCGTGAGTTGCAGGAAGAGGAAGAACGAGATAAGTGTTATTCCGACACGATTACTCTTTCTTCTGTTCCCAGAAATCCCTTTACAAATCGGAAATTATTTTTTCAACGGTCAGATCTCCCTCCCAATCTTCATTTCCTTCCTTTGCTCTCATATTTTACTTTCTCTTTCCTTCCTTTATGTCGATCATCCCTAGCACTAACTATACACTGACTGAAAAATGGGAAGGCCTAGCCATCCAACAGAAGTTTGATCCCGGTGGAATTGGTTTTTAGTTTCTCAATTCCTCACCTTCACAACAATAAAACAGTCATACTATATTTCAACCCATAGATCTCTCAAAAACTTCAATCCTAGGTGTGGTTCCACATCGACGCCAGTTCCATTCATCCATGGTGGACAAAGCAATCATGTCAGCCTCTCAATCACCTTCGTTGATGTTGTCGATCGTGCTGTTGGGCCATTCAAGGAGTTACAAAGCCTTGCCTATAGGAAGAGGAGTAGCAGCAACAACTTCAGCTTTTGTAAAGAAGACCCAGGTCTTCAACTGCAACCTCAAAATCTATTGTAACAGCTTTGGTCTCTGGTTCTTCAAATTAGTTTTGATTACATGTAGAAACAACAATGGGGTCTGAAGCTGCTCCACAGCCTTAACTCGATCCTTTCTTGAACCACGAGATGTGCCCCGTTTGGTTGGGAATTAAATGACTTATAATGATGCAGCAGTTTTTGTCTCCATTCCCAGTGGTAGCACATTTCCCATGTCACCATTTTCAGTTTTTGTCAAAATTCGAGTACACAACATACTATGGAAGGTAATTTTGAGGTATATGGTGTCTTTTATGCTTTGTTTGTAAGCTCTGGTGTAAGGGAATGGAGAATTCGTACGGGCTTGCAAGTTTCAATAGATACAAACCCTGCTTCTTAGTTGCTTGATTTTTTTGCCACTTAAAGTTGTTTTCAAGCCTTTTGATAGAGGAAGAGAAAGAAACCCTCTGGGAATGAATTGTAATGGCCAGGACATCATTGAGCCACTGAAAGAGCCCCATAACTTTTCTGTAGCAAATAATGTAATACATCATGTCACTCAGAGAGAGAGTAATTATTATGGTTGTGTGATGGAGAAGGATGTGATGGAAAAGAATTTGGAGTGTGGAGTGGAGAGTGGATTGGCAATTCCGATGATGCCTACTTTTAGGTGTGACTCCGATGATGTTACTTATTCTGCTATGATAGATGCTGATGAATTGGCAATGCATGCAACTCTTATGTACATTGTGGCGATCGGAATAAATAGGCCAATTGCACTTGTTGAAGCTGATATTGTCCTAAGTCAAATTTAGTCTTTTCTGTGAGGTAGCTGGGGCACCTCTATTTGGTACCCTTCACTCTAAGTTTGACCCAATGACTTGCTCGAAGTTTGCTGCTAGTTTGATGTTATGCTCATTGCCTATTGTGGTTTTTCTAACATGGTTAACCAACAATGAGATGAAGCAGAAAAGGGATGGGGTTAAATGTAGTTCTCTACAATACACTCTTGGCCATGTGTGTTGATCTTAGATATAAGGTTGGGGCTGTTAAGAAACTAAATAAGGAACTTAAAGCCAATGACCATTACTTGCCTCCTATTGTTATAGTTGATGAGATTGGGAAGCATGTTGGCTTTATAGTGGATGGGGATGCAGTGGTTACATTCAATTTCCAAGCAGACCCTATGGACAGAATTGCTAAGGCACTCGAATATGAGAATTTTTACAGATTCGATCGGACTTGATTTCCTAAAATCTGTTATGCTGGAATGCTTCAGTATGATGGCAAGTTGAACCTTCCAAGTCATTACCTTGTTTCACCTCTAGAAATTGAGAGAATATTTGATGAATATCTAGTGAAAAATGGAATACATATATTTTCTTGCAGTGAGGCCATCGAAGTTGGCCATGTAACTTTCTGCTAGAATGGAAATTGTTCTAGATAGTTTAAGCCAGCACTAGAGGAATACATGAAAATTCAAAGTGATTTTAAAATTACATTCAATGTCCAGCAAAAAATGAAGACAGTGGAAATTACCGAAAATGTGAGAGATGTGATACTTAGCCATAAATTTGACCACGTGCGTGTCAATCTACCAAATGGTGATATGGTAGGGCATATTGGTGACATTGATGCTACAGCTGTGGCTGGCAAGACTGATGATGAGGTTGTCAAGATAACTCTTGATGTAATAAAGCAAGTGGGAAGAATTTATGTTGAAATTGCATAAGCATGTCTTGAAAAGTTAATCCTTGGGCAAGCTTGGATTGGCTCACCAAAAGAGATAATTTTAACGAATTTTAACCATGTATTTTTGGGTTGGAGCTGGTAGCTATGAAATGGATGGATATGTATACAATGTTGCTGAGATGCTCTCAACCTTGAGGACAAAGTTCTTTGAAGGGGACAATAATGTAAGAAGCCTAATTAATTTGAATTCAGTGCTTTCAACCTTGAAAACAAGGTTCTTTGAAGGGAGCGACAATGTAACAAACTTAATTAACTTAGACTCAGTTCAAACCCATGGGCTACATTCACCATTTACTCTTACTTCTTTTTAGGGGTGGGCAGCAGGGTCTCGCCCCCACTACCCTACTCCCGCATAGGCGGGCGGGCTACCCCATCGCTTATGTGGGAGCGGGGGAGGACTGACCCCAGTAGGGCCCTGCCTCAGCCTTCGCTCCGCACTCCTCCATTTTTTTACATAAAAAAAATATATAACTTTTAATATTTATATAAATAATTTATATAAATATATACAATTTGTTAAAAATTTGAATTCAATTTCAAGTTACTGGATTGCCTTGGCCTCCTATGTCAACCATTATATAGGAAGTCAAGGCAATACAATAGTGATAATTAAGCAATTTGGGACTTAACAAATATAATGGTTAGCATAGGAGGCTAATGCAATCCAAAATATAACTTTAATGAGTTTATATTTTTTTAATATATAAATTTTAATTTATACTTTAAATTATATTATAATTTGAGTCTAAAAAATATTTTTAGACTAAAATTTTTTTTAGATAATAGGTTGAAAGGGGGGCGGGGCGGTGGGGGTCTGCCCCTCACCTTGCATTATGCGGATAGCACCCATACTTCTTTTTACCCATGCTTTGGTTTTAGATTATTGTATAGGCCAGTAGTATTAACTAGTTTGCAATTGTAGCTTTATTATCTTCTTGTTACTTTTTAGCCCAGACTGGATTATATGTGCGAGTCGTATTATATAAAAGTTTCATATTTTACACATTATTTAAAAAATATATGATTTTAATTTTTTATTTTCATATTTTTTATTTTATATTTTATATTTTATATTTCATAAAATATGAAAATAAAAAGATAAAATTATATATTTTTAAGTGGGGTTGAGACTTATATTTAAAATTTTTCTATATGTGCTCGATCAAATTGGCACTGAAGAATCATCCAAACAGTACGAGAAAACTCAATTTTCCCTTCTATCTTCTTCTTCTACCCGGAGATCCTCAACTCGAAGTGAGATTATTTTTCTAATTCTTTGTGGTGTGTTACACAGTTAGGGTTTCTTTTTATTCTTTTCGCTTGTAGTGTTCAAAATCGAAGAACCATGTCCGGACTCCACCGGTCCTCTAGTGCTCCCACGAAGAAGGGCCTTCCTCCCAAGGAGCTCCTCGACGATCTCTGCAGGTCCATATCACTTCTTTTTTTTTCTCGCTCTGTCTCGGATTCGTTGGCCACCTGGAGAATGTAAAATAAACAGTAAAATCTTCGAGTGTTGTCGAAGATCCGGTGGAATAGACTTTTTACTCAATTTCCCATCGGTTGATTTATTGACAACAAAAATGGAGCCTTTTTTTCTCCTTTAGAAAAAAATCGTTTCATTCTTTTGCGATTTAGTTTTTAGGTTTTATTGAATTTTACGACATATGGTTTACTTCATTTCTTGGTGCGACTGTGTTTCTTGACCGTGCCAAGATAAGCGAAAATTAGTAGCAGAAGTTTTGGAAATTGTGGATGAACCGGGTTTTTTGTTAAGCATTAGCGTAGTCCTGTTGCACGCAAAAATGAGGCAAATAAGAGGGAATTTGAAGCATGTGTACATAATTTGTTTGCTTCCCTAGCGAGCTAAGTGTAGAATTCAACTTAGAACTCATCTCAACTAAGCTGGAAACAATAGGTTCGACCATCTAGCGAATAGTCTTGGGCCAAAGTAGGATTTGGTTTTAAGATGCCTCTGTAGTATGACATGAACTGCCATGAGCTACTGCCTCCCTGATAGCTGGATGGTTCAACTCCTTCAACCTACAGGTGATATGGAAGTATCACAAGAATGAACTATAGGCTGGTAAAGTTGATGGAAATTTCCTTGTTCAAGAATTTATCACTCGGTTAATTTGCGCTAAGTTTTTTTTTTTTTTTTTTTTTTTTGGAGTTTTTAAAAGAATGTGCTCTGGTTGATACACAACTTTGATGCAAAATTTTTTGAATGTGTTATTACATTGATGGATCGAGCAATATCACACGACCACAAATCCAAAATCCTCATGAGAGAAGGGATATATATATATATGTTAGATGAAATATATATGTTAGATGAATCTGTGATTGCATTGATGCGATGCACAAAAACTCCTATATATGGTTTCAGTTACATAAGAAGTTGAGCTTTTATAATTGTGTATTTTTTCTCTTAAAGTCTGAAATATATAGGATTGCGAACTGTACCCCTCCTTTATTCTGTTTTGTTGTCAAATCTTTTACACCTGTTTCCTTTTCTAGTTTTGAAGTTTTTTTCTACTAATTTTATGCAGTCGATTTGTTTTAAATGTGCCAAAAGAAGATCTCGAGTCATTTGAAAGGATTTTATTTCTTGTGGAAAATGCACATTGGTTCTATGAAGACAACTCAGTGGAAAGAGATCCATCACTGAAGTCATTAACCCTGAAGGAATTCACTTCTTTAAGTATCCTTGCATTTTTTTTCTCCTTTTCCCTGATACCCAAATTATTTTCTATCATTATCTGCTAAGTTTCTGTTTGCTTGTGATCCCAATGTAACTCTATTCACTTTCTGTACCAAAAAAACAATATCAAGCTTCTGTTTACTTCACGTGTATTTCAGCTGTCAAGTGTGGGCCCGCCCCTCAATTTTTACTGAGTGCATATTAATGGTGATTAATGGTGTTTTTTTCTTTAATTGTATCTGGATGCTTGCTTGCCCTCCCTTGTTAGTTGTGGGATTGCAGTTCATCTTCAGGGCATGCACACACTGAAGCGGATGCTGCATGTAACATACACCTACATATAAAACAGCATTCACCCTCCACTCTGTGAACCGAGTGATATGATGATGCCATATGATTATAAGGAAGCAGCATTGAAGGAAGTGTTTTGAGTTGTCTAATAATTTTAGCCATATCATATATCTACAAGAATATCGCAAGCTGCAGTGTTATTCTACCAAAAATATGATCTGGACAGCATGGTGGTTGTTCTTTTCTCTAGATATCATTAAATTGCATGTTGGTTAGTTTGGTTTTTAGTCCTTGATGATGTTAGTCAAATAGAAGAGACAGAGTAGCTAATTCTATGTGTACTTCTTCCCACTTTATATCTGTGTGTGTGTGTGTTTATTCTCTAGTATTCCTTAATACGCTCCAGTATTCAACAGTTGTGATGTCTTAAAACCTTATGTTCCCCATTTGGATGACATATTTAAGGACTTCACTTCCTACAAGGTCCGAGTTCCTGTAACTGGGGCAATAATTTTGGATGAGACATTTGAACGGGTAAGTCTCTGAAAGCTAAGTCAGACTAATATTTTGGGGATTTTTTATTAGAAAATTTATGGGCTTATTTGCACATAGTATCGCTTCTATTCTGGTTTTTATTTGCTATACCAGAGCTAGTGATGATGCAATGGTGTTACGGCATGAAAAGGCATGAACATGTCTAGGGTCAAGAACTATCAGCCAACAATTAGAATTTTCTTGAAGCAGCATGGATTTGTTGTGTTTCATCCTTTTATCTTCATCATCAATACATCAAGAGAGATTAAGGCTTCGAAGTAAATAACTCCAGAAGAAAAGAGTGGAAAAATGAAAATTATCCATATTATTTGAGGTTCTAATGAAATTGCAGAAAATTGGAAGCATTAAATGTGGTTTTAAGCATAGAATATAACAAGTTGAAGTGTATAGAAAGATGTTAATTTAAATTATGGAGGAAACAAAGATGTTAATTTTGATATTCACATGCAAGAGATCGGTCACACAGGCTGTGAATCGAATAAAAGAATTTCTTTTCGTGACGCTTCTCTTAATGCTATGCCTGCCTGACTTCCTTTTGCCGGTCCTAACAACCCTATAGTTCCAATCTCCAGGCATTGTTTTGACAATAAATTTTGTGTCAGCATACCATTACCTGTGAAACTCTATGCAGAGGAGTTTCTCCATTTGATAAGATCTTCAAGAATTTCCTATGTAATTCAGGATGTAAAATCTGAAATTTTTACCCCTTATTTTATCTGGTGAGTGATTGAGTTAGATTGAGATCACATAACCCCTAAGGGTTGGCTCAAGTGGTAAAGGCCTTGGGCTTCGGGGTATGCTCCCCTTAGGTCTAAGGTTCAAATTCCTTTGGGTGCAAATAATCTCTAGGGGCCATTGGACTGGAGAATTTTTCCCTTGAATTACCCGAGGTGCACTTGCGGGAAACTCTCTGCCGAGGCCTGTGCACCCCTGGGATTAGTCGGGACGCTGTTCCAGGACACCCGGTGCCAATAATAAAAAAAAAAAAAGATTTAGATCACATTTAACTAATATTCTTGTTCATGCCATTGACAGTGTCTGCTAGTGAAAGGTTGGAAAGGGCCAAGCTGGAGTTTTCCACGCGGCAAAAGGAACAAAGACGAGGAAGACCATGCATGTGCCATCAGAGAAGTAAGCTTATTTCTTAATGAGTTTTCTGAAGCTCTTCTGTAGCTAATTATGTTGTCTTGGTGTTCAAGTTGAATTTAGACAGTAATTTCTGTTGACTAATTATTGGACATGTGACAACCAAGTTGAGATGAAGTTTGAAATATTTACGGTTTCTTGTTTAGTTGAAGTCAGGAAAACATTTAACTTCGTTAGCAACATTTTCTGAAGCTGAATGTTATATGCATAAGTAGAATTTGACTTTTGAACTTGTCAGAAAAGAATTTGGCAATTTTGGCCCTTTTCATGTAATGTGATGCATCTGTTCAGATTTACTTATCAAATAAAAAAAAGCAAATAAAAAGAAAAGAAAAGTGATGCGTCTGTTCAGATTTGTGTTCTCTTAGAGATATTAGAAAGAGACCATTAGAAAAAAAGCCTCATTTGATGTGAGTGGGGAATTCCCAAACTGCCTCATAAGATGATTAACAGTTTTAAAAGTCATGAAGAAGAAAAAATATAGGAGATTGCTTTTATGTTTGTATAATATGCTTATTTCACTGTGGAACATTTCCTGCATGTTCATTTGCACTGAGTGGGTGGTAGTCATGAATGTTGTGTATTTTTTCTCTGTGTTGGATGCAGGTCCTTGAGGAAACAGGTTTTGAAGCTTCTAAGCTTCTTAACAAAGCTGAATACATAGAAAAGATTTTTGGACAGCAAAGGGTGCGGCTCTACATAATTGCTGGTGTGAAGGATGATACTGCCTTTGCTCCACTTACCAAAAAAGAGATTAGTGTAGGTGTTCATTTTTATCGATGTAGTTATTCTCAAATTTCCAAATTGCATATTTATCAAACTTGATATTTTCTTTCTCAATAATTGTTGAGACAAAGTTATAAGTAGAAACCTCTGGAAAATTGCAATATTCTACTGCATTTTTATTGTTCTCTGCTTGCAGGAAATTGCATGGCAACGGCTTGATGAACTTCTGCCAGCAAGTGATGATGTGATATCACGTGGGATCAGCGGCCTCAAGCTTTACATGGTGGCCCCTTTCCTGGCGTGAGTATCGTTTGTCTCTAATCTTGTTATCTCTTCAGGTGTTAAACATCTTTTGCTTGTGCTTAATTGTTTCAATATTTACATGCAGTTCTTTGAAATCATGGATTTCAGCACATCAGCCCCCCTTGGCTCCAAAATCGGATATGCCTCTCAAAGGTTTTTTTCTCCCTTTGGTCTTACAAAATCTGATAGCATATAGACATCAGCTTAATATGAAACTAGTAAATGGAAACAAGATAAGGGAAAGAAAAAGAAGAACGCCAATGGTAATAAGATTTGTCAGCCAGCACATCTTGTTCCTACCGGACCCTTTGAAAACTAAGTAGAGCTTATCTTTATAGTGGAGAATCTTTCATCATCCTTTCTGGAAGATATCAGATGAGGAGGCCTGGATTTAGTGAAGATTGTAGTTTGTCTTGACGTTATCATTATTTTGCTACAATTTCCAACTGTAGATGATTATATCTATTAGAGCTATCCATTAGATCTATGGAGAACATGGTGGGAAAAATGGGAAATTTTGATAAGTGACTGTAGCATTTAAATTCCAGTGTGTTTTCTAGTTCCAAGTTTTCATGTACTTTCCTTTGGACTTGGCACCATAATGATGCTCGTCTTCAATCGGGTACTTGAGATCTAGTAGGGTATTCCAAGCCAAATGTTCTGACGTTCCATTATGTAATCCTCAACTGAATTAAGTCTTGTCTCCATTTAAATTGGGATAAACTATGGATCCTTGTTCATCATTCTGCTCTGTGTAATCCTACTCTTTGTTACCTATCTAGTTACCATATTCTTTAAACTATTTCTACCCGGGTTATTTTAGGCCAGCTTCTGCCTCTTTGTAGGTTTTACTACCTAAAGTTGAATTAAATCAATCTTTCTCACCGATACATTAATTGGTCTAATAGCACATGAAGAACCTTGTTACTACTATACCTTGTCTTTTTCTCAATACGAGTCACCCTTACCTTTGAACGGGGGACTTCATTACTTAATCATGTCTTTCCATATATTCTCACTCATCCATCTTAACATTCTCATCGGGCTCCACCCATTTTATGAATATGTTGCCTTTTAGCAGCCCATTATTTTTTGTTATAGAATGTAGTTGGTCTTATAGAAGTGTTGTAAATTTTTTTCTTCGGAACTTCAAAAGGTTCATAATACTTTCAAATTGTAAAACATGCTCATAGCCTCATATTTAATTAGCCCCACGGGCATCTTAGGGAATTTCATGAACAAAAATGGATATTCCTCAATCTCCCTATCATTATGAATTACTTATACAAAGTAGTAAAAGTAATCACTTGTTGGTATCATTTGGCCACCAAGTTTTTGTGTCTCCATTGATATCTATAATTTAATCCATTTACTCTTTGAAGATTAATGATCATTCCATTTTTATATGCATCCAAGTTTTCTGCTGTGCTTTTGCTGAGTGCGTTATGATTTTTCGTTCAGGAATTTGTGTCTGGAAAGCGAAGAACAGTTTGACAGGGAATAATAGCAGCACAGTGATGATAATGGAGAGCCAGTCCAGTAAATGTGAGGTTGATGTTCATCCTCCTGACACGGGACCTGGTAGCAGCTTCAGAAACTTCACATTTGATATTGGACCGATCTTGCAAACAATGGAAGCCGCTTTCTCTGCTGTAAGGCCAAACTGACTTGGTTTTGTAAACTTGTTCAAGTTCACATTCCTGATCTGTCTCATTGAACACATTGAGCGCCCCGCCCCCCCCCCCCCCCCCCCCCCCCCCCAAAAAAAAAAACCCAATCCTTTTTTAATGCCGGCTTGGTAGCTGATTCCTGAGGGTGCATGCCTTTTCGTCTGATCTGATTGGCTGGTTTCAGTCAAATGTACAGTGTACAGAAAAAGTCTGGCAGAGATGGGTGTTAATCTCTGTTATTAGAAGAATGTGTAGAAGTTGGGCACTACTTGTAAGTTGGTACTTTCATGATCGAGTGCGAGTATGTCTTTATCTTTTTTCTCCCGAGGTGGGTTTCTCTGGTCTCTCGGATGTGTATTTGATCAACTTTTTGCTAATGCCATCTATTTTGTTTTCAATTATTAATAACAGGTTTGTGTATAGCTTGGTGTTGGTGAAATGATAGGGCGGATTAGTGGTATTACTTGAAACGGTGAAAACATATTTCTCAAAAATGTAGAACGTGTTATTGAAAATGTCACAAATCAATGTTTTTCTAAAGAACAGAACAATCACCGTATTGTTTTCAGTTTCTGTAGTCTCTTTGTATTTACGTTAATAATAATAAGAAGAAGAAGAACGAATGATACAAACGGTGCAGACCGGAATGAGCTTTGTCGCATTTGTTGGGATCAAAATTATTATTGATTTGCACAATAGAAATTTTTTTTTTTTTTTTTTTTTTTTTTAATTTGAGGAAGGGTGGTTCCGAACTTTTAGATCTCCATTTTGAAAGTTGAGGGTTATGGCAGTTAGGCCTATGGCGACTTGCACAATAGATGATGCCAAGGTTTGGGACCACAAAACCAGGCGGCCTCGGATCCCAACAGCCATCTACTCACCGAAATTGCAGGTGATCAAGAACTTGCTCCGTTTACTAGCACTGGACCCATAATACGTAACTTTTGCGATACTGCATACTTCAATTCCTAACATGTTTTGAATATACTTTCTTGTTTAATTTGTAATTAGTATGCCCTACACTTTTACTGTAATTTTGGCTTTTTTAACCCCAAATCTCTTCTACCTGTTAGTAAATGGTTTTCTTTGCAGACTATCCTTTTTTTTTTTTTTAAATGAACACAAATGATGGAAAGACAATGATTAAATTATATATATATATATATATATATATATAAATATATAGTATATTTGTTGGAGGTAACATGAAACATGAGCTTGTGCATTGAGAATTGCATTTCGGCTTTGCTTGTCTTTCTATCCAAACTTGGGTGGCAGCGTGTGGAAGTTTTGAAATCCGTGGCAGGATATTGTGGACTTCAAGTCCATTCGACATCTTTCTGGTTCACGTGTGCAATAACGGTAACATTTTTTTTTGGCTCGAACACAACATTAGCCGCTCACAATTAAGAAATCTACGTGTCATCTTTGTTCCAGAAATCACATTAGACGATTTGAGAACTGTAAGTTTGGTTTTGATACTAATTAACAACTAAACAAGTGCTGGTGCGGCTTCTTCTTCAAAAATTGTAAATCCACGACAACCTAAATTCTTCTACGCCAATAACAAATTTCCCAAATCAAATGGCACTTATTTTCTAACAACCTAGTGACTCGAGATGAGTATGAAACCTATAAAACTAAATAGATTGTAGGTATTGAAATGCAGTACTCTAATGTCTCTATAATGAGGGCAAAGCTCACAGTAGTATGTAGATTAAATATTTTACCCACATGAATTACACAAAAATAAATTTATAAATTGATGTGATTTAATATGATATGTCAGATTATAAAATTATTTTTATTGTAAAATAGATCTAATAGATCCTATAAGAACACGTCATTTTATATATTTTCTTTTATGTAATATCTTTGTGTTTATAACAGCTTTCGGAGTCAATTGGCATAGAGAACAAATAAGCAAAAAGAGATAATTGGGTCTTGGGAAAAAAAAAAAAAAAAAAAAAAAGACTTATTTGCTTGGTGGAAATAATCGGATACTTCACATATGTTCTCTTAATTCTATGTGATCTTTACGCGTCAGCTCTTCATTAAAGGGTGTCAAACATTGTTTTATGTCACTCCAGATTGAAGGTAAACTATAAATATATATATATATATGAAATATAAAGTAATAAAATGATAAATTCAAACGAAATCAGCTTGCACAGAAGTACATAAATCTTGTCCTTTTTAAGAAGATTCAAGTTCTCTGTAGAATATAAAGTTTCAATTGAATTGGTGCAGCAGACCTTTCCATGACTTGTCTCTTTCAAGATATAACAGTCTAACTGATCGTTATATAGCTCAAATAAACTCTGTACAAGTAATTGAACCCAAAGCTCATCTAAAAATAACATCACTATTGTCTGTAAAATTCTTAATAATGTCTAAATATTATCTTTTTTTTTTTCTCACCGTAAAGCTTCTCACTATAGACAAAAAAAACTTTCGACGTTTTCCTTCTTGTGCTGTACACCCCCAATAGGCTCTCTTAAAGCCATTTTTTCTTTTCAAAATAGAACTACATGTATTATGCATCATGAATGTATGCTATGCATTGAATCCTCACTTAATGAAACAATAATTTTTACTTCAGAATTAATAGTAGTCTCAGACTTGAACTAAAACTTCTAAAGTGAAATAAAAAATTACTACTCACACATAACAATTTAGATGTTGATATGAGCTTTATTATCCAGCATATTACGACCTTGTGCTATTTCCAGTTTCATGAGTGTATTTGAGAACAAGTCCAATTCTCATAGAGAGCAGCCCCACTCCCACACTCACATAGGTGAAATCTGCTAAGGGTGCTCCTGTAGTTTTAACACTACTCGTAAGAGTTACATAATTTCATTAAGAGTTTCTATAAAAAAAACTCATACTCCAAAATATTACAAGATAAATGCACTCACATAACATGAATGATAAAGAAAACAAATAGTGCACTTCTTATGACCATCATATGATTCAATTCTCCCTTTGAACCCGGTTCTCAGGATCTCTGATCCTCAAGTTGGGTATCCTCATACATGGCTCATGAATTTATAGGTTTTAATTTTATTCCCCTCAATGTATTCCAGACCCTTTCTTTAGTCAAAGCCTTGATCAATGGATCTGCTAGATTATCACATGATTTAACGCAATCCAAGTTAATGACACAACTACTCAAATAGGATCTTACAGTACTATGTTTTCTTCTTATTGGTTTGGATTACCATTGTAATAGCGATTTTGTACTCTACCAATAGTAGCAATATTATCACAATGAATTAATATGGATGAAACTAGTTTTTTCCACAATAGAATCTCATGTAGTAGATCTCTCAACTAGTTTGCTTCTTCACTTGCTTCAACCAAAGCTAGAAGCTCGGCTTCCATAGTTGAGTTAGTAATAATAGTTTGCTTTTTAAACTTTCAACATACAATACCACCACTCAAGGTAAAAATATAACCAGTAGTTGAAAGAGAATCACCTAACAAATTATTTCAATTGGCATCACTAAAGCTTTCGAGTACAACATGATATTTTCTATAAAACAAACCATAATATTTTGTACCGTAAATATTTCATTATTTGATCCATTGCATATCAATGGTCTCTTCCTGGCTTAGTAGTAAATCTACTAAATACTCCTACTGCATATCAGGTCTAGTACAATCAGTTGCATAACGTAAACTACCAATTATGCTAGCATATTCCTTTTGACTAATCACATCATTATCATTTTCAATAGAAAATAAATAAACATTAGGATCAAAAGGAGTAACAACATACTTGCATCCAACATAATTATATTTCTTTAATAATTTTTCTATGTAGTGCAATTGATCAAGAAAAATACCATCATATGTTTTGGTGATTTTTCATACCCAAATGAAATTAGCCTCACCAAGATCTTTCATATCAAAATGATTACTAAACTTGTCTTTTTTTCATCTAAAACATACAAATTAGAACCAAATATCAATAAATCATCCATATATAAGTTAATAATAACATGGAAATTATCTCAAGACTTATAATTTTACCACTCTTGTTTGACTTATAGCCAATCTCGATCATGCAAGAGTTAAATTTTTCATGCTAATGTTTAGGTGCCTGTTTTAAACCATATATAATTTTTGTTAACTTACACACTTTGCTTTCTTGGCCAGGCTCTACAAAGCCTTCGGGTTGATCCATATAAATTTCTTCATCTAGGTCCCTATTCAAAAAAGTTATTTTAACATCCATTTGATGACTTTTTAAATTATAGATTGCTACAACAACAATCAATAATCTAATGAATATAATTCCTGTAACCGGAAAAAAGGTGTCGAAAAAATCAAGATCAGTTTTTTATTTAAAACCTTTTGTGACAAGCCTAACCTTAAATTTTTCAACTGTTTCATGATTTCATCCGGTCTATTTTTTTAAGGACCCATTTACATCCTATGGTTTTGCAATCTGGATGTAACTCAACTAACTTTCAAGTTTTATTAGAAATTAATGAATCTATCTCATCATTCATAACCTCTTTCCAAAATACAAAATCAGGTAATACTAAAGCTTCTTGTAAAGTATTTGAGTTTTTCTTAATATTATAAATATAATAGTTGAGATCAAAATCTTTTTCAATTCTAGCTCTTTTGCTCCTTCTTTATTCAAAGTTTTCTTCATTTTTCGGAGGAGTAGAAGAACTAGCTTCAAAAAAATATTTTGTCTAGATTCTCGACCCCCACTATTTTTGGATTTGAAAGAAAATTTTTCTTCATGAAAAATTGCATCGCTTGATTAAAAAATAACTTTATTTTCAACATTAAAAAAGTCTATAGGTTGTGCTATTTTTTGCATATCCAAGAAAGACACAAGTGGTAGTTCTAACACCCAATTTAAGCATTTTAGGATATGTTAGCCTTACAATTTACAAATGCCAAACAACTCCAAACTTTAAAATATCTCAAACTTGGCTTATACTCTCTCTATAATTCAAAATGCGTAGTTTTTAAATTTTTATAAGACACCTTATTTAAAACATGACAAATAGTAAAAAAAAATTTGCCCCAAAAATTTGAGGGAGTGTCTAAATCAATAAACATGACATTTGTCAATTCAATTAACGTTCTATTTTTCCTATGAGTATAGTGTAGTCGTTTCATGGACAACTCCCAATGATTGAACAAAATAATTAAACTCATTAAAATCATACTCTCGGCCCCTATCACTTCTAAATCTTTTAATTTTTCTACCAAATTGATTTTCAATTTTATGGAGGAATTCTTTGAATTTTTCAAAAACATCACTTTTATTTTTTAATAAGTAAACATACGTGTATTTTGAAAAATTATCAACAAAAGTAATAAAATATTTATTTCCTCTACGAGTTAAAATTTCTTCAAATTCACAAAGTTCGGTGTGAATTAGATCTAACAATTTGGTATTTTTTTCAACACTTTTATGAGACCATTTTGTAATTTTTGCTTGACTACAAACTTCATATTTTTGGAAATCTTTTTTCAGTTTGAGAATTAATCCTAAACTACTCATGATTGCAACATATCTAATACTAATATGACATAAACGTGCATGCCAAGAATTTAAAGAAGAAAGCATATAAACAGAGACATTCGATGCTTTATGCTCAACATTCAATTTAAACATTCTATCACAAACATAGTCATTACCTACAAAAAGTCTATTTTTCGTAATAACATATTGATCAAATTCAATAGTTTGTTTGAAGCCCGCTTTGTCTAGTTAAAAACTCGACATCAAATTCTTCCTCATAAACGGTGAATAGAGCACATCTTTGAGCATCAATATACATCCAGAGGTAAATTTCAGTTCAACCTCACCACTCCCAACAACTTTAGTTTTACTTGAATCACCAATCACTATGGTTTTCTCTTTTTCAGAGGGAGTATAATTTTTGAACCATTCCTTATCATAGCAGACATGCCTATTGGCATTGGAATTTGTCCACCACCTTTCAATAAATCAAACCATATTAATGTTTGTAATTATTGCTACAAATGGTTCATCAGTTACATTAACTTGAGGATTATTTTCTCGCTTCAAAAACTTACAAATTCAAGCAAATTGCCCACTTTTGCTACATACAAAACAAGATTGATTTTGTGGGAATGGTGCTTGGTTCTTATTCTTTTGACTTGAAAAGCCCTTTTTGTGAGGTTTACTAAATCTTTTAAAAACTTTTATTTGCGGCTTCAAAAGACTATTTCTTGAATTCCAACATGTGGGCAACACAATTTTCATAAATTAAATTTACCTTTGTTATGAAAATCTCATTTCCATTTTAAACCATCAAAACATCTTAGCCTCTAACTTCTTATTCTACCCGAATACGCGTAATTAAGGTTTTCAAGGATGTCTCCTTTTGTTTGTGGCGCATCGACTTTTGAAACTCCCTCCATGAAGGTGGTAGTTAGTCAATGATGCCACAAACAATTAGATTGTCTCCAATCTTGATGCCTTCGGATCGAACTTCTACTACAACCATTTGAAAAGCTTGCGCTTGTTCTACGACGTACTTTCCATCTACCATTTGATATCGAAAGAAGCAACTTGCTTCATATTTCTTTGGTCCAGCTTCTTCCGTATCATATTTATTTTGTAAGACTTTCCAAATTGTCTTTGCAGAGGAGTAAGTAGTATTGTAGAAATCATAAAATTGATCCGCAAGGCAATTTAAAATGTAAAATCGATAGTTGTACTTATCTTTTGTATATTTTTCAATCTTTTATTCATGAGTTTTGACTTGTGCTTCAGTCATGTTCTCGGTAGTGATCTTGTTTGTATTCTTTGTAGTGAGAACATATGAGACTTTGAGAAATCTTAGATAGAAGAACATCTTGTACTTCCATCTCTTAAAATGGACTCCCTTGGAAAGGGAGGGCTTGTTGAGATCTTCAATATTTTCTGTGGATTTTCGTTTGTAAGCTCCATTTGAAATTTCCTTAAAATTGTTTGGAAATACATAGTAATAAAATGTAAAATTATAATGAAATAAAAAATTCAAACGAAACTAGCTTAGACTGAGGCACAAAAAGTTTGCTCTCTTGAAGGAGATTCAAGTCCTCTGTAGTATATAAAGTTTCAATTGAACCGATGCCCAATTGATCGTCGTATAACTCGAATCAACTCTACACAAGTGATTGAGCCCAAAGCTTCTCTAAAAATAGCACCACTATTTTGTCTGAAAAATTCTTAATCATCTCTAAACATTACCTTCTTCTTTCTTTTTTTTTTCTCACAGTAAAGCTTCTCACTATAGATAAAAAAAAAAAAATAAAAAAAAAAAAAAAAAAACTTCCAACTTTTTCCTTCTTGTGCCGTGTGCCCCCAATAATAGGCTATCTCTTAAAGCCATTTTTTCTTTTCCAAATAGAACTGCACGTTAGTGGTTTTTGAGATCCCATGTGCAGATCTCTAGCTTGCTCCTAATTTTAGAAAACTGAACAAATGATACAAACAGCTACCTTGATTTTTTTCATCCGTTAAAACCAACTTTGACTATTTTAACATGTGTACTTTGAATGCTGCCATTTAAAATGTCCTAAAAAAAAGCTGAAAGAAAGCAATAGTTATGCTAAGAAATAGACGGATTGCTAACTAATACTATCTTATTAAAAAATACCAACAATATATATAAGGGAGTTTCTGCTTAGTATCTTTGTGCTTTCCTTCGATTATAATGAAGTAGGTACAAGAAAACCTTGTCTTCGTCTAGTCCTCAATCAAACATGCCCACTTTCATATGTGAGGTGACACTCTATTAAGCTATCAATCATAGGAAATAAATGTATGCATGCAACTTGCCTTTTGAGCTGACCCTCTTAGCCATTTAAAGAAACATACCCGATTGCTTGCTAGTCAAGAAGCCTATTCAAGCGAAACTCTTCCGGCACCTATATATGATCTCATATCTCTTTTCAGACCAACTTGGGAGGAAATGGTCCTTACAATAATGATCCTCTCCCAACTGATATACTTGACCACTTGACTGATATATAATAATAAAAAAATGACAAAACAGTACTGTAAAATCATTTTATAATTTTAAAATATATTTTTTATTTGCAAGTAGAGATACCAGTTGTACTGCTAAATGGTCCAAATCCTTTCGTAGCCTTTTACTGTTTTACAAGCTAGCCCCATCAAGTGCATGCGAGGATAAACCGACCAAATTTGCAGCAAAGACGAGAGACAAAAATCAATCCGCAATGGGTGAGGCAAAACATTGGAGACAGCAGATCAGATGAGTGGCAAATGAGAGAGGGGTCCACCTACGCGGTGTGCGCCTAATGGGTTGGGTCGGTGACTGATTGGGAGATAGTCGGCGGTGATGGTCCGTTTTGTCACATACCACTATCGTGAGCTAATTCAGAACAAGGTCGTAACTGATTCTATTTGGAAGTCTTCGGATCATTTTTAATGAATTATGTAAAACTTAATATTTTTGTAAAATTTGAAAGAAATAGTTCAATATAACTCATCAACTGGATTATATATTTTATAATTAATATCCAATTTACTACAGTACTATCTCTATACTTGTATAAATATTTAATTTATTTTTCTCACTACTTTTTACTCTTTATTTATTTCTTTATCTATTTTCTATTTTTTATTTTATTTGAAATGAATAAAGTATAATATTTAAATGATATAAATAAAAAATATAAAAGTTGATGAATGATATATTATAAAAATCAATATGTAAAATAAAAAAAATAAATTTTAATGATGTATTTTAAAGAATATGATGAATAATCTATTGAGAGTATTCTTAAATCACATATAATTCATATGGTATATTTTAATTTATAAGATAAATTTTAAAATTTAAATCTTCCGTGTCAAATTATGTTATGCAGAGAATGTGCAGTACTGTAAAAACTTTTAAATACCACTTCTCGATCAAATAAAGGACACAACGTGATTCAACGTTAACTTCCTAAATCTCCCAATGCATGTGACAATAAATAATGTAAAAACAAAAAATGATAATCCACTTTCAACATGTTTCTTTTACCTGATGCAACTAATTGCATCCACTTAGTTTTATCAAATACTAGTTGGGGTTTATATAAACCTTCCATAAATTCTTGGGATTTTTTCTTAATTGCATTCGTTAAAAAATTTGTGAGATACATTATGAGATTTGTTAGGTATAAGCAGTTTGATTCACTAAATCGCATATTAATACTTACATAATTTTTTTTATGACAAAAATAAAAGAATGTCTTACATTTAATATTGCTGCTCGATTTGAGGCACGAAATCTCAAGATTTTTCCTTTAAATATATATAGCAAATTCAGTACTGCTCATTCCCATTAACAAATTACAGAAAAGATTTTGATTACTCTAGGGTCTAGACCAAGGGCACCTCCAATGAAGTCAAATATAGAAATTCTTGTACAATAAAACCGTTTTCAGTTCTCTAAAGATCGAGTCTATCGTGTTTAATTTGGAGTTCAATATTCAAAGTAATTGGCTAATAAATTCTATTTATTTCTTCTCAACAAACCCTATATTATTTATCTAATTATGTGCACTTTTGCAAATATGAAAATTAAATTGTATATATATAGACAATCATAACGAATTCCTTTGTCGAACTTAATTATGACTTTTTCTGCAAAATATACTACTAATTATTTAATTTATCCAGAAATTACACCCTTTAAATTATTAAACAGCAAGATCTTGAACATTCCAATACATGCAGCGATTCTGGAAGCAATTATATTTAATAAATAAACTTTAAATATGCAATTTGAAATTGTTCAATGACTATATGTCAGACAGGCACGCGCGTAATCAGGGTGCTGATTGTGTTTTAATTGTCCAAATTCGTTTCATCCCTTAAAACTAATGCATGCATCATTGCATGACCAAATGAATAAGAAACTATGGCATATAATTTCTTTCTCAATATTGATGGCTGCGAAATTCTATCATTTTTTTTTTTGGTTCATCTCTCTCTCTCTCTCCCATCCTGTCAAGAAGATCACGTGATGCATACATACTGGGAAGATCATTTCGTGCATGCATCATGGCCATAGAAATTCCAAACCCAATGCCCATAGATTCTTTCTTTAATTTAAATTCTGGTAGAGATCAGCAAACATACAAATCATGACAAAGCTGATCACGTGGCAAAAAGCTGGAAGCAAAAGTAAAGTAAACCTGTTCCAGCTCAAGGACAAACTTGACTGAGGCAAAGCATGAGATGCTAATGATACTGTACTGAATATTAATATCCATATGCTGGAGCGAGCTAACTAGCTAGACTCACATGCATTGCTTCCATGGCTTTGGCCACCCTATACTATGACATAAGGCTGCCTAGACATAATTCACATGACCCCCACCACACCAAACCTTTAATAGTTAAGTGGCGATTTTATATAGTATCTTATTAGAAATTTTAAATTTGACCGATGACTCTATATTTTATATTATTTAATTAAATATTTTATCGTATTAAAATTCACTCAAATGGTACAAAAAGTATCCTCCTCATCTTACAATGCTTATAACTTTATTGAAGAATCTTGAGTATAGCTTTCTTTATGTCATGAAATAATCTAAAATCGAAGACCTAAACATTCGTGGAGATGGAAAAACGAAAAACAAAAACAAAAAACAGATGAAAAACACATCCTCCAACGTACGTACTGCATGCACAGATTGGGAAATTGTGTACTTAATAATATATATTGTACAATCTCATACAGCTTCTTTTTAAAATTATATACGGCGTCGCTCCCAAAAAGAAACTAAAAAAATCATTCTCAAAGAACACTCGTCAGTCCTCACGCCCGAGTCGTCAGTACGCTTTCAACATTCAAGTACCCTTAACATGACTACTCAAACAGGTTCTTGAATGCTCTAGGAGATTACGTGTAATGTGACTTCATCTCCTCTCTCTCTCTCTCTCTCTCTCTTCCCGTTCTCCGATGAAAGATGTCTGTGACAAAGCACTGGAACCACTTTCTCACAGTCACACCACCCCCGGCTCCCCAACCGCCCAACGTTCACGGCCAAACCGCCAAGCAATCCGTAGCCACCAATTTCAAATTTTCAACTACGTGTGGCTGTCTTTTTCCCTTCCCTACGGCTACGGCTACCAAAAGTCTTTCTAACAAATGGTCCCTAGTTAGATTATCCACGTGTTTTCCACTGTCACATTTAAACTTCCCCCAGCAGCCAGCTCAGTTTTCTTCTGTCCGGACCGAGTTGCGAACCTCCTTTTTTTCTTTTTTTTTTTTTGTTTACTTTTTGGTACTCGTTGGACCAATGGCTACCCCGACACGTAAGAATTCGACTGCCGGGCTTGGAGAACTGTGTTGACTAAACACTGCTTACATGTTCTCCTCGTGGGTCTGCTGTCTTCTGCACCATTTCCTTGCACGCCGGGCTCAGCCCATTGTCTACTCCACTGGTCCTAATTTGTCACGATTGCACCGCTCCTTGACATGTTTTTTAATTTGTGCAAGTTTAATGAATTTATTTAAAAAATAAAAGTAAAGTCTATTATAAAAAAAATGATTTCATCGTACATATCTTACATTTATCTATTTATTTTTTTTAATAGAAGAAGTGTGCAAGTTTTACCCATTTTAAGATAACAAATATCATTCATCTTAAAATAAATCACATATTCA
Source organism: Juglans microcarpa x Juglans regia (assembly GCF_004785595.1). Classification (NCBI taxonomy): domain Eukaryota; kingdom Viridiplantae; phylum Streptophyta; class Magnoliopsida; order Fagales; family Juglandaceae; genus Juglans; species Juglans microcarpa x Juglans regia. Next base: position 27,997,080 of record NC_054595.1, read on the forward strand.
AGTTATAATAATATTCTTGGAACTACAAAATAAATATTAAAATTTTTAGAGTCTAAACATATACATATTTGTAGAAAATAAAAATACTTGAGCGGGGGAAGAGAGAAGGAATTAAAGAGACTTTAGAGGCTACACTTTTGAGATTCTTAATTTTTTTTTCTAATGCATAACATATGTCCTTATATAAGTGAACGAGGCTAAAAAAAAAATAGAAACATAATAAATCAATGATATCAATGGATACTTATTGATTTATACAATAACCTAAATATAATTAAAAATAATTTATATTAACATATATATTAGAATATTATGAATATATTCTATAATATAGTAATATTATAATAATATTAATAGCCCAATTATCATCACAGATATTTTTTTTAAACATAATGAGTGCGAGGCAGAATTATAATTTCTGTTACGTAATTAATTATCAAAGGAAAAGAAGGAAACATGAGTGCGATGCAGAAGACTTGCCAGTAAATACAAAGAAGAGAGCAGAGAAGTGCGGTAACTGCCAAGTGGGGGGTGGCGTGGTAAGCCAGGTGGGGCTGTTGTCGGTCTCAAATTGCAGTAATTAAGTAATGGTTTTTGTTATATAAAATTAAATTCTTATCTTATTTTATATAATTATTATAATTTTTTTAAAATTTTTATATAAAATATAATAAATATTTTAATTTTTTTAAATTTTAAAATAAAAATAATATTATAATAATATTTTTTGTTATATAAAATTAAATTCTTATCTTATTTTATATAATTATTATAATTTTTTTAAAATTTTTATATAAAATATAATAAATATTTTAATTTTTTTAAATTTTAAAATAAAAATAATATTATAATAATATTTTATTCAATTTTTAATAAAATATTTTATCTCATTCAAACTGGCTAAGCATTCGCATGTCTACTCTAAATTTTGATTAAAATTTAAAGTTTTAATTATATTTAGGGGGATTAATTCAAATTGGATTAACTATTTTAAAATCAAAATAGTAATATAATATTATATATTTTAATATTATTTTAAAAATCTTAATATTTTATAAATATAATATTTAATATTTAGTAATAATATTAAATTTTAAAATATTAAAAGAGATAGGTAGTTGAATGAAAATTATAAAATATTAAAAGAGATAGGTAGTTGAATGAAAATTATAAAATATTAATTGGATCATTCTACAGTCACATATGACTAAAGCCCTAAATTACTGTAGCTCTCGATTCCACAAATATCAATATCCTTTTGGCTAGTTTAACTAAAAAAAACTAAAATTTAGACTTGACTTAGCAATGGCTAGTCGATTGCTCTGAGGAACTGCCTAACAAAACAAGGCCTAAATCCTTAATCTTCCACCCTGTTTAAGCTAAAAAAAGTCCTTGGATTGTCCCTCTGTACCATTATTTCACGATCTTCCGTTATATAAACCCGCCTCCAATCCCACTTATTTTCCACAGCCAAAACTCCCTCGCAAAGCGCAAAGCCTCTCGTCTTCGATCTTTATTGTTTCTAGCTGCTCTCTGATCTTTGCTTGTAATCTTTCTTTCTCTTTGCGCGTGCATTCTTAAGCTTCATGGCTAAGGACGTGGAGGTGGCAGAGCATGGCTCTTACTCAGCAAAAGACTACCACGACCCACCTCCGGCACCACTCTTTGATGCGGTGGAGCTCGGCAAGTGGTCCTTCTACAGGGCTCTGATAGCGGAGTTCATAGCTACTTTGCTCTTTCTATATGTTACGGTGCTGACGGTGATCGGGTACAAGAGCCAGACTGACCCTGACAAGATCAATACCGACGCCTGTGGTGGGGTTGGGATTTCTGGGATTGCTTGGGCTTTCGGTGGAATGATTTTTGTTCTTGTTTACTGTACCGCTGGGATCTCAGGTGTGGCTTTTCGTTCTTTCGTTACATTTTTTTTTTCGAGTTTTTGTTTACTTCATGTATAAAGACATGTCGTAGCTAGCTTTTATACATGTAAAAGAGTTCATGATGATGCACTAGTTTCTGGTAGGTTTTTTTTGGTCGGGTAATTGTTTCAGGTAGAGTGTTCTTTGCTTTCTATGCTTCTTTCGTCCGGTACTCGTGTTTTCATTCTCTAGCATGGAAACGTTTTCAGCTATCCAAGTCTCAAATATGGAAAATGCTAGCATAGCAACTGAGTTTGTCCCACTGCTCATATATTTATTTATTTATTTATTTATTTAATAATTAAAGAAATGATTTTTCATGTATTGATTTTTTTAAAATATTTAAATATATTAAAAAAATATGAAATAAATAATAACATTATTTGAGGAGTCTGTCCTAGCACTCCTCAAATAATGTGTGTAGTACGCTTTGCTGAGAAAAATGTGTGTATATATATGCTCTTCGCATCTCTCAGCATTTAACCATGGCATATACAAACTTGCTTCAAGGAGGAAAAAAAAAAAAAAAAGAATTCTATTGGAGAGGCCAACAACACATGTAGTAGAGTCGCGAATATTTCAGAAACAAGTACAGCAAGTATCACATCTCTTCAGGAAGAAAACTTGAATTAATCTCAACTTCGTTGTTCTTACGTACGTACGCAGGGGGTCACATTAACCCGGCGGTGACGTTCGGGCTGTTCTTGGCTCGGAAGGTATCGCTGGTGCGGGCGGTGATGTACATGGTGGCTCAGTGCTTGGGAGCCATAAGTGGGGTAGGGCTGGTCAAGTCCTTTAATAAGGCCTACTTCGACAAGTATGGTGGCGGCGCAAACACCCTCGCCGAAGGTTACAGCAAAGGCACTGGGTTGGGCGCCGAGATCATTGGCACCTTCGTGCTTGTCTACACCGTCTTCTCCGCCACTGATCCCAAGCGGAGTGCTCGAGATTCTCATATTCCGGTATGCACATATAATGCACCCTTGTTGATATTAAGTTCTCCTGTTAGAAAAATGATAATTCCGCCTTTTAGTATTTTAACTAGAAATCATGCCAAGAATTGCCTGTGTATCGTGTCGGCGATGTTCATGTAAACAAACGATTATTTTCATTTTCTTAGGGTAATTGTACGAAACCTAAGAAAATAGGCCGGTAATGTTTCAAAACAAAGGGTTTTTCCAACAAACTTGTACAAAATTAAACATATTTTTTTAAAGAATAATGTTACGTGTAATTACATTTTTACTTATAAGATTTATTTTATTAATATATTTTAAATTTCATGATTTTTATGTGGACAAGTAAATTTATTATAATTTTTTTTTAAGTACATCTAATATTTTCTATTTCTAAAACTTTTCAATAAAATCTTGTCTCTCTCCCACGTCCTTTTGAGGCTCCATAAATAAATCGGGAAAATAAAATGGGACAATAGGGGATCAGGTGCATGCTTTTAACTCGGCTAGCGGTCCCGATCTATATTTTCCATGTGTATATGTTATGCGTAAATAATGCAAGGGTCCCCCGGTTCTGTTACCTTTCCAAGAAGGCAAGAAGTGTTTTCCCTGTTCACTGCGTCATTATACGCTTCGTCGTTTTCTCACTAAGAACAGTAGGTAGGTAAGTGGTTTTGGAGCCATTTACGTAGCACCGCGGTGTTGGTGGGTCCTTGTATATAGGAAGGGCTGGGGTCCGAAACATTAATGGGAAATGTCGTCGATTGTGTATTTCTCCGAGGATGCTGTCGTTTCCCCCTGCTATCTATACGAGTCTGCAGCTTCATCTCGTCTAACGTATCAAACTCAAGTCATCGTTTTTTCGAAGAAAGAAATCCAAACTTAATTAATTATGAATTCAAGGCTTTTTGGATGAGAATGGGTCCAATTAATTGTGAGTTGTCCTTTTCAAAAAAAAAAACTTATGAGTTGTCTAATCTATCGGTCCCCCTCTAATTTTGGACCCGGTTCGATACTTTTTCCCCAACCCTTTTCACAAGGGTAATCAAATAAAGAATAAATTACCAAGTTCCTTTACGTTGTAGTTTTTTGGTGCCCTTAACCTTAGAATACACACTTCTTTAACAACAATAGGATTAGATTATGGTTGACTTGGCCAAGTTCCTGAACTGAATTTGAACAGGTTCTGGCACCACTCCCGATTGGGTTCGCGGTGTTCATGGTTCACTTGGCCACCATTCCAATCACTGGCACTGGCATCAACCCTGCAAGGAGTCTCGGACCGGCTGTTATCTACAACAAGGACAAGGCCTGGGATGATCAAGTTAGTATATTTTCCATTAACTACTCATTTTTGGCACTACTATTTAGCATCCAAAAAAAGCAGTTGTATCTTAATATTCTTTTCATTTTCTCTTGTAGTGGATTTTTTGGGTTGGACCCTTCATTGGTGCTGCCCTCGCAGCTTTCTACCACCAATTCATATTGAGAGCAGGTGTTGCTAAAGCTCTTGCGTCATTCAGGAGCAACCCAATTGTATGATTTCTGAAGGGCCTCAACTGATTTCTTCCTTGTTCCTGGTTTTGCTGGGAATGAGATTGGAAGAAGGATCTGGTATTTTAGGAATAATGGGGGAGTGCTAAAGATTGTGTGTGTAGGTTTCTGTAGCTCTCTTAATTTCCTTTTTACAGGGGAGGGATGGGGATTTGAAAATGTGTGTGTAGTCTCTTAAAAAGATGGGAACTTTTTTTTTCTATGCCACTTGTTCTTCTGCCCACTTGCCTTTGGAATTTCGTCTATCTTTGTCTTTTTTCTTATACCTATCCTAGCAACTTTGTTTTTCATCTTCGTACTCGGTATGCTTTTAAGTAAAGTTTGAGCAAGTCTTCAGTGTTTAATGTCTAAATCAGTTCCAAGTGCGTAAAATCCAAAAAAAAGCTCTAGCCTTACCAAACCAAGTTGTCCATATGCCAGGTGAAGAGGGATTTGCAATTTCACACCATGACAAAATGAAAATTCTTGAGAGCTATTTTGCATTGATGTTTCGGATGGCACTTAGATAATTTTTTTTTTTTTAAGAAGAGTGCGGTACCCCAAATTTATTAAAAAGTCTTTCATTTGTGGTGAAAAAAAAATCGTGGTTACAAACCAGAAACTTGGGGTAACACATATTCAAAAAAAGGCCAAAACCCAAGCATAAAAAAAACCCTAGACACCAAATTAAATTTTAAGTTGAGAAGAAAATACATAAAACTCAGGACAATCAACCTAAAAGACCACCTGCAAGAAAAAGTAAGCTCAAACGGAAAATAGAGTAGTAAAGAAGTGATAATTGTAATAAGAAAATACCTCACTACGATATAAAGCAAGTAAGGAAGGTCAATTTTATCCATGCGCAGAAAATCTCTTAACTTTTCAAATAAAGTACCTCGATCCTCAAACCAATCTATATTCAAACTCTTAACTTCAAGTTTAGCAAGGAAATCAACAACGCCATTACCTTCACAAAATACGTGACTCACTCTATAATCCAGATAGTTAAGGATAACACTTAGATAATATCAGTTTGCTCGTGAGTTTGAACGCAAGTGATTAATGAATGGTCCTAATCTTGTGTGTTTGAGCTAGAGCGCTTCATTAGGTATGTAATAAATATGTTTCCGGTAACCTCCATTATTTTCCCTTTTTGGTAAATGAGAATGATTATAAAAAAATTAAAAAAAAAAAAAAAAAAAAGATTGGTCTAACAATCCCTCTTAGCTTAATCAGCTTATTAAAAATATAATATAAATAAATAAATCTGCCTCATAGTTATTTAAATTTTGAAAAAAAATTAATTATATATATTATTATTATAATAGAGCGAGCCAATAAGGGTGGACATAGGGATGATAAGGAATCGCCCTGCAAATAATATGACATGATCAAAACCGCTTGGAGTCCAAGAGTTCAACAGGGTATGATTTCACGCATGATGCCTTCCTACAAATAGCACAGCTTCAATGGGAAGGTTAGGTGTCGAATTGCTACATGAAATTAATATTAACAAAGCTGTAGCCCTCTATCTTGTTAAGTCGCTCTCTCTCTCTCTCTCTCTCTCTCTCTCAAGTGGAAATAAAATTTGGGCTGTAAAATAGAAAGTGGCCCATAAACCTCCACTGAGCCAGCCTTTGAGATGAGAAGTGGCCCATAATTATACAACTCAGCCCAAAAAGTAAAGACAGAGATAATTTCCCGAGCAATATTGAGCCGTCGGAGGTAATGATGGTGTCACCAACACAAAGAAAACACAGAGCAATGATTGCTTGTGTTATGCGATTGGGTGAAGCAGGTTCTAATTCATTCACCAGAAAGGCAGAAGCAAGCTTTACTACTGCTAATCTTTGTGTGTCACGTGTTAAAATCCTCTTCTTCCCTTGCCTTTCTACTTATTTACGCAGAAATGAGGGGGAGTTGGAGAATCAGGCTCATATACAGATATTGAGGGAAGAATATGTTCAGAATCAGGACTCGAATGATTCAAGGTTGAGCTCAAAGCACATGTTTTTCATGTAAACTGTTGTGTGATGAGTCGTGATGATAGGAAGACAGTAAACCTAGCTTGTCTTGGTAATTGCTTTGGCATATGTAACGCCTGGATATAAGTTTTGAACGTATAATTTTAGGACAAGTCTCTGTCACACGTCTTATTATTTTTTGTCTTGGATTCTATTTTTTTTTTTTAATGTATAAATATAACACTTTCATAATTCTTAAATTATTTTAAAAAACACTTCAAAATACTGATGGATAATGCCAGCAAATTTGAAAGGATAATAGAATAGGTAAATATCCGATTGGATTCGGAAAGTATTCATCTTATTTTATCTCATCATTATAATTTTTTAAAATTTTTATACAAAATATGATAAATAATTTAATTTTTTTAAATTTAAAATAATAATAATATTATTAAAAAATAATATTTTAATAATATATATTTTAATTTTTATTTCTTATCTAAAACTATCTAATTTACTCAATCTAAACCGGCCCAAAATCATCTACCGAAAGCAAAAGTCACTTATCGCCTATCGGCATTCACGATAAAAGCAAGAGCTGGCATGGATGGGTAGTTGGTCAGTGCCACCAGTGCCAACTGCCAACTGCCCATGGCCATTAAAAAACTGCAACTTCCCTCTTTACAATGCATTAAATTATAGTGTCTGATGGGATGGGTCTATTTATTACCGTACAAGTAATAACCTTTATATATGTAGGGTAAAAACGACACCGTGTTTATGTTGGGCCTAGAGATTTATAACACGTAATGCACGTTACGTGCTAATGAAAATACTCACTGCACATTTATTCAAAGGCTAAATATGGCTCCACATAACTGCATCAATTGGTCCTCCGCATCTTTACATTTTAGATGCTCATACTGTTTTGCTCTTTGCTACGTAACACAACCCATCCTGCGACGCGTGATTTATATATATATTATAGACTAAAAAATAGTGCATAAATGTGAAGAAAATATATTTCAAAAAATAATTATGAAATTAATTATAATAAAAATGATATCCTTATTATTCTTGTTTTAGTTATAACCTACGAGATATTTATGGCAGGCAAACCATAAAAACGAAAAGAAGCACGGTACCATGAGTTTGATAAAGGTGGCAAACCATAAATACTTGTTCCACTTTGTCATTTTATGATCTGAAACTTGTGTCGTATGCACTGAGTTCTGTACCAATTTTTCAGTCTCCGGTGCACTCTTGGGCTTAGCGAGAAGAATGGTGCACCCAGTGGCGGAGGCCAACGAGGAAAGCCCCTTTGGATCCCGTACTCCGGACGAGTTCTACGCTCGCCACTCGGTGACTCACGGCTCCGAATACATCACTAACTCCAGGGGCCTCAACCTATTCACCCAGTGGTGGACCCCTCTCCCCCCTACCAACATCATTGGTACCATATGCTTCGTCCACGGCTTTACCGGCGAGTCTAGCTGGTTCCTCCAGCTAACCGCCGTTTTCTTTACCAAAGCCGGCTTTGCCACCTGCGCCATCGACCACCAGGGCCACGGCTTCTCCGATGGCCTCGTTGCCCACATACCCGACATCAACCCCGTCGTCGACGACTGTATCTCCTTCTTCGACGCCTTCCGTGCTCGCCATCCGCCATCCTTGCCCTCCTTTCTTTACTCCGAGTCCCTCGGCGGTGCGATCGCCCTTCTCATCACGCTCCGCAAGGACCGCGCCTGGGACGGCCTTATTCTCAACGGAGCGATGTGCGGGATAAGCGACAAGATCAAGCCGCCATGGCCGTTGGAGCACTTCCTCTCCTTGGTCGCCACTTTGGTACCCACTTGGCGCGTGGTTCCTACGCGGGGCTCCATACCCAACCTCTCCTTCAAGGAGGAGTGGAAGAGGAAACTGGCGCTGGCGAGCCCGAGGAGGTCGGTGGCGAGGCCCCGCGCGGCTACGGCGCGTGAGCTGCTGAGGGTGTGCAGCGAGCTGCAGGGTAGGTTCGAGGAGGTGCAGATGCCGTTGCTGATAGTTCACGGCGGGGAAGACCTGGTGTGCGACCCGGCGTGCGCGGAGGATCTGTATAAACGCGCCGCGAGTACGGATAAGACGCTAAAGATGTACCCTGGCATGTGGCACCAATTGGTTGGCGAGCCTGAGGAGAGCGTTGAGCTGGTGTTTGGGGACATGTTGGAATGGCTTCTGAGCCGGGCCAAACGTGCCTCTGATGCACGCGCCGCTGCAAATGTTGTGCCATAGCCGACGAAATATTATTCAAAGTTTCGTTTGCCAATTAAGGAAGTTGTCAATTTAAAATAACTAAGATATTTAATGGGTTGTATACTTTCTTTGTTGTATTACGAATTTTACTCTCTCGTTTAAACTGAATTTAAAGTTAATTTTGTCTAAACTTCTGCCCACCTCAAGATTGCTCCTTTTTCTATTCTACTCTGTTCATTCCATGAATTGACGCATAAAGACTTTTGTTCCAAAAAAGAAAACTTTTTCTTTTCTTTTCGGCTCCCATACTCCACAAAGTTGTAGTCTTTGTGCGTGTAGCATCCTCTTCTGTTCCTTTTTTTTTTTTTTTTTTTTTCTTTGGGTAAACTGGATTATTTTTTTGGTGGGAAGGATGGCCGATGTTGAGTTTCCACAAGGGACTCGACTATGATGTCCGATTGTGCAGCATGCAATATTGGATAAAGCACACGACAAAGTAAAATCCAAAGAGGGCGTGCGTTGTCGAGCGCTTCAACGAGGTATCATTCATCAGAGTTCTCTGTGTTGGCGGTAACGCATACTTGGTGGTGAATGTTGGATATCATCGATTTCTTACATTTTTAGTTTATTTTTATCCCAGTACTTTTTACATTTTTTAGAGACAGAGACGTTACAGGCAGACTTGTCTGTATGTAATAATTCTTATGGGCAACATTTAATATAGTATTTATTGCAATATAGCTCAGAACTCAAATTATCAACATTTGATATTATCGATTCGATTTTCATAATAAAATAAAATAAAATATAAATGAAGATGGAGAGGAGAGAAAGAGATTTCGAGGGTCGTTGCATTTTACTGAATATAAGACATATATCAATAGAAAAATTATAAAAGATAAGGCAAGATAAATATTTTAAATATTATAAAAATTAAAGTCCGTTTGCTTTCAAAAAATATTTCATATCATCTAATCATTATAACTTTTTTAATTTTCAATATAAAATAAAATAAATAATTTAATTTTTTTAAATCTCAAAATAAAAGTAATATTAAAAAATATATTCTAATAATATTTTATTTAATTTTTTAACTTTAATCTCATCTCATTTTTGAAAACAAATGAACCCTAAATCAAGATAATAACAAATCAAAATGATCACATAATTATAAAAATTATATCAAAATTATTTGATATTATGGTCAACACACATGAATAGCTAGCAGACATAAAACTAAGATGATAAAGAGTCGGAGGCAAGGTGAAGATCTGAATAGGCTGAAGCGAGAACTTCTACGGGAGACTTTTAAAAGTGGTTGAGATGGGTTTTGAATGTAAATGTTGAATTGAGTTGAGGTAAATAGTAGTGAGTTGAAATGTTTGAATGAATTTTATAGGGTCAAGTTAAGATATGTTGGGATATTAAGATAAATTTAGATATATTTATGGAAAGTTGAAAAAAATTGTAGATCTCATATGATAAAGAGGTATTAAGTTAAAAAAGATTGCAAAGTCCCACATATAAAGAAGTTTTGAGTTGAGAGAAGTTTAATAATTTAAAATTTGTGTGTTAGGATATTGGAATAAGTCTAAAATAGAACCCAAATTAGATGAGTTGAGCTCATTCAAATATCCAAATGAAGACGAGAGATTCTAGATATTGTTGTGAGATTGGACAATTTTAGTGTAATGGGATGCTGAGCTGGGATAAAGTTTTGGCTATATTCTTTTTTTTTTTTTTTTCTAATCAAGCTTGCATATTTATAAATAAAAAGATTAAGTTGCAGAAATAAAAAGGTCATTGCCACTATCAATAAGTACAATACTAAAAGGTAAAATAGTTACTGGTATGCAACTAATTACTCTATTTGTTACGGTCCATTGCGCTACCGAATGTACAAATCAATTTTGAGATCGATCTATTTTTTTAAAACACCATCTATATATACATGGGAATGAAAGCATTAATGCTTTGACAGATGGCTGGGAGAAGATTAAAAAAATATGAAGTTAATTCTTATGCAGTTGATGAAGATCAACAAAATGAGATAAGGAGATGCTAAGACAACAAAAAATGTAGACGCAAATCTGCAAATAGCGATGATAGAGGAGACCTATGTTGCCCTCTAAAAGGTTTGAGGAAAGACTTTTACATTGAACTCCATGCTTATGAACTTTGAGGGCAGAAAATTGAATTCTAGACCAGAGAAGAGATGTATCTCGTTGTCTTTAGCTATGCAGCTTTCTCTCGGCAAATATTTAAAGAATGGAACGAAAGCACAGAAGTATACGACACCCAAAGCTTGATTAAAGAAGAGATCTAGGTATAGCGTTTTCCATGGTGAGAGTTTCAAAAGTCTTGTTTACATTACCAGTTCAGCATTAAGTCAACCTCAAGAGGTCAAACTTGCAGAGGATTTTCTCCATTACTTTCCAGTCCCCCTGAGTTTTTTCGAATTGCAGAAATCCTTGGAAGTGAGGATGTGGGCATGCTTTTCTTCAGGGAGATGGCGAAGGATTTGAAGATGGGCATAGATGTTTATACTATAGAGAGATAGAGAGTCCAATTGGGAAGATGGATTTCAGTTTTTAATTGTTGAGGCAGTGAAAGTTGCCTTCATAATTCAAGACTATACGACGGCAGACTTGCATGTTAGAGGAGTGGAGAATTTAGTACAGAAACTAGGTTCCATATCACAACGTTATCAGGTGAAAGGGTGAAGAGAGGGATGAGCAAAAGACATTTGTAGAGCTGTTACTCGATGGGGTACACACTTTCTTTTCAGAGCACTCTCATTGAAATAGTCAAAATTAAAAGATATTTTTTATGAATATAAGATAAATTTAACTTTTAATTATTCCGTTTATATAAATCTCCATATTGAAATAACTATTTTTTCATTATATAACAATAAAATAATATAAGATGAATTTGATTTTGGTTACATATCAAATTTTCACATTAGATTATATATTTATTCATTATATAGTAATGAATAACTAATAATTTCAAAAATATTAAATTTTTTTAATTATTAATTTATTTTATTTTATCATATTTTACTATTCTACCTATTATATATTAATTAATAATTATATTCTTATTAAATTAATATATCACAAGCTCAAATTAATATACCAATTGTGACAAAAATATGTGATAAAAAGAAAGGAAGAGAGAAATAATTAATAAAATATGTATTTAATGTATATACAGTAACCTTCAAATTTGAAAAAAAAATTTAAAAGTTACTGTAGCTAAATTTTAAATATTTGAAATCTAGCCAATCTATTGTGAGTATATTTTATTCTCTAATAATTAAATATTCTATAAATTTAATTTTTAACTAATCCAAATAAAAGTACGCTAACAAGTAGCAAGCTAGAGAGGTCCTTCCAAGAGTACGCCACAAGGCACTCTTAGAGCAGTTGGGCCTTTGTTCGGAGATGCTACAATCAGGAGTAGGGCTGAACTTGTGGTACTTACTACGAACTTGTGGTACTTACTACGAACTTGTTCCTCTCATCATCCATTCATCCTTAACATGGTTGAAATCTTGAAACAATTACATGAGCTAGTTTTTGTCTTTTTTTTTTTTTTATTCAAGAGTAATGTTACCTTTTGAAAATTTTTAAATGTTCTTGTATCGTAATACAACTATCTATCAATTCATTTAACAAATTGATTAGTCAATAACAAGTAATTATTTAATAATAAATCAATAACAGAGAGTAAATAAATTACATAACACCAATATTAATAACGAATGGAAACTCTTTAAATAACTCTTTAAAGGTAAAAGTTTACGGGTCAACCAAACTCAAAAAAATCAATTTAATTATTTGAAAATCAAGTACAAGTAAATCTCAATTATAAAATTTTTTTCAATTGACTATTTTATTTGACACGACAAACGACTCGTTTGTTTCTACCGCAGTAACAGCCAGAACTTCTGACGATCTTCAAACATTCACTGTTCTCCTAGAACTCCAGTAACTGAATCACAATCATTCAGCCTCCAACAAGACACAATCACACTTGATGAGAGAGAAATTATTAAAAAATTCACACATATGTACTCGGAATATACTCTCCAATATCTTCGAGCCGAAGTCTCTGTAGATCCTAACCAATAGGATCCTTTATATAAACAATGTGAAAGCAGTTTGAATTGTAGTAGGATTCTATTGACGAAATGACTCTATCACGACGGACTCTTATGACAAGATGCTGACACCTGACACTTTATCTTCTCAGCAGAAACAGTTTCCCATTCAAACTCTTCTCTGGATAATACCAAAACTCTTGGAACTCAAATTCTACACTTTTGACTTATCTAAAACATTTCCTAACAACTTCTAGATAAACTCAAAATAGCAATAAATAAAATCAAAGTGTTTTACATTCATCCAAATTACAAAACTAAAAATAAGATGAAATCTATAATTTTAGTCAAATAGTCCTAGCCAAACTCTTGCATCTATATTTTTCATTTTTTATTTTGCATCTCATTACTATTCACTATTATTCACAAATTTTAATTCATAAATATCACTACTATTTACAAATCATCTCAACTCTGAAACTAAACGGAGTCTTTAAGTACTGGTCATTTAAGTAATTGACATGTAAAACCACTCATAATGCACCACATAAACAGTGTAATTGAGATAACAAAATCAATAATAAAGAAAATCATTTCTCCTTAATTTTTTAAATTGAACATTAATATGCCAAAACGTTATGCGTTGTAGTGTACTTTGAAAAGATAAACACAACTCTGTATCACGATTCACCAGCTTTGCAGCGGTGCTTCAAGGTAACAAGTTTGTATGATATTATTATTATTCATTCGATAAAGAAATGGGCACATAGTTGTTGCTTTATCATCCATATGTGCTCATTGTCAAGACTATAGGAACGTCAGCCTATTGTTTTGGTTGGTAATTGTTCTATTCTCTACCCAAGTCTCGCACGTTTTCAATATGATCAATAAACAAGTAATTGCAGGACCTGTTCTGATACCCAAAGAGTAAGATTAAAAGATCACTGCAATTCTAACCCATCAAGTTTAATCCTCCACCGTTTCTTTAATGGCATGACTCGAATGATCTCTCGGTGAATTTAAAATAAGAGAACAGTTTGAAGTATAAAGTAAACTTATAAATTGATATAATTTTATAGAATATATTAGATTTATTTTATATTAAAAATATTTTTATAATCTAACGTATCACATTAATCACATTAATTTATAAATTTATTTTTATATAATCATTACGTGACTAAACTAATTTTAAAAAAAATCATAATTTTGTTGATTTGCGAGATGAGTAATCCTTGCCTCTTGGAATCCGCAAATTATCTATACTCTTATCACAAACATTAATTGAGCCGAAAATGACGAGTGTCATCGAAGGCTCTTTCAATCAATTCAATCCCAACTTGGGGTATCCGTTTCCTATAACTAATCGAGTATTTCCACTATAAAAGCACATCACTTTAGGCTTTAGTGCACTCTTTTTCCTCTTTTTAAGACTATCTCTTAGAGTATTAAATATTTCGTGGAACTTTGTGCACACGGAAAGCTGTCTCAAAACTTAAATTGAAAATCGACTTGGGCGAACAAGGTAAGCAGGCAATAAAGAACAATGAAGGAAAAAATCACAAAAGAATTTTAGCTCCTAACGTGGGATGCCTTGCGTTGTTCAGTTGTAAATACGAGCACATGATAAAGTTCCTTGGCGTTCGTGGAGAGTTTCATCCCCACGTATTAATTACGACAATTTCAAAAGAAGCACCATCGTTATTATTATTATTATTTTCACAAAAATGGTAAGGGAGAGACCATCTAAGATGGCTTTTCTATCCGAACGCGACTATAATGCTGCATAAAAGATTAGGCGGTGGGATGTCTTAATACATGCCAAATCACTTAAAAGTAATCCACGAACAATTTGAATCATCACCCGTATGATAAATTATTAAATATCACTAATAACTAGTATAACTTATTTTGTCTTAAGACACAAATGAAAAGAATCCAGCCTTTAATTTTAGAGAAATGATAATTACAATCATGAATGTACAAGCATTACGTAATTATTTTGAAAAAATACGGGACTACATGAAAAAACAAATTATTTTTTAATAGTGGATGTTTTATTTTTTTTTTTAAAACGACTTCACGATACTTGCGTACTTTACGACTATATATAACATTACTCTTAATTTTAAATGAATGGGGAACGTAAATGGAAAAAAAAAAAATCTTTTAACTAGATATAGTCATGAATTGTAGAAACACTACACATTACTTTTTAAAAAATGTGAAATCTATTATTAAAAAATTATATATTTTTTTTAAAGTGTGCATGTGCACTTTAACTCTGCAAATATCATTTTTGAGAGTGATTCTCCGCACACCTCAAATAATTTTTTTTTTTTTTTAACTCAGCATATGGTGTGCTGCTGCAGCTATAGGCTGATGTAAATAATTACACTATTTCTAAATTGCAAAAGTTATTTTTCTCTATAAAGCTGCACTCTTCCTCTATCTTTAATCTTCTTTCACATACTTTATTATTACGATAAATTGCATTAATATACAATTTCGTAAAGTCCACATAAAGTATACCAAATGAACATTGCGCGAGAATAATTGCAATAAGAAGTTATAACTTATGGGTTTCTTTTTTTCTTTTTTTTTTCTTTTTTTTCTTTTTTTTTTTATCCACTTCTCTTTACTTATCCATATTACTTAACGAAAAATTCTATGCATAAATCTCACAGTCCTGCATACTATTTAAAAATATATAAATTTATTTTTTTATTCTTATATTTCATAAAATATAAAATATGAAATATGAAATTGAGAATAAAAGAATAAAATCACATATTTTTTAAGTGGTGTGCAGAGTGTGAGACTTCTATATAGCACAACTCATTACTTAACAAAAGCCATCATCTTATATCAGTGTCATGAAAAAAGCCTTGCCTATATAGTTTAATTGGCCTGGTTGGTGCACCCTCTAGGTTAGTATTAATAAAAGAGTAATGATATGCCCACAATATATTCTACAATATATTGCATAATAATATTATAAAATGAGAATATTTTTATAAAATGATGTCATTTTTATAAGATATTTTATAAAAATACCCCTCATTTAAAATATAGTTATGTAAAATGTTATGAAAAATATTATGTGTAAATTATTTTTCTTAATAAAATATGTATCTTGACATATGGAGGCATAGACGTTATTTGTTCACGTTCTAATATAGAAAATCACCAATAATCTATTTGAGACTTGTAGATAATATTATTCTTGTGTTCGTGGATTTCATTTCGTTGCTGACAAATGGATAAGTCCCCACACATTACAACAAAGCCGCGCGTGGGAGCTTAAAAAATTCCTCGAATTTGATCGTTGATCACATACACACATCTCATAACTGGTCGTTGGATCCCATTAAGAGAGCTCGGAGCACAACCGTCAGTGAGCTATTCGTCATTGGTTTGAATTGTAAAATCAGGCTTAGTAGAGAATTGGACCCATTGTTAGTATCTATTGAAGATAGAAATGGGCAGCGGGGCCCGTAGGCCCCACACCCGAGGCTCCGTGTCGTCAGATGTGGAGAGTGGATGATCCCGCCCGCATCTGGCCCTTCAGAGGCAGTGGACAGAAGGGGCCCAGCCCTGTCCTAATTTTCCCTCGCCCTACTTATTATAAATATATGTGTGTATTTATATATATATATATATATATATATATATATATAACCTCTTCAATCATAAAATGATGTCGTTTTGTATCTGACAAAATAGTATCTAAATTCATTGTCTGCTACCACTGTAAAAACATTGATTTGCACGCATTATTTGATTAACGAGATGAAAATTCATGTTCATGATGTTCTTCAGTTCTTGACTTTAAGGAGACCAATGAGGAGAAGGGTAGTGATCAACCTGGATCTCACAATCATTGATTTCATTTTATTATTTTGATTTATTTATATTTATTTTATGGGTATTAATTTCAAATTTAATTGTTGTAGCAATACACAAGAAGACGTCTACCTCCGCTGCAATATAATTTCGTTTTATTGGACCCACTATTACCATTTGCCATAGGTTTATATAATTTGTATTATCCCTTAATTATTTTTTATATTTATATAAATCTTGGTATCTAATTATGTTTCTTGTATTTTTTTATCTTTTATAATCTTACTGTCATATGCGCAGTCAAGCCTCAATCCTAATCCCAAGCCCACGGACCAAAATTCAAATGATTTATTCTCATCTTGATCCTATTTCATCTTGGTTAGTTAGATTTTAGTTTGTAATTTTTTCATTTCTAATATATGCTTGTAATTTTAGTTTTTGTTTCTTATTTATAGTTCTAATTTGTTTTCTTATTAAATTGTTAATATTTTAGATTTTATGATCTCACAACAGACAACACTAATTACATGTCTTTTCACTCTTGGCCACCCATCCTAAATGTCAAACAACTCACTTAGTTCTTTTCAATGATTCACTTATCTGTTATTTTTAATGTTGATATAATGTCCCTTTTATGTTTGTAATATTTTCTCTTAATTTGTATTATTGTAATAACTTAATTATTATTATTAATTTATTACGTAGTACTCCATTTTCTCTTAATTTGTATATTATTTATATTATTATAAATTCATTTTTTTGTTATTTATCTTTTTTTGTTTTTTTTTTGTTAATTTTGAGCCTTTTTGTAGAGGTGGGCAATAAGGGCCCGCTCGCCCCACCCCTGAATGGCGGGGCGGGTTTCGGGGTGCAAAACCCACCCCTGCCCATGCGGGGGCGGGCTTCCCTACGGATAGCACCCCTAATTGAAGACCCCTTCATATGCATCGTTCGAATTTAGGAAAACAAATGTTCTAAGTATTTTCATGTATTCTCAGATGTTATTTTTTTAAACATCACTAAAATATAAAATATTTTAATTTTTAAATTTTTTCATCTAATCATCACAAACTTCACAAAAAACTAATACTACTTTTTCAAACTTCAAAATAAAAATAATATTACAAAAATATATTAAACAATTTTGTAACTTTATAATATTTTTATTTAACTTTTTTTTTCTCATTTTCTAAAACTCAATAAAACATCTTAATTCAAATAATTTTACTACTATTTACAAATATACTGAGATATTCTTTGCATTACGGACCCTTAATTCTCATATAAATCCCTTGTTTTCATGAAATTTATCTTTTTAAGGAAAAACTTTATTTGTAAATAGATGCGATAATTCACTTAATAAAATTACAAAAGCATTCTCAATTTCATTTATAAGTGTTACCTAATTCTAAAATAGTTGTAAGGTTATCATTTTAAAATTTGAATCATATAAATTAATTTTATCATTTAAATGACGTGAATGGTGTACTTTACATATCGACTTAATAATAAAATAATTTATTTTTAAAAAAAGACATGTATTCTACTAAAATATTTAAAATTTATAATTTTTTGTATATGTAGTATTTCTCTTCTAATTAATATAACTTACATTTTGTCTCATTTGTATTTGACTTCGTATTATCTATAAGATATTTTTAATTTTAAAAAAATTCTCAATTAAATATGGGAAGTTGAAAATTATTTACAGAATGGGGTTGGGGAGAAAAATAGATATATAATGGGGTCTTTTAAAAGCTTCGTATATAAAAACAGACATGCTCTGCAACTGTTGCGTTCTTGCCTCCTCCACTGGTTTCTTCGGCTTTTTTTGTTTTTGTTTTTGCTGGTTGGTTGGTCTGTCCGTTGAGTTTTCCCCATATATGTGTGTAGAGCGCCATTGCTTTAATTTGGCGTGCTTTGCTAAAAAGAAACAAATCGGGGAAGAGAAAGAAGAGTGTGGGGAAGGGGATTGTGCCAAGGGGTTGCGAGGGTTCTTTCTCTGCTTTCTCTTTCTTCTTTAATTTTTGGGAGAGAGATATAATTGTTTTGGAGCAGAACTAGAGTGACGGTGTTTGGTTAGGAGGAAACTCGGAGAGAGAAAGCTTCGTTTGGAGATTCTTGTTTGGGTTCGTTCTATTTGAAGGGGACGAGTTGGACAAGTTGGGTTGAGGTTATCAATATTAAGCGGTGTTATAGAATGTTCTAATTGGGGAGGAAAAGCTGGAAAACACGTTTAAAACTGTGATTTGAGACCTAAATTCCCGAACCCCATTTTCTTATTATTTTGTAACAACAAAAAGAAAATTGCAGAAAGAATAAAAAACCTCTTGCTGCTCAGCCATGTTTGAGCGAGAGAGAGAGAGAGAGAGAGAGAGAGAGAGAGAGGCTTTTAAACTCTTTACAGGTTTCGTTCTTTAAGTTCTGTTAAAGGTGTGTGTACGAATGGGCATGCAAGGGAAGGAATCTAATACCTAAAACGAAGATTAAATTGGGTTCCTCGAAGAGCAAATTACGAGGCGCTTCTTTCTATCAGAAACTTCCTCAGAGTCTTCGAGCAAATGGGTTCGAATCCGTCGGAAATGCAGGAACCGAGCATCGACACCGACAAGCTCAGCTACGAAATCTTCTCCATCCTGGAGAGCAAGTTCCTCTTCGGCTACGACGATCAGAAGCTCTGGGTTCCCAAACCGATAGCTCCCCGGCCACCGAGGCTCAGCCTCAATCTCAAGCCCAAGTCCAATCGGCCACCGTCGATAATAGCGTCTCGGCGATCAAGAACCAGAGGGGTAAAATCTGTATTCTTAGCATCGACGGCGCTGGCATGCGAGGCATTCTCTCCGGTAAAGCTTTGGCATATTTGGAAAACGCGCTCAAAGTGAAATCCGGTAATTCAGAAGCCAGAATCGCCGATTATTTCGATGTCGCCACCGGCTCCGGCGTCGGAGGTATTTTCACCGCCATGCTCTTTTCCTCGAAAGACCAGAGACGTCCAATTTTCAAGGCTGACGACACGTGGAGGTTTCTGGCTGAACAAGGGAAGAGATTTTACCGCTCTTCTGGTTCCGGTTCTAACGGCGCTGGTTTCTTCAGGCGACTAATCAGAGGTGGCTCATATAGATCGACCAGCGCATCCGCGGTCGGTTTGGAGAAAGCGATGAAAGAGGCTTTTTCGGATAACAACAGGAACCTAACGCTCAAAGACACGTTAAAACCAGTGTTGATCCCTTGCTACGACCTGTCCAGCACGGCACCGTTTCTGTTCTCCCGAGCCGACGCGCTCGAGACCGACAGCTTCGACTTCCGTCTATGGGAGGTCTGCCGCGCCACTTCGGCGGAACCGAGCCTATTCGAGCCGGTCCAAATGCGGTCCATCGACGGCCAAACCCGGTGCGTGGCAGTTGACGGCGGTTTAGCCATGAGCAACCCAACGGCAGCGGCAATCACGCACGTGTTGCATAACAAACAAGAGTTCCCGTTCGTACGAGGGGTGGAGGACCTGTTGGTGCTCTCCATAGGAACGGGTCAGCTTCTGGAGGTGAACCATGACTGCGACCAGATCAAGAATTGGACGGCCAAGGAGTGGGCTCGACCCATGGCTCGTATCTTGGGGGACGGCTCGGCCGACTTAGTTGACCAGTCCGTGGCCATGGCCTTCAGCCAGTGTAGAAGCAGTAATTACGTCCGCATTCAGGTAAGGCGGCGCGTTACTCATTTAATACAGAATTTACGTTTACTCAAACTCAAGACTCCGCTTAGCATAAAAAGTTAATTTTTCACCTTGGACTTTGCATATTTAAGTTGGTGATTTTGGTTTGACATTTTGAGAACGGCCGCCCCCAAAAAGAAATTATATAAATATTAATTTTAAAGTAGTATCTTAAATTTATTTTACATAAGATTAACCACGCATTCATTCAGTAAAGGCAGTAGGCTTCTCTTAATTTTAAATATTTATGATAATTAAAAAATACATAAAAAAAAAAAAAAATGAAATGCATTTTCGGGATATTTCTTCGGGACGCTTTTTGGGTGGCTGTACTCTGTGCCTCTCACCTATGGAGTTGTCAATTACGTAGCATCACTGATTGAATGCGATGCACTTTCCCAGTTTGGTTCCTGGCCAAGCACTTGGTCAGATCACTCAGTCCTACCTTATGCTTTCCTTTTTTTAGAGTTTTGGTGTTTAGTATATTGATCCAAAGCAATTATGTAACTAAATTATTGGTGGAATATGGAATTGGCAGCGTGTTGTGACTAAGCATTCGGTATGTTACTATAGGGGGATTTGATTTCAATATACTATTTATTCTGCCATTGAATTCCATAGCTTCTGTTCTGTTAACTGGGTCTACTTGGTTCTGAATCCCTCTGCCTTATCTATTGAGAATTTTGGTTTGCATTGTTTTTTTTTTTTGCCTGGACTGTTGAGGAATTTGATTTTAATATAGCTAGTAGTTGGATTATATTTATATCTAATTGAATCACCTTTCCAATAAATGACGGTATGACAGACAAACGGGTCAAGCTTGGATCGGTGTGGACCCAATGTAGATACAGATTCTAGTCCCAGCAATGTAAAGATACTCAATGGATTAGCAGAGGAGATGTTAAAACAGAAAAATGTTGAGTCGGTGCTCTTTGGAGGCAAGAGGATTGGAGATCAAAGCAATTTTGAGAAGCTCGACTGGTTTGCCGGAGAACTAGTTTCGGAGCATCAGATGAGGAGTTCCAGAATAGCTCCCACTGTAGCTTTCAAACAAGCTTCCCCAAAACACACCTAGACTACTACCATAACAGTATTACAAACCAAAAAGGTAACCATTCCCTTTCTACTCTTTATTTTTTTTTAAAAAAAAAAATTATATATAACGAACAGATTTTAGTAGTCAGTTTTTGCATATTTCCATGCCCATCATGTCGTTTCCTTGATTTTCTGATCGAGTTTAGTTTATAAGCCAGATGCTGCTGCTGTTAATGTATGATAGAAGGGTGAGAAGGAAATATAGATAATGTTGGGTTTGAACTTTTTAAGTGCCCCCTGTTATCAGCCGATCGACACTACACAATTCTTTGTAGGAAAATGCTAGGGATCTTGATAATGGTTCTCAACCTTTTTTTTTTTTTTTTTTTACTTAATGATTAATAAAGTGTTTTTTAATGATGTAAATTTTTTTAAAAAGATTAAAAGTGCATAAAAAAAAAAAAAAAAAAAAAAGTGCCACCCTTCTTTGTAATGGATGTCGGTGACATTTTAGTCATTTGGAATGAAACACCTGAAAAGGTTTGGATGCCAGGTTATTTTGGTAATTGGCAGATACTCAGATCTTTGTGGGGTGTCCAAAGTAAAGGTAGTTCCGTGGTCCGGAAAAAAGAGTTTTTTTGTGTGATTATGCTCCTCAAGACCATGAAAGTCACATCCCCACTTTTTGATGATAAGGGGAATTGGTTTTTCCTTTGTAGTCTATTGAGTTTGAAGTTTAACCCGTTAATATTCAGCCCATTTCAATTTAAAATGCCTTTTTTTTTTTTTTAAATTTTTTTTGAGTTTTTACACACGAGCATCTTCAATGGATTAGTTATTAATTAATCTGAGAATTTAGCTATTAGAACATAAAATGGCATCATAATGTATTAGCTAAATTTTAAATAATAATTTAGCTACAATTACTTCCAAAATAATTTTCAAATTTGAAAGTAACTATTCATATATCAAATATATTTTATATCAATTATTTCTCTCTCCCTTTTAAATGACAATTGGAAAAATATAATTAGAATATGATTACTAATTAATATATAATATTATGAATAGTAAAATATGATAAAATAAAATAAATTCATAATTAAAAATATTAAAATATTTTTGAAATTATTAATTATTAATTACTCATTACTATGCAATGAATAAATAGATAATCCAATGTGGAGATTTGATGTGAATAGCTAAAGTCAAATTCATCTTATATTATTTTATTGTCATATAATGAAAAAATGGCTATTCCAATGTGGAGACTTATGTGAATGGAATAGCAAAAAGCTAAATTCATCTTACATTCATAAAAAATGTATTTTAGCTTTAGTTAATCCATTGAGAGTGCTCTAAGTGCAAATCTAATTTTTTACTTATTTATTATTACTATTTAAAAAATATTAAATTATTAATTAGAAATCATATCTCCTTTAATATAATGTAAATACTACTTCAAAGTTTGATTTTATTACCATTCCATTATAATCGTGTCATTTTAAAATAACGTAGAACTTGGGATAGAGCAATATTATATTTTGAACACTTCAAATATTTGAAACCCAGTACTAGGAAGCACTCCATAAGCCACTAACTAGGTATCATTAATTATGCAAGGAGGATAATTAGAGGTCTTTCTTTACTTTTTCTTTTTTTTTTCTTTTTTTTTTTTTTAATTTTAACTCATGTTTTTGTTATCTGGTGTGATTTTCATGCCTTTCACGTATCTTATGCACGCCATACTGAATGTTTTTCCGGATTTTGAATGATCAACTGTGTCTGAGATGCAGGTGAAAAAAGAATATATGAAATAAGAGCAGCCTCTAGTTTTTGGAAGTGATATAAGAAGACAAGGGGAGGCCACGGAATCGAGTGAAAAGAACAAGTAGTGTTAAAAGGTTGGAAGATCTAATAGGGATGATACTTTGCCTGCTAGAGGACAGGCATTGTGGTTTCCACTCCACCTTTCTACAATGGCAAGCAACCATGGAAAAAAGAAAAGAAAAAGTAATAGTTATATAGTTCAAGCTTTCCTTAGGTCAAACAGGTATGAGGTGTGAATCTTTTTATTCTTTCCATTTCAAATTTAGATGCTAGGGTGGGAAAACTTTTCCATATTTCTTCCCATGCCCTACTTTACCTTTCTTCCTTTTCTTTCTCTATCTTGGAACTGCTTTTGTTTTCTCCGTTTCTCTTCATACTGGTCTCAAGAAACTTGAGTGAGTGGTGGTCTACTTGTGATGAAAGCCCAGAAACATGGCCAAAATTATTCGACAGAATCATGTATTTTTTTTTTTTTTCCCATTTTCTTCAATATAGATGGTCGGAGTGGATAAGAGAATTGAGATTGGGCATCTGTTTAATTGTCCTGAGTCTGGGATTTGATAGATGGACCAAACATTGGCGGCTAGTAGTTGGACCATTTCTAGAAGTTTTACTGCATAGTTTTCACATGTTCAACCTTTGTTTAATATTGGGTCTACTTTGAATTTTCTATCTTGTAAATGTAAATTCTCTTTCATTATAATGCTTTTGTAGTTGTCGAGTTAACTTTCTTATGGCCCCTTTGTTGACTATTAGAAAAGCTGATCGGTGAGCATGATGATGGGCGGTGGTGGTTCCTTTGCTTTTTTGGACTAACTAGTATTGGAATTTTCTGATCAAGAACTTTCTGCCATTAGGAACGACATATACTAAATAGTACGATCTATATTTATTTGAATTAAAGAAGATATTAAGGTTAGAAAATTATACAGAATTTATAATTCTTTGTAATTATCTTATTTACCCTTCATGCAATAGTCTGCCTCGTGTCTAATCAGGTAGTTCACACATGATAGATAGATGGAGGGTGAAAACAGAAACACGAGGAGTAACATGGGGGAAATGAACTTGTTTTCTGGCCATAGAGGGAGTGAATAGTGACTGATGAGTAAAATTCCTCTATGTCAAAACCTATAGAAAGAAGCTAAAGTTTTTCTTGCTTCAATCCTTTTGAAGAAAAAGGACAACAAAGCATGCAATATGACCCAATTGTTCTAGGTGACAATGTCGAACCTAAAACTCGTTTTTAAGGTTTGCCCATTCGTTAATTAAGGACATGGATGGGTAATTTCATGTTTGTCATCGTCTCTTCTTAACTTATTTTCGTTAATGTCTTTTGTATCCATCAAACACGATGCCATTTGTCTTTGTAATTTAGTGGACAGTGGATGAACTTTAAGAAGGAATCTACTTTGGCTTTCTTATCAGTGCAAAAGGCCTATCCTTTTTAAACATTTAAGACAATTTCATCCCCTATTCACACATATCCTTATCCATGTTAGGCTGTTGGGAATGTCTAATCAACACGACAAATTTCAAAAATTATAAATTATTTTTAGTGTCATGGTGATGATGGTGACTCCCACTATTTTATAGATTAATCAATTTTTAATGCATATGGATCACTTTTTTTTTTTTTTTTTTAAGGAAGTATACCATCACCTGATCTTATATCAGATATAAGTTCAGTAAGATTATATTTTTATCTTCGATTTAATTATATTTATTGATGTAATATATTTTAAGCAAATTTATATACATCTATAATGCCTCATACTAATTAAAATGATTAGAGGTGACACATTTTAAAATAAAAGATAATATTCATGAATTCATTGAAAATAAAAAGAACGTGAGTTTTCTTTGACTAGCACGTATCCTATTACGTGCCGTGGATGGAAACCTTGTTGCTTGATTGGTGTAAGGGACGTTGGACCACGTTGAGGTAATATGCTTTCAATAACATGACACACATCGCGATCTTTTGCTCTCAGAACAGGGTTTGAAAGTTCCTCCTCCTTGAGGAGCTTTCCTTGAGCATGGGGAAAGTTATAAGATAGAAGGTAGAATAATACAAAAGTTTTCCTTTTAACATTTAAGTTTCTACTAAAGAGTGAGAGTGGAATATGGAGTAGCCTTTCATAAAAAAGGCCATATTAAAGAAAGAAGAAAAAAATGGCACATGTTGTGCTTAGGCAAAGGCTTTATGCAATCAATGTGGAGGCTGATAAATGAATAAGCCCCTCGCAAACCATACCAATTTGAATTTATAATTTCATTTCTCTTAATTTTAAAAGAGTTATTATGCTACAATTATGGACATAGAAACAAATAAACTGCTCGTAATATTTTATTTTCAATAACTTTATTTAAAGACATTTATACTATATACAATCCACGTGACATAATTTGATTTATAAGATAAATTTTAAATTTTAATCTTATAAATTAAATTATACCATGTAAATAGTGTATTGTATAAATACCTTCAAAAAATTTTCTTTTTCCGTATAGCTGCTTCTCCAAATATATATATATATAATAATTTTAAAATCTGAATGATTAATGCATTGTCAAGTCAAGATGGTAGTTGAGGGCAATTTTAATAGAATTGATGTCTATCGTTGAGGATGGAGACTGGAAAAAAAGGAACAAGTTGAGGTATATATATAATAAATATTCCACATCAAGTATAACACAAATTGCATAAATTGATCCACAAACAAAGCAAATAAAGGCATCCTACATGCCCTGGGGGCCTGGACTCTGGAGCCCTTCCTCTCTTTTCTTTTCTTTTTTCTTTTTCCCCCGAGCTATAGCTAAGCAAGTCTGGTTAATCGGTTTCAAACATTTTTTATTTGCGAAAATAAATTTTTTTTACTCTCAAATAATAATTATTTTAAATTATTAATTACTAAAGCGTATTTTTTTTAATCAAATAATTGGTAGAGCACCAGGAGCTAGGGCTAGCCATAGATCCAATATTGGCTATGAAATAAAGTCACAAAATCCTTTAGATTCCATAAAAGACAGCCTCTCAGGCTGTCATTTATTTCGCATTACATTACCGAATCAATTATCTTAAGTTACCAACAATTCATACAACCACAAAAAACAAAAAAGAAAGAAAAAGTAAAAGCAAAAACGAATACGCTGAACTAGCATTCACATAGACATGCAAGCCCAGCTTTTCCCTAATACAAATTACACTTGAGTTGAAGGCCAAGGGTAATATATAAATGCTACAGCTGGCTTTGTCATCCATCATACGTGTACGTTGTTTGGCTCAAGCTCAAGCCTCGGAGAAAACAAGGGGTCTTGTAGATCTGGATTAATTGGAAACAGATTACACTGTGCATATTGTGCCATCAGTTGATCCACAAGCACCAGAGCTACCACTGCTTCCACCATTGGTACAGCTGCATTACCATCCCAACCAAACAAACTTACTTTTAACACAAAATATTTTGCATGAGTTTTAAAAAGACTGAAGAGAAGGAAGATCTCGATCAGTAAGATGTGGTGAGTCATACTCAACAACAACAAGAATTGCAGCCTACTAGAGGGGTGGGGCAGGAGGAAAACCTTAATTGGTCAGACGGGCCAAGGTGATGAATAAAATACGATCTATAAACTAGGGATATACCTCGTGGGACAACACAGGGATCATGACGACCGCGAGCTATTAGTTCCATCTCTTTTTTGTCTCTACTCACTGTATGTTGTTTCTTCTGCACAAGTGTCGTAAAATAAATTAACTCAAATTATTAATCAAAGCATGATAACATGAATGACATGTTAGATGTAAATAAGTATACTCATTTAAGAAAAGAAAAGATGTAAATAGGTATCAATACCTAAATTTGATTAAAAAAGCTGCCTTTTCAACCTAGAAAACAGTGGGCTTACTTTGTAACATACATCTCACAAGAAAGGTACACATCAAAAAATACTGCCAAGGATATCATTTAAAAATACTTATATACATCGACAAGGATACCACATTGCATGTATCACCTACACAAGTAGGCAACGATTACAAGCCATTTCAAGTCACCCCTCCACGTTGCCCATAAAACAGAGAGCTTATCACACAAGTACTGGGAAAAGATCATACCTCAATGAAATGGGAAGTCTAGAAACTAAAAAATCAAGCATACCAGAGGTTTGTGTGTATGGAGAGAGAGAGAGAGAGAGAGAGAGAGAGAGAGAGAGCTTACTCCTATGGTAGCCGTTGGCTTGAAAGCTATTCTCATCTTTATGATTTCCCCATTTGATATTCCTCCCTGCTCGTCAACACAGGCCATCTCAGTGAACCATACTTTCCCAAAGGGGAGAGAGGGGGAGAGAAGAGAAGGGGAGAGAGAGAGAGAGAGAGAGAGAGAGAGAGAGGCAGAGAGAGTCTTAAATAAGTCATCCTACATCAAATAACACCAAATTCAATCACATAACAATACCTGTATACCACCAGAGCGGTTTGTTCTGGTCCGGATTTTTCCATGTTCATCGGTAAAAAACTCGTCATTATGTTCACTCCCAGTCAAAAAAGTACCTAGAAAGGTTTTCACAAACAAAGTATTAGAACCCATGAAGAATTCAATAAACATTATAAATATAGCCTTTCTAGTGCAATGCAAAATTCTCTACCTGCAAAGCCACTGCCAATCTCAAAGCCCTTTGTTGCGGGTAATGACATAACAGCTTTAGCAAGCTCAGCTTCGAGTTTGTCAAAGACCGGAGAACCAAGGCCCTGATACAAAATAATGTAAGTTATACCTTCAGTTAAAGATTCGTAAATATTCATAATATTTCAGAAAATTCATTTTAATAAGCTTTCAGCGGTAAGGTCAAGAAAGTGCCCTCCAAAACTTTAGGTGTCAAGGTGCAATAAACACATGCAAACTTGTTGGGTTCTTACACGTGGGCAATTCCTCACAATGCAAGTGACAACACCACCAATGGATTCCCCTCTCACACGGACAGCATCTATAGCATTAATCATCTTCTCAGCATATTCTGGATCTGGGCACCTGACAATATTACTCTCAATCTGGTAATGTTTTAGAAAAGGAATAGTCAGGAAAATTTACATTTGAGAATTAATCACAGTGCACCCAAGACTCCTCAATCACTAAATCCAAACCATGTCAGACAAAAAAACATTAGTACATAATAATCAAAATAAATTTATATACCACAGAGAGAAAGAGAGACATATATTGTCTGCTTATACTAAAAACTATTTTTAATATAAGCAGACAAGATACAATCTCTCTCTCTCTCTCTCTCTCTACATAGGATAGAGATATGGGACAGGAATGCAACATCAGTTATTTTACCTGATCAAGTGTCAGTGTATCGTGATCAACCAAATCCTCTGGAAGCACAACCTTATGAACTTGAGAGACATAAGCAAGAACCTGAAGAAGAAATAAAAAAGCATTAAGAAAACAACCTCACAAACTACAACCAGCAAAATGAGCGCAGCATATCATATATCTATGAATGCTTTTAGTTTTTCTAATAATTTAGTTAGACCTAAGTCACTTGACTGACTAGCATTTGCATTTTTTTTAAATAAAATTGAGTAAACAAACTAGAGTTTATACACATTGTATTAGCAACAGGAATATACAGACGCACCAAGAGGAAAACATATTCATGAACACTAACATGAAAGTGTCTCATTTGTTCATTGAGCCCTCACAATCATATAGAAACAGACAACAAACCCAAAGAGTTTGAGCCTACAACTCACAAAAACACACACACCTCAGTTCCTGCAAGGCTCTTGAGGATTTTTTTGGCAACAGCCCCAGCAGCAACTCTTCCAATCGTTTCTCTTGCTGAAGATCTACCACCACCCTTCAATTACAGATAGAATTCACATGAATTAGATCCAATTAAATTTGATTTTCCAAAATGTGAATGGTAAGATATAAATCCGGTGCAAAAGACATACTTGCACTGCTCTGACACCATACTTCATGTCATAAGTTGCATCTGCATGAGAAGGCCGATAAGCCAATGACATTTCGCTGTAATCCTGGAACAATATTATTGGAGATCTGAGCATCATAAAAGCAGAAAAACAATTCCAATCCTATGTTGCTCGAGCATCAGTATATTTATCACCTAAACTGTGTGGATTAGAAATAACCTTATATCATCCCAAATTACATTGGCCACTAGATTCATATTCATACATAAATAACTAGTCAGCACGCCTCTTTGCAAAAACTTTGAATTGAGCATACCAAGATTTAGTCCAATTCATCTATTAACTAAAGAGGCATTTAGGCCCCTCCAAAAAGATGAATGATTCCATTACGTTTACCCCTCAAATAAAAGATACTAGCAACCAGAAATGGATCCGTCACAAAAGCCACCGCTATATAAAAATTAAAATAAAATTATAAAGCTATATCCACTTCAAAGATCAATCATTCAACGGGAAAATACACTCATTTCAAGTGCTGTATAAAAACCACTCAAAAGATTTTTTCCATTCTGCATCTACACGCACCCACAATTAAATCTGTCCAGTCAAAACAATACTTAACATAAAGACCCCTTAACAGGTGCTCAAGTGTTTTTTTTTTAATAGGTAAAAGATAGGTGCTCAAGTATTTGGGGTAAGATAAGTATATATCGCAGGAAAAAAGACAAACACACAAGAAATTATCTGTCTATTAACACTCCATAATAGCTTTTTCTTTTTCAGTTCAGCTACTTATTGTGGGACCACATCAATAATAAAAAATTAAAATACATCTATTTATTTATTAGTTGCTAAGGCAAGCTTCCTAATCAGTTATGTGTTTGGCGTGTCCATAAGCAGAGTTGCAAATAAAATTTCCTTTTTTCCTTGTTTATCCCCACTAACGTTTCCTCTTCAAACCCACGATATTATTACCATATAGCAGTAAATACTTACATGTCCTCTCTGATCAGTATTGGGTACGAGTACCGTGATTGGTGTTCCAGTAGTCACTCCTGCAGTAGACAATTTTTTAACTATCTAGCTGAGCGCCACAAAAGTATAAGTTACTGAATAGCGATGTAAAAAAAAAGAACTCGACCTTCAGAAACGCCTGAAAGTATTCGGCAGGTATCAGTCTCCTTCCTCGGTGTAGTAATCCGACTCTGACCTGGCCTCCTGGACACAGCAACTACTCAGATTAATCCTTGAAAAAATTTCTCATCAAGAGAAATCGGTACGACACTATTTCAAGTTTCAAACCCTAATATCATATCATACAAATGCTCCCTTGTATGTAAGGGACTTAATGCTCATCGGTAATGACTATTACAAAGATTTCCATAACATCTACTCACTACCTTCTGTCAAGATCAAATTGCATATCAGATTCTAAGAGGGGGAGTCGAGGAGGGCATCCATCAATGACACAACCGACGCCACCTCCATGCGATTCTCCAAAAGTTGTTACGCGAAAATAATTCCCGCCCGTACTCCCAGCTGCCTGAATCTCTGCGATTCAGCATTAACATGTCAGAATCCCAACTTAGTAGTCTAATCCTACAATATCTCTTCTTTTTTATTTTCTATCAATCAACAACCGGAATTATTAATGTTAAATTCAATTTAGAAGCAAATCGCAGTCGACCAATTCACACTAAATAAGAAAAATTCAGAAGATATATTGAACAAAAGCCAGGAATTATTCAAAATAAAAATAAAATAAATGAAGAAGAACTACGAATAACAATAATGAGCAAATGACCAAATCTCATGAAAATATAGGAAAGGAGAAGAAGAGGAGAGACTGACGGAGCTTCTTGGGGGTAGAGGTACGGATGGAAATGTGTACGGGGGAACGAAGAAGATGTGAAGGCAGGTAACGGAGTCCAGAGAAGGCGTCGTCGGTTCTGGAGGAGCCGAGAAATGGCTTCGTAGAGAGAAAGGACGAAGCCATCGATTAGAGTCTCACAACAACGAACAGGAAGGGATCGGTGAGAAGGGCGGTTGGTGAATTTGGTGGGAGTGGTTTTGAGTTTATAGTATAAGCAACTCCCACCTACCCTCCATTTTCGAAGGCAAACCTTTCTTCTATGGTCCTCCGGGTTTGGTTACGTTGATCCAAAATATGACTGGGTTGGTGTGCGTGGAGGTTGGTGCGGGATTCATATCTCCCCCAGTTTTTTTTTTTTTTTTTTGCTTTATCCTCTTGTCGTCTTGAGTCTTGAATCTCGAGGCGGC
Source organism: Juglans microcarpa x Juglans regia (assembly GCF_004785595.1). Taxonomy (NCBI): domain Eukaryota; kingdom Viridiplantae; phylum Streptophyta; class Magnoliopsida; order Fagales; family Juglandaceae; genus Juglans; species Juglans microcarpa x Juglans regia. The sequence continues at coordinate 28,028,436 of NC_054595.1, forward strand.
TCTGTAACTTTATATTAACTAAGGGTAGATTTAAGCCTAATTTATTTTTATAAAATTTTTTATCTCATTTTATTTAATTATTATAATTTTATTAAATTTTTATCTATAATATAATAAACTATTAAATTTTTTTAAAATTCAAAACAAAATTAATATTAAAAATATATATTATAATAATATTTTATTCAATTTTTAACTTTTATCTCAATTCATCTAATACCATATGCAAAACAAACTAGGCCTCAATTCTTACAAAATTCAGTTTTTTTTTTTTTAACATTTTCTAAAAAAGAAAATCTGGATTTTTAAATTATTTATATTATATTCAGAAAATTTAAGAAAATTATAGTTTAGTCATTTCATCATCTCCTATTAATTTTTTATTTTTTAAAATTTGTTTTAATGTATCAATTTTTATAGGCTAGCACGTGACATCTGTCGTCCATGTCAATTCTTCAGTTAGAAACTTAATTGTCGATGGAGCAAGAGACTATAAAATACAAGTAATGTAATGTGCAAGATTTAAAGAGTAAATTTGAAAATTTTAATTAAAAAAAGAAAAAGAAAAAGATAACTAGAAACTATTGCATCCTTCGCGTAATCATTATTTAAAAAAATAAAAACAAAATAATGTCAATCATGAATCCAATAATAATAAAAGCTACATTAAAATGTTACATTGCTGCAGTTTGCAGGCCTCTACAATTTTCTTTCTTCTATAGTCGTATAATCAATCTATCACATTTGCAAATGGATTAGCAGCCACAGCGCACAATGCTAACTCGCTAGAGAAATTCCATCACAGCCTTTGCCGGAGCTCGTGTTTTCAAAATCATTTCTTCGTACTCGTCTTCTGGATTGGATAGAGCCACAATGGCCCCTCCTGCTCCTATCGAAGCTTCACCTTCATGCACAACTACTGTTCGTATAACGATATTCAGATCGAATGTCTGGTTATATGAGAAAAATCCAATGGAGCCCGAGTAGATCCCTCGTGAACTGCTTTCAAGACAATCGAGCAGTTCCATTGATCTTAACTTTGGTGCACCTGTCATTGAGCCACCTGGAAATGCAGCTCTCACACAGTCAACTACACTTACCTCCGACTTCTTTTTTCCACGGATTGTACTCACCATAGTGTGAACAGTCGCATATGATTCCACATCCATAAGATGGGGCACATGAACAGAGCCAGGCTCGCAGACACGGCCAAGGTCATTCCTTAGAAGATCAACAATCATTAAATTCTCAGCCTGATCCTTTTCACTGTCGGGCCCAAAAGAGAATCAGAGAGAGAGAGAGAGAGAGAGTGTTAGATCATGGTAAGGAGAAAAAAAAAAAAAAAAAAAAGAACCCAAGCTACTGTTTCCGGACATAAAATACAGCAGTTTTTATCGTTTTGAACTCATTTGATCCCATTAGCTGGCCTAGCATTCAGTGCTTACTATCCCTGATAATGAACTCCAATTAAACAAATGAAATGCATAGAAAAACTGATATGTAATTCAAATGGTTATTTTCAGTGAGCAAGCTCAAAATAGTTACACAATCACATTACCTGTATTGCAGTTGCAGCTTGCGTTGTTCATCATCCTCCACTGTCTCGCCACGGGCCACAGTACCCTTAATAGGCTTGGCTTCCAATGTACCATTTCTGTCCAATCGAAGGAACCTCTCAGGGGAGGAACAGCAGACACATAAATTTTCCTTCGAAAAATTGAGCCAGGCAGCATATGGTGCTGGGTTTTTTTGTCTTAGGTGAAGGTAAAGTCCCAGGGAATCTATTTCCCCAATACTTTTTCTAATCTGAGTTGTGAGACATAGCTCATAGCTTTCTCCATCTTTGATGTATCTCAGAGACTTTTCGACATCCTCCATATATTGCTCTCTTGATTTCTCAGCACGAAAGCCTGCCTCAAATGGGGAAAAATTTGCAACCTGGAAATTCTGCTCTTCTAGCCTTGTCGCAGACAGTTTTAAGCTGAAAAGCTTCTCTTCCGTACTATCCAGCCATGATGTCATGGCTGTGCATTCCTCACGTAGACACAATATGTAAACATCATCATTGTGGTGATCAACAACAAGAAGATTATCAGCAAAGAAAAAGCAAGCATCTGGAGACCTAGATTTGTGGCGGTTAGATACAACACCGCATTCAGCTTTAAGGTTATACCTGCACGACAAGAAAATCAATATTAGCCTCCCTGGACAACTTTACAGCCATATGATGAATTCCCACGAATGTGTAGTCCTGCTGCTCTATCAGGTGGAAAGATAAATATCCTTTAAAGCCTTAGGCCTGGTTTGGATAGTGAGTTAAGATGAAAGTTGAATAAAAATATTATAAAATAAAATAAAAAATTGTTAGAATATAATTTTTTAATATAATTTTTGTTTTGAGATTTTTTTTTATAAGTAAAAAATATTATATATCAAAGGAGAAACCAAATACATTGGATGTATACAAGAAAACACCTTGCCCAAAATGATCCAAAAATCCCCTAATGACCCAAAAAGCCCATGAAAAGAACAACAACCCAAAATACACCAGACCGGTCCTTATTGTTTTGAGATTTGAAAAAGTTGAATTGTTTATTGTATTTTGTTTAAAAATTTGGAAAAGTTATAATGATGAGATGAGTTGAGATGATTTCTGAAAACAAAAGAGGCCTTAGGAGTTCAGCAGCCGTTTGTATAAAATGGTGCATTGAAGTCCATGTTGCGTAAGATTGGTTTTGAATGGGAATAAATTGAAGAAAGGGATTCATGCCACCAATTCTAAAGAATGTATCGAGGAACTTTTATCTAAGTGGTAGAACTTTAGAATATGAAACGAGAATAAACTTAACTGCATACCCGAGATAACCAATATATCCACCATGAAAGTCGAAAGGAAGTCCTTCATAATCTTTCTCTTCGTAACGGAAGGACAGAAGCTCCTGGCACAAATATCAATCAAACAGGAAATATACATCAAAACTGGATCAGTACGCCTAGATTAGAATAAGAAACAAAGTTATTTGAGTTAAGGATTTATCAATAGGTAATGTTGCTCCAATACCCAACCAAAGGGCTACTGCAGTACCAATCAAAAAGACAGTTGTCGCTACGGGACGACGAAATGGATTTTGGAATTTATTAACATTCTCCAAAAAGGGTACGGTTAATAATCCCGCAGGTACTGAAACCATTAAAAGAACACCCAATAACTTATTGGGCACTGTACGAAGTATTTGAAATACGGGAAAGAAATACCATTCAGGCAATATTTCTAAATCAAGATGCATATGTGACACAAGTTTTTGGGCTTCACTACCAACGTGTTTTATGAACATCTATCTTAAGACGCATAAGGACACATAATTTACACTTCAGAAGGGTACAAAAATTATATCAATGATTTGGATTAATATTTCATTCAGAAGGGAAAAATTATATCAATGATTCTTGCAAGTTGTGAACTAATCCATAAAAACTCATCCTAACAAGATCGGCAATAATTAAGTAATTCTCCAATTTCAACTTGAGGTTGCAAGCCTAATTACTTTGGTTGTCACCTCTACTGAGATATAATAAAGGCAGTACATTTAAAGACCAATGCTTTTTTAGGCCTGATAGGTGAAAATAAGCTTATTAAACATAGATAATCGGTACACCCAAGATTGCAGTAGAAACCATATGCCATTAACGAATGCATCTCAGTTGTGCCCAAAGAAAACAGTTACCACAACAATGTTCACCAAGTACCTTGTTCAAAAAATCAAGAAAACCTTCTTCCAAGCATTTTCTTTTGGTAGAGCCATGAGCATCCTCGGTCAATAAATAACCTCCACCTTTAAAAGTCATATCACTGTCAAATGATAATTATATATCACTTTTCTTTATAATAAATAATCTTCTATTCTCCAATAGAGCACTATTGGGAAAACTAGGTAATTATGTAATCAACGGAAACACATGAAAGCACAAGCCAAAAAATGAAAAGGGAAGATGAAAAGTTTGACTTGTTTGCATAAATTTACTTGATTGATATTTTCAGACCTTTGATCAGATAATCTGTATGTCAACTGCTTCCAAAGAGACCCACCTTTCCCCCCCATGAATGAAAAGCGTGCTCTTTTCTAGACATTTACAACAGAAAGGACGATGTCAAATTAGTTTTCCATCAGGGGAAAATGAAACAACAGTGACACCCAAAAAAAGGTAACAAGAATATAGTGGCATCAAGAATACAAATAACATAACCCATTTTTCAGAGAATTCAAACCCAGTTTATATTACGGAAATCTGTAACTCATATTGGATGACCACCCATTTGATCACTTCAAACTACTTTTCCAACATAAATTCCAATTTTCTTGGTTGATGATTACGCATAGCGCCAACCATAGTTTAATTGGGACTTGAGGCATAACTGAGTTGAGTAGAGTTGCAAGACCACCCATAATTGACAATAACTTTCTTCGCATACAATAACAACTAAATATATTTGTGTTTCTTTTTTTTTTTTTTTTTTTGGGGGGGGGGGGGGGTGGTCCTGATTAGACTATCAAGTTTTCCCATCTACACACAAACAATTACTAAAAATATGGTGTGATCCAGCATTTCTTGATGTTTGTAAGTTGAAAATCTAATATGGATGAGAAACAAGTCCTGCCTGTTAAAAGTGTAATCAGTAAAAAAACTATCAGAATATTAGTTTGAAAAATGCATCAACAAATTCCTGTAAGTTATACAATTCATATAATGCAAACCGAATTATAAATCCATGTTATCTAAGCTTGAATATAAAGTATATGGTTTCCATAATAAGTTATACACAGACATGTTGTAATGCTCCAACATCTGCCCTATTGATTCCCCTGCACAATAAGTTTCCATGATATGTAAAGTACGCGGTTTCCAGTCATGTTTCTGTGGTATTTTCTTAGTCATTGCCATTAGATAGAAGACACATTCTTGCTTAAAATCACAACATTGCAAGTTAGAGCATGTGACAAAAAAAAAAAAAAACTTCTTTCAGTTAGTAGGAGTAGTCAGTTGGGAACCAACCTTTTCTATTGAAGAACTGTCCAACCAAAAGGTGTTTTCAGCTTTATGATGTCCAAACAATTCACAAAATATACTTTGTGCCCCGCCAACTTGACTGGCCAAGTGATCAAATTTCCTCCATTCAAGTCTCAGAAATCTAACATCAGTGCTTGGATGGGAAATATTTACCATGTTGGACACACCAGAATAACTCTTCTTATATGCATTATGTGTTAATTGGCTAATTTGGGAAGCTTTTCTGTATAATTGGTCACCTGCATTATTCACTATATGCCTACTTCTAGGAACTTCTCCGAACAGTTGACTGGCACAGGGTACCTGCATGCGTGCTAAAAGAAGTTTACTGCTCAGAGCAAATCACAGGGCAATTATGTACACAACGCATATGCATGTATCAAAAAAGGAGAAACTTATGCATGTGTCAAAAAAGGAGAAACTTGAGAGTTATGAGCTAATCATGGGGTAGGCAAGAAAACACAATTGGTAAATTTTAGTTTTGGTACAGAGAATGCAGGCTGCATGTCAAGATCAAACCACCCATCAGTCAATAAACACAATGCAATGCTCGAGGACTAACATTCATAGGACCAGTCATCAACAGCCATACAAGAATGTTAAAAAGCCAAACTTCATCTAATCACGGTTAACCAGAAACCTGACAGTTAACCCATTCTGTCCTCACACAAAAAACAAATGGGGAATTATACATATATATCATATGATTCATATTTTCTTTTATTCACACGTGTGCCCATTGTTTTGTCTGGCTCGTACTTTTGGGAGTTTCCAACAATTGAATAAGTAAATAAATATTTGAGAGAGGGACAATTGATGCAATGCAGGTTCACCAAACAAGAACAATCTTATAAGAGCTCCAGTTTACCAGTGTATGGCCCCAATCTCAGCCAATAATCCTCTGTTATCTTTCTAAAGTTACTGAATATTTGCCTCCCATAATGTGTAGCAACACTCTCTGGATGAAACTGAAGGTAGAAAAAAAGTCAAGAGAATAGCATGCAAAGAAGCAGAGTTGAAAACTATAAATGTTTTTACAGAAGTACCACGTTACCCACCTGCAAACCATAATGTGGCCTGGAAGAATGCATGATGCCCATGATAACTCCTTTACTTTTGTCAGACAAGACGAAAGGCCGGCGACTTCCATTTTCACATTCCAAAAAAGATTTTGCAGACCTACTACATCCAATCTGACTCTCACAATCATCTGAGATAGTGTTAGACTTACGGGTCTCAAGAAAAGAAAGTGCATCGCTGGAAGAGGTCCAAGCTATAGGAATGAGTTCCTCTGGGAGAGATTCAGGATCTATTACAAGTGAATGATATCGAACCACCTGCCATTAGATTTAATTAACGGGAGTTTAGGAGTGATGCTGATAATTTCTCTATAGGCTCGTGGAAGAAGAACATGCAGTTGCAGCTAAACAAGACCAGAAGAATGTCCAAGCTTCTATGAACTTGAGACACTTTCTAAAACAGAAAATGATCATGTGCAAGACAGAGGCTTCACTTATTCATTCATATTTCAAATGTAAACATGCAAATCTGTATATCTTAAAGAGTTTCATATGATACCCATCTTAACAAACTTTACTATAATTTTCTAACTAAGAATTTACACATTGGTCTTGCTTTTTGACAAAAATTTATGAGTATCATTCTTAACTAAAAGATCACTTGGCCATGCTTTTGAAGTGTTTATGCTATACTAATATCATAGCACAAGAACAGTTTCCAATATAGAACAAGAAACGAAATAAATAGAGAATGAATGAATCAAAACGTCCCATCAATAAAGTGAGGGCTTTCCGGACCTTCCCCACCCCCTTTCCTTTCTTCCTTCCCCTCTCACTCCCCCTTTCAATAAATAAGCCCCACTCCCTAAGGGGCCCCTCTCTGATAAGGAAGGAAACAAAATAATCTCAATTTTACGACAAATCCGGTCCGATGGCTGTTCTCCACTAACCACAAGCATATAGAAATAGAAAGGGAGATCTATAGCAAACAGTTGAGATCTTCTGATGATAGTACTTAAGTGCCTAAATACCTGATTTAAATGTAGGTGCTAAAAGGGGGAAAAAAGAGCTTGCGCCATGGAAGAGGTATCAAATAAAGTTCATCTTAAAACTCTGTTCTTTTTATTGTTTCTTAGAACAACAAATCCCATACTCCAGATATATGGAGGCAGACTGACCTTGAACCCTGAAGTTCTTCCAGAAGGAATGTCATGAAACAGTTGGCACCCATTATGCCGTATTTCACTGTATTGGACAAGGAATAAAGTTATAAACCTTTTGAAAATAATGTCACTAGCTTAAAGCTTCAAAACATCATTTCTCAATTATAAAGCATGCTCCATTTAATAGTGATGAGATCAGCCAACTAAACAAATGCCAAATTGAAAATCACATAACTTTGTAATGATTTTTAACCACACCTCAGACGTCCATGGACTGGTTCAGATGCATGGACAACTTGAGCACCGTGCACATAACCTAATGCCTGCAAAAGCATAAGTAGTTCCAAAGAAAAGTTAAACAGGGAAAGATTGTGAATAACTGTATTTAAGAAGGCAAACAACCTATCAAAAAAAAAAAAAAAAAAGAAGGCAAACAAGCAGATGCTTGATCCTTGAGGGGAGAAACACTGCCTTATGCTCCCCACTTAAGGACCAAAAACATTTTATTCACAAGCAAAAACCTGAAGACTCGTATGAAAACATATTTCATTTGATTATATGCAAAATATAAGGCATAATCCAAGAAGAAATACAGCAGCAAATACAAGAGGTCCAATTTAAACGATGTATGTGAGTGAGAGAAGGAAGGAGAGAGAGCTATACTCTGCACCGCTGCGTGGGAAGAAAAAAAGAGAAACAAGAAAAAAGAGGTAGTGTCTTTCTACAGGATTAGAAATCCTTGAGACCCTCAATTTTCTAAAATGTTGGCCCCATAATTTGTATATAGGTCAACTGATCTTTTTGGAAAATCTTAGGTATATATTGTTAACAGCAATGTTTCAACATCGTTAAATAATCTGCACATATATATATGTATAACTGTTTTTTACTTATTAAAAAAAATATGTATAACTGTTTAGGGAAATACCTGGTGTCCAAGGCAAACACCCAAAATGGGGATATCCCGGCACTCAAGCAGCAAACGAAGGCATATTCCTATAAGATTGAAACAATGTCTAAAACAATCATTATTAACCTACTAAAAAAGAAAGATACAGAAACCATCCAATCAATTTAATTTTGACAGTTTTATTTTCTGCAATCAGTTTTTTCGCTATGTAAGATCACAAAGATGGTATTGAGATTACCATCCAGTCAAAATATAGCACTCCAATTAGGATGTCAATAATATTGACAGCTACCAGGAATAAAGCTTGTCAAAATTAAGCTTCTTCTATCTTACTTGTATGTGGAAGAAATTGTAAATGTGATCAGCGTACACTCTTCCATATCCCAATGATAGCTAAAAATGTGGTGAAGAGTGTCACAGAACTGTGTGTGGAGCACACCCTTCACAGGACTATCTTTTGCTATCATGGCTAAAAAGGGGAATAAAAAGGTTTAAAACAAAAGTCCATCGCATTCTCACCTACATCCGCCGAGCATGTTGGAGAACCAGGTCCTGGTGATATAACAATATTATCAAATGCATTTTCCTCATACAAGTAGTGGCAAACATCCTTCCAAGTCCATTCATCATTTTGCACCACCACAGGAGGCACTAGCACAATATCAAAACAAAAGGAGATTTCAAAACAAGTTTCGCACCAGTGAATATGAACTTATTATTTAACTATCTCTGCATCGACGCCGTCAACCTTGTTGTCCCGCAAGGGCAGAACAATGAAGATGAGAAAGGAAGTTTCATGTACACACTATTTCTCTGGCTATATCATTTCATAATAAATATATTGGCCCCAATGGTCAAAAAATCCAAAAGTTTCACAAATTTAAAGCTATTACGTCATCAAGAGAGGACATAACTATCATAAAATAACAATTATCTTTCCAACTAAGTATACTACGCACGCTTAAAAGCACCATATAAAGAAAGGGAAAGAGTTTCAAAAGAAAAATATAGCCATATAAGGAATATACCAGTCAATGTTCCAGTAATATGCTTGAGGTAATTGCAATAAAAACCTCCAAATTATACATCCGAGATGCTTGGGTTCTTAAGCAACATAGTAGAAGAAAGGCATGTTAAGCAATACAGTGCATGATAAAATAAAAACTGCCTGTCCTTCCAATGAATTTCATATTAATTTACTTCAAAACTTATTCACTAAACACGCATCAAGCATCCAATATTTGATACAAAATGGAACGACCCAAAATGGCTCTTTGGTTTCCCCTTCGAAGTTGCAGCAACATTTTCAAAACTGTCGAATGAAACAAGAGAAATAAAAAAAAAATGATTAAAACTATGGATTGTTGTTACGATAAATGCCATGCCTCAAAATTTTCAGCATATATCAATAAGGCTCATAAAAAGAAGTTCAGGTTGTTTTCACCTTTTAAGTCCCATGTTTCTAAGGTCAATTTCATACAAGAGGAACCAATCTAGGCTAGAACTCACAAGTCGCCCATACATTAATAATCACATGTGAAACGTGCATATGAGCTGCTTTTTTAATTCAGTGGAAACAAAATGATGAGAAGTTGCAAAGAGAAGGTTTTAGAACGTAGGAATATGATCAATCACAGAAGGCTAAGCAGGCACCAGAAGATGACAAAGTACAGGATGAGAGGAATGAGTTGCTGTACTCATGCACAGATATATATATATATATAGATAGAGAGAGAGAGAGAGAGAGAGAGAGAGAGCTTACACCCATTAACAATAGATAACTCCTGGTAAATATTGTATGTGTAGCTATCATAGTTGTCAATCAACAATGTCCTCACATACTCAAGCTTCTCACTAGGCTTTTCTAGCGGTTTCTTTAGCAGGTATGGTCCTTCTAATTGCCCTGGCAAGAAGTGGTTTGAAACAGCAATTTTCCTAGGATCACGATCGGACATTTGAATATTATCCCTTCTACTAGAATTACAAACCCTTAAAGAAGGTTTGGACATTGGTGGATTTACATTTGAACGCCGCAGTCCCTCAACACAGTGATATTTTAGCTCGGAAGATGATGAACACAGAGAGAAACTCATGTTTATCTATAGCAGGGAATGCCAAATTCTATGCGTAAGTAGGTAACCTCCACCGGGTCTGTGCCTGCTGCAAAATAACAACACATACAATCAGATATATCAAAAAGCCTCAAAGTAAACCAACTTGATTTTGATGGGAATGTTTGAATATATTGATATTAAAAAGTTCAAATTGTGGCATTGCAATGGCTCCTCTTCTAAGTTGACGCTTACGTTTCTCACATAAGTGATAACATATATGAGGGAATGGAGGGACGGATCAAATAGTAACATTCAGGCTCTGTGACAGTCCAATGACTCCGAATTCCATGGGAGTTTTGAAATGAAAAGAAAGAGATCAAACGGGTAAAAATTCAGGTTGACAACGTCACTAAGTTGGAAAGTTCTTGTAGTCTTGTCAAGAGATGGCAAATCTTCTACCATAAAGTGGAAAATTTCTTCAATAACGTACATCTTTCAAAAATTAATAATGTATAGTTTTTCAAATGATACGAATGCAACATTATGTTGTAAAATACTGGTAGCAATCTCCGAAAAACCTCGGCCTCTAATTTCCTGCACTCCCCAAAATGAAGCATTTCATGAATTCTACATTTTGAGTTGACTTTTCATCTTACAGTGAATATTACATAAAGCTGAAATTTTCAGGTGATGCAGAAATATAGGAATAAGCCCTGCTACCCTCGTATATTAAATCGATATTCACACAGAGAGAGAGAGAGAGAGAGAGAGAATTCAGTCCAGGAGTCAAGTAACAATTCAACATAAAGAACATATACGTTGAAAGTGAGAGAAAGCCAATCTTGATCTGAAGGATTCAGATCAGTATTTAGAAATATTATCAAAGAAGGTTGAATAAGCAGAAACAATAACAATAAGCAAACGTAGGAACAAGGTACTACATATATACATACATATATGTAAAATAATGTATAAAAGCGGTGGAGCATGTAGAAAACCACTTAGTGTGTGGACAAAACGAAAAGGAACCAATTATATGAATATTGAGTTAGCGTGATTTGAAGCCATTTCCAACGTTATCAAAACGAAAACGCTTTAATGCGTTGTACTTATTGCTTAAATAATAAACACAAAAACCTCTAATATATCAAGGGCGACGCAAGAGATGAGTTCAACTGGTTAGAAGATCTTGCAAAAAAGAACCAGAGAAATAGGTAGAGATACGGATAATATCGTAAAATGAACAGATAAGAAAGAAGGTGACGTGTGAAGCAAACCTCATAGCATTGCTCAACGTGTATGATGAAATGCCTCTGTCGAAAGAGAGATAGAGAGGCTGTGCGGTTTGGGGAGGATACGTCAAGGAGAGGAATGGCGGTGGAACACGGAAGCAAGTGGAACACACAATTTAACAAAGAGTAGGACATAGGGTAAGTGGTAAGTGGTAAGTGGCAAGTGGCATTTCCACCCCCCCCGGCGTTCTGGTCTTCTCGGCAAATGCAAGGCTGTGAGATTCGAATCTGAAAAATAATTTGTTGCAAAAAGATTATAAATATTGTTTTGTACATGCCATTTTAAACCACATTTATATATAAACTTTAACTTTATTTATATATATATATATATATATATATCAAATTATAACTTGTGATTCATTTCTATTTTGGAAATTCTAATACGGAAATATTATCTACAAACAAGTTTCACCTAAAAATTATCAATGAATATAAGATATTCACCAGTATGAAATAGCCCTCTACTCCTCCCCTTACCTAAAAAGTAAAAAAAAAAAAAAAATAGAAAATTTTTATTTATCTTCTTTTTTATAATTATTCTTTTAATATTTTTTAATCTGATATTAAATAATTGGTTCATAAATAAAATATAATAAATAACATCATATTATTAAATATCACATCATAACATAGTGAAAAAATGACAGTGAGTAGTATTAATAAAAGAGCAATGATATATGCACTCTATTTTTACACTTTTTTTATACAAATCATATTTTAATGAGTAATTTTATGCTTTAGTTACTATTTATTTTTTATTTTTATATTACATACTTATAATTTTTATTTTTTTTAAAAGATGTAGAGGTATTTTTTATAAATTGTGAAATGTAAAATAACGAATAATAACTAGATTGTCAAATTTTTCAAAAAGGCATATCTCAATACCCAGATGACCAGATATTAACCCTGTACCGTCAAATGTACTCATTCGCACGCTGAAAAGGATCCACGATCGGCCGCCTCTAATTCCTAACCACCCTTCAAGCTGACTGCGTTTTCAAGCTCTTCATTTTCGCAGAAACAAGTTGTTTTTCGAAAGAGTAAGAAACACCCAATACATTTTCACAATAATTTAAGAAGATTAGGATATTTTATAAAATGATATTATTTTGTAATTTATTTACAAATATTTTACTATTCATTTTCAATCGACTAATACAATCATGCCACTCTATTAAAAATAAATTTTCAATATTACAAAATTATCTTTCATTTTATATAGGGTTGTAGAGTATTTGCAAAATAGTTGTAAATGAATTATTTTCTTTTTACAAATCATCTCATCTCATCTCATTTAATCATTACAATTTTTTTAAATTTTTTAAAAAAATATAAAAAATAATTCAATTTTTTTAAATTTCAAAACAAAAATTATATTTTAACAATATTTTATTAAACTTTTATCTCATATCATCTGTATAACTAAACAATACCTTAATGTAATATATTTTTGCCTTTTGAAAATTAAAAATAAAAATAAAAAAATCCCGCAATGATGTAGGATTGGACTTCACATTTTTTTATGCATTATGTTACAGTTGGATGCTGAGATAATTTCAAATGATTTGAGTTGATATATAAATAGTAGCATTTTTTAGATCTTATTTAAATGTATTTGAATGTAAATAATGAAATATCTATTTTAATGTACGAAATAGATTGGAATAAATTTAATTTTTTTATAAAAAAATTAAAAAATAATAAATTTCATTAATAATTTATTTAAGATAAACGAAAGGAAGCTGCTACATCGACATAAATCTTCTATCGAAAGGTAAATGTTTTTTTTCTTTTTTTTAATTATTTTTTTAAACATTTTAAATATTTTTAAAAAATACAAAAAAATCATGAATTTATTTAAAAATACTTTCTTAATTATTAAATAAAAAAATTAAAAAAAATAAAATGCATTTCGGTATAAAATTTAGGTAACAATTTTCTGTGAAAATAGTATTTTCCTAAATGAAATTTAGTCCAACAATCAAATACAGCCGTCTTGTCGTTCGAGGGACAGTGCTAAGGGCCAAAGGCAGCCAGATCTAGACCAAAAACAAAGAAAAATAAAATAAAATAAGCGAAAAAAACGTGGCACCAAAGTCGTTGGGCGGCTAAAGCTAATGATTTCAGTCCAACCTCAATGTTCACCAACCCGCGAGGCCCACTTTGTTGGGGTTGGTGCCTTGGGTGGATATCTCTTTCCTATAAAGTTCGATCCTCCCACCCTGGCATGTTTTAGAGTCGTGTTTAAATATTAAAGTGAATTAAATTGAAATAATAAAATATTATTAAAATATTATTAAAATATTATTTTTTAATACTATTATTATTTTAAAATTTAAAAAAGTTGAATTATTTATTATATTTTGTATTAAAATTTAAAAAAATTATAATAATGAGTTGAGATGAATTGAGAGTAATTTAATAATCAAACGTACCATTCTGTTTATTTTTTAATTTTATATATATATATATATATATATTTAATATATTTAAATATTTTAAAAAAATAAAAAATATTTTAATAAATTTAAAATCACTTATTTAATCGCTAAATAATAAAAAATGAAAAAAATTGTCAAGAGTCAAATTGAGCGATACGATACAACCCTAGAGGCAAAGTAGTTTTCCTTAGTTTTATGCCACAATGTTGACACCACAAAAGCAATAACTTTTATTTATTTATTTATTTTAAAGCTTTAGATATATGTTTGGCTAACCATGCATTTTACGAATAGTTTGTTGATGGATATTGGGCTAACTTTTGAGTTTGTGTCTGGCCCAAACTCAACCGAGCCTAAAAGATTATCCTAACCATGACTTCCCGAAAGTCCACAATATCTACACGGCCCTTTACCTTAGCCAATGCGCCACAGAATTGTCAAACCGTACAGGCCCATAATCACAATTAAAATACTGTGCCAGTGGAGGTGAAGGCCCATGAAAGAAAACACCCGGATAAGTCATGATTTTCGTCTTGAATTTATTAATGGAAGTCTGTTTCTTTTTTTTTTTTTTAAGTCATGATTTTCGTCTTGAATTGATTAGTATTCCTAATATATAACTTAACGTGATAAAATTTAAATAAAATTTATATTAATTATTTAAATAAAAAAATATTTAAAGTACACCGTACTGATTTGCAGTGTACGTACGTGATTAAACATGATAAAACTGAAGACAAAAAACTTTATCTTGCTCTATGATTTTATGTTTTTTTTTTTTGGGACAAAAATAGCATTCAACACGATACCTGATCTTTACCTACAAGATTGTCAAATTTCCATGTAAAATCTAGTTCATGACACAATAGAATCTTGCTGACATAAGCCTTACATGCAACGCTAAAAATAGTAGTACAACATTTTCGATCGGAGCCTAGTTCATGTTGAGATCATCTTTAATGTACTTGGATCCAATGGCAGGAGATCATCTCAATCTTCCATGCATGGAGTTTTCTTAATTCACTCGAACACGTAAATACGTAAAGTTGCTTTCATTTATATATGTGCAGGAGTAGTACTTACAATATCTCTAAGTACGTATACATGCATCGATCGATCGCTCCTGAGTACAAGTAATTAGTACGTTCACTCATATATCCTGAAAGCAACGTTGCATATTATATACTAATTAATTATTTGCATGATTTATAATTTTTTCATATTTATATATATATAATGGCAAGAGAGGAAATTATTAGGGTAATTTGGGATGAAAAGTACTGACGTTATAGATACATCATGATCATATATTATATATCCTTTTATAATCTCCTAATTTGAATTAAATGATTGAAAGGTTGTTTTATTATCATTTAATTAATGTCAACCTATATATATATATATAGATGAATTATATATATTAGCAAACAATTCAACACTCCAAAATGAAGATAAATATTTTTTAGAAGTGATATTTACATCCTTAGAGTATGCAAATCCCGCACATGACTCTCTTTGAAAAAAGTGGGTAAATATATATATAAGACCTACATGAAAAAATTAATTTTTTAATAGTGAACCCACTCATTTTCAAAAGAGAGTAGGTGGAACTTGCACATCCTAAAACTGTATACAGCACGACTCAATTCTTGCTGCCATGCTCTCCAAAATGGACTTTATCCCTCTCCGTTCATTCCTGTAGCCGATTGTACGTCACATGACGATGATAATTTGTAAATTTTATTTTGTTGAACACATTAAGAAAAGATATTTTCTTAATTAATTAAATAGTTAAATCATATTCAGTGACAAAACAGCATGACAATGCCCAGGTTAGACGCATCTAGATATAAAAGTTATTTTAATGACATGAAGTATAGGTAGTTTTCTTATTTTAGTATTTCTACTTCAGTAAAAACTACATAGGTTTACTGGATTTTCAAACTTATTACCGTTTGAAATAAATGTTTTTTTTTTAAAAAAAAAAAAGCATGATCATCGGGAAAAGACAAATATTTTTAAAGACGATTGTTAGGAACTGACAAATATTCTTTGAAAATTCGTTAGTCGGGGAGTATATAAAAACAGTAACGTACAAACTATAATTTCTTTTAAATAGAAATCTAACTATTGAGAGAAAAGAATAAAGAAAAGATATTGAAATACATAAGGAGATACTATATATAGATTGAGATGTATAATATTGTTTGAGAAATGCTTTAGTCACAAATAAATTAATCTACAAAACTAAACATACAAACTGACGTGGTTTGATATAGTACTACATTTTATTGCAAAATCATTTTTATTGTAAAGTAAATTTAACGTATTATATGAAATCATGAAAATTTGTGGATTTACTTTTATAAAATCTCTTGTGGTTTTAGCACTTCTTATATTGTTTTAGAAATATGGATGACTAAAATAGAGAATCAAGAGATTTTTTTAATAATAATAATAAAAAAAAGTAATGTTAGATACAGTTATAAAGTATTCAAGCTCCACATACTCCATTTGAAAAAAAGTGAAGTTCACTATTAAAAAAATAATTTTTTTATATGAGTCTTAAATTTATTCACTTTTTTCTAAAGAGAATATGTGAATTTACAAACGTTAAGATTACAAATATCATTTTTGTGATAAAAAAAAAGTTGGGACTTTCAAAGAGTCTAATGTTAAACTAGAGAGGAAATTTCACTAAACTTTTTGCCAGTCGGATGTGAACGCTCAAACACTATAATATGTATATGAATTTACGCGTGTTAGAAAGATGTATATGGATTCTATCTGCGCAGCAGATGCATGTAGAATTTAATTCCTGATCATGATGCTAGTACATATTATACCATGTAGCTGCTGCGTACTGTTCGAGGCGCGTAGAAGCAAAGAACTAAGAAGGCTACAAACCAGAACTTGGCACAGAGAGAGATTAGGTGGGGGTTAATGGAGTTGGAGTATAATGCAACCGTGAGAGCCTTTGACACAAACACGAAGGCAAGGAGAGGACATGACTGAGTGAACAGAACCAAAGGGGAAAGCCAATAAATCTGACACCAGGATTCCCCCACCTGTTCCTTCCAACACTCTATTCCATTTTTAATATTTCTTTAGTGTCGCTCACTTTTTTTTTACTCCTTTCTGATCATCGCTTACCGTTTTCTACGAACAACGAAAGCAAAAGGCCACCCCTGCCTTCCCCTACTTCTCCCTCTTTTGATTTCCCAACACGCCCTCTCTCTCTCTCTCTCTCTCTCTCTCTCATCCGCAATATATTTGCATCCCAAGTGATCATGAGCAAATGGGTGTGGCTTGATGATGATCTGTATCTTGATTGTGTTATCTGATTCCTTGTTGGTCTTTCACTACTCCATATTTACTTTACCTTCTTTTTAAGTAAGATTACTGCTTTTTTTATATGATAATGTTTCCTATGTTTATTTGTTCCCTTTAAACCTTTGTCCTTTGAGTTTATAACTTTAATGGCATAGCTGCCCGCCTCGATGACACTAACTAAATTTAACAACGTTCTCAAAATAACACTACAACAGAAAAAGTTTTTTTGCAAGGAAAATATTTTGTTACAAAAAGCATTTTTTTTGTTGCAAATGACTCTTAGCAACAAACAATGTTCCTCACCCTACTTTCAGAATTGTCGAGTTGGTAAATGAGATTCACCAATGAGTTTTTTTTCATTGCAAATAAGCACTTTTATCAACGAGAATCTTTTATTACAAATGTATATATTTTTGTTGTTGTTGTCCATCGAGGGGATCTGGACAACCGTTGCAAATATATATACTAGCAACGATTTATATTTGTTGCAAAACTTCAATAGAAACAACCTTGATTCGTTGCAAATGTACTGCAACAACGAATTTCATCCTTAAAAATAAAAATTTGCAATGAATTTAATGCGTTGCAACGATTTGTTTCATTGTAAATGACATTTGCAAAGATTTCACTTCGTTGCAAATATACAATTAATGCAACGATTTTGATTCATTGCCATGTAATTCAATTGCAACGAATTGCATTCCTTGTAAATGTACATTGCAATGACATGCATTTGTTGCAAATGCATTTCACCAACCAAATGCATTTGTTGCGAAGATACTGAAGCAATGAATGCATCTGTTACAAATGTACTATACCAACAAAATGTATTTGCTGGTATTGATATATTTGCAACAAAATACTTTCGTTGTAAATAGTTATTTGAAACTAAAAAAAAAAACTATTTGCAGTGAGTGTATGTCGTTGCAAATAATCTTACATATGAGAACAAAATTACAATTCAATTAATGATTTGACCTACAAAAATGGAGGTTTGTAGGATAGAGAAAGCAACAACATTGAAATAGCCTTGACCAGAAAAAACAGAGACAGAAAGATAGATCACTGATAACATAATCTAAAATTAGGATGAATATACTTGCATGTGAATATATTATTGCTTCCTAAGTTCATGATTATGGTATGAAGGTATTAGGAGCAACATGTTCACCGACACAAACACAAACACAAACACAAACACAGAAGCATGTTCAAGGGTCTGCAAGTGATACTCATCAGGAAATTAAAATTATGCAATCCATCAGATAATATTGAGCAATTAGGTCAACTTTGCAGTTGACAATCTGCACAAGGGTATTTTGATGCAATTTTAAGAGCTAGTAAAAAAACAGCTAGCGCCTTAGGTGAAATATTATAATAACAACATTCTCAAAATGACAAGAGCTAGGGTTGAGTCTTGTCCAATGTACATTCTAGTACATATATAGTAAGTGTACTTACTACTTTTCAACCACTCTTCAAACCATGGTTTACTAGTATTTTCAGGGGTCGTTTACGCTAGCTGACGCTTTCAATCTGTCTATTTTTACGACCACGTCAGGTACTTGTGCATATATGCCTAGCTAGCTTGCTAATTATACATTTGTTTCAAACTCGCAACCTGACTATATACATATATATATATATATATATATATTTGGGTGTAGATCAAGATGGATCATTTGAGCCTTCAAAGCAGTATAGTCACGTGTGGTCTGTGAGAAAGTTGTCGCTATTTGATATAAGACACAAAGTTGCCCGAATCCATCGCAATCGCAATTTCAATTTATTGTCGACATGCATGCATGCAGCACCATTTCATGAATTGCTTTTTTTTCAGGTAACTTGTCATTTGTCATGGACAAGTACCCAGCTCAGAATCTCAGATCAATCTCTTGTTCTAATTTTTCCCAGAATTAAACCTATTGAGTAAATTAACTCTTACTTTGTCTGGTAATTTCACTTCGAAGTAACCTTTTTTTTATTTTTTCCACTTTGAAGTAACCTGCAGACAAAGTGGTCATCTAATTGTTGAGTGATTTTTATCAATATTAATGCCGCCCAGCTTTATTAAATATTACTTTAGTAGAATTAATTTCAAGATTAGATCTAAAATTAAACATGACCTTATTTAAAGTAACGTCCATCATTGGCATTGATTGCGGAGAAACCAATCAATTAATTAAGCTTTTTATAAACAAAATGAAATGAAGTCCTTTAACGAATTAATTAGATTAATGTCTGTCCTTTATTGCATCGAAAAATCTAAATCTCATGTCTCCCAATAATTAAGGACATGTCCTGCTTTTTCTATTTCATTTTATAAATACAACTGGACATAAATTTAGATTTGTAGTTAATAATTAATTACTTCCCAATATGCCAGTGGCCTGCAGTGGTGGAGTTCATATCAAATTAAAGCACCTTCTAGTATAGATCACATAGCGCGCAGCTAGCTTTAATTTTGTGTGTGGGTATGTGTCAGCAGTAGTACTTCATGAATATATAAATTTTGCTTGCTTTAATTAATTAATTGATATATAGTTTGAAACTTCCTTTTTATTACTTTTATGGCGGGGCTTAATTGCACGATTTTTTTTTATCGATGAACATCCAACGTGGTAGGGACGACAAGACCTGCTCGCGAGCACTAAGGAGCAATGTACAAAAAGAGCAAGACAATATAAAAAGAATCCCCCCACAACTCTTCTTTGATCCCTCGTGCTAGCTTCATGATCTTTTAAGTCATCATGTGGAGAATGTACCGTGGTTTGATTGTGTTCACATCCTCCTTGCCAAAAGAAATTATATATCTTTCAAAGAAACCCCATAATTATATATGGTGTGGAGAACCCCATAATTACTCCCACAAATCTCTGGTATTTCTTGATAATTAATTTACTTGTTTTTATAACTGTGATGGTGCATCAACTATAAAAAAACTGCTTATTTGTAATCAGTTAATTTCAAAAAAAATGATGCGGGCCAGCCTGCCCCATAAATGAGACGTTGCACCGATGATTGATCAGTTGTTTAATTTGGTTCATTTATTTTGTTCTCCAACTTATTTGATTTTCAACCTCGACATCTGATTATATATTTGCAAAACGAGTCCAAACTTATTCACAAATGTTGTCGAGCTGGTTGAGAAAATTAATTCAATATAATTATTATTAAAACTCATGTATCAATAGCTTATTACTATATTTTAAAGTTTCATATATACATATATATATATATACACACACACACACGCTTACGCGAAAAGTTTTTATCTAGACGTTGATCAATAAAATTTCCCGACAAAATCAATATCATTAAACTCCTAGAGGTCCCCATATATTTATAAGATATTATATAATAGATTACTCCACTACCAAGATACAGTTAAATTGCATGATTGATTGAATTCTTCTATGAATTAAAACTATCATGTCGTCCTAGCTAGCTAGCTGCTGGCCTCTTGAGATGATCGAATGCTAAACAAGCTAGCTACATTATAGGAGTGTTATATCTTTAATTATCACTATA
The DNA here is from genome assembly GCF_004785595.1 of Juglans microcarpa x Juglans regia. Taxonomy (NCBI): domain Eukaryota; kingdom Viridiplantae; phylum Streptophyta; class Magnoliopsida; order Fagales; family Juglandaceae; genus Juglans; species Juglans microcarpa x Juglans regia. The sequence goes on from NC_054595.1 coordinate 28,049,252, forward strand.
TATATATATATATATATATGATGAGTAAAACAATATAATCTCATGTGTTAGACGTGAAATAATTAGCAGTTAGCACTCACCAGCTAACATCTTGGCCTGCATCTGATCTAGCTATGGATTAATTGTGATAATTTCAAAGGATCTAAGTAATTCACTTGAGGTTTAATTAATTTTTTCCCTTAATTAAGAATATGATCAATATCCTTCCCCTACGTTTACAAGGATTTTGAGCTTGCAAGCAGATCATTCACAAATTCAAGCTAGGATAAGAATATTATAGTTTGATATATATATATATATATATATATATATAGTATGGCATGGGGCCGGGTTTGATCTCCACTGGATACATGCATACATCAGGTAGGGCAAAAAGAACTGATCAGCAACAGTAGTACTAGTACTTTTTCAGAAAGCAATATTGCTAAAGCCAACCAGCTGGTTAGATGCAATACATGATATCGCCTTTGGTGCCTCACATGCATGATCTTGATCTACATGATCCACTGGTTAATGGACGCATGCAACGGAAGCCGTTCTGAACAGTATCTATTGCTTTGCTTAAAAAGTACGTTTCGCAATATTCTAAAGGGCCAATTTCTTTCTACAAATCGAATAAACACGCATGTAAAGAGACAAAGAGAAGAGGTCTGACATATTCCTAATTAATTTTATTTGTTTAGTAAAAAGAGACGCGCGACCTAGCTAGAATATCAGAGAGGACATACATGAATTAAATTAAGTCGCTCATGACTGAAATCAAATGATCAGTCGAGTGCATGCAGGTTGTGTGTGTGTGTATATATATATATATATATATATATATGAGAGGGTTTTTGAAAATAAGCTAGGAGAAAGCCAAAATGTTTTGGTCATTAATGGAAAATAATTAAGCTGATTAGCTAGATAACATATATAATATTGGAGAATTTTACAAATTCACGAGAAAATAATTAATTTCTGGACTCCAAAATTCTGTTATGATTAATAATGACTAGCTTGGATATTATGGATCTATTTGGATATGATTTTATGCCTAATTATATATATATATATATAATATTGGACACGTTCGATTGGAGTGATTTAATAATATTATTTGTAGATCTATTCAAGAAAACTAAATTGATCGATCCATACAATATGTGATGATGATCTGAGAAAATTGTGAAGACTTTGTATGTACGTAGATAAATGCCAATTTATAATTTTATATTAAGAAATCCGGGATGCATGCATGCTGATCACTAAGGTTGCATTTGGATGTTGAACTAAGTTGAGCTAAGTTTGAGTTCTTTATGGATAGTAGTGAGTTGAGATGGTTGAATGAGTTTGGTGGGTCCACTTAAGATAGTTTAAAGTGTGTTTGAATGTTAAGATAAGTGTAGATATATTTATGAGAAGTTGTAAAAGAAATGAGTCCCACTATTATTTTTTACTGTTCATTTGACAAGAAAAATCGAAATAGTTGCTCTTCCGGCGCCAAATACAGCAAAGAAAAAAACTTTGCATTTGCGTGCCTTGCAACCATTCGCACCAACGAAAACAATGGTCAAAGACTCAAAACGTGGAGCTGGAGCAGCCATTGGTTTTTTTTTTTTTTCATTTTCATAGTATTTACAATTCCGTTTTCTTTCAAGTTTTTTTTTCATATTACTTTTTCTTCAAGTTTTTTTTTATCTGTTTCCTTTCATTTGTTTTTTTTCACAGGAATCACTGGAAATCAAGTCGGCAATATTTGCAAAGTCAGGGATGGGTTACGTCGGTATAAAACGAGTTGAATGCTTTTACAGGTGTAAATTTAGCTCAAAGTGCGTTTAGATAGCAGATGAGGTCTCAAAGTGAACTGAGCTGAGCTACTTCTAATATCCAAACGAACCCTAAGTGAACAGATATATATAAAGGAGAATTAGGTATCAAATTAAGTGGCATGGATTAAGTCCTGACCAAAAAGGGCTGAGTGCGAATCCCTGTCCCTTAAACAACATAATAAATTATGATGGGATAAAAAGGAAAAGGGCAGATCATAAAGAGGAAGTGACGGAGGAAAAGAAAAAGATGATAAATTATGGTAGTATTGCACCTTTTTTTTTTTTTTATCTTTCTTTTAACTTTTAATTATTTATTAATATTTAAAAGAAGAAGAGGCTGGGATGAGGAATCCATGTCTTCCAAGCACTCCCAGACAAAATGATATTCAGAGAAGAGAAAAGTAACCATTACTTTACGACCCAGAAAAGGAGATTTCAAACACCATAAGGTTAGCTTGGGAAATTGCGTGGTTAGTAACCAAACCCACTCTCTCTCTCCCTGTCTGTGTGTCTGTCTTTCTGTCTCTCTCTTTCGGTGCCTATATCTAGTGGGGAGCTGGGGTGCAGCACCAACCCCACATCTTCCTTCAGAAAACATCACACAAACCCCACAACACTAGCTAGCTAGCCGGACCTTAAAATCCCCTAAGTTTAGCTTCCTCTTTGCTTGTTTTTTTGTCAATTCAATAGGGTTTGTGGGGCTTTGAAACTCCATTTGATTATGACCTAGTTCCTATCTGCCTCAATCTTTGTACAACCTCAACCTCAATATATACCTATCTAATCCCCTTCTAAAGTCTCCTTCATTCCCCCCCCCCCCCCCCCCCAAAAAAAAAAAAAAAAAAAGAACTGCTGCAGATTCACCTTCCTTGGCATGATCAAGGGGAAGATTAGCTAGATTTGAACTCATGTTATCCATAGACGTGCGAACTTTATGTCCTTCCATATATATGTTTTCATACAATATGCATGCATACATGGAAATACATACACGACGGGATTAGAGAAGGTCTTAGTAGGAAGATTCTCTAGTACGAGGGAGTAGTTATATGCATAAATGCACGTTATGAGATCATGCATACACATATATGTGCCTGGCTCCCTGTATGCCATTTGCAGAGCCCACCGGAGCATCGATGGCCTCCGTGGATGGCGTATGAGGAGCCATGCATATTCCATGTATTATACATATATGGAATTAGTTTTTCGAATTTCGTTATTTTTCTCTTCGATCTGAAAGAAAGCATTTTTATATTCTAGACCTAATTTCACATGGGCAGCTTTGTAATTTTAAAAAGTTGCAGGTTCTGTCATGTCCAAATATTACCTGCAGCACTTCTTCTTCCCCTCCATTAATGGCAGTATGACTTGGGGGTTTAGGGTTTTGATGACTTGATATCGATGTTTTTTGCAGAGAATAGCAGATCGAAGTCCCTAAATCACAGATGGTCTCGTGAGGCTTCTTTCCAGGAGATCATAAATCAGTTCACCACACATGTAACGAGGTTTCTGTGAAATCATAGAGCCCAATACTTACGGTAAATTACAAGTGTACTGACAACATGGAACTTCCAACTACCGTGTTGGCCTTCCATCTTGTTGAACGTACGCCGTCTGATGGGCATTTCATATGACCCGGCCTGGTCATGCGATTAATGTCCTAAAGAGAAGCAGTTGTTGTTTCACATTTTGATAAGCCAGTTTTTTTTTTTTTAAATCATGCAAAGCAAGAAACCCTAATTAGCAATCTATGCCGTTGGATTAATGAATCGTCAAAAAGGAAAGTTAGTTTTAGTTTTAGTTTTAGTTTTGTTTCGTTTTTTCCTCTACCGACAAGTTTTTGCTAACCATATCATTAATAATGTTGTAGTTTGACAAGCCTAAATTATTGGCTATTGATCTAGTTTTGGCCTTTTGTTTTCTCTTTTAACTTGTCGTACATGATGTTTGCTCTAATGTTTTTGTGCTTGAAGAAAGCAATATATGTACAAAAAACAACTGATTTTAGGTCATCTCTCTGCCGATGGTTCGTGATCTATTGTGTTTTTTTATTTGGATGTTAGGGCATGCAATGATCCAGTTAGTACTGCAGCTCCCTATCTAGCTAGGCTTGAAAAAAACCCACAAACTTCGCCCAATCTACTACTCTGCTTTTAAGGTAAGCAATCTAGAATGTTTACCATGCTAGCTAGGCGCAAGCTCTACTTTCAGAAGCAAAAAGAGCTCTGCTTCTGCTTCCTGAATCCTGTCCAATATTTGATAGCATTATAATGAATTGTTCTGAATTGCTGCTATGCTAGGCTAGCTATCCAATTAATCAGAACGAACCCTGATTAGATTTGCTTAGGCTTATCTGGATAGGACCTTAGCAAATAGCGATGGACCTTGTGTATGAACGAGAGAGAGAGAGAGAGATCAGAGAGATTCCGTGTGGTGCATCTGAAGTTTGAACTACTAATATGATCCATGTCGAGGCCATCGATCGAGAAAGAAAAGCATGGATTCTGGGAAAAGTAAAAGTGTTATGCTGCAGTGAGCTAGGATTATCATTATGGCTACTAGGGAATCCCATACAAGGACTGGACCACGCTCACTTACCGGCCTCTCTCTCTTATTGGCTTGCAGGGAATCATTGTCCATATGTTATGTGGTCAAAGCAGGTCAAAAAGGGACGTGATTGGTCGGGCAAAGAGAATGGGGACCACCTTTGCGAGATCTCCAGGGAAATCAATTACATATGCATGGGATGTTGGGTGCATGATTTTTTCAAATTTCAAGTTCATCGATCAGTAATCTACGGAAAATAGGGTGAAACTGTGTACCGAAACTGTGTCCCGAAATTTACAATTAAGGAAGTGTTTTTTGAATGATATTGTAAATTTTTTATTTTTTTTAAATGTTTATAATGATTAAAATAATATATGAAAACAAAATAAAATAAAGAAATGCACCATTCGGGACACATCTTGGGAGATTTCTTTGGTGACTATAGAAGGACTCTAATTTGTTAGGACAACGCTACTATGCCGTTTAATGTTTATCACTGGACATACCGCTCAGGTTTTTTAGTTTTTTTTTTTTATACTTTTTTCTTTTCATATTTTTTTAATATTTTTAAAAAATAAAAAATAAATACATCAATACATTTAAAATTATTTCTTTAATTATTAAGTAAAAAAAAAAAATTGACCAATGGTCAACTAAGACGGTACAATTGGGAGGATAGAATAGTGTTTTCCAATTTGATATGACCTTACCTATATATTATTGTACGTTTTTTATTTTATTTTTTTATTTTTAAGTCGAAAGTAGATTCTATCAATTTCCAATGGGAATATCGAATGCCTTTTTTGGCACTCCTATAATCGTACATTTCTATTTAAGAATTTCAGACCCGAGAATTAATAATTATTTTTCTTCCTCTCGATTGGCTGGGACTATGTAGAAAATTAGCTCAGATGCATTTGGATGGTGAGATGAAATAAAATAATTTTAAATAAAAGTTAAAAATTGAATAAGATATTGTTAGAATATTATTTTTTAATATTATTATTATTTTATAATTTAAAAAATTAAATTATTTATTATATTTTATATAAAAATTTGAAAAAATTGTAATGATAAGATGATTAAATGAGATGAGATAAAATATTTTCATTATCTAAACGGGACCTCAAAGTGAGTTGTAATTAATTAGTTGAAATAATAATTCTAGCTACTTTTTTCATTAATCAATACGTAATTAATTTTTAAAATATTAATTTATTGTTTTAAATATTGAAATACATTTTCAATTTCGATGATAAAAAATGATGTTTCTCAATTAAACTTGCGTATCATGTCGTGTAGCTTTCATTTAGGTCCTTTTGGCCAGAAACATTGAGAACCTAGATAGCTAGTTTCATTGGGAGTTCTAGCTTGCATCAAAATAAGTAAACACTAGTAGTTTTATTCTTATAATAACAACGTGAACTAGGGTTTAACTGTTTAAATGAGAGAGGTACTAGAGAGGGAATTAATTGGATGGATGGATCGATTTCATATAATATAAGTTTAACTGTTTAATGTTTAAGAATGTCAGTAGACTCAGTACTAATCCTTTCAGATTTTTTAACGAATAAAAACAACAATTAGACAGTTGCCTTGGGTTCAGAAATTGGCAGTACAATTATAAAAATCAATACATATGTGTTGTATGATAGCTTTAATTATAAAAATATTATATAAAAATAAATTTAGAAATGAGCGCGATATATTAAATTATAAAATTATTTTTATTATAAATAGATCTAATATATCATATGAAATCATACTAATTTTTAAATTTATTTTATGTAAAATCTATTCATGACTGTAGAATTTTTCTCTAAATATCATATCCTCCTTTCGCGCAAAAAGAAAAATTGTCGTTAACACATATATACTACTGTTAAGACACCCACCTGCCCAGAAGCTTTACTCAGGAAAAAATAAAAAATTGCGAACATTTTTCCTCACTGCCATCACATTTTCAAGGCAAAAGTACGTGAATATTTGTAAGATTGCTGTTGTTGTCTTGTGAAAACTAAGGTTCGTGCCTAAAAATACAAAGTCCGTACGTTCATTCCACACTTACGGTCGCAGTTAATGATCTATATATCTTATAAAATTCCTTAATTTCTCCGTCGTGTTATAGAGTTACATGTATTAGTAGGCGCCTAGTCGCATATATATTCTATGTTTTTTTTGGATAACAAAATGGACCAACATCTTTTATTTAGTTGAAAAATGATTTGTTCGAGTCTTAACTATTATAGAGTCTAAATTAACGTTTAGATGGTAAAATGAGATAATTTGTAAATAATATTAAAATTATTAGTTAAAATTAGATGAAATGAGATGAGATGAGTTATTTCATCTTACATCTGTATCCAAACGGGATTGAGCACTCTCAATGACTCTTGTAAAATACACTTTTCTTTAAAATATAAAGAAAGATGGCTAAAAGTATTCTCTTCCATTGGATCATCTATTCTATTTCTATTTTACATTCAGTTACAATAAATTCTCTACATATAGAGATTACTGTTCATTATTATGAACAATTTTATTATTATTGCTCTTTCATTTCATCATCTTTCCTTTTTATCTTATTTTCATTTTAACCATTTCATTACATTTGCACAATCTCCACTCTCTTATCACTTATATACTCTCTAGCACTCCGTTATAATTCCTTCAACTTTTATGCATACAAAAGTTTTGATATTGTTAATAATAAAAACAGTTATTTTTTTTATGGTTTTACTCTTTTTTTAAAGTAATTTAAAATATTACATTACACATAAAGAAATATTACAAATATCCAAATATATGATTTATAGAAAAATATTTGAAATATATGATGTGTAAACAATATAATATTTGAAATAAATAAAAAGAGATTAATAAGTATAATATTTAAATGATATAAAGAAAAAATAAATAAATTGATATATATCGTATTGTAAAAGTTAATATGTAAAATAGAAAAAGTAAATTTTAGTTATGTATTTTAAAAGATAGAATAAAGAAGTCATTGAAAATGCTCTGGCCCGATTTAGATTTAAAGATGAGATGAGATGGTTTTAGATGAAAATTAAAAAAAATATTATTAAAATATTATTTTTTAATATTTTTATTATTTTAAAATTTAAAAAAATTAAATTAAGAATTAAAAAAATTAAATTATTTATTATTTTTCGTGTAAAAATTTTAAAAAATTATAATAATAAAAATGAGACGAGATTAATGATGAATACAAATAGACTTAAGTCAGTAAGTCTGTCAGATATGATGTGACAGAAAGAACTAACAAAGTAATTTGATTGATATGGCGGGGGTGATACAGAGATAGTACTCATCTGTGCACTACCATAACCTTGTTCATAAAAATAAAATAGATTTTAAATTGTGTAATTTATTAACGAAAACAATATTTATTTATTTTTTAAGATCCAATTAACATGGAGTTAGCCAGCACATCATCAAATCTATATGAAAAAATTTATTCATTATTTATTTTTTTATTATATTATGATGTAGAATTAAATGATAGATTTATAAATAAATTATAATAAATAATTTTTAATTATTTATTATATTATAAAATAATAAAAATTAAGATGATAAGTAAAATTATTCAATACATATTATCTATACGTGACCTATCACGTATGGAAGTTAACATTTTGTTCCAGCTTGTGAACGATTTTGTCGCGATCCATATTTTGAAATTTAAAAAAATTAAATTATTTATTATATTTTATATAAAAATTTTAAAAAAATTGTAATAATCATAAGATGAGATGAAATACTTTTACTATCCAACCAAGATTTAAGGATTTTTTTTTAAAGTGTTTTATATGTACTGTAACAATGCTACGTGTATCATTTATGAGAAATACCATAAAATAAAAATATGGTGGTAGGAGACCTGCTTAGAATTCTGGGATTAAACTCGTAATAAACGTGCCATGGCGGACATCAAATCAGAATGAGAAATGATGTACATTTACGGTTGTATAAATTTCACATATATTTTTTTTAAAAATAGATAAATTTGATATTCATATAAAAAATTTATTTTTTTTATAACGAGCCTTAATTTTTTCTTAAAGCAAATAAAACTCGTATATCCTAAAATCATATCTATCGTTACTCGATTAAAATATGAAAAATAGTTTAATTATAAAAGATTACATAAAAATAATTTTATAAACTTATATAATTTGATGTAGTTTGTCAATTTATAAAATTATTTTTATTATAAAATTATGTTAATTTATTAAATTATTTTATATAATCTCTGTATAAATGTAATAATACTCTTAAAATATGGGAGCTGTCTGTTGGTTGTACAATACTGCACGCACTAATGTAACAAAAACTAAAGGCTATAGAGTTACTGAACTAAAGGCTATGATGTAACTAAACATCCAGTTTGTTTCCAAAAAAAAAAAAAAAACCTAAACATCCAGTCACGTGATGGGAAAAAAAATGGAGATCAAATAAGTACTTCTGCCAAAATTTATTTTCTTTTTCTTTTTTAAAATAATGCTTAAATAAATACCCAGAGGGCCAGAGAAGACTTTTGCAACTTTTGCTCACCCAAAGGTACTAATTAGCTTGCCACAGAAAAATAATGTCGTAATCCCGAGGAAATTTCGACTTATCAAGAATTTGTAAAAAAGATTGCTACCGGTCTGTATTATTTTTTAATATTATTATTATTCTAATATTTAAAAAATTAAAAAATTTATTATATTTTATATAAAAATTTAAAAGAATTATAAAAATAAGATGAGACGTAACATTTTCACTATCTAAACAAGACCTAAGAGATGCAATTCTATAAATAAAATGTAAGTGCGTTTATAACATATCAGAAAGAGTTTAATTGTTTTTTTTTTCAAACAAGGATTTTAGTCATTTTCTGTTGAGAAATGGAATGGAGCGGCAAATTGTTCAAAATATTTGAAGATAGGGAAAAAAAAACTACAGGTACTCGCTGTAGCCTGTAGGGGAAAAATGCAGTAGAGAAAAGTAGAAAGTCACTTTTATACATGAAAAATTTTATACACTGCATTGTCATTTTATTATAAAAAATGTGTTTTATTTATCACTAAAATATCCATATAATCGATAAATATTAAATTATATATATATTTTTTTATATAATTATGCATAATAAAAAATTATGAAAAGCCTTTTGCGTTTTTATATTATTATTTTTCTTTTCTAAATAACTAATAAGAATGACTTTTTTTTTTTAGTGAGCGTGGCACAATTAATTACACCTATTTTATTTTATTTTTAGTTTTATCTTTATAAAAATGAATAAACAAATTCAATTATCTCTCGTATCCTATTTATTACTAGCGACGGAGTAATTATCACTATATTTATTCTTTTTTCTACTTCTTTCAAATGCAGGATAACTTCAAGGGGTTGCGGGTTTTTTTTCTGCCAATTGGGACTAACGGATTGACTATATGTTTCCAACATTTATTTTAAACCAGCAAAATGATAATTGGAAATGTTAATTCGACCATATGTAGTTAACTAGATCTAGATAGGTAACAAATAATTTTCGAGGTATTTTTATAAGGAACTAGAGTAGTGGAAGTCATGCAGGCAGCAGATAATCCCTTAAAATTAATTTACGCATATATATATAGACCAAAGATACGAAATCCAGATTCATAATCAACATGAGTTAGCCTCTAATTTAGTCTTACATCACGATTTCTTAGATTGGAAGTATGATCATACTTGCATGATTCAAGGATAGAGGGATCTGGGGATGATGATATCCCCAATGTTGTTGTGCCATGGGTCAGCCAAGTGAGTAGCCAAGTTCTCCAGTGGTCCCGTGCCTGGGTAAGCTGATTGTTGAACACAGAAACCCACAAAAGCCAACAGTGCAAGCCGGCCTGCATTTCAAAACAGCAGATATTAGATTATTATATATATATATATATTGCTTAACCAGCAGTCAAGAAAGATGGTTAATTAATCCAAACAAGTTAAACAGCAGATAAAGATTGTAATTAAGGACTATATAGGTTCTGCGCTCTGACCATTTTTTATCTCTTTGACCTTGTATTCCTTGAGCTTCTCGGGGTCCTTGGAGTAGCCCAAGGGATCAAAAGCACCGCCAGGGTACTTCTTTTTCTCGGGGTCTTTCTCCATGCTGCGTTGGTGCTCTACAAAGGCGATGGCGAGGAATTCAATGACCAAGATGGTAGGGAGTGTACCCCATGGTACTGGGTTTCCCAAGTAGGTGGCTTGACCTCCTGGAACAGCAGCCCACTCTTGAGCTTGCACCCAGTTGCCCAACCCCAAGGCCTCTGGTACTAGGATTCCAGGCTACAAATGTACAGTAATCGAAATCACATAAAGGAAAATAAACCAGCATATTTCAGAAACTTCAATCAGGCCGGAAACTTACAACGGCAAGCATAGCCCATCTGCAGTGAATAAGTTCAGATTCCTTGAATCTTTCTAGGTTCTCTGGGACTGCACCAAGCCCCAGTGGATCGAATCCGAAGTCACTGCCACACAGAAAAATTAAACACGTGCAACTTTACATTTACATCATGATTAATACATATTGAAGCGCTTTTTACTTCGGGTTTTCTGAGAACCAATTGTAAGTTAATTTTGTGTACGTCCATTATGATTTTATATACATACCCGGGTGCAGAGCCATCGAGGTGTGGAGGTCGAGGCTGGCCCGGCATCCACTCGGCGGACATGGCAAAGCGGGACGACGCATTGGCACCAACACTAGGAAGTGGGAGAGCGGCTGCGAATTTGGACTTTGAGGAAGAGAGGACTGATGGGAATGCCGTACTGGTGGCTATGCCATAGCTCATCAATGTGTTGGAAGCCATGCTCGATCTCTCTGAGTCTGTCACAGAGTTGAGAACCAATTAATTGTACAAGACTTGGGGGAGGGATCGAGTTGGATATGGCTGTACAAGTATGTGTAAACGGGCAGGATATACGCAAATCCAAATGTGGATTGCCATTGGCTAATGATACTTGATTTTGCTACGTCATTGGACCACGTGTCCTCCTTCAATCCATTAGTGCAGGTGGCATATGCCGTGGATATCAGTTATCTTTAGAGTTTTTCCATGGTGGAGGTTGAGTGCCTTCAAAAAACTATCAACTATATATGTTTAATTTGTTACTTGTAAATGCATAAGATTTACAGAAATTGTGCCATGCATAAGATTTACAGAAATTGTGCCATACTTCTGGTATCAAGGTCCATAGTAAAGAAAAATAAAAATAAACTTATAAATTAAGCTACCATTTTACGTATATCCTTCATTCGTAAAAATTTATTTTTTTAAATTATTTTATTTTTAAGTTGATATATAGATCGAATACACAATCCACATCACTCAACTGTTAAGATTTGATTTATAATATTTAAATATTTAAATTTATTTTTTAAATAAAATTATACTTGTGTACTCATTTTATTAAAGAGTTCTATTACATATAATCACTTTTACTTATTCATTGCATACTCTATTGATGTGATTGACCAAATTAATTATTTTATATTAAAAAAAGTAACATAACCAATCACATTAATGAAGTATATTACAAAATATGTAAAAGTGATTGTAAATAGAATTTTTGTTTTTTGAATAATATAATTTTCCTTATTTCCTCCGGTGTGACTGGCTATTGCATCTGTAACTGAAATTAGCTTAAAGACGCTGTTGCTTTGGGCCTGTGCCATAAGTCATCGACTCATCTCGCTCATGTGCTAAGTTGCTAACAGATATTTACAAAGCCTTCATAGTTCATACCGAGCAGACATACCCACGGCCCAAAAATTCAAAGTGCATGGATATGAATCATCTCATCTTTCTCATATTTTTTTTTTTATTGTTTAACGTTTAAGCAATAATAAAAAAATAATAATATTATATAAAATCTTGAAGTGTACAAATATCATATAATTATTTTAAAAAAGTTTAAAGTCTATTATTAAAAAATTAATTAATTTTATATAAATATCATATTTATTTATTTTTTTAAAATGATTGTGTAATATTTACCCACTCACGAATATAATTATCATATCCAATAAAAAAATAAGAGTTCTAAATATTAACTTAAGTTATCTAAACGTAAAAACATACTAAAACTTAAATCATCTAAACGGTTTGCACGTTGCAATTATATTAACCGTCAGATTTCTGGAAGATCCATACCGACCACTCAAGCACCTCAGCTCACCTAATCACTACTCCAGGTGATCCTCACTCTATCACCGCCTTTCACCCCTCACCAGAGCCACTGGACTCGGACGCACACGCCACGCTTTCTCCAACGTGAGCCATTCATTTATTTCACTCTCTCACCGTTCCTCCCCACCACAATCCCCAAACATGATTGCAAAATTAACCTCAAACGGTAAAGGAAAATACTGAGCAACTGCAATCGCCATTTCCTGTTGAAGAAGCTTAGCTGCTGGTGGCAATGGCAGCAACAATTTCCTTATCTTCGTCGTCGACGCTGGTATCCGTGCGCTACTCGACGCGAGCGTCCAAAAGGACGTTGCAGAGGCGGGGACGCGTCGTTGGCAATTTGGGGCACTTGGCTCAGGTGGTTCGTAAGGATATGGAGTTTCTGAAGAAGGGAATTAGTCGAGGAGTTGAGTGGGCGAACGAGACTCTTCACGTTCAAAGGGTTTCTAAAACCTTAGACGACTTCTTGTGGCTTCGGTACCTGGAAGATCCCCACGCTCCTCCTTTACACCCTCGCTCGTGGCCTCAACCTTCATATCCAGGTTACGCTTCTCTTCTCCCTCTCTAACACATTACACACGCACACACACACTTTTACATGTATGGGAAGTAAGATACAGGGCAAAATTCTTCAAGGTTTTTGGACGAGTGTTTGGGTATTTTAGGCCGTTGCGGCTGATGATGGAGACCGTAGTTATATTTCCGGCGGGAAATGATTTCTCAAAATTAACGTTCCAATTTATTTCTGTGTTTATCATATAAATGAAGATTTGTCTACAAGTACATATCAATTATCATGTTGAAACATTCGTCTAAACAATACAACTCTTCGTCAGGATTTAGCATCTTATGTGCGGTTTGGACAGTGAGATAGATGAGATGGTTTTAGATTAAAGTTGAATAAAATATTGTTAAAATATTATTTTTTAATATTATTATTGTTTTGGTAACTGAAAAAGTTGAATTGCTTATTACATTTTGTATGAAAATTTGGAAAAATTTTAATGATGAGATGAACACTTAAAATGTGAAAACATATCACATCAACCGAGTGATTGGGATTAAATCCATGACGAATAACCTTTCTCATCTTTTAGAGCTATACAATTTTTATTGCTGAATTTGCTACAATGTAATATGTTTGCATGTGGCGTACATAAATATTGCTTTAGCTGGTAATTGACATTGGAACGTCCATGCGTTGGCAGAACTGTCTGGTGTGGATTTATTGTTGGCGGATCTCAAAGCCTTGGAGGCGTATGCTGGTTATCTCTACTATCTGTCTAAAGCCTGGTCTAAGCCACTCCCTGAAGTCTATGATCCACAAGATATTGCTGACTATTTCAGTCGCAGACCTCATATAGTGGCCTTTCGACTTCTCGAGGTAGTTTTTTTTCAGGGCCTTCTTGACGTAGTTGAACTGAACTTAGTGTTAATACGAATAGATGGTATTCTTAGAGGTCTAGTCATTGTCAGGCCCAAAAGATCCCATATTTTTTCCCCATACCTTTCAACCTTGACAATTATCGTAAACCAAGTTAAAGGTTTAGTTTGTGACAGTATAACCATGGCCGAGGCTGCTTGTTGATCATAACATGTCTTATATCCTCACATAGGGCAGACACTGTACGTGCATTGTATCAAATTGGACTAAATAGAGCATACTTTATCGCTACCAAGAAAGATACCATATATTCTTGGATTAGAGGAAAGTAGAGGAAATATATATGCCAGGACAAAGAGTCACTATATCTCAATTTCAGCATGCTCTGTTTTGTCCCATGTATTGTGCTGGGTCTCTAATTCACCTTTTATGGGCTATGAAAAATTTATTTTCTAGGATATTTGGGGAATACGCCCTTATCTCTTATACGATTTTGTGGAAGGTATTTTTCTCCTTTGCATCTGCTGCAGTCCAAATTAGAACTTCTGGGATCAAAAAGTTCTTAAGACTGAGTTCGTATAAGGTTATGGACGGGGACATGTCACAATACCATTTTGGAATGGTGTTAAAAGAGACAATGCTAAACCTGGGTCCTGCCTTTATCAAAGGTAAGAAAAAATATTGTCTACTTGAGGTTTTCGTTTCAATGTGAAGGGTTGCTTTCCTGTGTATTTGTTTGTTTTAATCAATCACTCTTTCTGCTTCCATGTTTTGTAAAATTATATACTGGACCCTTTATTTTTCTTCTGCAGTCACAAGATTACCAATATACTAGTTACATGCCTTTGCTTGCTGATGCAGTTGGTCAATCCCTTTCTACAAGGCCGGATATTATTGGTCCTGAGATTTCCAAGGTTAGAACGAAGAGATTTCTGTCTCTCTCTCACTCTCTAAATTTATTAGTATTAGTTTCTGCCAGCAATCTGACAGGGTGTTTGCTGTATTTTAAGTTTTCAACTCATGTAAAATATTAACAACTACAACATTATTTACTTCTGGAATGAAGAGACTCAATCTCTTTCTTCTCTTTCTGGTGTTATCCTTATCAATACCCGTGGAATTCTGACAATACCTTATCATGTCGAGTGACAGTAATAACATTTGTGTATATTATGGTAAGGCTCTTCTACTGTATCCATATGGAAAGGTTGGTAAGGATTGTTATATGCTCTGTAATTCTTTTTGCACAAATTGTTTTGTATATATTTGTGTGTCCAAAAAGAGCCTCCCTCTCATTTCCAACAAACTATCAGTGGAAGTTGGATGTATCTCTATCTTTCTGCTACTTAATTTTGCATCTCTATTCAGGTGTTGCCGTGGGCCACAATGCTTGCCTGCTTTTATATGCCAACAGTTATTAAACTTTGTAGGATACAAAAGTTTATTGTACATTTTATACCTTAATCATGGAATTCTTTATCATCCTTGTCTTTGTATGGTGAAAGTAACTGCTAGATTTTTTTCTTATTAATTTTCCCTTTTGGTGGTGAGTATTGACTGCAGGCATTGTCTGAGCTGCATGACCAAATACCTCCTTTCTCCAGGGCTGTGGCTATGAAAATTATTGAGGAAGAATTAGGTTCCCCTGTGGAATCATTCTTTCGCTACATCTCTAAAGAGCCTGTGGCTGCGGCATCATTTGGTCAGGTGGCTCTTTACTCCACTATATGTATATAATTATTCCATACATGGCATCTACATGTATGTTTATGTACAATATTCTGAACCTTTTTTATTTCATTTGTGTTCTTACGTAATCAAGGTCTACCGTGGGACTACTGTTGATGGTTTTACAGTTGCTGTGAAAGTTCAGCGTCCTGATTTGCTTCATCTGGTTGTGCGGGATATCTATATTCTCCGCCTTGCGGTTTGTATTTACCTCTTTTAGTGGTATTTGTGTGTTTATAGTATGAAGTTCTTGACTGATTGAGTGAATGAATGTTTCAGCTGGGGCTATTGCACAAAATAGCAAAGAGAAAAGGTGACCCTCGTCTATATGCTGATGAGCTTGGTAAGGGTTTAGTTGGTGAATTGGATTACACATTAGAGGCTGCAAATGCTTCCGAGTTTCAGGTAATAACCATGTTTCCCATTCATATTCAATCGATCTTTGTGTAACAATGATGGCTGTGAAAGGTTAAAATTTTTTTGTGGGAGTTAAACTTACCTGACAGACTCTCTGCCACTACGAACATGGGATTGAATTGTTAAAGGTTTGATTTTGATATGAAGATAGGGTGAGTTAATTCAACTAACCTTCTCCTCTTTGCGTCTTACGACTGGGATTTTTACTTGTAGTTGAGGTTTGGTGGGTTGGAAATAAGGTTTTTCTGGCCTGTCTTGACTGACTCTTCTTGACGTAAACCTGACACCAAGTTGAACGGAAATTTAAAAATTCATATTTAATGATCAGGTGCTTATCATGTGACTAATTCCCATTGACTATATTAAAGAGCATCGGTAATAAGGATGTGGTCGGATTAGTTTAAGAGGATTAAGAGCTCAACTTTTCCAATTGAAACCATCTGGCGTATACGTGTTACTGACCCAGAGCTGGATTCTTTTTCCCTATCTCAAATTTTCACTATATATTGAAGAATTTTTTTATGGTTGAGGGGGTCTTTAGAACGATGCTACTGTAGGGACCAAGCCCAGAGAAAAAGAATAAAGAATTCAGGTGAGTGAAACCTCTCTTGTTTAGATCTGTAAAACATCTTTCCTTCGCAGTTTTAATGAGTAGTTTGGTAGAGATTGGAATTGACATTTGAGTTCAGAATGGGGATTAGAGTGTTTCAGTTTCATATAGTAAAAACTGACAGTTTCTGCTTAGTTGAAACAGCCTTTTAAAGAATTTTAAGAACCTGTTTGCTCATAATACACTCCATTTTAATAAAGAGATCTTGTGGTTGGCCAATCCTGTAAAGTGGAAAAGTAAAAGACATCAATTCTTTCAAGAGCCCAATCAATTTCTTGGGTAAGATACTTGTATAACTTACTGCCTATTTATTGCTGTCCATACAGGAAGCTCACTTGCCATTTCCATTCATTCGTGTGCCCAAAATGTTTCGGCATTTAACTCGAAAGAGAGTTCTAACTATGGAGTGGATAGTTGGTGAAAGTCCAACCGATTTACTCTCTGTATCTACTGGAAACCCTGTTGATATTGGCTCTCCTTATTTGGAGAGACAGAAACTTGAGGCCAAAAGGCGTCTTCTTGATCTGGTGCGTAATAATGACATGCATCTGAGCTTAAACTTTACTGTGGTTCCTTAATCAGTTAATTAGTGGTTCAATAAATATATGTGCTTGTTGTAAATTCTACCATCTTAATGATCCAGTCTCAATGGTTCAGGGACATTATCTAGTCATATTTACATGCAAATGGATTTACAGTTCCTTGTGTGTTGACGGTTCTAGGTTAACAAAGGAGTGGAAGCATCACTAGTTCAACTCCTTGAAACAGGCTTACTGCATGCTGATCCACATCCAGGAAACTTGCGTTACACTCCCTCAGGACAAATAGCGTACATTTTCTTCCTGCCCTCTCTCATTATATAAGATTGTAGTAATGCTATTTCAGAAGATATAATCATAGCTACAGTCTTTTCTCACCTCTCCCTGTAATTTCGTCCCAGGTTTCTGGATTTTGGTTTACTTTGTCGGATGGAAAAGAAGCACCAGTTTGCTATGCTTGCATCCATAATACACCTAGTAAATGGGGATTGGGCATCGCTGGTTCATGCTCTGACTGAAATGGATGTTGTAAGGCCAGGGACTAACATCCGGCGTGTTACAATGGTGATTTATCTCTTCCCTCTTTTTTCAGTTTATGACACTTCCTTAGTACATTAGTTACCCAAAAAAAAAAAACTTTTAGCAGAAAACCCTATGAGACTCCTGTTCACATAACTGACTGGTGATTTGTAATACATTTCAGGATATAGAATATGCCTTGGGGGAAGTAGAGTTTAAAGATGGAATTCCTGACGTGAAATTCAGCAGGGTGAGAATCATCTCTTGAAAATGCTAGCAGTCAGTATTCTTATGGCTTGCCTGATCACCATTGTGCAAGTGAGCTATTGAGGTTCTCAGATGCAGTAAACTATATTTTTTCTTTTGGTTTGAAATGGGTGGATTAGCCACTCGGTGGCAAGGATCCACTTTTTGGGGCATTAACCCTGAGGGTTCATTGTATTAGATGACCTTCTTCTTATAATAACATCATGAAATGATTATTATCTCTGTTTCACTTATCAAGGAAAGCGGTGAAGTTATAAGAGAAGTTTGGAAAATATCATGGGGCTCTGAAGTTTACCCCTTTTCCCTTTTTCTCTGAGCACTAGTGCTTGTTCCTTGAATTGAATCTTGGCATATGTATGGCCTCATCATGTGCCGTGGAATGTGGGTATAGCACTCTAATTGCCTCTTCCATTTAGTTCATACAATGTTAATTTAAATCCTAAAATTGCATGCTATTCACTCTTCCTGGCTACTTGGGGGTTTGACCTCGTTTGCATTTGTAATCATCTGCCTCTGTGTGTTTTTTAATAAAAAAATAAAACCCTTAGCTCCTTCTGTCCTATGTAATCACCTCTCTTTTTGCTGCTTCTTATACATTTTTTTTATAGGTTTATTAAGCTAACTGCAACATTAGTGGCTCATTATTGCTTCAACGTTTTCTAGGTTCTGGGTAAAATCTGGTCGGTCGCCCTCAAATATCATTTTCGCATGCCTCCATACTACACACTTCTCTTACGCTCTCTTGCTTCCTTGGAAGGTGAGCTTGTGATACCATGTATCAATGTCATTTGCTTACAGATTGTTATATTTGTAGGAGCTTCAGTATGTTGTGTGCTATTTCCAAGCATTACTGTCTTATTATTACAGTTATACTAACTTTCAATATAAATGTTGCCTTTTTATGAGTGAATTATCATTTTGCTATATAATATATGAGTTATGCCATAGTCCTTTTCACATTAACACAGTTAAAAAGTCATTATCTTTTAAAAACTGAACAGAAAATGCAATTCATCATTGACTAGTGAGATTTTTTTTCCCCTTATGGACCTGTTGGAATCGATGCCCATGGCTTTATCTAGCACTCAAGCTGATCCAAACAGCTAGACTAATAACTAGAATAATTTTTTGGCCTAGACAATGTGGCTTGAGGTGACAAGTATGTTGGAGCATGATGGCCTTTGCCTTCGCTCTCCCCCCCCCCCCCCCCCCCCCCCCAAACAGAGTAATGTGCTCTTCGTGGCTTCATATTTCTACCACTTAAATGAATTTATGATTCAATGCACTTATTTTAATCTTACTTAAAAGTTCTAAATAAACAGGACTGATCTCTAAGATGGAATATAACTGTTCCTTAGTATTCCAAATTAATGCAACACCCTTCCATTTTATGAGTTTTTGAGAATGTCTTGCTTTGAACATTTTTTATATGTTTATTTTGTATCTATATCTTAAATTAGAGTATTTCATGACAAATTTTCCTGATTGCATTTCTTTGCTTCAACATATATTTGCTCTCTGTCATTTTCTCTCAGGTCTGGCAGTTTCTGGGGATAAATCTTTTAAGACATTTGAAGCAGCATACCCTTATGTTGTTCAGAAACTTCTCACAGATAATTCAGCTGCAACAAGGAAGATTCTACACTCGGTATGAAATGGTTTTGAACTCTATGCTTTTCTATGGTTGCTTACTGTGAAAGTGTTTCATTAGCATATATTCTGTTCAAGTCAAGATGGCTAGATTCTTTGCTGCATGCTACTGGGGTGGTTTGGAGTTCAGAAACCTTGATTGAAAATATATGGCAATAGCCTAAGTTTAGGGGACATTAATGGTGCATGAAATGCACTTTAAAACCTCCCTCCTGGTCCTCAGCCCATATATATGTTTCAATGCATCTTTGTTTTACATTTACTGGTGTCTGGGAATGTATTTTTATGGATGATGAAGCAGCTTTGTTACACAATTAGAATGATCTGCTTGTATATATTTAAAGCCCTCGGGTGTACCAGTTAGGGTCCATAGCTTGGTGCAGTGTAGAGGTCTTGATTGTCAAGCACAAGTACACAGATTTTATTTTTGTCATGCAAAATTACTGAAGGTTATGACCGGGTCTAGGTATTTCTTCCCCCGACCCTGTTTTGAGGGGATCAACACTGGAAATAGCCCTTTGTTACTTTACCCAATTCCTGATTTATACATGGCACTTGCTGCCTGATGCTAGTTGTATACTACAGAAAACAGTAATACTGTTTTTTCTCTGCTGATCTTTGAGGTGCTTGGGAAGATTTCTGGATCATTTTGTTGGTATATTGTTTGTTTAATTTTATTCTTCCTATGCAGGTGGTTTTAAACAGAAAGATGGAGTTTCGGTGGCAGAGGCTTGCTCTTTTCTTAAGAGTAGGTGCGATGAGGTATGTTAAATAGATCTAGTTGAGCAAAGGTTAAAAAGGGAACCAGATCTCTCATTTGAGTATCATATGCTCTCTCTCTCTCTCTCTCTCTCTCTCTCTCTCTCTCTTTCTGGCATAGCCTGCCTTTTGGTTCTTAAATGGACTCTTGGCCTGGTGTTTTACTGGTCTCTCTTGATTTATCTTGTGAATTAGTCATGTAGCAATGTTTCACGTTTATAGTTTAGCTCCTATTTTGTTTGCAGGAAAGGCTTGATTAAGTTGATAGCATCTGATGGTGAGAACTCCTTTGGTTATGTACCAAATAGGGCTGATGCTGATTTTGATGTTGCAAACTTGATCTTGGGGCTTTTACCATCTAAAGATGGTGTTGTGCTAAGAAGACTCTTAATGACTGCAGTGAGTGCCTATGACTTAAGACTCTTCTCCCCTTGAATGCAGAATTACAAATCACATCATGATTAAGATTATTCCCTTCTTTCCGAAAAAAAATGTAATATTATTCCTTTTTGGTGTGCTGTAAGATCTCTTATGAGAGATTAATTATATTATTCCCCCATTTGTCATATGATGATAGGTGTTTGATGGTATTTTAGTTACCTTTTCAAGACCTAGGTTGGTAATTTTGCTGGATTCATCATGTTATTATGGGCGTCACGTTATTTTTACATCCATGAAAAGAATGAATTATGAGTTTGCGTAGCATTCTTTTTAGATGTGCCACTGTTTGTCCTCGCTCTTGAGTGAAATGCACTATTGCCCTTATTATCTTAGGAGTATTTTCCTTCAGTGGAATAACCATTCATCGTGGTTAGAGAGTGGATGAATTTGAACAGAATACCTCCTGTAGGGGTACCAGTCTCAATTATGACAATGTGGAAGGCAGATTTAACTGTCAAAGTACATGAAGTAGAGACTTCTGCCTATTGGCCTAGTCCAGCAGTCTTGCAGTTTGGAATTCTCATATTGCATTTTAATGAACAGGATGGAGCTTCACTAATCCAAGCAATGGTTTGCAAGGAGGCAAAATTCTTCCGCCAGCACCTCTGCAGGGTCATTGCTGGCATATTGTACCAATGGATGTGTGAAACACTTGGACAAGACATTAAAGTAACCCAGTCTAGTTCCCGAGTCAGATTAGTTGGTGGACCTGACAACAGAGAGCTAGCTTCATCTTCCAGATTGTCCTCACCCATACGTGATTATCATTCCATCTTGAGAGATCGCCGGCTTAAAGTGATTTTTTTTAAAGTACTCAACGCTACGAGGAGGAGAGACCCAGTATTGCTCATGAGGTTCTGCTGGGCTTCTTTTGTAATGTTCGTCACAGCTTCTGCTTTG
The DNA here is from genome assembly GCF_004785595.1 of Juglans microcarpa x Juglans regia. NCBI lineage: Eukaryota > Viridiplantae > Streptophyta > Magnoliopsida > Fagales > Juglandaceae > Juglans > Juglans microcarpa x Juglans regia. The sequence goes on from NC_054595.1 coordinate 28,071,073, forward strand.
GCTTGTCATCGGCTTCTAGTCTCTCTATCTGAAACTTACCTCAGCGCAGTATCTTTTGCACCCAAGCGATATGCGGTCAGTGCATGACAGGGAGTACATATTGTCAAGATTGAATGCAACTATTATCACCATTAGTAGACTGTCACCCATGTGGTAATTTTAAGAAACAAAGGATTATTAGAGCTACACCTTGGAAGAAGGTTGAGAAGAAGATCAGTATATATGGCTTGAGTCGGTGTGTGGGCCACACTGAGATACCTTATTTCTCCAAATCCAATGTCCTTGCTGGAATACGTTCCTCTGGTTAACGACAACTTTTGATTTACACTAATGTTGGTGTCAGGATCGGCATTGTATGCTTCTTCAGCTTGGGCCGAGAAGAAGGGCAGCTGCCTGGGGCTCATGATTATTTTGCCGGTGGTGGTGTAAACAAATTGTATTAAGTTTTACAGCAATTTCCTGCACTCGGTAATCTGTTACGAGAAGAAAATTTTATTAAAATTGGTCTGACTCTTGTCAATTCTATTAACAAAACAGAAGTACTATGTCTACACAAGTTTTTAATAAAAGGTAAGTTACACTTGCCTTGGTAAGTGCGTGAGTTTGGAGGCTTAAAAAGTGTTTGTAATAACCTAAAATCTATTTTTTTTTTTTTTTAAAGTAGTATGTTTGGTAAATTTATAAAAAAAAATTTAAGCACCTTCAAAAAAATTGAAAATTCACTTCTTAAAAAAGCATCAAATTGAAGCTTATGTTGAAAAATTCTTGCAGATAATGTTATATTTTTAAAAAAACTACCTTAATTAACTTTAAAAGTGTTTTAAGAGCATGTTTGTGATTTATCAAGTAGCATATGATTTTTTAATGGTAGATTTATTTATTTATTTATTAAATATCTATAATTAAAAGCGCAACTATAAAATTTTTTATTTCCTAGTGCAATGTTAAACAGACAGTGACTAAAAATTTCAAAAGAAAACTAGTTGATATATTAGCGTGGAAAATCACTTTTTGAAGGAATTCTCCATACAAAACTGCATCCTGAACTTATATCAACCAGTTTATGAGCCGGTTTGTCTCCCTATTATTTACTATTATTCATAAATTTTACCTCACAAATCTCACTACTCTCTATAAATCATTTCAACTCATCTCTCAATTCAAACGAGAATATCAACCAGAACTTATAATTTTTATAAAAAAAAAAGAGTCAGAACTTATAATTCTACGCATGGATGGCTAAAGCATGCACTAATGGGCTTTGGATAATGAGATGAAATGAAATTGTTTTAGATAAAAATTGAAAGTTGAATAAAATATTATTAGAATATATCTTTTTAATATAATTATTATTTTGAGATTTGAAAAAATTAAATTATTTATTGTATTTTATGTGAGAATTTGTAAAAATTATAATGATGAGATGAGATAGTTTTAGTATCCAGACTAATCAAGCTTATCTCATATCATATCATCTCATATAATCATTATAACTTTTTTAAATTCTCACATAAAATATAATAAATAATTCAATTTTTTAAAATTTTAAAATAAAAATAATATTAAAAAAAATATTTTATTTAATTTTGAGTAACTTCATGGAAGTGGCTAGCGATCATAAATTGGCAAAGTCGGTGGGTCTCAGTTCTTTCTTTCTGGTACCGATATAACTGAACAGACCGCGAGTCCTTTTCTCCGGTTCCTCTCCCTCGCCCAGACCAAAACGCAACATAGCCGCATCCTACTCAGCTCGTACCTCCCTCTCTGAAAGACGTAAACCCTCCCCTTCACGCACAGTTCTCCGTTTCAAAACGCTCGGATCAGCGGCGTTGAATTCGAGGATTCTCAAATCAACGGCCGTCGTTCTATCTCTAACCGCCATGAGCACTCCAGCCCTTTCAGGAGTAAGCACAATCAGACCTTGAAAAACCCACCTGAGAATTCAATCTCTCCCCTCCGTGTCTCTCTATCTTACCAGATCTATACTTTCGAAGTTTTCTGTAAATTGGAATCTCTTAAGTAATAATTTATTTTTCAAGAACCGATTAACATGTGAATATGTTTGCTTGCGCTAGGGCACGAGCTTCTATTCTGGGTTCACTCGACTATGCAAGGGCCTTGCTGTGGTTCTCCTAGGCGGCCACATTGTTGTCCAGCTCTTCCCTTCGGCTATTACTTACCTTGCTCTTATTCCCGCCAGGTACCCTTCAACCGCATCTTCAAATTCTGAAGCTTTAACCTGAACATTATTTCAACGTCAACTCAGGTGCTTTGTACGCGTTGGTTGGGCATCTGTATCGCCTTTTCATAAATTGAGGCGTTCGGCAGAACGTGATTCTAGGGCTGGTTGGGATATCTAGATTTTGATTTCTAGCATTGAAGGGCATATTATTCAATTGCATGCTGTTATAAAAAATCCATGGATAGGGGGATCAAGATGTCATTGTAGAGGTTCCGGGCGAAAGTAAGAAAGAATTTTTCTAGTCAAGAAAGCAAATCGGTAGAATTTGTTGCTGGCAGAGATGTAAGTCCGTTGGATAGACAAATGGTGTTGGGGCTCCTTCTGCTGATATTTTCAACATTGAAATCTGCCTTGTTGAAGTTCTTCCAAAGAATGAATTTGACTTAATCCAAATCTAAATGCACAATTTCTGCATCTATGGATCCCAAAATTTTACCATAGGGATATTTTCGTGAACGTCAGATCAAACCGTTATTTTTTGGCTGACTTGTGTGGAGGCATAGTTATAATGAGGGATACAGTTTACAGGCTTCCTTTTCCATTGGTTTAACAGTTGGTAGCTTATTTTGTAGCGAAGTTCAAATGCCGAACCGTTAAAAAGTTTTTAGGAAATTTTTTTTTTTTTTCTTTTTTTTTTTTTTTTTTTTTAATGTGGGGGAACCTTTGGCCTTCAAACCCAATCCTGCAAAGTAAATCCCGGTCCATGCACCGCACTCTCGGAAGTTTTCATACACGGAATTAGTTAAATCGTTGGTTTTTTAACAAGGGATGTGACCCCAAAGGATTGTTTGCACCCATGAGGTGTTGAACCTTGGACCTTGAAGGGAGTGATACCCCAAGACCAAGACCTTCACCACTTGAGCCAACCCCTTGGGGTTTTTATGGAACATTTTATCCATCATGGCTTATTGTGCTTAATTGATGCGTCATGCGTGTCTGTTATTGATGCTTATCAATATATCTTCCTCATAGAAAAGTTGTTAAGAGATTCACGCCTGCCCATTTAGAGATGTGCCTTGTTTGAAGAAACATAAACAGGCAAGAAACTCTCTGCCTGTACAATGGGCAGCTATCACAGGAGAAGTCTCTAAACGGAAATCTAATGTCTTTGGGGAAACAGAATAAAAAAGAACTTATAACAATTATAAACGGTTCAAGGCAATGGTTGCTTTTGAATGCATCATCATGTGATAAATTGATTTTGCCATTCTGTTAGTAGCAAATTTAGGTCAAGTGCTTTATGTTGCATGATTCACTTAAACTTGTTCAGAATCTTTGCTCCTGACTTAACTTCTCTTTTGCAGGACAATTCCCTTCACTTGGAACCTCATAACAGCCGGTTATGTTGAACAGTCAGTGCATGGGGTATGCACTTATGTTGCTATAGACTGTATCTTCGTGGTGTACTCGTCATATTACCTTAAGTTCTTCCCTTATGTGTAAAGTAATAAATCAATAAATCAGGTCACGCTTGTTTTGTAGGTGGTTGCCAGCACACTTGGTCTCCTTTTCATTGGCAAGTTACTTGAGCCCATATGGGGTTCTCGGGAATTCTTGAAGTTCATTTTTGTAGTTAACTTTCTGACTTCTGTATGCGTTTTCATTACTGCTATCACCTTGTACTACCTTACAACGCAGGAAAATTACCTGTAAGTACTTGAAATCTTTGTGCATCTGCTTGTCTTTACCCTCGTCCTATTTAGTCAACTTTCCTCACTTTTCGGTCCTCACCTTTCCATCATTCTTTAACACACCATTGGCTTCTGATTGAAGAAAAAATCATATTGAATCTTCAATAGCGTTTTCTCCTTCCCTATTGACTTATTGGCAGCTAAATTGTGTCATCAGTATATTTAAATTACTGTTACAGAAAACAAAATGTATATTTGAATTACAATTTAATAGCAAATTGCACTTGGATTTAATTGGACTGGTGTGCAACCACCAATCCATCGGCTGATAGCTACTCCCCTTATTACTTCATCTATTGGATCTTGTCTTATGCTTGTCTGTGTTTCACACCTTTTGATCAATTCTGTGTCATCCTTGGCAATTTCTCATTTTTTTTTTCAATTTTTTCTTGTGCTAGTTACATGCCACTTTCTGGATTCCATGGGGTTCTTTCAGGGTTCTTGGTTGGCATCAAGCAGATAATTCCCGACCAAGAGCTGCCTTTGTTGAAGATAAAAGCTAAGGTTTGATCCTTGTATACAAAATACTCCTTAAATAAGACCACACGTTCAAAATTCATTCAATATAAATTTCTGCCCATTGAGGTATTGTCTTTCTCACGCTTTCTTTGGTGTTGATTCCAATTCTATGCAGTGGTTACCATCTCTGACCCTGTTGTTCTGTATTGCTGTAAGCTTCTTCACACTTGAGTCCGTGAGATATCTTCCAACCTTAATATCTGGCACATATATGAGCTGGATTTACCTCAGATACTGGCAGAGAAAACCAGAAACTAAACTTAAGGGTGATCCGAGTGATGATTTTTCATTCTCGACGTTCTTCCCTGAACTTTTGAGGTAATATAGCTAGCGTTTTCTTTTGTTTAGCATCTATATTGCTCACAATATGAAGGTTCTCAAAAGTGCTTCCATGACTCTTTTCTTGTTGATTGGAGTGCAGACCGGTCATTGATCCCATCGCATCTATATTTCGTCGAATGCTCTGTGGGAGAACTGAAGCTTCTAATGAAGCCCAGGGTTACACGCTGGGTGGTGCCTCATTACCAGGTTCTGATCCCATCGAGGCATCTCGAAGGAGGTAATATTCATTGTTGTATGATGCAAATAAAAGTGTTTAGATTGCATGCATGAGCAGTGATCATGTTATATAATTTGGCTTGCAATTATGATTGGCAGAGAAAGGGGAGCTCGAGCACTTGAAGAACGACTGGCAGCTGACAGGTTGGCCACTGCAAGCAGTGCAGAAGGGGCACGAAAAGACTCTACAGAAAATGTTTAATTGTGTGGATTCTGGAAGAAGGTTCTATTGTACATTTTTTTGCCTTTGGATTATAATTCTCATGGTACAGAATGCCTTTGAATCGTCTGTTTTCTTGCACGAGATATAGGTAGAGATACCAAAGAAGTGTCACCGCGTGTCTTTTCGCATTCTTTTCAACTGTTGTGTTGACTGTTTGGCATACATACTTGTAAAAAACATGTTTCTTGGAGCGAGACAATTCTACTTACAGAAGTACGTTTTATCGAGTACTGTTATTCAGTGAATTAGCTTTCCCTGCATAGTCTGCGTTTAAGTTTTCAGTGACTCGCAGCAGCATATATAGATGCTAGTTAAGTTTCCCTATTCCGATTATATCTCTGCGTAGGGGTGGATGGTCACTGGCCACCTTCTGTCCTTTGGTGGTTAATTTTGCAATTTCATAAAACGGTTATTTTCTATAAGGAAGGAGAAATGTTATTAGAAAGTCTTACACCATACACCGAAATGCTACAATAAAATCTTATATTACACACCTCCACCTAACAAACATATGATGTCATTTTTGTCATTCTATTTAATGTTTAAATATGCGTTTTTAAATAGAATGGAAAAAATGATAAATCACATGTTAATTAAGTAGAAAAGTGTGGTATAACCGTATAAAGTTTTCATGTAGAATTTCTAAAAGAAAAATGGAGGTAAGGGGAAAATGATGATTGTTGGGTAGGAATAATCTTAGAAAAAATTTATTCATCATCTATTCTCTCATCATCTCATGATATGGCATTAGATGATAGGTTCACAAATGAAATATAATAAATAGTTTCTAATCATCTAATGTCACATCATGAGATGATGAGAGGATGACGAGTAGAATTATTATAACCTTATATGAAAATGAAAAATGATAGGGTTATTATCCTTTTACTACTCATTTATTACTCTTTTTATATTTGATTCGACGCCTAATTGACCTAACAGTGGACATTTATCTCCCTCAAGGTTTTCATCAATTCTGTGTTTCTTGTTGCTTGTGGCAACCAAAAAAATGGTCAAACAAGAAAGACAAAAAGTTTAATACATAAGATCCTGTTTTATAATCACGCATCATGATATCCAACATACGGCATGCCTAATTTTAGCTGGTGTTTATAAGCAACTTATCATATTACTTTTAAATATTAATTCTTATTGTTGTTTTCACTGAAGATCACTACAATAGTTGACTTTTCATGGTTAAGCTGCGTTTGAATGTTGAACTGAGTTGAGTTGAGATGATAAAATATTGTTAAAATATTATTTTTTAATATTATTATTATTTTGAGATTTGAAAAAGTTGAATTATTTATTATATTTTGTATTGAAATTTGAAAAAGTTGTAATGATGAGTTGAGATGAGTTTATGAAACAAATGAAATCCACCGACAAGAAGTAGGAATTACATTTAGTTTGGATACAAAAACGGTTTCATCTCATCTCATCTCATCATTACAACTTTCTTAAATTTCCATACAAAATATAATAAAAATTCAATTTTTTCAAATATTAAAATAATAATATTATTATAAAAATATTTTATTCAACTTTCAAATTTAATCTAAAATCATCTCATCTCATCTCACTATCCAAACCATCTTACTTTTTTTCCTGCTTTGTTAAGTTCGACTTGTTTGTGGAAAAACAATTTCTTGTCCTATTAAAAATTCCAATCCAATACTGGTGGACAATATTTTTCTAATCATGAAATTTTTTAATGAGTTTGACATTACTTGCATGGTCTGGCTTGCCTCAAGTTTTAGGTGGATTTTTTTTATATTTTTGCTAAATAATTTTGGGTGGATTCTTTTCTAGTTCACTTAATAAAACAGATTGCCAATCTGGTATTTGTTTTTTCAACTTCATATACCAAATATTAAAAGTGACATAAATTATATATATATATATATATATATATATATTATATAAAAGCAATTCATTTCTTGCTTCTCTTTACTACTTCAGCCACCATGAAATACAGATTGAAACATGGGTTTGTTTCTCTTTATTTCTTCAGTTTACCCTTTATTTTGGCGCTGAAGCAGTTGGTTCGTTGACGCTGATTTTCTTTCGAGCTTCAATTATGAGTTAGTTACATATGGCAATTAGGTCAATATATGCCTTTTTTTGTTTTTGGGCCAAATAAATGCAAGTTTTCAGTGTCAATCTCTTCCACAACATTAATGTTTAATGGAACAGTCAAATCATTGATGCGTTCCTCTTTAATGAAACAGTTTGTCATCAAACTGATCATTTGGCATACATGAGTAGTTTGTAGCCTGCAGGTACAATGAACTTCATTTGTACATCCCGTACTTAAAAAATTTTATGTTATTTTATATGATTCTTGATGATATATATGATCGTTAGAGTTTGACTTGTTAGTAAATTAATATTTTTTATTTTTATTTTTATTTTCCCAATTTGATATGTTTGATCTTGAAAAGAAAAATTAGGTTAAGGGATGATCTTTTTTGCTTCTTTCGTGGGTGTGAAAGAAAAGAATTATACATATCATGATATCCCTCAAAAAACAACAACGAAATTGCGCAAAATGCTTGAATCAATTACAATGCTGCATGCCATTGTTGCTGCTCTCATGTACAGAAAAATGTATACAATGGTACAAGTTAGCAACATTAATCTCCTATTATATTTATATATATATATATATATGTATATATGATCCAATCTCCTTAAAATTAACGAAATGTGAAATCAGAAGTATTCATGTCGATTTCATGGTGAGTACGAATGGCTCCTGGTCCTGGAGGCAATTGCGATGATCTGCCAATTATTATTGGCTCCTGAATTGGCCTTTCTTGCTGATCCAAGTGCCTACTGGGCGATTGAGAATCATCGACTCCATCACTTCGGTTCCTTGGGGATGGGGTCTCTTCTATGTCCCAGTGATGATCATTTTCAACAGCATTGCTCGCCCTTCTCGGGGATGCATGCAAGCTGTCAAGGCTGCTATGGTGATAATTATGCAGGAGGTGAACTGGGGACATCCCGTGTGTGGGAGTTGCAGGCCTACTTGAAAATGGTGAATTCGTCTCAGAATGATGGCTTTGCTTCGTGTTCTTTTTGGCCGTGTGGTGCCAGTTTTTCAATGCTGTTGCCACTCGATCATTGAAAATGGTGGATTTCATGGTGGAACCCATCTGCATTAATAATATATATATCAGTCATAAAAACTATAATATTAATTATATATACATCATGGTGAGAACATAAGATTTCATTTTCTCACCTGAGTAACTAGAGCGTAGAGAGGCAAAGTCACATAGCTGCATAGAACTTGTATGATGACCCTGAAGATCAAGAAAATGACATGATCGTTTAGAGTTAATTAGCAATATTATTATATCCCTAATCAACTCGGTAATGATTCGACAAGTTAAGGGGATTTCAATACTAGCTAGTACTGTGTATTTGTGTGATCGATATATCTGAAACTCACCCCATTGAGATTCTGATGACAATGTCTTCAGTGCGCTTATGGAAGCAATTGCTCGTGCCAAATGCGTACTGAAAGAGATCAAGAAAAATGCATACGACATGAAATTAGATTATATATATATATATATATATGGGACTTTGAATATATATATATATATATATATATATATATATGGAAATGAAATCAAGTCTTACCACACTCCATGCAAAGAAGGCCAGTTGAAATGCATTCTGCAATTAATTAAAAGAAATAACAAATTAATTATTATGTACGAAAAGCAAAATCATGATGATGCTAAGCTAAGCTAGCTAGATTAATATTACATATATATAGTACACAAATTAAGTACATGATATGTAAGTAATTATTAATTAGTTTGGGATATATGTTAGAAATATATACCTGAAAGAGAACAAAGTGAATAAGGAAGAGAATGAAGCGAGGGCGTCCAAACCAGAAGAGGTCATCGCCTAGTTGCACCACAGGTGTACCCTTAACCACATCACCTCTGTCTTGTATTCTTAGCCCCATTTTTGTAATGATCACAAGTAACTTTGTCCCCAATAATAGGATTATCTGTAAAATTCACAAACAAATTTTATAATTAAGCACATCATCATGCATGATGATGATTTTCCATCAAAGGGTTTGAAACTAAGAATTTATAAGAATATGAAATTAATTTGTTTCTGATTTTGTGGCTTACAATCAATGGGACAAACGGTAGCCATAGATAAGAAAACCATCCTGTCCATATATACACAAATTATAAACATTAATTTCTTAGTCATGACTACGTACGTAGTTGATCTTATCAAAATCATGATAATGGCATAAAAAGATTAACTACATTAATGTGTATATATATATATATATAGCTAATTACCGTAAGTGTTGGAGAGGAGGAATAACACCGCAAAGAACCATATGATAGGACTGCATGCATGCGCGTGAAAAGTAAAGTTAGCATGCATAATGATTAATCATTCATACATGCAAGATACATATATATATACACACACACACACTACCAACCTGATCTCCACCACTACTTTAAAATCCTCTTCAAGTGATCTCTTGATGTATTTCTGAAAATCAAATCTCGTTTCACTTTCGGGTGCCAAATGTGCCTGATGAAGTCATGACATATATATAAAACATAACATGATTAATATTTATCATTAATGTGAATTTGGAATCCATTAATTATTACGATCGGGAATATTAATAATTAATGGATGTACAGAAAAGCTAGCCAGCATGCATATATTTGGTGTAAATAAATCTGTATATATATTATATAATGTTAAACTTACCATAATAAATCCATGTCTCAGTGTGAGGTAATCAACCTTGGTAACTGACCTGACGAATTGTCTGAAAAAACACACCTAAAATAGAAGGAAAATAGCCTTTATATAATTAAACAGCTAGTACTGTATATAATATATATTTATATATATATATATATGAAGGCTATATATTTAAAAAAAAAAATTGGATTAATGAGGAGTCAGTCAGAAGATGATCAGTGGTGAACCCTTTCTAGTATATATTCATTAATCAAGTAGTTAATTTTAAGCATTAAATCATTCAATCAAGTGACCCTTAATTTGCTAAATATTGTGATCAGTGTTAATTATTATAATTCACATGATATATCATTGATCATCTATCTCGCTTGGTCGTGATTAGATCATCAAATGCATGCCTTAATTATATTATCATTTAGTTACGTATGTTATATATAATAATAGAGTGGGGTTACTATGCCACCCTACTCTTACCGTTTGGCGTATCGCCCAGTAATTTTTTTTTCATATTTTTTAATACATTTAAATATTTTTAAAAAATAAAAAAATATACCGATATATTAAAAATCACTTTTTTAATCACTAAGTAAAAAATAAAATAAAATTGACTAGCAGTCAAATAGAATGTTCAACTTGAGACGGCAAAGTAGACTTCCTCATAATAATATTCCATTCTATGCATGCAAGTACTTACTATCCAAAGGGAAACCGTTGACTTGCTCCAGACGTTCAAATGTCTTCGTCCAAATGTTGTATCCCTCGCAAACCTAAACCTCTCTGGATCTGCGTTATATATAAATAAGTCATTTGATACATACTCTCTTATATATATAATTATTTTACCCAATGCATTCATGCACTTATATCAAAATTATGGGGAAAAAAAGATTAAAATAAATTGGAAATTCTCTGATCGATCGAATATTTTCTTATAATATTTAATTACAGAATCCTAATTAATATCCTCCGATCAGTAAAAAATAAATTAAGCAGTCATGATCATCTATATAATTGATATGTATTTAAACGGATCCAATGAAATATTGACTGCATGCATATATATATATATATATATATGCGTTGTTTAATTTTATAGCATTATCAAAGATAGAAGAGAAGTACTATATATCATGCATGACTTCATGTGGAGCAACTCATTATCATGACCAAGTCCATTATACAGCGACATCTAATATTTAATTTTATAATATTTTTTTTATTTTTAAGTAAAAAAAAAAAAAGAAAAGGAAAATCAATGATATTACTTCCACGTCAGCAAATAACATTTATTATTTTATTCGTGACACGAGAGAGAGAGAAATCATTAATTGGCCGGTCCGGTTTAGCAGGCCTAGTTCGGCTCATGCCGCATGCAGTAGCTTTCAAAGTTCAAACAAAAGATACGGAGTCCATAAAGGCATAATTAATCACGGGTGAGATAATTAAATTTGAAAGTTTGCGAGACTTTAATAATTACCATTAGAGTACTGATATTCAAGTGTTCTTGTTTCATCCTCCCAAACCTTCCATTTTCTCATCTGCAATCCGATCGAACAAAAATATATAATTAATTCGGAGATCGAGCCAGAGCCAATAATTAGGTGATGATGATCATCATCATGTATTAATTAAAACGTACCTTGGTTCTGCCCAAAGCCAAGGTGATGATGCAGTAAAGCACATGAAAAACAGCCAACACAAAGATGAATACGTGGAGCTGGTGAATCGCATATGCCGACATCAAAGCGACTTTACCCTGCCAAATTCAAATAGTTCATCATCACCATGATCTAAATTTTTAATTGTATTACTGTTTATTATTTTATTATTTTTATTTTTATTATTATTCACAATTATTTAATATTTTATAATTATTTTTTCACTGTTATCCACCGCAAAATACCTAAGAATACATGGCTACCCCAAACGGAACTTAAAGACAAGTGGTAATTTATTATCTATAAATATGTGATATAGATTAATTTGTTTGTATTCCAGCTAGCCAAGAGAATCAAGATCAGATCAGACAGAAAAGAATAAGCCCACCATTTGCAATGGAAACTATCAAAACTGGCATGCAGTACCGTTTGCAACAAAAAAGTAAACGACTAAACTGAGAATTGTGATCCATGGAGCTTACTTTTTCTGCGCATTTGTCATATCCTTTTGTAGCTAATCTTCGCCGCGCACCGAAGCCAGATTCCAGAAATTGAAGTAGTTTACGGCCACTTTTCTCATCATCAGAATCTTCCTCCTTTGACTTACTCTTCGACCCATTTTTACAGGGATGCCAGGTGGCTCCGACACTCTTTGATATACATATATCAGAAATATAGTCTTGAAACACTGTTAGAAGCAAGGATATGAATCCCAGCAGCATAAGTTCTGACAAAAAGAAAAAAAAAAAAAACACAAGAAATAAAAATTGTTAGGCTGCTATGATATACAGACTTGCATGACCTGTTTCAAGGAAAGGAAAGGCAATGATCATCATCTGAATGTGAATGACCTGCTTTGATCTTTTCAAGTGCTTCGTAAAGAGCTCGCTTGTGTTTCTTTTTCAGCCACTGTAAAGGATGCAAGAATTTCAGCAATCAAGACAAATAATACAGACAGAAAGAGGGAATTAACAAAAATAGCCGGCCATCAGAAACTTCTTCAAGAAAGAAGCAGATTTAATTAATGAAACTTCGGACAGGAATTTTTTTTTTTTCTTTTTCTTTTTTCGAGTTATGGTTAAAAGCTCGAAGTACATAGTTAATTAGCTCAAACCAACAAAACTTCGATATTCTAGAAGCCTGTTGCATGAACAATGTATGCAGACGAAAATTAGATGATTATGTTGAGAAATTTTAAGCATCGGGTTCTAATTAATTACAAAAAGAGATAATGCTTACATGTCCAATAATATGAAGAATATACTCGATAAGGATTGAAATAACAATCAACACGAAGCACACCGCAGCCACAGCCCATGTAGGCGTTTCCTCCATTGTCCGCTCATACTCTTGTTTGGGGTCCATGATCAGATCAGTACTACTGCTCCTTCGATCGATGCAGAACTCTGAGAAAGTTGACAATAAACGTCGAAGAAACAATAATGAAAGAGATTACGTACAGATCAGATGATGATGTGGGCAACCTTTACAAGTTCCCCACAAAAAAAGATTGTAGCTTGAAGGGTCGGTTAGTTTTCTCTAGAAATAATACGTGTGAGGGAGGAGATCGAGTTGTTGCAGTTTATATAAAGGATCGATGTATGAAAGTCTGAGACTTTCAATTAAGGGAGGTCGACCGAGAAGATGAGTCCCTTTTTTTTTTTTTTTTTTTGATAAGAAGATGGGTTCCTTGATAGAAGGGTACTTTGACATATTCAAAGCTAGAAGATGATCATGTCAGACGTTGTGGTAACCATGTGAGCGAGACAGAGTTGCTGTCTTCAAATTCAAAATTATTATTATATATCAAGAAATTATTCGTCACACGCTATTCCATTGGCTAAGCTAAACTGATATTTATCAAATCCATGATCTTTATGATGGAGTCTCAAGCTTTATTACATCCAGTGAATAAATCTTTATATATTTATTTTTCTCCTATTTTCGATTTTTCTTTATTTAAAAATTGTTCTCACCTGATTTTTATTTTAAAAAATCTAAAGTTTGAAAATCGGTCACTACTCAATCATGATTTGGGGGGCCGATCGAGTGAGTAGTGCCGTCCATGAATGATTAGGGGGATACCGAATATGTTGGTCAAATAAATACAACTATATATATATGAGTAATTCTATGTACCAGTTACCATTCACTTTCGATCACATCCTACACCTATATTTTTTTTTTTTTTCATAAGATGTAGAGGTGTTTTTTATTAAATGTGAAGTGTGGATAGTGAATAGTAATTGATGAGAAAAATTATATGTATATATATATACATATATATACACACACACATATATATATATATCTATTATTATTATATAAGTGGTTATAAAACGGTCATTAAACGGAAATTCTTGTTTTCCGTTAACTTTCATTAAATCCGCGTTAAATTACTAATGCATCTTTAGTATCCCATAGGAGGCAAACCCAGACCCTATCTAGAAAATTCCCTATTTAGAAACCAGATCCTTTCTTTATAGAAACTCGCTCATTCGAATCCAGTTGGGGGAAGGGGAGCTTCGGCTCCTTCTTCCTCTTCCTCTTCCTCTCCTTGCCGACCCTTCGTCTTTGGTGATTTCGTTTGGTTTTTTTTTTTTTTTAGGGTTTCGGCCGAATAAAGGGGGTAGCCATTTCGAGCTTCTTCGATGATCATCGTCCGACACGCGCACCGCCGGGAGAAGCTTCACCCGCCGATCTTGCGAATTGGGAGCCAATCGAAGCAGCGCGTTGCGCCGATGTGCAGTTTAAAGGAAACGCGTGAGGTTCTCAAACTATCACGATTCATCTTCCATCAACGCAATGCGCGATAGCTCAGGGCCCAGCGAATCCGACAACGTCTTGATCGGCCGAATGACTCCTTTCCAATGTGGTGCGTGTCATGCACGCGCCATCGTCGATTTCCATCTCGGCTAATCCCATCATAGACCAATTTGGATCATTGTCGCATCGTCATTCCTACTTCAATCAGCCCACACTTACGGTAATCTTTCCAATCTCTTGTGATTGATTTCTTATATATATATATATATATATATGTATATGTGGTATGTTTGTGTGCTTTCAGCAAGATTTTCCAGCATTTGATGATCATCAATTCACGAACTCAGCTTTCTGGTAGCAACTGAGCCAAGACTCTGGGTTTTTTGTATTGAACTTTTGAGATTTGGTTGAATTGGTTATACACGGTTTGTTAAATCTTTTATTGGGTTATGAATGGTTTTTTTAGCTATGACTCCATTCTCAAGCCTGCATTTGTTAGATCTTTTAGGTATAATGAATAGTATATTTATACACTGATGCCTAATATAGGTATAATGAATAGTATATTTATACACTGAGTTCTAAATAACACAATTCTAAAGGGGAAAAAAAACATAATTGCAAGGTAAAGTGGCCAACAGAACCTATGCTCCATCAAGCGAAATCTATTAACCGATCAAGGCCCCAGACAGTTGCAATTGGATGCATCAAGAGGATAATGGATCATTACATTTTCTTGAATAATAATGTCAAAAGTGTTGTCATCATATATATTCTCTCCAAATCTTTTGCAATTTTTTCTTTCTTTCTTTCTCTCTCTTAAATTCGACATATTTTAGTTTTGCTTGGTACATGTATGAGATAGAGAAGCTTTGCTGATAAAAACAGTCATATCAATATACTCGAAGTTCCAAAAAAAAAAAAAAAAAAGAACGAAAAAGAAAGACACTTAAGTCTTACACCTGACATTATTAGAAAATTTAGGTTTATGTTCTTCACTCAGTTTGTGTGGTACAAAGATGCAAGTCAATGCAAGCTTTCTGCAATTTATATGTGTAAAGTATTTATGAGATTCTCACTTTAATTGGCTTTGAAAAAAGAAAGAAAAACAAATTGATTTTGATTACTTTAATGAGAATCATGTATGTTAACAATTCTCATTTTCAATATTATTCCAGTTGTTAAGCCACTTGCTCTCCTTTAATTTGATGAATTTGGGCTTTGTAATAGGTTGCAATGTTCATTGGTGAAGAGTGGAAAAACATGATAGAGGAATAGAAAGGGTCTTATGAAGAGGTTAACAGTTAATTCATTTTCAAAGAAAAAGCGGAGACATGCTCATTTTGAACTTTTCTTATTTTGAGGAGCTCTGTTTTGTTATTCAAATAATTATGCTCATTTTGAATTTTTTCTATTTTTTGGAGTAAAAACATACTTGGAGATGAACTTATGACTACTACATAATATGCATGGAAATATAACTGTACAGTATATTGAAATGAAGTAATTTGCTATGGTCTAAGCTATTAAAGCTTTACTATCAATACATTTATGTTGTATGTAATGGATACTTTTTTTAATCAAATTGTACTATTATCTGATTCGATATAGGACTTTTATGTTCTGGATTTTTTTCTTATTGTTCATTCCAAACGGCCAAACGTGCCTTGCACGTTCAGCCACTATTAGTTTATATATATATATATATGGATGCCTAGCATGTTTGAGATTTTTTTTTTTTTTTTTTTTTTTTTTTTTAAAAAAAGTTAGTACACATATCTTTCCGGCCTTGACGGGCACTAATTTATCAGACGCAGATAACGTGAAAGTATATAATTAAATATTTTAGGAGGAAAAACAGTATAAGTTCACCTTATTCTTCAGCAAATTTTAGTTCGCATATCCATGTTCTGGTGTAAAAAATAAGGTACCCGATTCTTAAATTAATTCTAATTCGCACATCAAAAAATAAGCTATCTGGTGTAAAATTTACTTCAAATTTAAAAATTTATATTTTTAAATTAAATTAAATTATGATATGCAATCATTTTATTAGGTGTACTCTACCTACCAGCTTGAGAGTAGAATTTTTTTTTTTTTCAAAATATGATTTAGAAACTAACTGTAATTAAGATTTTCCACTTAAACATGCAGTACGAAATTATAGAAGTTTGCTCTGTAGAAAATCCTCGAAGGTATATTATATATATGCAATTAATTAACGTTCATGTGTTTGAGAATGATATATATTAAGATACTTTTTTAATAATTTTTTTGCCAACAAATCGAATGATTGATAATTGTCTAATAAGTAAGGTTCAATAATTGAAAAGGTCATCGATCGAACTAATCAATTAGTGTATAAGAAATTCCGTGACCGTTTAAAACTGCACGTATTATATAGAAAAGTCCATGTCCATGGTGTTTTTCGTTGACTTGGACTTTTATTTATAAGGACATAAAGGCACATCAATTTGACTGCAGCAAGACTACAAGAAAAACTCATCATACGTACGCAATATTCTCTATTTAGTAGCCCAAAAATCGTCGATTTTGGGCTTAAAAGTCTGTTTAATTGATGTACATGTTCATAAAGCTATCGATCTATTTATTATCGTTTGATTTTAGATTAGGAAATTTGGGTGTTTCTCAGAAACTTCCATGCACCCACCCCGACATCTCATGACTCATATAATGTTATCATGTTCATAGTCGTATCGGGTGGATTAGTTACGTATGGACTACCCACCGATTACGAATTTAGGGTCAGCAACGCGCGTGCTGCAACTTGGCCTTTCATGCAACTAGCTAGTGCTGCAACTTGGCCTTTCATGCAACTAGCTAGAAGGCTGGACCAGATTATATGGAAACTTGATATCCCTCCTCCA
This sequence comes from Juglans microcarpa x Juglans regia, assembly GCF_004785595.1. Taxonomy (NCBI): domain Eukaryota; kingdom Viridiplantae; phylum Streptophyta; class Magnoliopsida; order Fagales; family Juglandaceae; genus Juglans; species Juglans microcarpa x Juglans regia. The sequence continues at coordinate 28,088,391 of NC_054595.1, forward strand.
GCTAAGAATTTCCTGTGGAGAGCCTGTCTCAACATTCTTTCAACCAAGGTTAACTTGTGCAAGAAAAAGATTTTAGAAGATCAGTTTTGCCCTCTTTGTTTAAAAGAACCAGAAATCACAGAACATATTCTATGGAAATGCATCTTTGCAAATGATATCCTAGGACAATGTTCAATGAAGATCCAAAAGAGCAAAGTATCATGCAAGAGTTTAAAGGTACTACTTGAAGACATGTTCAGTAAACTGGAAAAAAAAAAAAAAAAAAAGAAATGGAAGAACTGTCTATAACTTTATGGAATTTTTGGTGGAGAATGAATGAATTTATTTTTAAAAACATCTTGATTGATCCTAAATCAGTACAGATCAGAGTGCTTCAAATGTTACAAGATATTGAGACAATGGAAACAAGAGCATCACACAATGTTAATAACAATACAACAAGAACTAGTACTTGGCAGATTCCACCACTAGGATTTAGCAAGATCAATTGGGACGTAGCAGTCAATAAAAGTCAGTATATGATTGGAATTGGCTCAGCTGTCAGGGACGAGGAAGGTAACATATTGGCCACCATGAGAAAGAAACAATCTCTACTTCATGATCTACAGTTAGCAGAAGCAACATGAGCTTTTACAACAGCAAATTTTGGAGTTCATCTGAGAATGAGAAAGATAATTCTAGAATGTGATTCTAAAAAAGTGATCATGGATATTCAGAAACAACCAGCTGATGAGAGTTATTTTAGTTTGATTATATCAGAAATTAGATCTACTATCTTATGTTTTGATGTATGTATAGTTAATCATATCCATAGAGAAGGCAATGTAATAGCACATACTTTAGATAAAGATGCTTTGTCTACTCTGATGATATCTTAATGTAGAGTGGACATGGAGGAAACACCTCCCTGTATTCGGCACTTGTTATGATCATGTTTTAATCAATGAGATGAGGTTTATCAAAAAAAAAAAAAAAAAAAACTACGTTTGTCCACAATTAATTCGTTTGGTGACAAATAGTGTTTGGATGACTCAGCTTATTTACTTATCATCAGGAAACCTGCACCAATGTCTATCCTCCATCTTGATCAGAAACTCACATGAGTTTAGTATTATAGGTAGTACTCTCAGCGTATATCTTTATTTCGATGTTAATGGTTTGGATTTAGAGGAGTTAAAATCGTTTATAAATAATAGAATAAAAATTAAATTATTTATTATATTTTTTGTGAAAATTTAAAAAAATTATTTTAAAATTTAAAAAAATTAAATTATTTATTATATTTTATGTAAAAAATTTAAAAAAATTATAACGATAAAATAAAATAAATTAATAAATTTTGAATGAAATTTCTAAAGAATCCTAACAACAATAACAACAACAAAAAAAAAATATATAAAAGAAAATATTAGCCTAGGTACATGCTAGCTAGGCCAATTTAAAACCATGCATCATGCATGTACGTACCCAGGCCTCGTCCATCGTGAAAGTAATAAACCAGAAATGTCCCGCCCAATTAATAGTAATTGATCAATCCTGACTCCACCACTAAAGAATGAAAAGACTAGTCCAGGAGTTTCCTTTGACCTTTGGTCAAAGAGATGAAAATCTGAACCCATTTCCTGATCTTCCATTCTCGGCAAGAGTACTGCTACATCTCTCGAGAGATGTAGTCCGAGAAAAATTAGTTTTTTTATTTTTATTTTTATTTTTTTAATTATCATAAATATATTTTAAAAAAATAAAAAATTCGTAACATAAAAAAATATTTCTTTAATCACTAAAAAAAAAAATTCTCATTCGGGATACAAATTCAAATCCCAAAACATCTACGTTTTCAGCAAACTAACTACACGCTAAAATAAAATTAACATTAGGATTAGATGAAGTTAACCGACGGGCACAAACCAAAAAAGAAAAAAAAACAGAAAAACTTATTCTCAAGACAGATTCAATAAAAAAAATTGGAATCCGAAATTCAAATTTTAAAAAATTCGGATCATCCAGATTCTAGTCTGGGTATGACCCTCAATCAAAGAGAGCAAGTACGGGATCCACTTCCAATAAAACAAAGGGTCCTCTCAAGCGCATGGTCCTAAAGATTCAATCACATTGTTCAAATAATCCTAGATAGTGTCGGAATCCGGATTAATAATCCTAACGGTTATCGGTCAATCAACCATCTCTCTCCCTCAAACTATTTCCTCGGGCATTCACATGAATCACATCTCTCCAATACTCTTATCTCAGTTTATTTAGCTTTCTGGAATTCGCTTGTTCGATTCTAATTTCTCACAGATTGTGTGTGGCTTCGGTTTCTGAGCATTAAAAGATAATGCGGATTGGATCGATTTATCTTTACGTATACATAGTTTCTCTTAATTTGGAAATAGTGTATGGCAGAAGAAAATGTGCTAGGTTCTGCTTCCCAGTTCCTTTTCAGTGCCAGCCAGCAGCCGTAGTAGCCTCGTAGCCACAGGTTGCACCCTCCCAGCCTACGGCATACAAAAAACTAAAAAGAAACAACAAAATATTCAAATTGAAAGGAAGATAAAAAAAAAAAAAAAAAAAAAAAATACCCAAATTTTGTAACCCGAATTCTGACCCGGACTTCTTCCGGACTAAACTAGAATCCGATTTTTCAGATTCTGGAAAGGGCTGGAATTTTCCAGCCCGAATGAACAGTCATAATCAATACTAATGCATCTGAAAATTACATTATAGAAAATGTTCTAGTTATTATCAAGTTTAAAATTTAATTAAAAGTTGGAGTTTTAGTTAATCATTAGAGATATTAATTTATATTAGATTATCTATCGTAAAGTCAAAATAATAATATAATATTATTTTTTTAAAAGTTTTTAATTTTGTTTATATATTTTATAAATACATTCTATATATTAATTAATAATTTAACTTTTACTTAAAATTATGTTTTTCAACTATTTTTTTCCTCAATTTAATTATCCAACAAATACATTTTACCAACTTAGAGAATATTTTTAGAGTTAAATATTGTTTTGGAGATAATTAAACAGTAACTGACCAAACTTGAAGAATTGTTTGACTTTACTGTAGTTCAAAAGTGGAGCATTAAAGTTTTGACTATACAGATAGATCACTTTAGTAAAAGTTAGCCAAAATTTGACTAGGTGGTATCAAAGCCGCTGCGGGATGGTCGGGCTATTAAAGATAGAAGAGCAACCCTCCATTCAGACATCGATATGTAGGAAAAAACATAATAAACTAGTTAGACCTCACTATACAGAATCACCACACGCAAGAGGCAGAAATTGTTGTTCTCCAAGCTCTCTTCCTCTTTTCGTCTTCGTCTCCAATCTCTCAAGCCCGTCTCTTGGCACCTCCACCAAGCCCGCCGCCCAAGACCAAGCTCAATTCCACCACCACCATCTCAGTTCAACGCCTGTTGCCTAGCTTAGTTTTTCAGACCGCCTGACCCACACGGATTGAGCACCATCTCACTCACACGTATTTCGCACCACCGTCGGCCACATAGATTTCGCACCATCATCGGTTTTCATGGTTGAGAAATGTGACCTTAGTGTTGTTCAGGTAATTTTCACCATTTCCAGTACTCAATCAGCATTCTAATATGTTACCTATATGTGTTTGATTAAATTTCGATAAGAAGATGAAACTCGGAAATAAAGAGGCAAATGCATCGTCACTTTTCGCCTATGATTGTGCCAGGAAGACCTTTTCCATCACACATTGGCTTTTTCTTGATCAACACCTCCCTTCTCTTTTGTTTTCTTTTCTTTAGATGCATCATCATTTTTTGCCTCTGCAGCTGCTGTAGTTTCAATTGCTTCCTTTGTTTCGGCCTTCTCTTCTGTTTTCTCGTTGCATTTTAAGGTTGCTGGGAAGGTTGTACATTCAGTGCTCAGAGTTCATTTATTTTGTTCTATTCACCAAAGTTCATCAAATCTTAATGTATTCCTGTGTATGATCAATGATGAAAAGTCAACTTAAGGGAGGAGTTCAAGCCTGCCAAACTGTAATGTGAACATCTTGTCCAAAGGTTTGATGGGGAGTAAAGAGTAAAGACCTTATATTTCGATGGGTAGTTAGGGATTTGCTTTTCGAGTTCTCAAGATTGGTTGTCTGGTTATAAGTATTTGGTACGAAGTCAAAAGAGAAATGATTTGTACAAACTCTAAATAGACAAGCTTCATACAAATTTTTGTAAAAAAGTATATCTCACTTTAAAAAAGTGTAAAAAAAACTATTATTTATTAGTGAGACCCATTATTTTATAAAAGACTTGTATGAAACTTGTCTATTTGGAGCTTGTATCTAGCATTACTCGAAATCAAAAGAATGCAGATGACTAGTTGCATTTTGCAAGCTCTCTTCAAAAACTCATATTATGCCAATTAAAATTATTTGATTTAGAATTTCAATATAATTAATGTGGTTGTTTGAATAACTATTGAATTTATAATGTGGTGGTTTTGTATGGAATGGACAAATTTCTTGGGTTGAAAGTGATGAACTTGAGGTTAAAAGTGTAGACATTTCAGATGATGTGAATGTCGAAGATGGGGTGCATGTCGAAGATTGAGGCATGGTTTGTATTCGCAAGTCATCTCAACTCATTTCAAGTCATCTCAACTCATCTCACTACTATTCATTATTATTCATCAACTTTAACTCACAAATCTCACTACTATTCACAACTCATCTCATTACTATTCACAACCTATCTCAACTCATCTTCGAATCCAAACGATACCTGAGTCTCTTCGAGTAGTGGTACTTTGGAGCCATTCATTGGTATGGTATTTAAGGATGTGGAGGACGCCTAAACATTTTACAAGATACATACAAGATGAAAATATTTTGTAATTCTGACGAATCATACTCGGTTGTCGAAAGATAATAAAACTCTTTGTGCAGTAGACTATATTTGCACAAGGGCAGAATTCTGGCGAGTTAATCCGAAAGAAAAAAATCGAACACTCTCTGAATCTGTTGAGATAAAAATTGGATGTAAAGTAATAATAAAATTAAAATAAAAATAAAATACGGTAAAAAGTGGATAGTCTGGATTGAGTTAATTTACAGCCGTAATGTCATTTATTAACTTGTCATTTCAATGGATCTAGACCCTCCAATTATTCTTTATAAACAACCAAAATGGATCCTGATCATCAAGTGGTTCCTCCCACTATAAATACATTGAGATATTTCATGCTCTTGCAACCTCAGATTAGATCGAGCAGTAGTAGTCGCTGAGTTCTAGGCTCTGGCTTTCCCAGACTCGTACACCATTTTAAACACATAAGAGATCAGAAAAGAAGATCGTCGGAGAGATGGGAGGGAAGTCATCTTCTTCATTCTCAGTCTGCAACATAAAACCTTAATCTTCTTTTTTTTTTCCTTTTGATTTGGTAAGCAACTCACAGAAGCCAAGGGGCTTGAACCCATGACCACACTCGCCACTCTATTAAACTTTTTAAGGGTTGGAGGTACCGTAAACCATGGGACCAAGCGAGTCTGCATCACCAACACAACGATGACGTTAAATCCATCACAGGCCTAGTTGTCCCTCCACTTTCAGTTCTACAAAATATATTAGGTTGCGTTCAGATGTTGAACTAGATTAAGTTGAGTTGAATAGAAATTATAAAATATTGTTAAAATATTTATTTTTTAATATTATTATTATTTAAAAATTTAAAAAAATTAAATTATTTATTATATTTTAAAAAAATTGTAATAATGAGTTAAGATTAACTTATCATCCAAACGTATTTGCTTCGAAGAGAAGCAGCAGATCCTCTCCCTTATAGCTCCTTAAACCTCCTACAACTTCTCCTACAACTCCCACTGAACTCTCCAATATATCTGCCCAAGCCATGGTCAATTGGTCATTGGTCAATAAAAAAAGCCCAAATCAGTCTTTACCTGATTAATTAGCAAAAAGCCTTAGATATAAGGAGATTATCCCTCGCCTATCCAACGAAACCTCTCCCCTTCTCAAAGTTTCACATTGATTGTATAAAAACCAATCATTGTTTCAAAAAGAGCCCAAAAAACTTTCCGGTGCCATAAGGTACCAATAATTTACGATTAATTACTTCCCTTGTCAATATCACTATAAGCGAATAAAATCGATTTCCTTGAAACGAGATTAAAGGTTTGTTTAGATCTTTAATTACTCTCAATTTATTTGAATTCATCGTTATAATTTTTTCAAATTTTAACACAAAATATAATAAACAATTCAACTTTTTCAAATTTTAAAATAATAATAATATTAAAAAATAATATTTTAACAATATTTTATCATCTTAACTCAACTCACTTCAACATCTAAACACACTCTTAAGAAGAGAAATCCTCGACAACCAAAGTTCAAGTTTCTCAAATCATCATATACGAAGAAGAAAAAAACAACGAAACAAAACACCAAAAAAAGGAAAAAGACAGAGAGAGAGATTACCAAGAGAGAAAGATGAGAAATACAAAAATGAGCGTTGTTATGGATCGAGCGCCGTCGGAGATGAGTGTGGAGTCGAGATCTTCATTTGGGTTGAGATGGAGTGGAAGAAGTGAGGGATGCATGGAAAACGAAGGAGTGAGGGAGGCACGGGAGGGGTGTATGGAGTCTCTAATCGGGTATATACAAATGTAAAATAAACACAATAAACAGCTTACGTGGCACAGGACTATTGGAGGGTTGTTTAATGAGGAGGCGCAGCCGGACCGCTCCCAAGTATTCCCAGGTGGTATAAGGGTGGGTACGTATTAATTTATTCTCGATTTAGCCACAAGAGCAACATGAATAACTAGACGAATAATTCCCATTTTGGTTAGAGTAATGGCAAACCAGTTGTCTGTCTTTGTACCAAGGATACTAGTTGGTGATGGTCTTGAGCCCTAGAGCTTTAATGGAATATCAAGTTGCAGTCAGTGGCACTACGACATTAGTGTCACCACTATTTTTAGAGTCAGTTTTTCTATATACAGTCGGTAGATACAACCGGCGTGTAGTCGTCCATGCCACGTCAGATTTAAAATGAATTATTCCTCTCTCATCAGCTCTCTCTCTCTCATCAGCTCTCTCTCTCTCTCATCAGCACGCTCTTTCTCTCTCATAAGCTCTCTTTCTCTCTCATCAGCTCTGTCTCTCCCTCTCATCAACTCTAGCAACTCGGTCTCTCCCTCTCCTCAGCTCTCTCTCATCAACTCGGTCTCTCTCTCATCAAATGTCTCCACGTCAATCACGTTTGCACGTCGTTTGCACCAGGCACTTGCAACAAGCGTTTTTCTTTTAGAGTTGCAGTCAGTAAATTCTGAAGTAGTACTCATGAATCATTCCTTATTTGAAAAGTTGTAGATGTTTTATCTACACATGCAGCTAGGTTGTGTATAAATTAAAAAGATTACCTGAAGACCCAAATCCTGATACCAGCCGCTATAAGTTCTTTATAGATAGGAAGCATCAAGCATGGATTTTGGAGAATCATTCCACCATGTTCTAACAATATCACTGCAAATAGATCAATGGCCTGGGGAGGGAGCATTAATGAACTATATATAGCACGTGCACCTGGACTTAGGACCTGGAGATCAGATTAATGCTGACGAGAGCTTGCCAACTGTGGACGCTTTAAATTCTGCCTTGCAGCACCCCCATCGTCATAGCAAGGCCTGCTGTAAATGCTATAGGGATTGATGCCTAGAAACTCCATGGAAGCTCGAGAGAGAGCAGCGTAGCATCTATTCTGAGCGAATGCTAGAATCGTGACATTTCGGCAAAACTTGTTGAGTAGATCGTATGAGGAATCAGATATTAAACCATGGTTCCACCAATACTCGAACGTACCAATATTATCGTTATAATCATTCATCAATGAGTGGATTTCCCAACTGCTCCAAATTTATGACAGACAAAAAAAAAAATTAAAAAAAATAAAAATAAAGGATGAAGTTGAATTTTCATTTTTTAAAAGAGCCAAATTTGAACTTTTGACAGGGGATGTTATATTGATTCTTCACGAATGACTTACCAAGAACCCTTTGAAATTAATGACTGGATTCTTAATTCCCTTGTTGGCCCGCACTATAATTTGAGAAAGTTCAGGAATGTAATGACCTGATGAACGTATATTAATAATGTAAACTTAAGGCAAGCTCTCCACTTTAAAAAGTTTAAAATCATTATTAGTCAGGAAAATGTGTTTGGTGAGCTAGAAAATTAACCTGCATAGCTTTCTCCCACAATGTAGAATGGCCTATGTCTGCACTGAGCAAACCTCTCAAACCATTCAATGAGAAATGTATAGGAATCTTTTGCTGCAGTACTTGCAAATGCAATGAAAAGTTAGAAGATAAGGGTAAGTGGGTGAACTTCGACAATTAAAATTGGGCAAAAAATAGGGAACAAAATTGTGGAAGAGTGACCTGTTCTTCGGTCACCAGCAGTGTATACATCCGATAAATTATCTGAATAGGAAAATCCTGCTCCTGCCGGTGAATCAAGGAAAAGAAAATTTGCCTCTGCGCCAAGTAAAGTCAATCAACCTATTAGAAATAACAAAGAAGGTAGAGTCCATAACTTTATTTGATCAAGAACTGCATGCAGCCTTCTGGATAAATCAAAACCGTACATCAACATTAATTTTGTTACCTCTATTCCAAGCGTAGGGACTCAAAGAAAGAGTCTTGCCGTCGGGTCTTACTCGGAAGGGCCCCACCTCCTCGGAGGCTCCATAAGTCACAGAGGAGCAACCTGGCCCACCGTTGAGCCACAAAACAAGCGGCCTTGATGCGGGCACTCTCAACCGGAGCCTCGATCAGCCAATAGAACAAAGACCTGCCTGATCGAGGAGGGCCCACGTTAATATAGGCAGAATATTGAGAAAAGTTGAGGTTTGCTGGTTGCCCAGGCAGCTTGATGATCCTGTCCCGCTTCTGCTCTTCAAGGTGATCATCATGATCAGCAACCGCCACCACTGAATTGGAAACTGAACAAATGAGCACAGAGACAAATTAAACCCAAAAGAGAAAGCAAAGAGAAACAACTTCTTTTGTGTTGCTCTCCCATTATTGGCTATTCTATCCCAACTTCTCTTGGAAATGGCTGAAGAGTTATACAGAAGTGGTAGTGAAGGACCGGACGTACACCATTTTTTCAGATTCAAAAGTTACACCCCAAAACTACGCGGGGCGTGTTGTACCTTCCCTTTTTTTCGGTATTGAATAATGTTCCATATTATTTCGAATGAAATCTACATGCAGATCATTATAGTCACGATTTTTATATTGAGAAATTATACGTAAAGCCTCGCACCGCATACCTTATCTAATTAACGCGTGATTTATTATTTTTATCAATATTATGTCTTAATGCTTAAATATGTGTGTTTAAATAAAAAATAACAAATAACAAATCACATATTTATTAAGTGAATGTCTATGGTGTAAAGTTTCATTATAGCATTTCTCTTTTATATTATATAATCACTCATTTTGATTAGATCAATCGCAAAAATTCTTAAAAATTAGAAAACTTGGTTAGAATATTTCTTAGAAGCCATAAATTCAAACCGTTTGTCATTTCAATGGAGAAAATTGTTCAAGACGTCTTTAAAAATATTGGATGATCAAAGATCACACACACACACACACACACACACACACACATATATATATATAAGTACCACTACCGATATAACGCCCCAGTATGAAAGGTCCAAATCACATGGTCTATACTCTAAAAACATTAGTCAATGATATAATTGGAGCCTCATTGGAATATTATAAAGAGCAAGAACTTTTCCTTCCCAAGCAATGTGGGATTTCATACACCACCAACCCTTATCCATATCATATGGGGTATTACAATCCACCCCCTTAAATTCCCGACGTATTCGTCTGGCCTGTCCATTGTAGGTAGCATGACTCAAGTCCCATATTTCTGGTTGGGATAGGCTCTGATACCATTTGTAACGCTCCAATATGGAAGGCCCAAATTACATGGTCTATACTCCAAAATGACTAGTTAATGATACAATTGGAGCCCCATTGGAACCTTATAAAGAGCAAGAACTTTTCCTTCTCAAGCAATATGGGATCCTATACACCACCAACCATTATCCATATCATATAGGGTATCACAATGACCTATATTCCAAAAGGACTAGTCAATAATACAATTAGAGCCTCATTGAAATCTTATAAAGAGCAAGAACTTTTCATTCACAAGTAATGTGGGATTTCATACACCACCAACCCTTATCCATGTCATATGGGGTATCACAATAACCAAATGGCCTATATTCTAAAAAAATTAGTCAATGATATAATTGGAGCCCCATTGGAACCTTATAAAGAGTAAGAACTTTTCATTCCCAAGCAATGTGGGATCACATACACTACCAACCCTTATCCATATCATATGGGGTATCACAATTGATCTTAGAATCTTCTATTTTTTTATTGAATTTAGATAAAGCATGAAATAAGTCTTATAAAATTTATTTGAATTTAGATAAAACGTGAAATAAGTCCAATAAAATTTATTTAACTTGTAATAATATTGGACGCAAAACTTATTTGATGTGTCTTATCTCTCATTTTCTAGGTCTTAGGGCTCTTTTGGATATAAGAATTTCTTAGAATAGTAATGAAATAGTAGTTAATAATTTGTTAATAATAATAAATAATAGTGAGATAATTTAAGAATATCTAAGAACAATTTAAAAATATACGAGAATATCTCAACGCATATCCACGCATGAGCATTCAAATTTATTGGTTTTCAAACTCAATGACTTAGTCCCGTTTGGAAGTTAGACTCAATTGAGACCAACTCAGTTTTGTATAATTTTAAGCTGAGTCTAATATTTAAATATACAACTCTCAAATTACTTAATTCATTTCAACTCAAAATTTCTTTACACGTGGGACTCACATGAATATTTTTCAACTCAACACATCTTTATATGTGGGACTCACAACTTTTTTCAACTTTCTATAAATAAATCTAAACTCATATTAACATTCAAATACATTTGGTATTTCAACTCATTATAATTTATAAAGAATTTAATTCATCTCAACTCAACTCAACTCAACTCAAGATATTTATCATGCGTTTAACTATATCTGAAAATCTCGTATAAAAATCAACTCTGTAGGAAGATTTGTACAAAAAGGGGCATATACAGGGATCATAATTTTTCAAAAACGTGCAGTAAGTGTTGACTTTAAAGTTATCGAGGGGGGATCAAAATGAGGTGGATGATAATGGAGCCACATGCTGGGTCTGACCGTCTTCTTTTGACTCTGTTCGATTGAATTAATGGCGGGCTGCGTTCGCCTAGAGCCGAAACCCAAGTGGTCCATGCGATCCTGACTCTTCGAAACTGTCTAAAGCTCAAAACAACGGAAGAATAAATAATGAGAAATAGTATTTTCAGTTTTGAAAAGGATAAATTTTTTTATTTACAAAAAATTATTTTTTTAAAAGAAGGTCACGAAAGTTGCAGATATTGAATCTCACTCGTAAATAACTGGCTGAATGGAATTAAGAGAAGGTTGATTTCATGTATTTGGCTGTTGCACGGTGTTTTCTGCTGTCTATAGTCTGGGGCTGGGGTATGCCTCGTTGTAGTCATTCTCTTCGTGGTTTTATTTTTCATAAAATACAAATTTACTTATGATCCAAACAAATATATTTGATTGGTCAGAACAGGAGCAATCAGTATTCGGCAGCAAGTGGCATGTGCAGCTAGCCATATGGAAGGAATCCAATAAAAATAAAGTAAAATTCATATACAAATCTTAAATATTTACGAATTCAATTTCCATGTACTATAATCATGCATTTTCTTCAATGATTTTTTTTTTTTCTTTCATAGACAAAAATCCAGTAAAACAATGGTTGCAAACTTAAAATAATGAAATGGCATCACTTGGGGGCAAGAATGGAGGGGCACTCGAGTGGAATGCTTCTTTTATTTTATCTTTACCTAGCCCCCTGTGCATATAAACGGTAATAACACTTTGTGCTTATTTGTCAAGAATAGGATTGAAATGGCTTTAGCGTGGCATGGGCTTGTTCTCCAAAAATGATCTGAAAAGAATGAAAGCTTGACGAGGTCGATGGAGTGGAACCTCATGTCCTGCTCCGGTCACTGTCACAAATGTCAGTCCTTTGTATACTTGGCTCCACCCACCAACCTATGTCACAAACGTACGAGAGCTTGTGAGGACATAAATCATCAGTTTTATAGCAAAATGTTTATCATACAGACACCTTTAGATTGTTATGGAACCAAAAGGTATAGATATAAAAGGGGGGGAAAGTGATGGCTCTATTAACAGCAATTACATTTCAATCATTGCTTTGCATGAGTTGATTCTAAATTAGTATCAAATGTCACAAATGATGTTTTAGTAGCACATGCCAACCAAAACTTAAAAAGTACCAAGTTTTTATTCGAGTTACTGGTACATGTAATTGTCATAACAGCAATAAAGGCCACCTCATCTCATAATGAATAATCGTAACAATACCTCTCCCAAAGAAAAATAAATGGCTCCTTAAAAATTGGCACCCAAGTTTCTGGTTGGAAAGAAAATGTTTCTGACCACTAACCTTTCCATTGTCATACCATGGGTACCAGTTGGTAATAGTTTGCAGCTTCAGGGCATCGATGGAATATCGAGTTGCAGTCACAGGAACCACTGCGTCAGTGTCTCCACTGAAATATGAGTTCATAAAATGAGGATACAGGACAAAACAATGACAGATATAGTTTGTCAGCTCAAGTTCATCAAAATATTTGGATACAGGACACATAAAAAACCTCAATGCAAAATTGAGGATGCCAAATCACAATCCAGTCAACACCAACAGTAGGAAAATGCTCAGGGAAGCATCAACAACAACTATAGTCAACACCTACAACCTAGCTGAGAGTTCAGATATATGATAAAGTTGTTTTATTTCCGGATCCCATGTTCACAATTGAAAAGGACATCTCTGCAACTCCAGTCTCTAGACCTACAAATATTATGATAAGCAGGAGAGTGAAAATGTTGTGTTAAGTCTCATAATGAGTGTATGGGTTGCAATGAAGTGCATGTGTTAAGTCCCATTTTTGTTTTAGTACAAAATAAAACTGGTCTTTATCCGCAATTCCAATGAGCTCCAACTATAAGTTTAACTTTGACTAGTCTTATAGCGCAAATATGACTAGCGTTTCCTTTGGTCATGATAAACAATATCAGACCCACCTTGATGACACCATGTGGCTTTGAGGCACTGTAGTGTGAAAGCAAGCCCTAAGTGATACCCGGATTGTAAAGGTGTTGTGTTATGTCTTATGCTGAATGGGTGGACCGTGAAGGTATGCATGTGCTAGGTTTGACATTCGTTGAGTAGAAAGCATAATTGGACTTCATAAGAGATTTCCAAGGAGTTCTATTTGTAAATATAACTATCCATTTTAGGATCTACCATAGATATAATTATCGAGACAAATATATTACAAGCTAAGATGCTACTTTACTTTCACAACTCATATAGTTCGACATACACTATTTCCACTACTAGTATTGTAATGTTAAATCCCCAAATTGCTTTGATACCTTCAATAATTTCACAGAAAAATTGGGGAAGTAGGGAACACACATACACCCACACATAGGGAGAGAGAGGGAGACCTGTATACCCATATCCTGAGGCCAGCAGCAATGAGTTCAGAATAAAGAGGAAGCATAGAGAGTGGGGAATCTGCCCAGTAGTTACCAACAATATCACTGTGAAAGAAAAGAATAAGCCAATGATGCCATCACAACATGTGCAATGAAATCCTATCAAGTATCCAAAACTAAAATCTTACCCAGTTACCTGCATGTTTTCCATTTATAAGAAATCATAGTTGTATTGGCATGGAGTGCCTTCTGAACTTCTGGGAGATTGAAGTACATTTGAGAGTACCTCTCGGTGCAGGGATCATATGCTCGGGACATCCATGGCTGATTTCAAAAGTAAAGAGACAGATGAGCTAAAACAAACCTCGTGATTACTTTTAAGGAGTGAGATCAGTATTAAGCCATTTGCAGACCCCCAAGAAGAAGATATTGATGTGGACAAGTATGCAGAACAATATGGGGTGGCATTTTTAACCCCCTATACCAGTAGTGAGGAAACTCAGAACAAGAATTACTTTGTGCAATATTGAATCAAGAGTTGGATAGAATAAATTGATAGGGAAACGTAGGTGATGACAGATACCAGAAAGAAAGGCAAATTTTAGTGGATGGAAATGCAATGCAAGTTTGAAACATATATTGCCATCTTAAAATTATTAAGGTCTTAATATTTGCACATACTTGAAACATATGAAAAATACACGTATGTTTTTATATGTGTGATACAGCCTTAGCATAGTTTTACTGCCGAAAGCTCCATAAATATATGGCATGATTCCTACACCAAGGCCCAAAACAAAAAAGTAACAAATGCCCAACATCAATGGTGGTCCATTTTTTTTTTTTTTATAAGTAAATCAATAATGGTCAAATTAGCACAAACTTGAAATTAATTATTCATTCTCATCTTACATAACCTTTATAAGAGATCCATGCTCACATAGTGTTTGTGCTATTTCATAATTACAATCAACTGCAATAACTTTAAAAGGAGAGTTAGTCAGCAGCTGTTGATTGAAGCTTTTTCTAATTAATCAACAGATGTCAGCTAAAGCTCCTACAAAATTTTAGAATGATGGGGCAGGTCATGGGCTTACAGAAGGGGGAAAAGGAATTATACGAGCTGAATGAGCATGTGCTGAGGCCAGGAGACCCAAGACCCACCCCCCAGCTTGCAAAATTATGGAGAACATAATAGCACTGCGGGACCCTTGAAGCTTTAAAGTTTAAGCTCAACATACAACAGCTCTCTCAAATACTCAGAAGGCAGTAACCATGAGAACACATTTCTGAGATTTGAAAAAGATAAAATGCGTCTTTTTAGTTTCCCTTGACAACTCGCCAATCAATAAGTGTATTAACCTGTGCTGAAAGCAGCTAATGCAACATATTGGGCAATCTCTATGAACACTTTTCCACCATTACTGTCAAAGTTTCAGATAGCAATACAAAAATTTCAAATATAGGCTAAGCATAAATAGCACCATTACCCCACGTCTTGGAGAAACAACATTAGGCAGTAAAAGCCATGTTTTACGTCAAATTTTTTTTTTTTACGTTCGCTACTCTTTTGACAGTCAAAAAGAGCTACTATTTGTATTGATATGTAAAAGAAACAATTGACGAGAACTTACATAATGACCCCTTAAGTTGCGCCTCAATGATTCAGTATTATTGCAAGGCCGAGTGAAAATGCTATATGGATCAATGTTTCCCTGCTCCACCTCTGCAACTTTAAGAGCCTTCATGCATTCCAGTGAGGGGTGTTGAGATGATCCAAAGTCGCAGGCGACTCGTAAGATGCGATAGGTGGAATCAGAAATCAAGCCATGGGTCCACCAGTATTCAAACGTGCCAATGTAATCATGGTAATCGTCAGTAACAGCATTTCCCACCTGATAGAAGAGAAGATACAAAAATCATGCATATGATGATCATTATTTACCATGAGCCAGTTGGGTATTGAAAGTATATCGGCTTAAATCTAATAAAATTTATACTCACCAAAAACCCCTTGAAATTAATAATTGGGTTCTGGATTCCTTTGTTTCTTTGGTAAACAATTTGAGACAGCTGAGGAACGTAATGGCCTGAAACAGAATGGTAATTCATCACGATATCAAGTCACCGTGAAAATTTGAAAAACTGAAATTCAAAATAAAAAATAAAGTAATTCAGGACCTGCGTAACTTTCTCCAGCAATGTAGAAATCCCTGTGCTTGTACTGTGGAAACCTTTCGAACCAATGGATAAGAAATGTATATGCATCTTCGGCTACAAATGCATAGCACCCAATACCCATGCACCAAAAAAATATTAGGATGTCAAATTCAACGCACTTTGACAA
Source organism: Juglans microcarpa x Juglans regia (assembly GCF_004785595.1). Classification (NCBI taxonomy): domain Eukaryota; kingdom Viridiplantae; phylum Streptophyta; class Magnoliopsida; order Fagales; family Juglandaceae; genus Juglans; species Juglans microcarpa x Juglans regia. Next base: position 28,104,433 of record NC_054595.1, read on the forward strand.
TTTGCATTACTTGTTATTTGACAATCATCCACACCTCAGCATGCGAAATAAAGTAGAACGTTATCATCCATGACAAATTGTTTAAAAATTACAATTAAACTAATACGCCACCTGTTCTCTGATCACCCGCTGTGTACAAGTCTGAAGTCGTGTTCGAATACGAAAAACCAACACCAGCAGGAGATTCGAGGAACAGCAAATTCGCCACTGTCCGAAAGTCCGAGAATTTATCGAAATTGAGTTAAGTCTCATCATTTACACAGTACATGAATATCGATTTGACAAGTTTATACATACAATTGTTCCAAGCATAAGGATTCGAGTAAAGAGTCTTCCCGTCGGGCCTAATACGAAAAGGTCCGATCTCCTCAGCTGCTCCATAAGCAACTGAAGAGCAACCAGGACCACCGTTGAGCCACAGCACAAGTGGCCTTGACTTAGCTCCACGACTTGACGATGACTCAACCAACCAGTAAAACAATGCTCTTCCAGCTTGATCATTCACCGTCACGTAACCTGAAAACTGAGCAAACCCCACATTCCCTGGCTGTCCTGGCAACTCGGTGATCCTATCTCTCAGCTGATCTCTAATAGGAGAAGAAAAACAAGTTCCCACAAGAAGGAACAAGATGCAAATAACAGAGAATAAACAATGACCCATGAATAAAACAAAGTCAACATATAACAAAATTGAACAAAATCCAGACGCGCAAATCCCGAAATCGTTTCCGGGATTTCAAGGAAGTTGGCTTTTGATTTCTAAATCATAGGAAGTGGACAGAACCAGACAGCAGAGAGATAGATGGAAAGAAAGACACGGTCCGACCAATGAAGCACTCACTGGAAGAATAGCATACATAAATAAATTTGGCACAGATCACAAAACAATCCTGGGTTTCCTTCCGGAGAATCGCCTACAAGTTACAGAGCATTAAAACCTGAGTTTGAGTGCATTAAATGACTGAAACAGACAAGGCCAAAAAAAAACAGATCCCAAAAAGTATGTCCGGCCCAACCAATTTTTATCTAAAAAGCAGAGACAGAGAGAGAGAGAGATAGACGGAGAGGATTCGAATCATATGAATATAATTGTGATGAGCTGTAATGGCGTATGAACAATTTGAAACCAGGCATTTGTTTGTGTTTTTTCCGGCTTTTTAATCAGAACCTTGAATTGTCTTCTCTCTTTTGCGTTTGTTTCTAACAGACAATTGGCCGAATAGGTGACAGGCGCACATGGGGGATGGCTGCTTGCCCGGTTCTGATTCTGAATATTCAAAACTTCTACGCAAAGGCTACTAGCTAACATTTGAAGAAACGCACAAAAAGGTTAAGATCTGTTTTATTGAATTAACAGAAAAGGCGGTAGCCGACTTTGCTCACAATAAGTAGTCTGTAATTATTTGTCTAATCTAATCGGTCGCAGCAGCAATGAAAAAATCTCGACAAATAGAAGCAAAAGGAAAAGAAGGCACGCTCTCTCGCTCACGGCTCACTCTTAGTGAGTGCCACTCGTTATTGACTACTCTGTCTTTGCACTGTGATGGTTGCTGCTGCCTGGTGGCCCCTTCAATCGTAGACTCGGTGGTTTACCAATAGCTGGACCCCTGTTTTGTTTCTTACCTTCTCTCTCTCTTCCCCTTTTTTTTTTTTTTTTGGATGTTTTTTGCCACTTTACTTCTTAACTTAGTTTAGATATCGAGAATACGATAAAAGTATTTGAGAATATTTATGAATAATAATAATAAAATAATAATAAAATATTAAATAATAATATAAAATATATAATAAATAATAAATAATAAAAAAATATGTGAAAAGTAATAATAAAGTAATAACAAGTCCTGATAATAAAGATTGTATTATAAGCTTAATTAATTTTATCTTTAAAGTTTTTTAAAATTATAATAATATCTTTATCAAAATGATATTTTTTTTTATTTAATGAATGACTTGCATATACCGTCTTCAAATTATGACTATAAATAAAATTTCTTTTACTCCTAAATATCCCTCCACAATTTTTACTTTTTTTTTTTAACCATCTATTAATACAGTATAGAAGGACGATGCCATTTGGTCAAAGACTAATAATGTGTACAGGTTTTAAATATTTTAAAAAAAATCTGCTTGTACTATATATTATATATGATTTTTTATTTTTTTATTACCAAATCCATTAGGAATAAAATAATTCAATTAATTTAACATGAATAACACTATAAATAAATAAAAATAAGTATAGTATGTGAGATAATGTATAACAAATCTCTTTAAAAAGTTAGACTTAACTATGTAAAAGTACATAACAACTTATTTTTTTAAGTAGTACTCACTTTTTTTATAAAGGGGTTACAAGAGATTTATTTATTTTTCACATGTACCAAATAATACTCTTAGTCAAATAGTTAACAACTCTTATTACAGTATTTCTAAGTCAATCTCTGGATAACCTGCCTAAGGTTTTTTTTATTGAATATAGTGACTATATTGGAGATAGTGATAATATTGATTGTAACCTTGATATTGAGTTTAAGCTTCTAACCATGACAAATGCACTAACTATGAATATGATGGTAGGATTAGAGCAGTTTTATATGACCCTTTAATTCGAATTAGCAAGAGCAATGTCTTCTTGCATAAAATGAATTCCAAATATTCATAACCTATATGTGAATGAGTCGAATTATTTATCTCTCGATCTATTAGAGACATAAGTGAAATCCCGATTTTATTTTAATTAATATATCATTTGCATCCTTTTAAAATGAGTGTACAAGTTTTGTAATTTTATTTTTTATTTTTTATTTTTTACCGTTTCTAAGGATGATTGGTGTTGGAACGCCAACTAAATGGATGATGTCTCTGATATGTTCACACCAAATTATAAAATAACCATTTTATAAGAATAACTTTTCCATTCCAAGATCCTATTTGCTTCCATGGACCATAAAGTTTAGTTGGATGGTGCTGGAACTTGGAAGAAGTACCTTTTTTTTTTTTTTTTTTTCTCTAAAGTCCAGAATCTGAACTTTGAAATACGCGGAGTCGGTCCATACCATTATTAAGGGAAAAGGCACATATATTTATACTCACTTGTCCGTAATTTTTTGAACCACTTATTATTATTATTATTTTCAAAAAGAAAAATCAAAGTTTAATGCTCATCAATACAATTTGTATATTCATATAATTAGTTCAGAGAAGATGATGAGTGGACTAAGAATGACGGCTTGCAATGGCCCAAAACATAATTTCATCTTACTTGCCTAATAAAAAAATAGTAAGGATAAACTCAAGCTTAAAGCCGAGATACAGAGCAATTGGAACGTTATTTTGGGTCGTAATTGAAAGATCATGATCTGCTCCCCAGGGAGCCAGGCTTTTTCATATGGGCCTCACTCCTTCCCCTCCCTATCTAGCTCTTAGGAGTGCTATCACCACCATACAGTGTGGGTAGCCCCCTCCCCACCCCCCATCCCGCATGGGTCAGAAGTGGGGTTTTCACCCCATCTCCTACCTCCTGTCCACTTCAATAAAGTGTTGTTTAGATTCGAAAATGAGTTGAAATGAGTTGGGATGAGTTGTGAATAGAAGTGAGATGAGTTGTGAATAGTAGTGAGATTTGTGAGTTAAAATTGATGAATAATAATGAATAGTAGTGAGATGAGTTGAGATGGGTTACGAATACAAACCGGACCTAAGAGTTTAAAAGTGATCAAAAATATATTTTTAGATCTAAATTATAAATTTAAATTTATAAATATAATTATAATTTAAAAATTATATAATTTTTAAATTTGTTAGTTTATATTTTGTATAAGTTGTAGTATAATAGGATGTCACTTTTATAGATTACATTCACGATACAAGTATCACACTCAAGTAATATGAGACTCTTGTATTGCTTTGGTAATCTATAAAAAAAGTCACCTATTATATTACAACTTACACAAAATATCAAGTAAAAGTTATACTTAATACATATTATTATATTTATATATAGTACAAATAACAAATATATATAAATATGTATAGTATAAATATATAAATATATTTTTATATAATAAAATATATAAATGTTAGGCAAGAAAATGTAGAACGGGATTGGGCCCTCCCCGCTCCCTGCCTCGGTTAGGAGAGCCAAATGAGGGGTGGGGCGAACGTGGGCAAGGCCCCGTTGCCCACCCCTACTAGCTTTCTTTTTATTTCTATTCGATTCACACTGTAGCCTAGTCTAACTGCTTCGATCACACATATACAATCTTCAACCTGTAAATCTCACATATTTTATTTAAAATAATAATAAATTTGAGATTTATATTGAATTTTATTTTAATGATGAATTAATGAGTTTGTACACATCTTAAGACTACATATAATATTACTCTTAATCTAATGCTCTCATTATTATCTCATAGTTAATAAATCCTTTAAAACATCACATCGATAGCAATAACTACATGATGCATGCCATTGACGTGTCACAAGTGTGCCACTTGGAAAATACACATGTTTAAGAACAATTGGCTTTGGTGTATAAAACTCTGAGATTTACATACCAATATGCCATGACACAACAGCTAGGTGATACAAGTATAAATATATTTAATAAAAGTGAGACACTACTGCATATTCATATTACTTTTCTAAAAAAGTATATATTTGTAATTATCGCGTAACTGTTTAGAAAAAAATAAATAAAATATAGAATTTATATTAAAAATTAAATTTTTAATAATAAATCTATTATTTTCAAAATAATTATACAGTGTTTACCTACTTTATGATTATATATAAAATTACTCATTTTCTAATATATAGTTAACCTGCTTGGGTCATCATCTAGCAAATCGGCCAACAATTATTAGGACTTTTGTTTCATGCCATTTAAATACTAAAGGGATAGATAGTTTATTCTAAAAAGGATAATAAATTAATATATATATATATATATATTATTGTAAATGTAGGGAGTCAAATGTAATTTTGGTTTTTGTAGAAGGGTGTACTCGTGTACAGAGAATACATGAAGACCGCTAAAATGAATGGGAGCGTGACGTGGAGTTAGCAGTTTGAAGCTTCGGACGTGAGCAAGCACTAGGGCACGTGTTTGGTTGCGCCCCGAGGAAAATGCCAAGCGAGTCGTATATGCCAGTCCACACGTGTCGTGGCTGACGTATGCAAGCTGAACGGAAAACAGAATTAAATAATAATAGGGGAAAATTCTAGGGCGGGAATGCTGAGATTACGATAATGTTATATGGCCGTTATGACAGAAATGTCCTTTCCTTTAGTCATATATACACTTTAAAGTTTAAACTATGTTTGGAAAGAAAAATCTGAATTTAGATTTATGGATTGTTTGTTAATAGAGATGGTTTTATTTTATTTCATCTTAAAATTTGAATACTTCTACTCATCATGTTTATATAGCATATCATACATTATTATTTTTTATTATTATTAAATTAAATAAATTATTTTACTCGTCATCCATATATCACATATTTGATAAAGAGAAAAATAAAAAAATATGTGTGGTTGTAGAGAAGATGAATATAATTTTTCCAAAATTTATGGTCTCACGAACATCATTCAATCATCAATACTTTTTAATTTTTAAAATTTTCATTTAAGTATTATTTAATTATTATAACTTTACCAAATTTACAAACAAAATACAAAAAAAACCAATTTAACTTTTTTAAATCCTAAAATAAAAATTATATCCTAACAATTTTTTAATTTTTTAATATTTTTATTCAATTTTTTCTCCCTCATTTTCTAAAATCTAATCAAATATCTTAACTCAAACTATTTTATTACTATTTACAAATTATTTTACTATTATTAACATCTTTATCATCTCGTCTTATTCCCCAAACATCCCATAGATTTTGAGTTAATTATGATTTAAAATTCGAGATTTTGAAAAAATAGAAAATGCACGTTCCTAAAAATATCCTATAAAAATAAATCTATCAACTATGTGACTTGATGTAATATAGAATCTAAACATAAATTTGAATTGAGATGTTTAGGAAATGAGATAAGGTAATAATTTTGTGAATAATAGTGAAACAATTTGAGTTAAATATTTATTAGATTTTGAAAAATTAGAGATAAAAAGTTGAATAAAAAATATTATAAAATTAAAATATTGTTATGATATAATTTATTATTATTATTTTGGTTTTAGAATTTGAACAAATTTAATTATTTTCTATTTTTTATTTGAAAAATTAGGAAAATTATGATTAGTTTGCAAAATTTGTAATAATTAATTAAAAAATATTCATATTTGATTGATATTTGAGAAGAAAATAATATTATATGGAATAAAATCAAAATAATTTTCAAACAACCCCTTAGAAGAATCGAATCAAGATTTTACCGCCGACATCTTGCCATCCAAAATTCCAAATCCCCCGTTAATTCGTGAGATCAAATGTTAAAAGAGAATTGAAAAATGTTTTTATAAGAATAATTATAAAATTATTTTATAAATAGACGTAGTTTGATGTGGTACTTTAAATCTATCTTAAAATAAGAGCTTTACAATTAATGTAATAATGAACCGCATTAAGGGATTGTTTGAAAACTTATATACGATACTTATCTTATCTCAAAATTCTCATAATTTCCTTCACAAATATCATAAAATAAAATAATTCAATTTCAAATTTTCATCTAATCATTAAAAATTTTCCAAATTTTCAAACAAAACTAAAAAAATAATACAACTTTATTAAATTTGAAAATAAGAAAATATTCAAACAATTTTGTTTATTTTATAATATTTTTATTCAATTTTTTATCTATCATTTTCTAAATATCCAATAAAAAATACTAACTCAAATCGTTTTATTATTATTCACAAACCATTTAATTAATTTTCACATAATTCCCATATCATTCCATTACCCACACATATCCTAAATTATACGAGTTAATAAACTTTATTTGTATATTATTTATTAACTCGGTTGTATTTTTCAATAGGGAGTGATTATATTTATAAATAATTAGTTTGCTATATGAATAATTACTATTCCAATAAGATTTATTTTTAGCTCCAGATAATAAAAGTGTTTCATCTTATGTCATTTTATTATTATAATTTTTTAAAATTTTTATACAAAATATAATAAATAATTAAATTTTTTTAAATTTCAAAAAAAAAAATAATTTTAAAAAATAATATGTTAATAATATTTTATTTAATTTTCAATTTTATTTCAACTCATCTCATTTTAACTCACTATTCAAACGACACCTTAGAGATATTGGAATGACAAAACTTTAAAAAATTTAAAATAATTTTACTTAGTATCCCACACACTGCACCCCTTTAATTATTTTTATTTTTTTAAAATAAATATGTGATGTTGGACGATAAGTAAAATAAATCAATTAATCTAATAATAATAAAATAATTTTTTGCCTCTCACACTGTTTAAGACTTAAGTGGCCGGCTACCACTATGGGGCCACTACATGGCAACAGGAATAGTTGTCCCATTTCAGAAAATTAAAAAAAATGTAAGATTTAAATATTTCATAAAATATTGTCATATTCTTCAACAAAGAAAAAACATAAAAATATGAATGGAAATGTACACTCATATTATTTATGGAAGAGTCCTGTTATTTTAAGATTTTTATATCATATACTGCTTACTCATCATATTTGATTTGAAAAAATAATTTTATAAATTAAATCTTATAATTTAATAATATAAATAACATGCTTTAGACACCGATTAGAGAATATAATAATTATTCATGAATAATGATATATACCACACTCTCATCCTATTTTGATCATACTAAATAGTATGTAGTACATTCATCACCATTAGATGATAAATAAATATGTAATAAATGATCATTTAATAGTGATAAATATGTCACATCTTACTTAGTATGATAAAAGTGAGATAGTAGTATATTGCATAAAATTTTCTATTATTTATTTCTGAAATACTCATTCTGTAATCTCAGAGTATTTGGAATTTAAGCTTAAGCCGGTGGAATATTTAACGATTTGCAAAATGTCTAGACAATATAATAGCTAGTGTGCTTTCGTTCATGCACACTTTTTGGCCTGTAACAATTATTTCATCCACCAGGGTATTCTTGGAATTCTACAATGGCATTTCAGTAACAAAATTGAAAATTGGGAGTAAAACGTGACAAAAAACAAAAAAAAAAAAAAAAACAAATAGAGAAAATAGGTTTACTTACCTCAACTTATCCGTCTCTACGTAGCTATATTTTTGTATAAACTTGAGAAATTATATATATATATATATATATATACATATTATATGTTGGATACATTTAGAGAGGAAGGTTTCGAATCCAAGACCTTCATTTTAGAAGTTGAAGGTTTATGTCAATCAGAACACGTCTTTAGCGAGTAATGCTATATATTATATGGAAAACACTACTTTACCCTCTTATTTGTACCACTTAATTTGACCGCTTGGTAAATATATATATATTTTTTTACTTAGTGATTAAGAAAGTGATTTTAAGTGTATTAGTATATTTTTTTTATTTTTTAAAAATATTTAAATGTATTAAAAAAATATGAGAAGAAAAAAGTAAAAAAAAAAAAATTAACACTGGACAGTACATCTAGCGGTAAGAGTGGGGCGGTCTAGTAGCCTTACTCATATTATATTAATATTTTACTTTTATTTTATTGTATAAAATATGATACTTTTATTATCATTCGACTGTTTTTTTTATTTATTTTTAAAGAAAAATAAAAATTTATGAGGCAAATGACAATATTATCTCATAATAATAAGATGAAAGTAAATGAGAACATGTTATATATAACTTTTAATCCAAATTATCAGTGCATAATTTCAATCAAATTAAAACCGAGTTTAGCATCAAAAGATTGAATTAAATAATATGGCATTTAAACTCAAGTTGGGCTTAACGAATGTGTTTTATAATTTGAACTCCATCAATTAACTAGAGCTTGTAAACTTCATTTTTAAAATTGTTTTTATAAGTTGAACGATTCATTTCATTAAATCTAAATTTTTAAAGCAATCTCATTACTCACAATATCTGTGATTTCAATATAAAATATATTTTAATCAATTTTTATCCAAAAATAACTTGTATATTTCTATGTGTTTTCAAAAAATAGAATAAGAATATTTCTCGAGATTTCTCAAGATTTAAAAAAAAAAAAAACTTCACAATTTTTAGAGTATATAAATATGATTTTTCTAATTTTTATTATTCAAATTTAAAAACCATGGCTAGGAGCTGACACGAAGGCTCTGTCATTTTGAGTATTGGCCAAGGCTAGACCCGCCATTGTGGAAAAGAGGACGTATCTGGCGCGTGTACAACACCGGTACCTCCCGCAAATAGTCCCTAAAACCAGGGGCATTTTCCGGAGCTCGACTGGGAACACGGGAGGGACAAAGCAAAAAGAAAAAGTGGATTAAAAAAAGGTCAAAAAGATTGAAAGAAAAAATATATATTAAAAATAAAAGGAAAGAAAAATTATATATTAAAAACAAAAAAATCAAATTACAAAATATTAAAAAATGTTAATTTTAATTGCGGACGCGAAGTTAGATTGAATAATGGTTTAATAGTGCTGTTGAGATCCGGATGCCAAATTCTCTCTCTCCTTCTGTCTCTCTCTCTCTCTCTCTCTCTCTCTCATGAAGGCTCTCCTTTGTGACTTTGTCCCGTATCGGCTCACGTTTTCTCACTCCTCTCGCCCCGCAAGGCAGATTTTCGTTTACCACCAACCAGCCAGCCAAGAAAGAGAGAGAAAGGGGAAGATATCACAATATCAAGCCCTAGAACGAAGAAGATAATCCGAATCCATTACTTTGGACTCTGGGCATAGTTTCTTCTTCTATCTAATCGGCTCTCTTCCAAATCAGGACGGCGCGGCTTGTACTGCTTGTAAGGGGTGCCGCCTAGGGTTGGCGTTCGATCTGGAATCGACGGGATTCAGCTCCGTGTCGTCGTTTTGATTCTTTAGGTTTCAATCTTTTGATGTGGTGATTGTGGGGGGGTGAACACGGTTCGTGCGTGGCTGCCCGTACTATCTGGCTTTAGAAACCCTGGGAGTTGCTTCTCCGGGTGACTTGTTTTGTTTGGTTTTCTCTTCCGCGCGGTGACTGCGGTTAGGTGTTTTGGCAGCCCATGCGATTGGGTTGGTTTTCATGCCGCCAGAACCATTGCCTTGGGACCGGAAGGACTTCTTCAAGGAGAGGAAGCACGAAAGGTCGTCGGAGTCGCTAGGGTCCGTAGCCAGATGGAAGGATTCATCCCATCACGGAACCCGCGAGTTCAATCGCTGGGGATCCGCCGATTTTCGCAGACCACTAGGTGATTTCTTTCGATTCATGTCTTCCCTCCAGAGCCCCTTGTCTCTTTCAGTTTGTCTGATTAAGAATACCTAAATCTAGGGCTTCCATGATCATGATTTTTTTTGGGTTAAATAATTTTATAGTCTTTTATAACGTTTAGGTTTTTTTATCGATAAAGCAAATTCCATCTGAAAGACTTTTTAGAAGCGGATTGGTATCGGATTTCCTGTATATGATAATCCTGTAGGGTTTCGGATTTTGTTTCTTGCTTATTGTTTAGATCCACGACTAACTTGCCTCTTGGGTTATTGAAGATCCGAGTTTACGAATCTTATCTGGAAAATAACGCGCGTCATTTTTTTGGGGCACATTATGTTTTTTGCGAGAATATATACGTTGCTTGTGTTGATATCATGAGCTTTTTTTGTTAAATATTCTCTGAAGGTCATGGTAAGCAGGGTGGTTGGCACCTGTTTTCGGAAGATTCTGGTCATGGGTATGTGCCTTCTCGGTCTGGTGACAAGATGCTGGAAGATGACAGCTGCCGGCCATCTATTTCGCGTGGAGATGGGAAATACGGCAGGAGCATTAGGGAAAATAGATTTAGTCAGAGAGATTGGAAAGGTCATTCCTGGGAAACAAGCAATGGGTCTCCAATTACGTCTGAGAAGCTGCTTGATGTGAGTAATAATGATCTGAGGTTTGTGGATGATACCATAACTTGCCTATCTCATCCTAATTCTGACTTTGTGAACACATGGGATCAGCTTCAGTTGAAAGACCAACACGATAAGATGGGTGCTGTCAGTGGGTTGGGTACAGGCCAGAGGTGCGATGCAGAGAACTCTGTAAGCTCGACTGACTGGAAACCTCTTAAGTGGAGCCGTTCTGGAAGCCTGTCTTCACGGGGTTCTGGTTTCAGCCATTCAAGTAGCTCGAAGAGCATGGGGGGTACGGATTCCAATGACACGAAGGCTGATATACAGCTGAAGAATTCAACTCCTGTCCAGTCCCTTTCAGGAGATGCAGCTGCTTGCGTGACATCTGCTGCACTGTCTGAGGAAACTACCTCCAAGAAGAAGCCACGACTTGGATGGGGTGAGGGACTGGCAAAATATGAGAAAAAGAAAGTTGAAGGTCCCGATGTTACCGTGAACAAAGATGGGGCTGTTGTTTCTGCTTGTAATGCAGAACCCACCCAGTCTTTCATTTCAAACATGGCTGACAAAAGTCCCAGGGTTGCTGGTTTTTCAGATTGTGGATCACCGGCAACTCCATCCTCAGTTGCTTGCAGTTCCTCACCAGGTCAGATCTTTTATTTTTTAATATTTTTAAATTTTTGCATTTCTCTCTAAGTTATTTCCAAGCATCTACTTTGTCTATTTCACTCTTTATGTAGGGAAATTATACTTTCAGATGCCTCTTTGAATCAATGATATATTTACCATCTATAAGTTTAAATGGTAGCATTTGATTTTCTTTAGCAAGAATGGTGTTTGAATTAGCTGAAACGAAATGGAGGAGTTCTTTGTTTTAGGGAGCACAACATGGCTTGTGGCGCTCTTGAGTGACAATATCAAGTGAAAGGGAATGAAATAACAAGATATCTGAAGCTCAGCTTATCTTTAGTATTCTGTCGGCGTTACTTGTTAGATTACTTGTCAAAAAGTATGAAAGAATGTCACTAGACTTGGGGGAATGTCCTTTGCTTTGAGGGGCAAATTTTCTTCATTTCGTTTGGTATATGCTACAAAAATGACTTGTTTCGTCAATTTTCCTTTTGTATTTCTGGCTTTTTATCCCAAGTATGCTAGCAATGACTCATCAGATATTATAATGGAGTTGTGATTAAAGAGCACAACTATCAGTTACTATAATCACCATTCATTTTTTTGATAAGTAAACGATTGTATTAATAAGAATAAGTATTGCCCAAGTACACAAGATGGTATACAAGAGGTAACACCTATCTAGGAAGAAACAATGGAAAAAAGAAAATCAAGACCATTGCAAATCTACAGCTTTGGCCCTTAGTGTGATACCCTATATGATAAAGATAATGGTAGGTGGTGTATGAGATCCCCGACATTGCTTGGGAATGAGAAGTCTTTGCTCTTTATAATGTTTCAACGAGGCTCCAATTGTATCATTGACTAGTCCTTTTAGAGTATAGACTATGTGGTTTGGGTCTTCCATTGGGGCGTTACAAATGGTATCAGAGCCTATCCTAACCATAAATGTGGGACTTGAGCCATGCCACCTACAACTGATAGGCCTGAAGAGGACGTTGAGAATTGAATGGAAGTATATTGTGATACCCCATATGATAAAGATAATGGTAGGTGGTGTATGAGCTCCCACATTGCTTGGGAAGGATAAATTCTTGCTCTTTATAATGTCCCAATGGGGCTCCAATTGTATCAATGACTAGTCTTTTTGGATTATAGGCTATGTGGTTTGGGTCTTCCATTGGGACATTACACATAGATATAAAGTTCTAACAAAAAGTAATCTAAGCTCCTCTAATGAGGGTTCCTTGTATTCAAACCAACACCATAATCATCATTCATCACTGGCATATGCCAACACTATCACCTTCCCATTGTCAGTGTTGTCCACTGTGCTCTATAATCAATCAAAATTTTGTTGTTATTTCACCCAAATAAGATCATCAATGGCTAGGTATCACAAGATGGCCTATGTAGTTGGTAATATCTCGGTGAGAGAACACCTTGGGAGATGGTGGTAGACAAGGGTGGTGCTTAAGTTGAAGTTTTTGCTTATTTAATATTTAAAAGATATTCTTTTTATATGCCTTGCGTACTTGGGTTGCGCCTATCTGAGTGATTAATTAAAATGATTTATTTTTCAGATATTTGATAGAATTTTAAGTATTGTAAAAGAGTTATTCTATTCTCAAGCCGGTGTGTAAAGCACACCATCCACATTACTTAGATGATAATATTTGATTTGTAAGATTCAAATTTTAAAACTTATATTCCAAATCAAATTATGTCATGTAAGAATTTTACTAGGTGTGCCATACACCGGCTTGATAATAGAATTTTTCACTATAAAATTATGGAACTATTTTTTTTTTATCAATTTGATTGAAAAGGCAAAGGGGCACAATCCAAGTACACAATGTACTCCAGCACTTGACTAGGAAAGAGGGGGAAAACAGGAAGACCTAAAAAAAGATGGATTGGTGTTGCATGTGTAAGAAGAATGGTGAATTAGTAGAGATCATCTGCTTTTACATTGCGAGGTGACCAGAACCATGTGGGATGGCTTTTTTGCGGGAATCAGATTATCATGGGTCATGCCTCTTAGGCTGGTGGATTTCCTAGCAAGCTTTCTTTGATTGGTAGATTTCCTAGCAAGCGGGAGAGGCCTCTTAGGTAACCCACAAGTGGCAGCAATCTGGAGAATGAATCCCATATGTATGTGCTGGTGCATTTGGTGGGAGAGAAATGATAGAAGCTTCGAGGATCGCTAGAGAACAATAGACGTGCTTAAAGTTTTCTTTTTAAAAAACATTGTTCTTATGGGCAGGGGTCATTGACTTTAATGGATTAAATGTCCATGATTTTCTACTTTTGATTAAACCTTAGTTAGGTACTTCTCATGTATCATCCTGTGTCCTTGGGTTTTGCCTCTTATTATAAATAAAACTTCTTGATTAATATATATTTTGATTTCTTTTGCTTCACGAAGTTTCTCTTTAAGATCCCAAGATTCTTTCTTCTCAATTAAGAATTACAGAAGTCAAAAAGAAAATCGGAAGTGAAATATCTATTGTCACCCAAAGTATGATTTGATGATGGTTCATAAAGGCTGTCTTTACATTCATCCTCTGCATAGCAGAGGGACGGATGATCAAGGTTATTCTGTCTTTTAAGGTTGGTTACTGTCTAATCTTTACTAGGGGCTGCCTATATTGATAGAAATTGACCATGAGAAGACTTGAGCTGCATGTGCCTTTTTCTCTCTCTCTTTGCACCCTCTTGTAGTATCCTAGTAATTTGACTGACTGAAATTTTCTATGCTCAGTCTACCACTTATAAAGTAACATCATGCATCTTGACTTTTTTCTCATCGTCGAGGAAAAAAAATTTTTTATTGATCAAAAGAGTAAGCAAAATCCCAAGTATACAGGACATATACAAGAGCAACGCCTAAGCGTGCTAGTTTAATGATACAAGGAATTCATGGAAGGTCATGCCATGAGAATTGATTACAGTCAACCAATGGAGTAAAGTATTGAAAAACAAAGTTCTCAACTATTGTTAACACACACTGTTAGAGCCACATGCTGCATGTGTGTTTGTCTACTACATGTGTATAGTCTAGAATATGTGCTTTGAAAGTTATTAAATAAAATATTAACTTTAAATAGAATAGTATAGTCTATGTACCTTGAAAGCTATTTTAAGATATTTTTCCTTCTAATGTATTACTCTATTTCAGAGATTTTTATGGATATTTTTTTTTTTGATCGGTAATTGGTGTTAAAAAGCTAATTTTTACAAGCTTTTTCTTATGATATGATGAAAATGGTAATTATAGAAAAAAATTAAATGAAGAAAATGGAACAAATGGTTTGCCAATAAATATCTGCATTTTCTTAGATTTTCCCTAGTTAGTTAGAATTTCATGTAATATCTTTTCACCTTTTCTAATGTATATTATGGCACTCAATGTAACAAACAGGTGTGGAAGAGAAGTCATTTGGCAAGGCAATGAATATTGACAATGATATTAGTAATTTATGTGTTTCACCTTGTGCGGGTTCTATATATCTTCCCGAGGGGTTTCCCTTTAGTTTAGAGAAGTTAGATATGAATTTGATAGCTAATTTGGGCTCTTCACTCGTTGAGTTGTTGCAATCCGAGGACTCAAGCTCAGTGGATTCTAGTTTTGTGAGATCAACTGCCATGAATAAGTTGCTATTATGTAAAGGTGAAGTTTCGAAGGCACTAGAGGTGACCGAGTCTGAAATTGATCTGCTTGAAAATGAACTTAAATTATTGAAGTCTGAAACTGAAAATGGCGAGCCTTGTCCAGCTGGATCCAGCTCCTTGCCAATGGAGAAGAATGCAACGCCCTGTAAAGGACAAGATGGTGTTTCCAATCTTTTCCCGAGACCCGAGCAATTGCAAATTTCTTCTGCGAACACTGTTATGGAGAAGATGCCTCTCTGTAATGGTGCCTTGGAAGACATTCATGCAGCTATTAAGGATGAGGATATGGATAGTCCTGGAACTGCAACATCTAAGTTTGTTGAACCACTTTCTTTGGTGAAAGCAGACTCTTTATCTGATAAGTTGGAGCATGGTGATTCTTCTGGTAACTTGGATGAAATTCAAATTGAGTCTGAAAATATGGTTGTGAAATACTCGGTGCCTGGTTCTGTAGGGGAAAATACTGGTACACCTGTTTCCAGTGAGGTGAGACATACTGATCAAGAAGATAGATTGTGTGATTCAATATTGGCTTCCAACAGAGAATGTGCAAATAGAGCATGTGGAGTTTTTAGTAAGCTATTACCACGAGATCAACATGTGACCGATGTTTCTTGCACTGTCCATTTCTTGTCCTGCCAGAGTAGTGCTTTGATGAAAGAAAAATTTGCAATGAGGAAGCAGTTTTTAAGATTTAAGGAGAGAGTTTTAACAATTAAGTTTAAAGTCTTTCAACACCTTTGGAAGGAAGATGCACGATTGCTTTCTGTGAGGAAACAGCGCCCAAAATCTCAGAAAAAATTTGACTTGAGCTTGCGGACAGCTCTTAATGGGAATCAGAAGCATCGATCCTCCCTTCTATCTCGTTGTGCTTCACCTGGTAAGAAACTTTTATCATATGCTGCTCATTATAATATTTTTATTGTTCTCTGAATTTTATTTCATCTGGCTAAAATTTGAACTACTCAGTTCTCTTTTATCTGTAATTCAATGTAGTTTTTAACTCTAAATTCTATTTGATTTTGCTGGGATAGTGAATTTGATATCCTTTCCTTAGAATTTGGTTCCATTCCCTCACAAATTTAGTTCCTTGTGCTTTGTCTAATTTTTTATGGTACTTCAGGGACTGCCATAGTAATTGAGACAGACCATTAGTTTTATTCAATAGTTATTTGTGGCATTTTTTTTTTCGCAAATGCAAGGTAGGCAGTATATAGAGGTGATTGAAACCAAAGTTTTGAATTCTGTTTTAATAACCATACAGGTTTAGATATTGGAATGAAAAACTTCGATGTATGTTCATGTAGATATGATCTTTATTTTTTTATAAGTAAGAGATAAATTTTATTGATTCGAATGAAATAGGCATAGCCCGTGTACGTAGGAGGTGTACAAAAGTAGATATGATCTCTATATTTTTAACGATGAAACTTTTCGTCATTATTTATAACAAATAATATCTGTACTGATGAAAAAAATCTATAACAGAATATCTTTGAAAAATATTTTGGCAATCATTTTCTATTGATGTTGATTGTATTATTTCTATGATTAATTTCATCTTAAGTATGGTGATTATCCATTGTGAATTGCTTTCCTAACGCAAGATACACTCATAATTAAATTCTTAAACAACAATAGAGGGATTGGTAAAAAATGACCCTCACTATTTTGGGCTCAAGCATATTACCACATCAATTAACAAAAAATAAGTAATAAAATGACACAATATTTGAGAAAAAATTAGAATGATTAGAGTTAAAATATATGAGAGACTGATGACATAGATTGAAAATAAAAGATAAGATAAAAATTAAGAAAAAAAATTATATCTTACATTTGAGACTTGAGAGTAAGAAACTAAGGGGCAAACTAGTATATGTGAGATTTTTTTTTTTTTTTTATAAGTAGTATATGTGAGATTTAAGTGGAGGAAATAATTAGGAAAGTGAGATGACATCTGAAAAGGGTTTGAATTGAAATTACAAAAATGCCATCACGCCATAAAATTATGGAATTGCTACTGGTGCATAATTATGGAATTGCCATTACAATTCAACAAATTAATGAAAAATGCCACAAAATACATATCATACCTAAATGTAAATTCTGTCCAGAATGGACTGGTATTTCAAGCGAAATGGAATAGGGGTTGTAAAATGTACTGGTTACTACACCTGTACAGTAAATTCAGATAATTCTGGCCAGAACGGAACAGAACAGAACAGAATTCAAAACAATGATTGAAACTCCACATCTGTCTTTTCCTGAGTAAAGTGATTTATGATGCAAGAGAGTGGGTGTGATCTTTGTTCTAGTAAGTTGGATCTGATTTGAGAATGGTAGGATTTCAAGTATGACAGTGGTTACTTCATCTGATGTCTCTTAGGTCTGGTTAGAGCAATTTCCTAATTCTATGAGTTGATATGATTTTATGCCACTTGGTTCTGGACGGTCGTCTCTGAAGTTGTAAAAAACCTTGCAGTAAAGCATATGGATCACTTTTTTTCCCGAGTTGTTTGAATATACAAGGTAAAAAACATGGGATTTGAATATGACCCGTGTACTGGGCTTTTGCCTATTCTTATGATCGATAAAATCTTATTTGCCAATAAAAAAGAACATGGTATTGCCCATGCTTTGGAACCTCGTTCGTCCTTGTGTGTAAATTCTTACTCATTTAAAAAAAGTGTGGATTGCTTAGTTCTAACACCTAAGTGTGGATTGCTTAGTTCTAACACCTAAGCACATTTAATTGTCATGTTAGTCCTGTGTACTGTGGTACACCCTTTTTTCATTATAAGAAAATATAAGAAATGTAAATTTCTTATATCTTAATACAATTTGTACTACCTAATCAAAAATATTATCTTAGATCTTTTTTGAATTACTTTATTATCTGTTTTTTGATATCATAAATTTATTATCTGTTCTTACAGCAGGAAATCTTAGCCTTGTCCCTACGACAGAGATGATCAATTTTACAAGCAAGCTGCTTTCAGATTCCCAAGTCAAGATTTACAGGAACACTTTGAAGATGCCGTCCTTAATTTTGGACAAAAATGAAAGAATGATGTCAAGGTTTATCTCCAGTAATGGATTAGTTGAAGATCCCTGTGCTGTTGAGAAAGAAAGGGCTGTGATCAATCCCTGGATGCCTATTGAGAGAGAAATTTTCATGAAGAAGCTTTCCATCATTGGGAAAGACTTCAGAAAGATCGCTTCTTTTCTCGACCACAAGACAACAGCAGATTGTGTGGAGTTCTACTACAAAAATCACAAATCCGATTGTTTTGAGAAATCAAAGAAGCAAGATTGCAGTAAGCAAATGAAGGCCTTTTTTACTGATACCTATATGGTGACGTCAGAGAAAAAGAGGATTCGTGAGATTAATGCTGCTTCACTTGAGAAGTTTGGTAAATCTTCTATGATGGTAGCCTGTGCTGATGACCATGTGAGGAGCCAACATTCGAGTGCCGGACGACTCTTTTTGGGTGGCTATGGTGATTCTAAACCATCATGGGATGATGATGGCATTTTAGATAGGTCTAGTAGTCTCGGTTTTATTGGGAATGAAAGTGATACAGTTATTGCTGATGCCTTAACTGGTATGTGCGGTTCCCTTTCATCAGAGGCTATGAGTTCTTGCATCACGAGCTCTGTTGACCCTGGAGAGAGCAACAGGGAGTGGAAGTGCCAAAAAGTGGACTCTCTAATAAAACGGCCTTTGACACCTGATGTTACGCAGAATGTTGATGATGAGACTTGTTCGGATGAGAGCTGTGGGGAAATGGATCCTTCTGATTGGACAGACGAGGAGAAATCTATTTTTATACAGGCGGTGTCAACTTATGGCAAGGATTTTGTGATGATCTCACGGTGTGTGAGAACAAGATCACGGGACCAGTGCAAGGCTTTCTTTAGTAAGGCTCGGAAGTGCCTTGGACTGGATTTGATGCATCCTGGGCCTAGAAATGTAGGAGTCCCAGTGAGTGATGATCCTAATGGAGGTGGAAGTGACACAGAAGATGCTTGTGTTGTCGAGACAGCGAGTGGCTCGGTTATCTGTGGCAAAAAGTTGGGCTGTAAACTGGATGATGATTTGCCTTTGACCACCATGAACACGAACCATGATGAATCCGATCCTGCTAAGATCGTGAACTTGCAATCTGACCTGAACAGTTCAGAGGAAAACAATGGGATGGGACATATGGACCAAGAAGATTTTGAGGCTGTAGAAACTTTGGTTTCTGATGCATGTCAGGCAGAGAATAGTGCTGAGCTGGTTGTTCAGGGTGATAACAATGTTGTGGATACTGCTAAAAACCAGTCTGATTCGGTGAATGCTCAAAGAAGTGCAGTTTTCTTGGCCAATTCAGAATCCAGGGGTGATCAAGTGATTGAACAGGGTATTTTGATTTCAGAATCAGTATCCAATCGAGAAGGAATCAACCCTGGTCCGTTGAGTTCAGGAGTTTTGGTGGAGAATAAAGCTGTTACTTCTGTGGGATATGAAAATGAATTAGGGGGACAACGATTGCTGTTGGCAGAAAGTAGTTTGAATAATAAACAACATGAAGCAAGTGATAGAGATGCAACTGGCTTGCAAAGCTCGATACAAGATTCGAACACAGCAGGAAATGTTTGTCATCCGGCTGCTGATAGTTCTTCTGGTTTCTGTCTCAACCCTGAGTACCAGCATAAATTTCCCTTGGAATTGGATTCTCTGGAAAAGCCTCGTGTTATCCCCTTGCCGCAGCAGAATTCTCTTGCTACTGCAACTTTGTTGTCTCAAGATTCTGCATCCATACTGTGTGATAAAACACTTAATCAAGACAGATCGTCATCGACACTTGATTTTCATGGGAACAGGGACAAGCAGTCTCCTAGATCTTTTAGTAGAGAGGACTTTCACCAGCATTTGCCTGGCCATCCTATTTTGAATCATGTTGAATCCTCCCAGATTCTCAGGGGCTATCCTTTACACGTTTCAAAGAAGAAAGAGATGAATGGGGATATTAGTTGCAGAAAGCTTTCTGAAGCTCAAACCCTTTCACAGTCAGGCAAGATCATCTCCACTCGATTTGTAGCAAAGGATTGCTCTATTCAGAAATGCAGCAGTTCAAAGCCTCACAGCTCAGTGGCTGAACTTCCACTTCTGTCCCAAAAGATTGAACAAGATAGTTTTCATTCTAGATCTCATTCACGAAGTTTGTCAGATACAGATAAACCATGCAGGAATGGTGATGTGAAACTGTTTGGCCAGATACTCACTCACCCATCCTCCATGCAGAAATCAAATTCTGGTACTCATGAGAATGGGGAAAAGGGGATCCAAGATTCTAAGTTAAGCAGCAAATTGTCTAATCTAAAATTTCCTGGCCACCACCAAGTGGATGGGAATATCCTGAAGTTTGATCATAATTACTTGGGCCTTGAGAATGTTGCAATGAGTTATGGCTACTGGGATGGGAATAGGATACAGACTAGGTTTTCGTCTTTTGCTGATTCTGCTGTCTTGCTGGCCAAATGTCCTGGTGCTTTTGGTAATTGTCCTACACCGCCTTCCAAGATTGAGCCGCCACCATTGCAGGCAGTTGTGAATAGTAATGAACGAAACTCGAATGGTGTATCAGTTTTTCAAACGAGGGAAATAAGTAGCAATGATGGAGTGGTTGATTATCAGGTATATGGGAACCGAGAGGGCTCTAAAATGCAGCCATTCGCTGTAGATATGAAACAGCGGCATGACATTCATTCTGAAATGCAAAGAAGAAATGGGCTTGAAGCAGTCTCAAGTTTACAGCCACAGGCAATGGGGGTGGTTGGAATGGATGTAGTAGGAAGGGGAGGAGTACTTGTTGGGGGACCCTGCACTGGTGTTTCTGATCCAGTCGCAGCCATTAAAATGCACTACGCCAAAAGTGACCAGTATGGGGGGAAGACTGGAAGCATCGTTAGGGAGGAAGAACCTTGGAGAGGTAAGGGGGGCATAGGCAGGTAGTAGAGCGGTTCTTTGCCGCACACTGTAAAATAGTTTCTGTATTATTCAATTAAATGATAGGTTCGCCAAGTCCATCTTTTTGGTAAAGTATTTTAGGTGCCTGTAATGGTGTAGCAGCTTTAATTTGTTGTACTTCATGGAAATACAGAAATAATCTGTGAAAGTTGGGAGGGGCAGTTCCAGTTCCTTATGCAATCCTTTCTGGTGCCAACATCTATCTTGCATTTATGCTTTATTGGGTGCTCGACATTTGTTTTCTTCCGTGGCTTTTGTGATTCCTATCGAAGTTCTCACCCGTGGATAAATTCCTAACGCTAAATTGCTCAGCACTGCAGATAGGTGTTTCATGATTTTATTAAATTTTTTCATTCTCCTTAATTGTGGCTTTTGTCCATATTGCGTAGGTGCTCTGATTGAAGGTAAACTTTGTCTGCCTGACTCTTTGAGGCTGCACGGGGGCCAATATAATCAAGAATTTATTTATTTTTTTGACCTAAATTCAGGTCCCAGTGTGGTTGTTGGTTGATATTGAAGTTTGCATTTAATGCTGGTTGGTAAATCTGTGTAGAAAAATTACGGGTATATTAATTAATTTAGTTGAAAATGCTATCATTCCCAACATTTATCCATTAATGATGCATTGGCCGTTTGAATGGTACAAGGATTCTGCTCTCGACAAAAACAAAATAAAATTCCAAACTATGGAATGTTAGCATTGGCTGTAAAGTATCCTGTGATGACGTGTCAGTCGTCGGTCGGCTGCATGTTGAATACTGCTACGGCAAATTGATGCTGTTCACTTTGGCTTCTTCCTGTGTTAGGAAGGACAGAAGATGGATGGAAGAGGTGCAGTCCTATTGAATACCTGCAATCGACGGCAGAAGTTGTTTCTCAGTGATATAGCAGAACTTGTGACTGACCTTCGATAGCAGAAGCTCGAGTAGCAGTTGGATTAGACTCCTTTAACTTCTTGATTCTGACAAATCTACTAACCATGATATGCGATTTTGTCAAACAAATTTTTGATGTTGAGGGTGAGGAACGTGAAAATAAAAAAAATAACAAAGAAAATCCCTTGTCGGAAATCATATTCTTTCAGATGTAACAGTGCATGAAAGCGAGTTGACATTTACTCGAAGTATCTCCCTAAATCAATCTCCAGGTTTTTCGGATGTCACATGTCTAGGGTACAAAGGTGTACAATCAATCTGCTAGTTTGCCTCCAATAAAAAAAAAAAAAAATCTGCTAGTTTGCCCCTGAAGACATACAGCTTATACTTTCAGAGCAACAGACTGAATTCTATGCAGCACCCAACCGTTTCTTGAATCTTCAACAAAGGTGGAGGAGGAATAAAAACTTCATCAATCTCAATTCATCATTATAATTTTTTTAAATTTTTATAAAATATAATAAACAATTCAACTTTTTCAAATTTTAAAATAATAATAATAATAATAAATAATATTTTATTCAACTTTTAATTTTTATTTAAAACTATCTCATCTTATTTCACTATCCAAACGGTCCAAGTTTTTACAAATTTTACAATACAAGTTTTTACAAATTTTACAATACGAGTCTCAGTCTATGCTTTATATCATGATCCCTAAAGTAGTAAACAGTGTTTTAAAACAATAATACCATGGACTTTGGTGGTACTTACCCAGAAAACTGGAATTCTTCGCCGGATGACATAATTTCGAGGTTGAATCCACTGTTGCAGCAACCTAGAGGAGAGCAATCAGGCAGAAACCTTATATTCTGGAGAGTACAATAACTCGCCAATATCATTTATGAAGGAGAGATTCACTCCTCTTCATCTAAGCTTTATCTAATACTAATCCCATAAGGTGGAATGGAAGGTGAGACCACTAATTGAAGACAACTAAATCATCTGTATTGATTTTTATATATATTTTTTAAAAATAAATAAAATAATAATAATAATAATACCATCTTCCAAAAGCATGGTAGGCGGCCTTCACCTACCTCTAACTTCGTCTATGTTTTTCCGTTGAAAAACGGAGACCACGTGGACGGTTCAACAGAAGGACCGAGTCAAATTGAATACATTTGGTAGAAAAAAAAAAAGCATTAGCTGAACTGCTCGCCAACTTAAATGGGCTGTCAAAGGACCAAGTCAAATTTCAGAATCCGGCAGTTGTGGAGCTGTTCTCTTTTGAAAATTCCGTGGAGGTTGACGTTGTACCTACTTCACCCCCCGCCCAACTTTCTCCATTGACCGCACATAATATCATTTGCAACGAAATTGAATAATTCCACTCATGAAAAGTAACAGCACATGAACAAGGAAATCATTTTCATATTTTATTTCTTTTATTCCTTCATTTGCCGAAAAGTTTCCTCAATGAAAAGGGTACAAAGAGTCAAGACTTTGAAAAAAGCACACATGGTTTGTTGAATACAAAGAATAACAACACCTTGTACAACACAAGGATATACATAATATACGATAACATAACTTGAAAACAAAAAACTTAGCAATAAACATCTGCTGGAGAAGGCGGCCCAGACACCTCAAGGGAAACTGAATCCCAGCTCACAATATCACCACAATGTCCCCCTTTTGATTTCACTAAATGTAGCTGATTTGATGAAACAGGTGCTCTGAGAGCCAATTTATCTGCAGCAATTGCCTTCATTCGGTGACGTTCTGCTCTCGATCCAATGACCTGTCCTAAAACTGATGCTGCGATGGTAAAAGCCATAGCTGCCTTGGGCATCAACACAGACTTCCTTAGCATGGCTATGAATGGAACGGCAGCATGAACTGCAGCGAACCAGGATGGTGAGAATTTCTCAGTGTGTTCTCTCCATATCCCTAAAGGAACGTTTGCTGCCATGCCCAGTAACCCAATCACAAGTACTTTTGCAGGTAGGGGTTGTGGACGGAGGTTCTTTGCAAATGCAGTTTTGGCTAGAGCTGCTCGGGCTTCAACTATTGCAGGTGGGCACTTAAATTTCATGCCTGGAGGGGGCTGAAGCGCCTTAGCAACTAGGGGAATAACTTTGCTAACTGCTTGGTAGGACTTTGCAATGGGGCAGTTTCCTGTTTGCAGCCACTCGTTGCTCAATGCCTCATGCTTTGAACTTCCTCCCTAAAAGAGTAACAGTACAAACTATCAAGAGATAAGTAAAGGAGAAAGATGAATAATGATAGAAGTTCAATCAATAGCAACTAATCCAGTCACTTAGTCAGCTTCGATAATTCAATCCACAATATTCGGTATATTGATGAGATTCTTAGTTGTTCATAAAATAGTTCCCAAGTAATAATTTAGACTTCACGTTGAATTCATATAGAATAATCAAAATGTGAAAATCATTGCTTGAACAAATGAAGAAACATTACCTGTGAAGAAGACTCTTTCTTGGATGAGTTTGATTTCCTTTTCTGATTCTTCCATTTCTCAGAAAATGAATCGAAACTGAAGGGCCCTCCAAAGGATGACAGGCTAATAGTGGCTGCCTTAGCAGCTAAAGGATTGAACTGGGCCGGGGCTGGTTCAGGCTCTACTTTCTCAAAACTCACAAATGATCTCGCAGAGAGGGGGACTACTCCATCATGCCCATGGAAAAGTCTGAATGCCATATCAAAATTGGGACCATCTTCAAAAATGGGACCTTTGGCTGCACGTACCTGAGCAGGACAATTTACAAAACACATAAAAATTTGTGTTGAGCACCAGGTGAGCGTGGAAAAGCTCAATAGAAGCACAATGCCAGCCCAAGACATGCATGCAATGGGTTTGAAATATTAAGGAGGATAGTTTGCAGCTTTAGATATTAGCCGGGTCTGCAACATGATGAGGCAGCTCAAGAAGACATGATTTTCTAGGCTCAATGTTCAGTTAATAAAATTATATAAAGAAAGATAAGATAGGAATTCCTTTCAATCTAATACACTAGGTGAGGCCCATATATAAGATGTATTCCATAGCAACAAATAGAAATCAGTTCATAACCAAGAACAAGCCATTCAAAAGAGGTAACTCACAGGCATAGGGAAAGCCAGGGATGGTGAGAAGGAGAAGTTAGTTGGTTCGTTAATGTTCCTTAAGAATGGACATCTAGGCATGTCCAGCTGAGAAGGCTTAGATTCTTCATTTAGGTCTCTGAAGAAAAATTCCATATCTATTGAAGAGCAAAGTATCCTGCACATCAGAAAAGTGCATAAACAATATCATAATCACAGACCCACAGTGCTACAATAGACTGGAAATTCCAAAACCAAGAGTAACCAGCGTAAAGAGTCTATAAGAAAGCTAAAAGATGAGGCTTGTGTCTAAGAATCATAAAGAAGTGAAATTGTAACCGGGAGTGTCTTTTATATTAACTAAAGAAGGTAATGTCTGTTGCGAGTGTCCCATCTAAGATCGTCATCCAGCCACATGATATTAACTAAAGAACTGGTGTTAAAAGCTTGAATTATCATTAGAAGGGGGAAAAAATCAAGTTGAGAAACAGAGAAGGAAAGATTAGTTGCAGTGGCTAACCCAATCAAAATGAAATCTCAAACCATTTGTGCTGCAAAAGGCTAAATTTCAACTAAAGAAGCCCAAATCCCTTCTGTACCACCAAAATTAGTCATGTAACGCACTTTTTTGAAAACCAATTCAAAACCCGTCTAGCATTCCTAAACCCATCGGGCGTTCTTACTTTCAAAGGCTATTGATTTACGTAACAGACCCAAATCTCCTAATTATCAATCTATTTTCAGAGTCATTTAATTTAGATCAGAGTAAATTTCAATATAAGACATCATGCAAACTGAATCGACAGGCGACAGAGCTAAAATTACATAATATATATGTATATATATTAGGAACTAATACTAGTATAGAAGCACACATTTATGCGCGCGCGCGCACACACATGCATATATAATTAATTACCTGGATAAGCTTGGAAAGGGAAAGGGGCACAAATCCCAGACCGAAAGCACGAGAGAAGAGAGACGAGAAAAGGAAGAAAGGAATCGGAGAGCAGTAGGAGTAAACGATGAAAGAGGTTGAGAAAGAGAGAGTAAATGGCGTTGTGGTAGGCACACGCACTTTGTTGAGGTTGAGGCGAGAGAGAGAGAGCGCACAGAGGACACCAAGTTGGAAAAGTGTTCTATTTTACTTATTTTTTGGTAGGACGAAAATGGTGGAGAAGGTCAACACACGCCCCATTTGTTTGAGGAGGACGAAAATGGGACTCTGACACGTTGCCGAGAAAGATCACCGAAAATCTTAGAGGAACGGATTGTGTTTGTACATTAAGCGGTAATTCAGGTGCTAATTAAGTTTCCTACGTGAATAAAATAATAAAATAATATTAATTTTTAATATTTAAAAATTATTTATTATATTTTATAATAAAATAAGATAAAGTATTCAAATGGACTAAGTTGCATTGTACCGTTCAAATCAATATAATGGGCCGTGGGATTGTATCGTGGGCTGGGCTTTCGGGTAAGGGCCATGCTATTTAACTAATCCAATCTCAAATTTTTATGTTTAATTAAATCATTTAAATTTTATTATCCCAACATATAAGTATGCGATGTCACCAATAAAAAGAACAAAAAGAAAAAAAAAAAAAAAAAGTTCTAAATCTACGTATTGAAGTCGAGAAAGTGAAGTAGCCCCATGCATCATCCTTTCTTGCTTGCGTTGACGATGAAAGCATTATATATTTTAATTCTTGTTATCCTATATATATATATATATATATATATATATATTATATTTATGCAGTGGCTGAACAAAGTAAGTGCATAAATATATATATATATATATATATATATATATATATTATACGCAAAAGGAAATTAAGGAGCAGTATTTACATACACCAAGCTGCATCCCTGGCATTGGCCGCCTCATATGAACCCAATCGTCATTGCCGATCACCTGGAGGAAGTAGTTGATGATGATGATGATGATGAAATAATACAAAACGTGATTAAATTATATATGATGTGTAATTAATTAGAATCATATATATCATGTATCATGTGATCAAGTATAAAAAAGGAGACCTGTATCTGTCTACTCATGGCCTTATATTTAATTCAACCTTTCACGGATCTAGAGTTTCCCATAGTTTTCAATATCCTTGTCATGGGGCCTCATCATGCCAAGTTTGTTCAGTATTTTTCCTTCCACACAACACTTCCCAGCTACAATACGAAGGCCAGGAAATTGAGTTTCAGAAGTACTATATATAACGTACTCAAAGATAATAGTATATATATAATTTACCTTGTGATGACTCAGAAAACACCAACATTGGAACGACCAAGCCAGCTTCAGACATATCCATAGAGTAAGACTTGGGAAATTTTCCAGATTCAGTGCCAGCCAATTCCATTGTGAACTGATCAGCATCATTTAAGCAACGGGGCTAATTAAGACAAAGGGAACTTGGAAGGAGATCGCATATATATATATATATATATATATATATATATATCCACAGGACTCAAAAGCTAGGCATGCATGGAAAGCCAAAAAAATTTGAAGCGAACTTTTATTGTGGATGTTCGACCCTCATGTTATATATATATAATATCTACTAAATTTTGTTCAACTCAAGCAGTAATCTTTTTTTTAAAGATTTGAAAACCTTTTTTTTTTTTTTTTTGTTAGTCTCTCTGAGTTTCGGAAACTCAAACCAATAATCCAAACTGGGCAGAAACTGTTAAGAACTTCCATATATATATATATATACATATATATATATATATATATATATCATTCCGAACCAGACAACTGAAAATTCTGATTCAGAAGCAAATCTGTTCAAACAAATACTGAGAAAACCAAATAAAATTCCCATTTTGGAAGAAAGAGAGTGGCAACGATCAAGAATATTCTCGAGCATCAGCGAAGATCCATCCAAATAAAGAGAAAGAAGAAGGGCGAAATGGAGAAACCCAACCACGTTGAATGCACTGAAACACAACACTTTAGAACTCACCTATTAATGCAAGAGAAAATAAAAATCCAAATACAAAACTGACATGCTTGCATAGATATAAACCATGGAACACTAGAAATCCAACACATACATACTGACATGCTTACATTTAGTATGTAGATAACGTAAGTACTGTACTTTTGTGGATTACCTCAGTGGTGGAGTTGTCGTCCTTGGAGTGGAGGGGGTCGACGGAGAGGACAACTTTGGCAACGGGGCGAGAAGGGTCGGAGTCATCGGGTGGAGATTGGAGAGAGGTATAGATGAGGTGAGGGCATTTGATGAGCCACGTTGCGCCTCTCTCCGCTTTGCTTGTCCAACAACGCATCGATGCTATTGTTGCAGTTGCCATTTTTCTGGCCGCATCCGGAGCTGCCTTGTTTCTCGTCCATGGCGCCACTGCGAGAGAGAGAGAGAGAGAACGAAATATGCAACGGATTTTCAAGATTCTGCAATTGTGGAGTAACAGAACAAACGATCAATATAATTCACAGCTCCGTTGTGTGTATGTGTGCACACACACTGAGGCAATAGAGCATTGGCTTTGGCTTATCAAAAGTCTAATTAAATATAAAATTTAATGAATTTCATCAAAATAGGACTGTATTGGATTAGTCAAATAGATAAATGTGAAACTTTGAGCTACAATAAATCTATAAGTTTCTTCAAATTTGAAGCTTTACTATTCATTCATCAAATTTATTTTTTATTCACTTTTAATCTCTAAATGTCTTTTTTATTCACATTTAATCTCTAACCGTCTTGTAATAATAATGTAAGAATCAAATTAAATTATTAATCAACATATGATTAGTATAATTATAAAATATGAAAAAAAATAAAAATATTTTTATTAAAAAAATAATATTATATTATTATTTTGATGAATTTAATGGCTAATTCAACGTGGAGTTACGACTAGAGAAGTTTTAGATTTATAGAAATTATATACTTTTCATCAAATTTTAGAGATAACTTTAATGAAGCCAGTACCAATGCTCTTAGGGTGCCATGCACAAGATTCCTATCCTGCCTACGTACTTGGCTGGATTCTATATGTCTATTTTCCTTTTAATTTTCCCACAAAATTATCCCCTAAACATAAGACATAAGACAATCACCATACTCTTTCGACCAATATTTTTTTTAATAATTTTTTTTATCATAAATTTTTTTTACCTTTCGAACCCAGATAGGAAAAACTTCCCGAATTCTAATATAATACTAAATTTTATTTTTAAAAAATTAGACTTTAATATTAAATATTGTCAAATTTAAGCATTTTATTTATTTCTATTCGAATTGCAAGACAAGTTTAGCTGGATAAAGACGCAGAGGAGTTTTAACTTTTAAGACGGCCGGGGCAAGTAATCTTTGATCCAATTACGAATCCAATCCCAATTGTATTACGTTCTAGTAAGAATATTTTCCTAATGAAGAAAATAATTGTTAAGCTTTATGCAAATATCAACCCTTCGTATTTTTTAAACTTGTTTGATCTGTTTCCAATATGGGTAATTACACAAGTGAACTAAAATCTCGTAATCGCTAGATTATTACTAGGTCTACATGAACTTGTACAGATAACAATTCTCTAATTAGTATAAGACAACTTTGGTTTATGCAAAATTCGATAAATGATTTTTACAAGTTCTAAATAGTTAAATCTCGTGCATACCTTTATAAAAAAATAGACTACATCTTAAAAAAAGTACAAAAAAACTATTTTTCTAGTAAGACTTACTTTTTTACAAAACGACTGCACATAACTTATCTATTTTAAAATTGTACCTAACATTACTCAAATACCCCAGAAAGCATTATTACATGGCTGAGAAAGCTTAAAGCATGTCTGTTGTCTAATGGATGGAAGTATCAATCGGTTGTTCCACTGGACAAGAAAAAGAAAACAACCAAAATTGATGTTCTAACTCAACTTTGAAGTTCATATATTTAAGGCTAACATAGAAAGGCCAATACAATTAGAACTCTCAATAATGTAACAGTTTTTTTTTTTTTTTTTTAATGAAGGAATTCCGTACAGTTACACTCACAAGATAACTGTTATCTTTTTATGCTGTTCTTTGACAAGGAGCCACAGCTTAAACAAAACAAGGGTGTGAAATTATAGATAGTCGTTCCCAAATAATTTTTGAAACTCTTAGTTCAAGTTTTCCGGCATTCATACTGGAAATCATTCTGAACTTTTGACCTCAATGGAACTCTGTTTCCTTTCTGCTTGAAGTGATCGGCACAATGATTCCAGCTTTTCTTTCTGATTCTTCGTTTTCTCCAACAGTTTTTTCATGCGCTCCCGCTGATCACACAATAGAAGTTCTTTAGCTTTTTGGTTATGAAGAGGAAACGATACAACTTACATGAAAAAACATTAAAAACTTGTAGAAATTCCCCTCTAGGAACTACCAATTTGTCATCACTATGGCATTCATCTAATGCAAGCGAGCTCACTAGTTCCTAGGGAAAAGAAATATTAAATCTATCAAAAGACTTCAGGCCTGCCACACAAGTCCTTCTGGTCGCAGCTATCATATGTCAGGGAACCTCTCCAAGGCAGGGCCCTTCGGACCCACCCTACAGAGTAAATCCCAGTCCCATCCACCGCACCCTTGGAAGTTTTCCTACACAGAACTGGTTAAATCGCTAGTTTTTCACTAGAGGGTGTAGTCCCAAAGGATTGTTTGCACCAATGAGGTGTTGAACCTTGGACTTTGAAGGGAGTGATACCCCCAAGACCAAGGCCTTCACCACTTGGGCCAACCCCTTGGGGTTATCACTGATCCAAGTTTTAGAAATTCTTATGATTCTGCATCACCAATTTAAAGCCGGGCAATAGCAAAGCCAACACTTCATCAAGCCGGTACAGATGTCCATCCCACATAGAATCATTCCCAGGGGATTTGGCACCGACATAGACTACAATATGACTGCAACATACAATTTGAAGCCTTATTATTCAAGCATGCAAAAAAAAAAAAAAGAATGGAAGGATAGAACCAAGGCAATGCTAATGTCAAACCTATGATATTATAGTCAATCCAGAGTACTTTGTGTATAAGGCTCTCTTGCATGGTATATGCAACCTACATCCGATAATGACTATGGCAGACAAAAAGTTTAAATCATATTTTTTAACAGAAGAAAGTTGAGTGCACAGTATGGGAGACGCATGAGGAATTGTGAACTTAGAAAGCTAACAAGGTCAAACTACCAAAGAGATCCTGTACATGCTATGAAAATTGAAAGTAAGTAAACTTCAAGCCAAAGCCGTGTGGGTGGAGAAGGCAAGCCAAAGATGCAGGAAAACCATACCTCATCGACAAGTTCTATAAGAGTAACGTCAGATTTCTCACTTTTGCTCTTCAGGAATGTATTTTCCTTCCTGAGTTCCTTGATTGATTTTGCCATCTAGTTGTTACAGACATTGAAAGATGGATTTAACAGAACACATCATTCAAGTGACATTGTAAACAAAAAACAGCCAGGAAAGATGCATCTTAGTGAAATGTAATACTGAAGAAAAGTGTGATCATTACCTTCTCAATCTCCTGTTTAAATGTTTCAAAAACCTCATTGCTCTTTAACAAAGCATCCTGCCAAATCACTTTAGCAATTTAGATCTGGCAAAATTGACAAGGCATTTTCATACATACATTGCAAAAATCTCAGGAGGAACTATCGGCGTGATGATCAAACATGTACCTCACAGGTCTATATGAGAAGGGGGATGTTTAGTGAGGCCAACATAAGAGGAAGAGAATGGTCTAAGCACATCTACAAGAAGGCTGCAATGCAAAGACAAGTGGCTGGTTCGCTATTCACAACAACTGATCAATTTGAAAGTTAACAAGAATGAGCTTGGCCCTTCTTTAGCAATGCTGGGATGGTACACCCAACAGTTCTTAAGTCAAATATATATATATATATATATATATATATATATATATTATGAAATAAAGGATACCGTGGGGAAAAAACCCCCAAGTTGCCAATAGGTTTGGGATTAGAAAAGAAACGACACTGGTACACTAGGTTGAGAATAGTCCTGGCTAAAACGATGAGAATGAATATATTACTGATTCATAGACTGGGAACCAATTTAATATTAATTCATAATACTAAGATTGACAGCTGACCTTCTATTAGTACATGCACTTGAGACTTGATGCCTACTAACTGATGGACCCACTCAAATCAACATCACCCTTGAGGAACCTCTAACTATGAAATTTGTCATCTGATTGTGATAATATCATCTTGAAATGATTTTACAAGGCAATAAACAACATGGAATGAAATATACCTGAAATTGTTGGAATTTTTCTCCATCAGCTGTCAACTGCGAGCGCAAATTCTTTTCAGTAGCCAATAATTGTGACACCTGTTCTGCATATAACCTCATCCGGGACTGTTCCTGGACCAATTTCTCCTCATGTTGCTTAATTTTCAGATCAGCAATCTGAAGTTCCAGTGTTTTCTGCTTTATCTGCGGATTCAAATTTCCAAGAACTAAATCAAATTAAAGATTAAAGTCTATAATATTAAAGTAAATAAAAACTCCAGTTTTACAAGAAAAGGATTCGTTTTACCTTCTGTGAAAATTGCTGCTCTGAGATAGTGTACTGATCGACTAGCTCCTTTAGCTTATTTCTTAGCCTGAATATGAAGAATGTACTAAATAATTTTGAATTAAATGAAAGAAACAATTATAACAACCTATTAAATATGGCATTGCTGGATGAAAATCATATTCTATTTGTTGGTAGGCAATCAAGCAGTACAACATCAGGATAAAACATCAGTAGTACCACAAGGTGAGTTCTCGGGATAGAAGATTTTCCACAATGAAAAAGACACTTATGCTGTCTCTGAGTTGTCGGGAAATATCACCACCATACCTTAACCCAACGAAAAACTTGTTCTTATACTCAAGAGTATATCTCTGGCAGCCCGCTAATGGTTTACTACATTACATTTTGCCCTCAGCCAAAGCCATCAAAATATAGCCAACAGCAATACCACTCATGTTTTCTGCTACCCAAAAAAAAAAGTACAAATTCCAACAAAATCAAAGAACCAATGCAGCAAATAATCAGATCTTTGGGACCCTCTGAACATGAATTACTCCATGGGCAACATTCAGTTTTTTGTTACATTTTCAAGATTCAGTTCTATATGTACCTTAAAAACGAACATGTTAGTGATGGTGCATGAATGACCATCACAAGTTGATAATGCGACAGTTCATTAATAATGCAACAGTCTCTTGTTTTTTATATAAAGTAAATGAAACTAAGAAAAATGCAACAGGCTCTTGTGAATGTATATTATATAATATATATATTAACAATGCAACAGTTTCTTGTGAATTTGCTTCATCTTACATCTCATTCTCCTTTAGCTGAGAGAGACTTTCATCCTTTTGCTCTTCTAGCTTATTGCTGACATCCTATAACCGAAATGAATACACACAATTAAATACATAATAACAAGGCCCAATAAATTGACATGAATCTCTAAGAAAAAAAAAACTCTATCACATCACATGAGAAGAAATGGAACTTTT
This sequence comes from Juglans microcarpa x Juglans regia, assembly GCF_004785595.1. Taxonomy (NCBI): domain Eukaryota; kingdom Viridiplantae; phylum Streptophyta; class Magnoliopsida; order Fagales; family Juglandaceae; genus Juglans; species Juglans microcarpa x Juglans regia. The sequence continues at coordinate 28,138,336 of NC_054595.1, forward strand.
AAGTTGAGAAATTGAGAAAGGGGAAAAAATCTATTCAAGGAATCTCCTATTTGAGCATTATCACGTGATGTCAAACACACAGTTGGAAACTGATGAATACTGTGTTACAGCTCTTTTTTTTTTACAAGTACATGTGTTACAGTTCAATTTGTTTCCTGCTAAACCAAGTCCCGTGCATAAAAGCCCATTTGGATACTTAGAATATCTCAATACTTAAAAAAAAAAAAAAAAAAAATCTCAGTATATCTGTGAATAGCAGTGAAATGGTTTGAGTTAAGATGTTTTATTGGGTTTTGAGAAAGGAGATAGAAAAAGTTGAATAAAAATATTATAAAGTTGAAAAATTGTTTGAATATAATTTTTAATATTATTTTCGTTTTGAAATTTGAAAAAGTAGTATTGTTTTTTGTGTTTTCTTTGGGAGTTTGGGAAAATTGTAATGATTAGATGAAAAAGTTGAAGATTTGAAATTGAAAAGTGTTTTGTGTTTGAGTGATGTTTAGGAAGAAAAAATCTGAGAATACTTGAGATATGTTGCGTTGCCAAACAGGGGCCTTAGTGTACATGTCTTAACAAGAGACACTAAAGATGTGCAAAGTGATTTAACTTCCAACCACAGTAAATATATTTTGCAAATCACATGTTGGAACTGACTTGGCAAGGCTTAAAAAATATTACATAACAATTACCACAGCTACATTTTATGGTCTTTCTACTAAAGATTAGGGGAAAAGCAAGCATATCCCACATAACCTACTGAGCTAACTTTATGTCAAGACAAGTCGCAGATTCTCAATCAAATAAATAAAAAAAATCAATTGAACCTTTATCGCATCTTGGAACTTGGCTGATAAATCTAATCTCAGGTTTTGCCCTTCCATGGATGCTCGTTTGCATTCATCCTGCAACAAAATCAGGAAGCCGTCACTCTTTCGAAGAAGACAAATGTTGTAACTTGAAGTACAAAAGGGATCAACTACAAAACTTTCGAAAGCAATTTGTAAGAGGATCAACATAAGTATTGAAGTACACACCACAATATAAGAACTTACAGATAAAAAAATTGGCTATCTTATTGTGTATAAAATAGATAACGATAAGTATATTAGATGCAATGCCTGAACGAAAGTATACCATTAGCATTTTGTTCTGGCGCTGTAATTCCCTACATAGTGATTCAAGCTTATCTCGCACAGTAATGGCTACATGAACAAAGGGCAGTAAATGGAAGAATATCAGTGTACACAGAACATTATTAGATTACATGTACATATATATGTGTGTGTGTGTGTGTATATATATTCTTGATAGGCATTTACAGATATAATTAAGGATGTCATAGTAATGCATACGCCAACAAAAATGCCATTTTTAAAAAGAAAAAAGAAAGAATGCACAAGACTGTTACTCTAATGTACACAGCGGGTATCAATATCTATTTGTTTTGAATCACTCAAAGTTTGAAGGTAGATATCAGTTAGCAATGCCTACATACACTCTGATTCAAAATGTCTTCAGAAAAGTAAAATTCAGGACTCTTTCCAAAGCAAAGACTGCTGGTTCCACAGCCTAAAGAAAACCAAGGATTTCTTTTAACAAATTACAGATGGACCTATTATGAAATAATATTGTTTACTATAGCCATATTTTGGTTACAACTTCTCTTACATAGTCAACTTCTCTTATATGATATGTTACATCTTTCCAAGGGTCACTTTAACTAATTTTGATTAAATTTATGGAATTATAATTCTTTTATCTCTTAGTTTTATACCAAGTAAGTGCAGCCTACCTATGCTGCCACGCAGAAGAATCTTAAGACATTTAAGCCCTTTTTATAAGCTGGTCTAAATATTAGTGGAATCAATTCAACTTACCAGCATCTTTTTCTGCTAGAACTTGTTGATACTTCAGAGTGAACTCTAAAAACTCCTTTTCTGATTTGAACATCCGCTTTGCACTCCTACATTTTGCTTCAGTAGTTTCCTGGGGCAATCTTTTTTTATAAGTAAAGCAATTATACTAAGGCGCAAAGGGATGCAACCGGATGTACACAAGGTGTACAAGAGAAAGCACCCACTAATGGAGAAAAAGTAATGCAACAAGAAATCAATTCTAGATAATTGGAAAAGTTAGGACTATTATGAGCTGAATCCAGGCATAGAGAGTTTTTAGCGTAATGGCTCTTATTTCTAGCATCATCCTCTCACAATTGTTGTGGCATTCAAGATTATCATAACGACTCTTAGACCTTAGCATAATGACATACGGGCATGATCCCCACTTGGGTAGAAATTGTCAAACTCACTTTTTTACTTGTAATCGATAATTTATTAAAAAACACAAAAGATATAACTCAAGTACATAGGATGCATACAAGATAGATACCAAATTAGAAAAAAAAAAAAAAAAAAAAAAAAAAAAAAAGAAAGAAAGAAAAAGAAACAAGGCAATCATGAAACTCAGCCCATTAAAATTTATAGAGGCTGCCAAGAGGAGTAGAGTATTGAAGAAGAAGATTTTAAGTTAGAAGTCACCTAAAAAAAGATCGCAACAAACAAGTAAGAAACTTGAATAAACCATCAAAGTTCAACACGAAGAATGCACAGGTGAATTGGCTAGTTTTATAATAAACTTTGATACTATATTCTTCCTCAGTTAACTTAACACGAATTTTCCATAGACATTGTAATCTGCTCAAAAAGTTGTGCAGAATACAAGACAGCATCAAATAAAACAAACAAAAGAAAAAAAATATTGTGTGCATAGCACTAATTTGCAGAAAATTCTTGTATACCAGAGAATGGGTATGCCACCTACAACAATCAGCTTAGCTCAAGTTCCATGGAAGCTAAATTTAAGTTATTTCACTTTATATAAAAAAAAGTTCAAAGAACTACTCAGAATATATATATATATATATATATAGAGAGAGAGAGAGAGAGAGAGAGAGAGAGATAACATGAAAATATATATATATATATAGCCATTCACCCACAACCTTCCTGTTGGATTTGAGGACCCGAGAGAGAGAGAGAGAGAGAGAACAAAAAAGGTAAAATAAGTAAATAAAAAAAGCTAATTGTTTTTACCATCGAATGTATTAAAAATATTAATCGAGCAATATGATATTACTAACTGGTTTTCTATTTTTCGCATTATCAGCACTCTCTGGTGAAGATATATCCTTCAAATGGGTTGCTGATGCTTCTGAGCCTCCCTCAGTAGCTGTAACAAAGAAAGAGTGATATCAAAAGGTCAAAACCAAAAGAACCAGCAAATAATTCAACACACATTTCAACATCACACACAGAGACACACATCTTCAGTTGACTTCTATTCCATTGTCTTTATGGAAACAACTCACAGAAAACACCATTACAATTGCAACTCTACAATTATTTATTCTGTTATTTAATTTCTGGGAGAACGTCTCTCCAAATTCTACTAGCAGTTCTTTTTCTGAGATAAATGTATAGATGGCATATTTTCAAGCTAAATATTTGTATGAGTGTGTATGAGAGAGAGACAATTATTTATTCTGTTATTTAATTTCTGGGAGAACGTCTCTCCAAATTCTACTAGCAGTTCTTTTTTCTGAGATAAATGTATAGATGGCATATTTTCAAGTTAAATATTTGTATGTGTGTGTATGAGAGAGAGAGAGAGAGAGAGAGAGAGAGCGTAATGGTTCCTTCTTCACCTTCATTCACATGCAAAATATCTACCCTTCCTCCCCCTCCCCCAAAAAAAAGAAAAAAAAGTCATTTTCAATTTACCTTAACAGGCTTCACACCAATATTTCTTTATAATCAATCGAGTTCTTTCAGCAAAGAATGTTATTACTGTATACCTATCATAAGAGAAGTGTCCTATAGTTATGCAATTCACAACACGAAAAAATCAATTCATTGCTAAGAAGGAAAAAAAGAAAAAGGAAAACGACAAAGTAAAGATCATTACATCTCTCCGAACTTTGACAATCTGCTTGAACTTGTTCTTTTACCTTGCTGCATCTGGCTACCCCAACTGAAGCCTCGGAAACAGTAGATGCGTCTTGAGAGCCCTGTGAACCTTCTGTCTGCTCGGAAGCATCAAAACTATCTGTTTCAGACAACGGAACTGGAAAAGTCCGAAGTTTCTGGGTCTTCTCTTCACTAACTGGGCTTGTTTGAAACTCATTTGCAGCCAACTCATCCGAATGATCAATTTCTGAGAAACTACCCTCCTTGTAATCTCCACGTGGTTTCTCTTGTTCAACAGTTGGAGTTGGAGGAGCCAGTGGTTCTGTGGAACCCTCAACAAACCCATCTGGCAATGAATCCACTTCAGGAAGCTGGTTTGCATCTGGGTTCACCATCTTACCTCAATTGCTTGCCAAAATATTCCTGGGGAAACAATTCAAAGGTGAAGGTTCGTACAAAACATAACATCCGACCATGAGAAGCCGAAATGCCAGAGATGGAAGAGAGCACAAATCAAAACCCTAATAGATAAATGTATGTCTATATGGAGGGAAATTAAGCGATCTGAGTTGTAGACAGGGATTGATCAGGAACTACGAACACAGAGTGCGGCAGCAAAAAGAAAACTATTATTAAAAAAAAAAAAAAAAAAAACACTAGAGAAATTACCGGGCAGATGTATCGATGAAATTGTTCGGGAGAGCGAGAGAGTAATCCTAGTGGTCGTCGTCGTCGTACCTTTTAAATGTAATGGGCAGGTATTTATTCTTATTAATCTTATAAATACCACCATTTTACTTCTTTAGAGTTATTATTATTTCAAATTGATTTTTTGTGTATTTTTTATTTTTATTTTTTTAAAAATTAAAGAAAAATTATATAAATACACTAATAATAATATTTTTAATCATTTAAAAAAAATTAAATACACTAGTAATAATTTGAGGGGGCAGAAAATGGTGCTAAAGAAGAAAATGATAGAGTTATTACATTCTTGAATCTTACTACCTATTTATTATTATTTTTTTATTTAATTTATTTAATTTTTAATTTTACTTAATAATTAAGAAAATGACTATTAGTAAAATTATATATATTTTAATTTGTTTTAATAATTAAGAATGTTAAAAAATACTTAAAAAATAATAAAATAAAAAAAATTTAATACACTATAAATAAGAAATAGATAATAAGAAGGTAATAATCCTATTACTATCCGGTGCTAAATATCAAATATGGAGTGTGGAGTGTGGTGGAGGTTATGTAGCAAAACTTAATATATAATTATCATTGATTGCAAGATCTTTGCAAGTTGTTTGGCAAGAACTTTATTGTCCTTCGGAAGCCGTTTAATGGAAGCTGTTCTTTTGAAGGTCTAAATTAGTGGAACTTGTTCCCTATAATCACGAAATTTTAGAAAGTTTCTAACATTCCGTGGGGATTATAGATCGTCATAACTAATTGCTGGGACTTTATCCATTACATGAATACCAATTTTCTTTTAAAAAATTCTTGGCACTATATTAATAGCATTTACTGACAAAAAATTAAATTGTCTAAAATACTGACTACAAGAAGAACCCAATACAAGACATTGTTTACAGATCATTGCATATGTTACACTGGCAGAGCACCAAATGAAGAAGATTCACAAGGCAGCACACGACTTCAAACTAGAGATATTGATGAAGACTGCATCCATGGCCTCGCCATTTTCTCATTAGAATCCATCGGAAGGGTTCTCTGCCCGTTGAGAATTGGACCCCCGCGAATGTCTTTAATGGTTCACAAGAAACGTGGCCAAATATACAATCCAACTGCACTCTCCAACTGCAAGACATTGTTATGATTGATGCCATTTTACTTCTTTTTCTTGGCAGATTTCGCAATAGCATCACAAATCTCTCTTTTCCGTTTATTGTTACTGATGTTGTTGTTGTTGTCATTGCTGTTGTTGTTGTTAACGCCACCTGCAATTGCAGAACTCTTGCCTTGAACTTCCAAAGCATCCTTCACAAAAACCTTCAACCTCCATAGCGTGGATTCACTCTGCATAAGAAGCACAATAAATTATTCATTTTGTAACCGAGCCATCGTGTGCAAGAATCTAGAAGATGGAAATACTGGCCGGCACTGGTCAGGAAATCTTAATGATGACCTGAGCGTCAATGTCCAGGTCCACCTCTTCAGCAGTTGCTTGGAAGCATGGATTATTTTGAGCAACAATCTCCAATGCCTTGGTTAGATCTTCAGGAGATAATTTGGTAAGTGCTGCCCCAAGCTTTCTCTTCTCTTCAGTAGAAGTTTTTCTGAAAATCATGTTCTCAACGTAAACTTTAATCGCCTTCGCGATGATGCAAAATTACTTATGTGTACATACCACTACCACTACCACTACCACAATCATGTCATTTCTTTTTAAGTAATCAAATATTTGATTTGAAAACCACAACTCAATCATGTTATTGAAGCCAGCACAACAAATAATGTCGGAAAACTGGATTCTACAATATTTAAGTACTCTTTCTTTCAGTTATCCAAGTGGTCAAAATGTTAATACAAAACCATTTCACAAACTTGTGTGTTGTATTAGATACACCTTCTGCAAACCAAACACAAGAAGTGGGCCTGCTTGATACACTTTAGTATGTGACGCGAGGCTTCAGTCTGCACAATATGAAAACATTGTTTCTAATGCATTCCTCTAATTCCAAAGACTAATTCCAAAGACAACCATACTTAAGATGCTACCAAACTTAAATTGACTTATAGTGTGGCTCCATAATACAAATTTTCTAATAAATTTGACAACATTATATGCATCTATACACTATCAAGGTTTTTTAAAGATAATTTGAATTTACTTGCAAAGCTTCACATCTCTCCCCCACTATGCAACTTATTGTATGCATTGAACTGCATAGAAAATAGAGTTCAGTATGCTATTCGCTGGGTAATGACAGAATACCACAACAAGTCACTTCCATAAAAATCGCCCTGTAGTCTGGAAATTTTAAGTTTGTCATAAACATGCACGGTGCACCCATCTAAATGCTATGGATTCTTGAACTGGTATGTTTGGCAATGTGTCTGTGACCAAAATCCTTTGGTACAGATTTAAGTAGATGCATTTAAAGTGTGTTTAGTTATCACTGTTCCTGCTCCAAGCAAGAGGAACTATAGTCAACGAACGGCAATTGCTCTTCGTAATTATAAACAGTCCAAGTAGATAGTTGCATTGGAATTATACAAGTACATAACAAGCATATTAGACAGGAAATACCAAGCAATCTGTAACACCCCCTGTAGGCTAGGGATGTTACATAATTTACATAACTCGCACCAAGCAAGAGACAACATACAAATTGATTCTTCATTTAATCAAAATAAATCCTTCATTTTAATCAAAATAATTCTTCACTCAATCTGATCTAGAACCCATCAAGCCTGAACAGTCATTTCTATTCTCTAATTTGATGACATGACTTCCAGTTGTGGGGAAAAATTCAATTAAGGCAAAAGCACTCGTGGAATTTAAATTAAAACGAGAAAGATAAATCTAATCCATGTGCACGTGTCCAATCATAATCAACAATCAAATCCAAATTTAGCCCTGGTTTTGTTGGCTCTACCGCCCGCCCCCCCGGGGGGGGGGGGGGGGGGGGGGTTTACAAAATACAAGCTAAATAAAGCTGTATTTTCCAGTATTAGATAATGATGTCATGGAACACACCTGCACTTTTGAACAACCATCTCTCGGAGATCTTCCAGTTGCACGTCAAGCTCATATAGCTTAAAAGAATTCACCATGGCACATTTGAATAAGGTCCTCATCAGATTCCCAGTATATGAAATCAGACTAGAATAAGGAAACCATAAAAACACCTTCAACATGCTTGAAGATGCTTAAAAAAAATCTATGACTTATCTCATATAGCTTATTTTGTATCAAACATATCCTCATAAGAATGTTGAAAAATTTTAACATACCTCGTTACTTGTATCTCTAGCCATTTTGGCATGAGCAGCCTCCTGAGCAAGCTGCATATCCAACTGTGCCTCTGCTTCCTCCTCTTCTTGTCTTTTTTCCTTCAAGTACATTGAACATTACAAATCATCAAAAAATCATTGACCGGGATTAATACAAGAATGGGCCGTCGATGTTGGGAAAGGAGTTACCTCTTCAGTAACTTTAGGTAGAAGTTGCAGCCACTTCTCCTCAAATTTTTCCAGTAAAGTTTTGGCCATAACATGAACATCACTTTTATCATCATTATATTTCATTGCATTCTTGAAAACCAACCTCATGTCAGCACATATTTCCCGAACATTCTTATATCCCGTACCATCCTTGGCCTCCATTTGATTTTTTATCGTACTGAAATCCATGGGTTTGTCAATTACCTATTTTACATCATCTAGAATGAATTAGTCAAATGCATACCAATGATGGCAAGGCAACTGAAGACAGACTGCCAAACATGAACCAACGGCGTATCCAATGGCAAAGCCAAAGTATTTAAGACAATCTTCCAACAATTATAATTACCTAGCACTAATATCGACGTGGCACTACATGGCATGCCCAGAGATCACAAGCAGATATACAAAAATTCAGTTATTGAAACAAAGTCACCTTTACACAGATAACAACTCGTGAATAGGAATACAATGTCACATGATTATTATCATATGCAGTGACATATTTGGAAAATTAAAAACAAGGAACTTTACCTCATAGTAGTCATGTAGGTTAAGACCTTCTACATCTACAGGTTCCAAAAAAGGCCATGCCCACTTGTGTTGCATGATCTGACAGCCAACACAAATACACATCAAGAAATATGAAATAACATGCACGATCATTTTCAATCTTACAGCAAATACTATATGTAACAACCCAGGGAAACCGTTAGTCAATTTGCACTATAACCCCCAAAAAAAACAATCATTTTGAAGCTTCCCTAGAATCACTTCATAAAGCTTAGTTTCACCCAATAAGTGGCCAATATGAAAATTAACATCAGCGATTACATTTATAACCTACCCACTCTAAATGAGTTATTCATTTTTCTCATGTGGAACAAGGTTACAGAGCACATATGAGATCAATTATCCAACTAAATTAAACAAGAAAAAAAAATCCACATCCACTCAAGTTCCCAAAATGGAACAGTAAATAAACTTCACACACATGCATACGCACATTCACACCTACAAACACAAGATGCATCATACATCTAGGCATATATGTTAAGAACACATAATAATGTCTAAACAGTGATATGTGACAGGATGGCTATTAAGCTTTTTTAACCTGGCGCAATATTGTGCCAAATTGACGGATGAGCTCTTGCATTCTTTTTGCAGCAGCTGCTTCCCGACGTGATGCATCTTGCTGCTGCTTCTTAATACTTGGAATATGTTTATCCTTATCTTTGTCCTTCACTATCGAGCTACCTTTGGATATGCCGAGTTGCTTTTTACTTGTGCTTAAGTAGAACTGTTCTATCTCATTTGTTCTCTGCTCAAGCTGTAAGGTACAATGAAATAATGACAATCAATTTATAAATGTACAGGCATTGATATGTAGGGTTGTTTGGGAACATACATCTCATCTCAAAACTTCTCATAATTTCCTTCCCAAATATCCCTCAAATACAAAACACTTTTCAATTTCAAATCTTCAACTTTTTCATCTAATCAGATATCATTCTAAGGAAAACATAATTCGCAAAATTATAGTAGCATCCGCTCAATACGAAAAGGTTAATACTTTTTGTCTTTATTTTTGGATGAGCATATCTGCAGCTGTACAAACTGTTGTTTTAACTTTTTTTTGATAAGTAGAAAATGTTCTTTAACTTACTTGGAAAAACTCAAATCAAATATGACAAATAACATGAAATGTTTGAGTAAAGGATATAAACGTGAACAAGTGAGCCCCTCAATGGATATTACAAATAAATAAATAATCGAAAATAGCATGAATTTTCTTTTTCTTTGCGCCGTATAGGTAAAAAAAATCACTAAATATTATACAAGGGAGCCAACGTTGAAGAAAACAATGAAAAGATACAACCTGCTCATCATCGCCTTCCCGCAAACTCTAATCCCATATAAAGGGACCAAAATGCGGTTTCAAAATCTCAAGCACATATAGGTTTCAACGGCTATTTGGTGATTAAAATCAGCAGTCAATCAAGAGACAATTGTTAAAAGCCAATAAACATAGGGGAAAAAGCCACGCCAAGACAAACTGTTTCAGATCACAAAATATGCTGTACTAAGTTTACAGCATATACTTAAAAACAAAATATTCAGGACATAGCAGCATCAGAAAATCCTTGCAATTAGCTATAATCTGAAGAATTCAGAACCATTTTAATTCTCTTGAAAGTAAAAGTATATCTATGTAGACAACCCCAGCAGTGTTCTATGGCAGTATCGTTTGTCCGTTTTCTGTTCAACGAGTCAATCAGGTTATCATAACAGGGAAAAATCCGTTTATAAAGTGCATGAAGGCATCTGTTTACAGATTAACCAGCTTCCAAAGCTATAGATATCACATTACCTTTTTTTTAAGGAATTTCTAGGGAATTTCAAGTTTGAGTTCGCAACATAATGATTATAGAAGCATGATATTGAAACATGCTGATTGATTGAACATGATAATAAACCAAAACAAAAACCCATGGTAACTACGCTGTCGTTTAAAACTAGCAAGAAAGTAAGCACTAGAATACAAGACATAAACACATGGAAGGCACCTGGTTATTAGTTGTTAAGTATATTCCTACCTTATCAACCTTCCCAAAAATCACGTCGACATGATGTCTGAAACCCTCGATATCCGCAGCAGTATCGTTAACAATACTTCCAATTCCTACATTCCCTACATCCAAAGTCGGTGCTTCCATTGGATGTATCTGACACTGCAATACAATAACATGATCAATCAGTGGGAGGGCCGAGGGAGAGCATGTGAATCTTTTACTGTTAACAAAGCATGGAAACAAAAATAGAGCTCGAATGTCCATTGTTACAGACAAGAGGAAACAAAAACCTGCACTTAACTAAGCTTTAGCACAATTATTTGGTTCAATTGAGCTCTAAAAACTCTTAATTTACCATGTATTAATTACTATGTAATAGAAAGCGTTGAGAAATCGAATCAACCTTGCTAGAAAATACACCAATTGCACATATACATATAAATATAAATATGCAAACGTAAATATAAAACATTTATCCGTAAACATATGAATGCATACAAGGAGAGATTGGTACCGGCTAGAAAGACCCAAGATTGTGTTTCGGAGACGAATTCTGCAGAGTATTTGGGTTCCGGGGAAGTGACTATAAAAGATCTTTCGGCTGGCGAGAATGGTGTACTTGAACCCAGCGGCGTGGTCTTGTTAGGAATTAGGATTACCGTGAAGTCCTTCTCCAACCCCTTCACCTTGGCCCTTGCTTCCTTTTCTTTCCAATTTCTGTCTGATTTCAACGACAGTCGTTCGCACTCCGTAAACGTATAGTAAATGCGACTGTCGTGAACGAGGTTAAGTTCATGCCGGTTTATTCCGGCGACTGGTGGGACTTACAACAGCGACCAAGTCCCATTTAACAAATGTTTTCGTCACGAACTAACCAAATTGACAGTGCGTTACAAAAGAATGAATTCAAGCAATTCCAAACGTAATTTCATTTCAATAAATATATATTATGCTAATTAATCTTAGACCTTCAAAGAATTTATTATCAAAATAAGATTTTGAATCAATTTTAACCATGAGGAGATGCTTCCAATAAATTGATTCGAGTTTTGGCACTGATTATTGCGTGATAGGTAACTAGTGATAGGTAACTACTTCTTTTTTTTTTTTTTATTTATTTAATGTCGGAGAACTTCTTCAAGTCAAGGCTCTTCAAATACATCCTTATAGAACTCCGATCTCGTGCACAACATCATCGAAAGTTTTTTTACACATAATCACTAACTTTTTATCAGAAGATGTGACTCTAAATGATTGTTTACACTCATAAGATATTGAACTTTAGACCTTCAAATGAATAATACCTCAAAACCAAAAATTTCACCACGTAAAAGCCAATCCTTTGGGATTGTGTGACAGGTAACTACACTATTTTGGATCATACGTGCTTTCCCATTTTGGCTTGGACAAAAAATTAAAAAAAAAAAAAAAAAAAAAAGGTAAATATATTTCCTCATTCTTTAATACCATTTACTTTGCATTTTATCAATCAAGAAAAAGCGTCACACTTCATCCTTCAATTATTGTCACGCCACTCATTTTTTACAATATTAGTATATATGATATCAATAATGAAAAGTATATTTCAAATTAAGGAACACTAACACAAAATAGTAAACTAATAAAAAAGTAACAAATGTCTATAGCCTAAGATAAATACAATAATTGAATAAATAATCAACAATCCATGGGTAGATCGAGCCATCAAAATCTCTCATCCGTGCATTAATGTTAACTTTAGTATTTATAGAGCTTTGCTACATCATGTTGTCTATTAATTATTTAAAAATAATAATATTAGCTGTTACGAATAACATCACATCGAGCATAATGGTATAAGACAACGGTAGCATTTTATAAATTTAAATAAGAACTCAAGGTGCTTTGAAAAAAACAAAGTGTTATTAATTGGTATACATATAGATGATAAAATTAAAAATTCAACCATTGGTTGACAACCATCTTTTGGAAGATGCAATAAGCCAATATCCAGTTGGGCCGTATTACAGCCCAACAAATAAAAATAGTTTGTGGGCCCAAGTAGTGTGTCCCGCATGGGAAACGTTTAGAGGTTTGGGGGCATTCCGAGAATTGAACTCGGGACCTCTCGCACCCTAAGCGAGAATCATACCACTAGACCAAATGCCCTTTTTTTTCAAGTCTCATGGTAAGAGGATAATCTTAATCAAATATTCTTTTGCCCTCTTCTGTATTTCGTTCACCGTCTTTTGCCCTGGAATCTTGAGCAATGGCCTGCACTGCTCTCCTTCGCTTGCTCCGTTCGCAGTCGAAGCAGCTCTCCTCCAGAAACTACTTCCCTTCATCAGGTTTTTCCTTCTGCCTCTCCCCTACTCTAAGTCGTCTGTCTAGAATGAAATTGCCAAAAAATAAAGAAAAGTGATCTCTGTGGGATACAAGAAGATTCTACCGCTATTGTATCATTTGATTGTTTTAAAACTCAATTCAAATGGCTTATCTTGCTGTATAACCCTACGGCCTGTACAATCTCTCCCGTTGCATTCAGTTGGATATCAAATTATAAGATCACTGCGATTTAATTATTTTTGTGAAAATATTAAATTGCATCCAACCTCTTGTACTGCTTCATTCACACAAGTTATACAATTTGTTATTCCTCATGGATCATGAAGCAAGCTTCTATACATTGGGACTCTTGCCCAGAGTTTTTGAGCAATTTGAGAGTGGAAAGCGATCTCGTTCCTCCTTTCAATGTACTGTATTTTCTACAAAGTTAAAGTCAGGCATCGTTTGTTTACATAGATGAGATGAAAATTAAAAATAAAATTTATTTTGAGGTTTAAAAAAGTTGAATTATTTATTATATTTTGTGTGAAAATTTAAAAAAGTTATTATGATTAGATTAGATGAGATGAGATGAATTAAGATAGTTTGTAGAAACAAACCACCCCATAGGCTAGGGCTGTACAAGAAACCAAGAAACCGACCTAGACCGGCCGTCGAAGCTCAGAACTGGCCGAAACCTGTGGAGAACCGATTAGCGTGCGGCAGAAAATAGAGAAAACCGATATTGGTCGGTTCAGCGTTGGTTCAAACCTAGTTTAAATCGCTGAACCGGCCGATTAAAGAAATTATATATATATTTTATATATTCTGTACTCAAAACGACGCCGTTCTACTTACGTTTAAGCGTCGTTTTAAGCCTGTAGTTGTGTTTTAAACACAATTGAAAAGACGTCATTTGGTATTAAATGAAACCGCGTCATTTTATTCATAACGTATTGAAAAAAAATTAAGTAGAACGACGCCGTTTGGTTTAAACCAAACAGCATCGTTTCATAATTAAGACTTCTTCTTCTTCACTTATTCTTTCTAGTTTCCCGATCTCATTTCTCATCCTTTATCTCTCTCTCCTCTGCAACACTCTCTTTCTACTCTTTCAGACGAAGCTCGCCATTGAATCGATCGTGAACTGCTAGAGAACTGTCGGTGTCGAGACGGCCGGTGTTTCTCCTCCCTATCGATCGGTTTCGGCCGGTTTCCTCTCTAAAAAATGAAGCATTGGTCGGCATCAATTTTGCTCCAAAACCGCGCCAATGGAGTCGGTTTTCACCCCTACCATAGACTAATGGTTTTCTCTTATCTTGAACACGGACACTACACAAAGAAGAAAAAGAACTAGAGAGAATCTATTGTACAGCCCGTCCAAGGTGAAAATATAAAAGAAATTATTTGTATAAATCTCAATAGACAAGTTTCGTGTAGGCCTTTTGTAATAAAATAATCCTACCATAAAAATATGTATAAAAACTATTTCTTTTTTTAGTAAGATCCACATTTTTATAAAAGATCCGCACAAAATTTGTTTATTAAAAATTTGTACCTAAAATATAAATGCATGACAAGTGACAACATCAGTCATTCATTTTTTGCGAGCGGGAGGCATATTTGTCGAGGGTGCCCCACACGAAAACCTTGTTATCCTAGATTCCTATTATTTCTTAATGTCAAGTTTAAACCTTGAGTTATTATATTTGCTTTTCTACTTCAGACTAGAAATTTTATTGCGAGTATCCAAACACAAAGTGATGTTTCCTTACGCTTTCTGTGTTCAAAGCTGTGTCTGTAATTTTGCATTATGGTTAACAACTCTACTTAATGCATCTTTATGATATGTATGTGTATGTGTATAGAGCTCGAATGTTCATTGTTACAGACAAGAGGAAACAAAAACCTGCACTTAACTAAGCTTTAGCACAATTATTTGGTTCAATTGAGCTCTAAAAACTCTTAATTTACCATGTAGTAATTACTACGTACTAGAAAATCGAATCAACCTTGCTAGAAAATACACCAATTGCACATATAAATATAATAAAAATTTTATGTATATCTACTTTTATGTATTTTTTGTGCATTCTGCTCATGTGATTGACTATATTATTTTTTTAATATAAAATAAATGTTGAGTTCCGCCTAGAGTGTGCAAGTACGTAAAAGTGAATGAATGTAGTAGAATTATAAATATAAATATGCAAACGTAAATATAAAACATATATCCGTATATGTATGCATGCATATAAGGAGAGATTGGTACCGGCTAAAAAGACCCAAGATTGTGTTTCGGAGAAGAATTCTTCAGCGTATTTGGGTTTTGGGAAGTGACTATAAAAGATCTTTTGGCTGTCGTCAGGGGTGGGCAACGGGGCAGGGGGTGGAGAGTGGGAGACCCCGCACCCGTATGGTGCTGGTAGCAACCCTAGTTGTCGAGAATGAGGTACTTGAACCCAGCTGCGTGGTCTTGTTAGGATTTAGGATTGCTATGAAGTTCTTCTTCAACCCCTTGGCCCTTGTTTCCTTTTCTTTCCAATTTCTGTCTGATTTCAACCACAGTCGTTCGTACTCCGTAGATGTATGGTAAATGCGACTGTCGTGAACAAGGTTAAGTTCATCCCGGCTTACTCCGGCGACTCGTGGGACTTACAAGTTTACAACGAACGGCGACCAAGTCCCATTTAACAATAAATACATGGGACTGACCTCTCCTAAGAAACTGGTGGGCCAGAGGCCATTACATGAATTAGATCCTAAAGCAAACATAATCGAATGGGCTAAATGGACTGAGGCCCGACACAACATATAACTAAGATAAAGGTCCGATAGACTAAAGGTTAAGACAAGCCCAACCCTTATTACGAACCAGACTCAAGCCCAAGCCCATGGGGGACTTAACGCAGGCTGAGCTTCAAACTATCTAACCCTACTTCACTTCTCTCTTCCGCCTTCCTGAGACCTCCCCCAAACCCTAGAGCACGAATCGGCGCGTGACAGTCACTTTGGCCCTGGAATCAGAATTCGAAAAATGGCCAGCACTGCTCTCCTTCGCTTGCTACGTTCGCAGTCTAAGCAGCTCTCCTCCAGAAGCTACTTCCCTTCATCCGGTTTTCCGTTCTGCCTTGCCCCTCCTCTAATTCTTCATTTTCATTTCAACTGTACAAACATATAAACATGTCGTTCCCCATTGCTTGCGTTTGTTTATCTATAGCTTTGCAGAGTACCTTTCTTGCTTTTCTTCAACACAGAATAGTAGAATACTTGTTTTTCCCTAATACCTTTAGGGTCCTGAGAAAAAGACGGATTTCTGCTTAAAATCTCAAAAAGGAAAACTTCACCAATATTATATTCTGTGTTGCCTGCGTTGGTTTCATCCAATTTTCTTAGTCGTCTCGAATGAGAATGCCCAAAAAAAAAAAAAAAGAGTGGTCTCTTTTTGATACAAGAAGATTCTATCGCTAGTGCATCATTTGATACTAATGGATCATCTTGCTGTATCACTCTACGTCCTGTACAGTCTCTCCCGTTGCACTCAGTTGGATATCAAATTATAAGATCACTTATTTTGTGAAATTATTAAATTGCATCCAACCTCTTATACGGCTTCATTCACGCAAGTTATATAATTTTTTATTCGTCATGGATCATGAAGCAAGCATCTATACATTGGGACTCTTACTCAGACAGTATTTGAGCAATTTGAGAGCGGAAAGCGATCTTTTTCCTCCTATCAATGTACTCTATTTTCTATCAAGTTATAGACTAATGGTTTGCTCTTGTCAAGGACACGCGGACACACACACACACACACACACACTACACAAAAGAAGGAAAAGAACTAGAGGGATCGTGTTGTGCAGCCCATCTAGGGTAAAATATAAATGAGCTCTTGGTGACAAGTGACAACATTAGTCATTCGTTTTTGGTTTGCAGGTGGCATATTTTTTGAGGTGCTTCACACCAAAACATTGTTATCCTAGATTCCTATCATCTCTTGGAAAAATTCTATTTGGAAGCTAGTCTGCAATGCACACTTTCTATATCGTTGACATGGTAAGACTTGATTTGCTAGAGAAATTTAAAATTAACATCTCTTACAAATCAAGTCTTGACTGATCAAAAAAAAAAAAAAAAAACAAATCAAGTCTTGTCATGTCAATAAAATAGAGGGTGTGCTTTACACACCGGCTTGCAAGTAGAAAGACTATTTCTTAATATCAAATTTAAATCTTGAGTTATTATTATTGCGAGTATCATAAAGTGATATTTTCTTACAGCTTCTGTGTTCAAAGCTAAGTCTGCAATTTTACATTATGGTTAACAACTCTTCCACTTAATGCATCTTTATTATATGTATATGTATGTGTATATACTGGAGAAAGAGAAGGGGGAGTGGAGAAGGATTTTGATGATCCATATCTGGT
This sequence comes from Juglans microcarpa x Juglans regia, assembly GCF_004785595.1. Classification (NCBI taxonomy): domain Eukaryota; kingdom Viridiplantae; phylum Streptophyta; class Magnoliopsida; order Fagales; family Juglandaceae; genus Juglans; species Juglans microcarpa x Juglans regia. The sequence goes on from NC_054595.1 coordinate 28,155,814, forward strand.
TGTTCTTAAACTCGTTTGCCGTTTATACATACCTGTCCATTGCAAATCCTCACCCTCAAAGTCTTCCTCTTAACCCCACCACCATAGTTATGAATTTAACGAACTTTTTGGTTTCTGTTCCATTTTCTGGCCACTGAAAAATACACAATTTTTTTTTACATTTGTTGTTATTATTATTACCAGAATATTAATACTCTGTTCTTCAGGTTATCATCCTTCTGGGTCTGGGGCATGGGCACATCGCCTGAATGCAAAACCCAACTTCAACCCTGCTTTCCTGCCTGCTGCTGCTGCTGCCCAGAGACGGTGGGCATCTCCAGCCAACACTAATGAAGATGACAGCAAGATCAGTATCGGACCACGGAGAGGGGAAGAAGCTGGGAAAGATGACAAAGATACTGGAGTTGTTTATTATGGTCCGATCTCATCCACCGTCAAGAAAGTCAAGCTCCTTTCTCTTTCAACCTGCTGCCTGTCCGTATCGCTGGGTCCGGTCATAACCTTCATGACATCTCCCGACATGAATGTGATCCTTAAGGGTGCAGTTGCATCATCTGTGATATTTTTAAGCGCTACTACCACTGCTGCCCTCCATTGGTTTGTTAGCCCATACGTTCACAAGCTCAGGTGGCAGCCTGGTTCAGACAGCTTCGAGGTGGAGATGATGTCATGGCTTGCCACATATATCCCCAGGACGATTAAGTTTGTTGATATTCGGCCACCTGAGACCAATAGGCCTTTTGTGACATTCAAAGCCAATGGTAGTTTTTATTTTGTTGACGAGGAGCACTGCCATAACAAGGCTTTGCTGGCAAGGCTGTCTCCACAGAAACGTGAGTCAGCTTTTAAGAATTTGTGACTCTGAACAAAACACACTGACTACGCCTCATTTGTTTTTGCAGATGAAATGAGATGAGTTAAAATAAAAGTTAAAAAAGTTGAATTGTTTATTTTATTTTATGTAAAAATTTGAGAAAGTTGTAATGATTAGATGGGATGAGAATAGTTGTGGAAACAATCGAGGCCTATAGGTCTTTTAGAAGCTTTTCTTTTGGAATGGCTGAACTGTGTTATGTAACATGTTTTGATGAGCCCCGGTTCTGTACCTCTTGGCATTACCGATCATTATTCCTAAGGCAAGGCGAAATTTGGGTTGTCTTGACGTGAAAATTTACTTTGTCCATGATGTTTTCTTGGGCTTTGGTGAATTTCTTAAATGAGATTTCCAGTTTCAACAGACAATCAAGTTGGCGTGGATAATAATTTTAAACTTTTTCTTGCAAATCATGTCAACTGTATCATAATTTGTTTAAATATGATTTTTCTCGTCTAATCCTTCCCCAGCCTCCTTTTAAATGTTCATTGTTCAGTTTATTGAAGTCTCGTTACATTCTCTTCTTCTTCCTATTGGCATGTAGGGCTACTCCGGTGCCTATCATACGTCTTGCATAGCAGTAAAATATCCTAGCTTAAATGGTCTTATTAATGGTCCTGTGTATGTTCATTCGATCTCATCTGCAGACTGATGGATATATTGCCCATCTCTTTCCTCCGTTAATTCGAGATGGAAGTAGAGCTGAGCAGAAACGGTCCCTCCCCTCCACTTCACATGGTGTTAAAAAAGTACTACTCCATCTAATGCTGTTTTCTTTTGTTGCTTTGGGATGAAAGACTATATACTTACGCAAACATATTGATATTTGCATGTTTCCTCCCAAGGAAAGGATAATATCTGCTTCTTTTACGGCTCCCTCAGACAGTAAACATTCAAATAGGATAAAAGTAAAAGAAGTGCTATAGACATACAGGGAGTCTATCAAAATATGTCACAAACTTATGTGACTTCATGTAGATCTACTTTATAATAAAAATAACTTTATAATCTGACGTACCACATCAAGACACGTCGGTTTGTAAGATTATTTTTGTATAATCCTTTGTGGCTAAAGTATTTCTTATAAAAAAAATATATATGCAACCCCCAACATTGCTATAGCACTATTCCAGCCATTGGAGACTAACCACGCCGGCAAAATTCAGCATTCGTAGGATCTAAACTTGACGTCAATTGCACAAAAATTTTCAATAAACAATCTACAAGAAAGCTTATAAAAAAAACTAATCAGCAGCAGCTGCAACAAGAAGAAATATAGATCGAGCTAGCTGCAATTACCACATGCACACACACAAAAACTAGATACCTTACGAATGTAAATAAAAAGCATCACAGGCAGTAAAGGAACAGACCTAAATCCCCAAAGCTGCTTATGAATACAAGAGTCTCGCAATACAATACCCATAAGCAGAAGACAAAGCAGATGAAGGAGAGCAGCCCAGCTACCGGTGATCAAGCACCCAGTTCTGTGAACAGCATTGATATTATATAATGTTACTGCCATTATCTCAGCGTTCTTTGTTTCTGGTGGTGTTGCCGCAAAATTTATGCTTGCATTTTACTGCAGTTGCCAGTTACTATTGCTCGCTGCCCAAGTGTTTTGCCAATTCGGAAACCTCGGTACTCTACTGAGGGGTTGGACAACAGTCACCCAGATACTGCATCGCATACCTTCGTGATTTGGTAGGGGCAGAAGACATTACTCCCGAGGCTTGCCGCAATGTAACTTTTTCTGCAATTGTAATTTGCAGGCCAAGCTTTTGAATTATTGATCTGTTTCTTGGAGTTAAATGTTTGTGAGTATGTTGAAATATGTCAACTGGTGTCGATGGCGCAAGCTTTCGTGTTGACTTTATGGTATCAATGTCGTTCGATTTCATCATGTCTTCTGTTTGTAATGAAATGGAGATTGTAATTCAATGTTCGGTTTTAAAATTCGAAGGTAAATGCTTAGTGAACTGATGATGTGCACCAATGAAATGTACACCGATAGTGACTGCATCTCAACAATCAACACAAATTGACGAGGGATGGTTCTTCGTACTCTATTGGGAGTGATTTAAATTTAGAAATGAGTTAAAATGGATTGAGATAATTTGTGAATAGTAGAATAAAAATTAATTATTTATTATATTTTATGTTAAAATTTGATAAAGTTATTTTGAGATTTGAAAAAGTTGAATTATTTATTATATTTTGTGTGAAAATTTAAAAAAAAATTATAATGATGAGATAAGATGAGATGAAGTAAATTTTTAATATAAACGAAGCAGGATTTTCTATTTGACAGAGTAAAAGAAATCTACTACCAATTTCTTATTGAATCTCCTTATTTTCAACTACAAAACTGTAGGGTTCACGTTAGACGGAAAAATTATTATTTATTAAAACAAATAGCTTCTAGTAGCCTTAGGAAAAAAAGAACAAAGAGGATAAAAAAAAAAAAGAAAAAAAAAAAAAAGATTCTAGAATCTTATGTTCCATTCGACTTTTCACAGACGCTATAGTGAAGAGTTGTAGAATAGGTTAACATATTTCTACCGGTAGACCGCATGGCCATGGCATGACCCGGAAAAGTAGACCTCGTGGACTCACTAACGAAGAACTATATTGTACTATTACAATTTCCTGAAGAATATCTGGTCGCAGGGTGATCACATAAGCTGGACCCAGGAGACGCGGGGGGTATGGATTCGCTATAACTCTAGAAGATGCCACGTGGCAAGGTACGACTTGTTGGTTGTTGATCTCAGCTGGCTAATAAAGAAAGAAAGAAATGCTGGTCGCATAAATGGATATAATAAATGAAGGTAATTAATTATTTACACATTTTACTTAAAATATGTTTCTTTTAATTAGGTTGACACATTTGGCATTCAGCCCAAATATTCAGCCCAAATATTTGGCATTCAGCCCAAATACTTAAAACCCACTTATAAGCTTTTATACATTGCAAAATAATAAAAAAATAAATGTATTTTCTCAGAGAAAAAAAATAACAAGGACATGATCCCATGTATGGGGCAGCAGAAATTGTTTTCGTGGAGGGTGTAATTAAAGTCATTTACCTAAAACCAAATTGACATATTCGCCGATCATCATGCTAGCTTGCAGGTATTCACAATTCAATGGCGTATTCCTTTTTGTACGTTTTGAACCTCTTGATTTATATCGGCCTCCCATGGAAGAAGACCGTGTCATGCAGGAGTAGTTGAAAAACAGTGTCCAAGTTCTAGAGACAAAAAAAAAAAAAAAAAAAAAACAAACTATAACACTATCGGATGGTTTCGGAAGATTTTCAGCTGTTGAGCTTGATCAAGTTTAAGGTTTAACGCGTAACATTAGACATTTTCTATGCAGAAAGTCATGGTTTTGAATGAGAAATCAATGCAAAGCAGTGGTTTGATCTTTGAATATCACTTGTACAGTCAATGACTCAGTCTTACTGATGCCACCATTGAATAGAAAGAGCAAAGATAAATATTAAATATAATTATGAGTTGCGAAAATATCGTATATTTTTTAAAAAAGTTATAAGATCTATCGTTAAAAATTTAATTTTTTATATAAATTATATATTTATTATTATTTAAAAAAAAATACAGGACACTTGCATATTATGTCGCTAAATATCAAAGAGTGGTGCTACTCACACCAAAAAAATGAGTATCGAAGAGGGTAATTTATTTATTTTTATTTTTAAATCACTTATCACTTTAGAAATTTAAATATTTTTTATAAATTTATTAAAAATAATCACTTAACTATTAAATTATAAAAAATTGATAGACAAATTCGGTAAACAAATTTGATGGAAGTAATATTTTTGAATGGAGCCTTATTAAATACAAGTGATTCGGTGTATAAATTCGCATAACAATACTCACATAATTATTTTTTATTAAAAATAAAAATAAAAAAAATAAAAAAAATTATATTTTATAAAAATTATTTTTATCTTTAATTCATATATTTTCATTAAATAAATACCATAAATTTACAACTCACTTGCATTAGGCTTTTCCTTAATTTCATATTCTGAAGATTATAAGCTGGACAAAGATTGAATAGGACTCTGCACCGAAGGAAGGGCCAAGGAAAAGGTCTAACGCGGAGTGGCACGTCACATCCATGTCATCCTTCTGTCTACCAATTGAACAGAAAGTGAGTGCCGTCAGAGTGGGGGGGGACACCACATGACATGACACGGGAAGCTACCTGATCAACTCAGCCGGCAGCCTCCTTCCCCACCGGATGACCCATCACAATTTTAAAACAACTTGGAGACAAATAATGCAGCCCCCATCCCCAAAATAAACGCCAAAAAATAAATGCTCAAATCTCGGAAAAGTAATCATCTAGAAGACTGTCTATCCTTGACGAAAAAGTTTACTAGAGTTCTTGATTTTTTTTTGTTTTTTTTTGAACTGGGTGTTCGTTTTGACTAATTTTGGCAGTAAAGAGTAGATAATTTATGGAAAAAAATTTTCAATTTAATAGTTACATTTAAAGAGATTTAAATCTTAAATTAGAGAGAGTAAATTTATAAATTCGAGATCTTTACCCCTTGAACCAACCATACAGTTGAATTCTTGATCAAATTTTGAATTTTTGTTTCAAATTTGAAGCTTTTAAATGAGAGATATATAGTAATAAAAGGATACATTTTAGGTACGTATTTCTTTCTGAAAATTGTATTTATAAATCAATATAAATAATACAGTTAATAAAAAACTTATATATTATAATTTAATTTATAAAAAAAATAAAATGAAAATTTTACTAATTAAATCACATGTACAGTGAAGTAAACACAAGATAGAATACTCGCGAATTTGTTCTCTCATTCTTAGCGGCTGCTTTTCTAGAAGCCCAAGCATAATTTAATAGTACTACTTTATTAGCACCAATTTTCTTTTCCTCTAACGGCACAAGCCCCATCAACCGCCCCGAGGATCTCCTTATATATATACGGGTAATTCTGCAGGTCCCCCAATCACCAAACTAGAAGATACTAGACCAATAAGCGATTGGAGCACAAGCTGTTCCTCCATTGCTCAGCCTCTTCACTTTCGATCACCCATTTACTTCTCCTGCCACTCTTTCAGTTCCTGCATCATGGCAGTTCAGGAACCTTACCAAGACCCAGTAAATCAAGAAAAAACCGACTTGCAAGATTCATACGAGGCTGAAGAAACACTCTCTCTTTGTGATCTTCCTATCTACAGCGACGCATCCAACTGGGATGATTACTCGAAAGAAGATCAAAGCTTGTCCGATGACAATGACCTTTTCGAGTTCTTAAGCGAGGAGTTCACCGCCTCTACTTGTGCAACCACAGTGAACAAGAACATCATCTTCTGCGGTAAAATCATCCCCTGCAAAGACCTACCTGAACCCGAAAAAACACAGAACCAAGAAAGCACCACCAACACAAAGCGCGCGAAGACGGGCTTTCTTCGATGGAAATCACTCTCTTTCAACAAAACAAGGAGCTCCTCAAAATACAGCTCGAAGCTGCCAGAAGATAAAGATTCGAAAACTTTGGCATTACCTTCATCAAAAGGTTATGCTTACGGTACTAGTAACTGTGATTTTTCAGTAGGGAAGGTGTCGATGCTGGCATCTTCGTCGAAGTCCCGGTGGTTTTTGTTTATGTTTGGGATGACGAGGTTTCCAACGGAGATGGAGCTGAGAGATATGAAAATGAGACAGAGTCGGATGAGGAGCCAATCATCGACGTTCCGTTCGGTTCAATGCGATGAAATGGACGAAGGCAACGAGGATAGGAGCAGAGGGAAGGGGCTCTGGAGGCTGCTAAGGGTTTTGGGATTGGGGTCACGCAGGAAGAGTCAGCATTCAAACGCTGTCGTAAAAGCTTCCTTTGGTTGCATTCCGCATGTGTGAAAGGGGTTGGTGCGCGTACGTGTGCCAGAACAAGCCAGGATGTTTTTCCTATATTGAATAGCCAAGTCCGAACAAGCCAGGATTGACTTGGTTGTTCTTGTCTAGCTACCGTTGATGGCCCGAGCCCTGAGGCGGACACGCCCTTGGGAATCTGTGAAGGTCATGGCATCAAAGGGTCCAATTTTGACTAGGCTACCCATGTGTTTGTTCTACTTTTGTGCGGAATCAAATATTTTTTTAATACCTCATCTTTGCCTTCACATCTTTTAAAAATAATTAATGTGACAGACGTTGATACTTCATATATCAGCCCCAACCACTTCATAATATCAAATAATTTTGAAAGAAGTTACTGTTTACGAACAATCACTTTACACATCTTATGTGACATTATGTGAGTTATCTATTCAGAAAGAAAAAGTTAATGAATTATAGTATATGTATTGTATGCACCACTACAGTGGATACTATATAGCACTACTCTAATAATATTATACAAATGTTATTCTAAATTTAGGATTGCATAGTTTGGTCATCTCATATATTTGATAAATAATAATAAATAATTAATAAATAATAGTACAAAATAATAAATAATCGTATAACATTCTAAACCGTACTATCCAAATAAGCCTTAAATATAAACGTTGACATGGTAACAAATTTTTTAAGACCCCGAGTCTCGGGTATGTACGTTAGGGGTATGCAAAATTTTGAAAATTTCGACTCCGTCTGACCTCCGCTCCGATGCCGACTCTGACGGAGTCGGAGTTGTTGGAATTCGGAGTAGCTTCGAATAGCTATTCGGAGTCGGAGCTCCTTGTAGCTCCGACTCCGACTCCGAATTTTTTTTAAACCCAGCTGTAAAACGACGTCGTTTTATAGCTGGGTTTAAAAAAAAATTATTGAACGACACCATTCCACTTAATATGGAACGGCGTCGTTTCATATGTCTTTCTTCTTCATACGTTCCTCCCCTTCTTCTTCCTTCTTCAGTTCTTCTTCCTTCTCCCTTCTCTCTTGCGTCTCCCTCCCAGTGACTGAACCAGTGAATTGTGAAGCCGCCCTCACGTCTTGTGTCTTTCTTGCCAGCGTGCCGCCGTTCCTCGTTGCTCCTCTGTTCAGCTTCCACCTACGGTGAGCCCTAAATTTATGAACCCTAAATTTAATTCAAGCACGTCTCTTATGAATTGGAGCCAGCAGTTATGATTCTTGTGAATTGCTTGTATTGAATATTCAATATAGTCCCAACACGGCGTTAAAACCCTGAATTTTTACATTGTATTGCAGACTTGCGTTCGAGCGAGGTGTCGAGCGCAAGTCGAGCGCACGTTGTATTGAGCATTGGCTCGAGCGATATGTCGAGAGAAAGTCGAGCGAACCTCTCTGGAAGAGTTCTGCTCGAGCGCCACGTCGAGCGAACCTCTCTGGATGGATTCTGCTCGAGCGCCACATCGAGCGCACGTCGAGCGAACCTCTCTGGATAGATTCTGCTCGAGCGCCACTTCGAGCGCACGTCGAGCGAACCTCTCTGGATGGATTTTGCTCGAGCGCCACGTCGAGCGAACCTCTCTGTATGGCTTCTGCTCGAGCGCACGTCGAGCGCACGTCGAGCGAACCTCTCTGGATGGTTTCTGCTCGAGCGAACGTCGAGCGCACGTCGAGCGAACCTCTCTGGATGGGTTCCGCTGAGTCGAACGCACGTCAACCGAACCTCGATGTAATTATGATACAATAATACATGTCCTATTGTATAATACAATAGCCTAGTTTATTTTTAAACTAATTTTTTGCTTCTAATTTAATTTTTTCAGCTTCATTGATTGTGGCGGATGCCAATGCTACAACTCCTACACCGGTGGGTACTTCCACCCTTAGAGCCACATCTAGGGCAGCTACATCTAGAGCAGCTACATCTTGTGCGAGTAGTCGACTCCCACTCCCAGTTGATATAGAGGATGAGAATATGTTCAACGAAGAGGAGGAGATGCCCATTGAGCAAGATCAACCACCACGACCTTCTAAAAAGAGGTCGTGGACATGGGAGCATTTCACCAAAATTCCTGGTGAAATTGCGAACCCAGTAGCAAGATGCCATTATTGTGGATCACTTTGTGGATGCCATTCGAAGAAGCAAGGTACCGGTGTGTTAATAGCACATCTAAATGGTTGTCAACGATATAAGATAGCGAAGGGATTGCAAGCCACTGATCAGACCAACCTCAGTTACCAAACTTCTACAGCCACTGATGGTACACAGACTAAGAAATTGGTCATCCCTCAATACAGTGAGAAGATGTTGAGGGACGTGCTTGCAGAGATGATAATTACTGATGAGATGCCATTTACCACAGTCGAGAAAAGAGGCTTTCGAAAGTTTCTAAATTTTGTTGAGCCACGATTTCTCATTCCATCACGGTATACAATGATGCGAGATTGTATGAAGAGGCATGTGAATGACAAGGAGGAGATGAGGAAGATGTTTATTACCACTGGCCAGAGAGTGTCTTTTACGACTGACACATGGACTTCCATACAGAACGTCTGCTACATGTGTATCACAGCACACTACATTGACACTGAGTGGATTTTGCATAAAAAAATTATTGGTTTTAAATCATAAAGGTGCATCCATTGGGGCGAAGATAGATGATTGTTTAAAGGACTGGAGAATTTGAAAAGTGCTGTGTATTACAGTTGACAATGCCAGTGCGAATGAAACAGCAATTGATTGGTTTAAGCGGAACACGACGGTGAGAGATGATGTCATTCGGGCCCATGAGTTTATTCACCTTCGATGCTGTGCTCATATCATTAACCTCATAGTTGTTGAAGGATTAAAAGAGGTTCATGATTCCATAACCCGAGTCCGCAACATTGTACGATATGTGAGGGGTTCCCCTCAAAGACTTGCCAAGTTTAAGGCAATAGCAGAAGATCTGAAGATTGAATGTTCTAGTATGCTGTGCTTGGACGTTCCGACTCGATGGAATTCTACATACATGATGTTGGATGTGGCACAGAAGTACCAAAAAGCATTCGAGCGGATAGAGGTCGAGGATGGGGGCCTGAGGTATGCTTTGTTGGAGCCAGCAGGACAGGGGCTCGGTGCGCCGGACGCACATGATTGGACCAGTGTGAGTTATTTTGTTGAATTTTTAAGAACTTTTCATGAGATAACCATGCGGCTATCTGGATCCAAATATACGACTGCGAACTCATTTTTCAGCGAGCTCTCGGAGCTTCACTTCCAGTTGGAAAATAGTTGTACTGACTATGCTGGATTGTTATCTGCTATGGCTACGAGGATGAAGATCAAATATGATAAATATTGGGGGAATATTGAGAAGATAAATAGATTGCTATTTGTGGCTGTGATCCTTGACCCCTGAGTTAAGTTGGTCGTTCTAGAATTTTGGGTAAATTCTGTCCTCGGGGCAGTGAAGGCTGCAGAGTTTATTAAATTGCTAAAAAGTGATGGTGATGACTTATATCATCACTACAGTACTAGTGCTCAGCCTTCATCCACAGTTGGTAGCTTCTCACATTGGAGGCCGATAGGATTGACAGTTTCCTCAAGTGATATTGACCCATCTGTAGGGGTTAGAGGCAATCGTATTATACGGCAGTATCATCAACTCATGCCAACAAGAAATATTATGCATTGTATATCTGAGGTTGAACGATATTTTATGGAAGCTGTCGAGGCACCTAGTGATGTATTTCAGTTATTAACTTGGTGGAAAGTTAATTCCACCAAGTATCCAGTCCTTTCCTGTGTGGCCCGAGATGTCTTAGCCATTCCTGTCACTACGGTTGCCTCAGAGTCGGCATTTAGCACTGGAGGTCGCGTGTTGGATGCTTATCGGAGTTCATTGTCACCGTCAACCGTGGAGGCCCTCGTTTGCACACAGAATTGGATAAGTGAAACGCCTATTGGACTAGATACCGTTGGCGTTGATGCCGAGAGCTATAGGCTTGAATCGGGTAAGTTTATATGCTTTTAAATGATGATTTAATTATTTTTAATGTTTCTAACTTCTACTTTTTATGATTTTATAGATCTAATTGTGAACCCTAACATAATTACCGATGATTGAGAGTCTGGAACGGACGCTACTTGAGAGTTGGGATGGAGTTGAGAGAACCTCCTTTCTTGGTAAGAATCAAATTATTCTTTTACCGTATTCAATTTTTTATTATCAATTTTTTTCATCTATTGATTGCTATTTTCTATCTTCATTTCAGGCATTACCAATAGAACAAAAAATATTTGAGTGAAATCCGTGTTTAATTTTTATGTAGTTATATTTCAAGATTGAGTCATATTGTTATTACGTTATAAATGAGACTATTATAACTTATGGCTACATCATACATGTTATTTACTTTTTAAACTATTTATATAGTTATATTTATGTAGTTATACCCCGAGCAAAGACGTGAGATAAGTATTCTTTATTCTATAATTTCTATTAGTACTTATCCATCATCTCTCAAACGTTTAGAATTTATTATCCAATTGAAATTAATCGAATTATAGAAATTCGTACCATCATTCTTTTTTATAAAATTTTAAATTTGTGTAATTTTCAACTCATGAGTCATGAGCACTTTTAATGCTAAATTTCAGGCGGACATAAAACAAATTAAAGATATAATCAAAATTCAGTAACAAAATCAGAACGAATATTTAAATTATTGAAAACTCTTGAATAAACTAAATATTTGTAGATCGTTCACTTTTAAAAAAAATATATATGTTGCTCACTATCTGAAATGAAATTGAAGAATAAAATTTAAATAATAATTAAAAAAAGAACAAAATTTCCGAAATTGAGTTCGGAAATTTTGTTCGGAGTCGGAGCTCCGACCTCCGTTCGGAACTCCTTCTGAACTTCAGTCGGAGTTCCGATTGGAGTTCGGAGCTCCGACCTCCGATCGGAATCGGACTCTAACTACGTTCGGAGTCGGAGTCGGAGGGGAAATTCGGCTCCGACTTTTGTCGGGGTCGGAGGTCGGAAATGACAACTCCGAGCTATTTCATTTTCAAACTTTTATTTTCTTCCCATTCTCCCTGAGATGGTAAGTAGATTGAGACATAAAATTTTTATTTTATTTTATTATTATAATTTTTTTTAATTTTTATATAAAATATAATAAATAATTCAACTTTTTTAAATATCCATTCAACTTTTTCAAATTTTAAAATAATAATAATATTAAAAAAATAATTTAAACTTTCATCTAAAATTATTAACATCTGCATTTTTTTTTTAATATTAGACCAGAGTTTTTATGAAAAAATATTATATTACACTATTTCCATCTAATTCTGGGTAGTCCACTTTTATCGAAAACAAAATTCCATATATGAATATAGGTAATTTAGAAACCGGATAGTGTGACATGAGTCATAACTTTTGCTCCAAGTTTTGCAAGACCATCAGCCAATCTGTTTCTCTCTCTATTAATGTGCTGAAGTTCAAAATTTAGAATCCTATCAGGCTACCATAACAAAGAATGTCTTCCCTAAAGTCCTTGTATCGACACAAAGGACATTACTAATTGTTAAATCAAGTAATCACTAAAAGTGCATCCGATTCAACTATGACTGGTTCAACCGGGTTCTGGTTCGGAAATTCGAGTATATCCGAACCGGAACTTGAATTTCAAAACTGGACCGAGTTAGCCCAAGTCAGACTCGGGCCAGAATCCGAATGAATCATTTTTACTTTTAAATTACATAAAAGCCTACATTCATAAGCATCACATTGTTGTTCAATATTTGTATTGCATGCTTAGATACGAAAGTACATACCTTGAAATTTCAATTGAATTAGAAGCATCCAGCGGATGCAACTCTAGAAGCAGCAAAAACTGCAACTTTTTCATCACTCGTACTTTTAAATTCCTTAACATATAGAGTAACAACTAACAAAGCATTAAGAAATAGAAGACTTCATTACTCTATATAATATATGCCAAATGAAAGAAATAGAGAGTATGCTGCATACCTCAAAAATTACACTTTTGACAACTTCAATAGCAGCATCACCCATTGCTTTGATAGCTTCTTTAGGTGCATTGGCTGCTCTTGCTTTAGCTTTGGCAGTTATAACTGCTTTCTTTACCATATTAGAAATATCATTACTTCCAACTCTACATTCCTAGAAGGAGTCATCATTATCATCTCTTTTGATAGCTAAAACATCAGATTGGATCCTGCCAAGAGTCTTTCTAGCATCTGGCAATTTTTTCACATCTAAACGTTTTGAAAAATTCCTATATTTTGTACTTTGCCCCTATCCCAATCGACTACTAGATCCTGGTGAGATTAACAGTTGTTCATTCTCTGGATTGCCTTGATTAACCCTTCCCTTGCATCTGGATCTTGCTGATCCACGATTCACTTTGCACCTTGAGGAATCATCTTGGCCATTATCATCAAACCAAAAAGAAAAAGAAAATCTAGATTCTGAGTTTAAAACCCGGTACCTAGGTTTTTCTATGTGGGTACCGGCCCATAACTTGGTTATCCAGGTGTTTAGCTTTTGCAATCAACAATTTTTCAGATAATATTTAACACAGTCTTGACCACACCTTTATGTTTTGCCAGATTTCGAGCAAGTCATAATTCCTAGATAATCAGGCAAGGAACATACTGAGCAAATAAGATGAATTTGGTTAGAACCATGAAACAAAGACCAATGTCATGTTTGCATCTAGTTATCCCTCGTTTCAAGACATTAACATTTGCATCTACCATGCCATCTATGGATGCCCTTGTATGTATATCCTCTTTTCACTCTGTAGTCTGCACTAGGATAGATGCTGCAGCAAGTATTAGGGGCCCATTTGATAGATTTGAAATCTGAAATGGTTTTTGGGCCTTAGTCAGTCACCTTTAGTAATATAAGGCCCGAAATGGGGACGGCCTTGGACATTATTCTTCGAAGACTTCTTCTTCTTCTTTTTTTTTCTATTTTTTTTATTTTTTATTTTTCTAAAAATTGTAATAAAGTAAATTATTTATGTTTATTTTGTTCCCCTTACTAATAATTTCATTTTAATATCCGAAAGTGATTGTTAAGCAGGAATAATGAATGGGACCCTCAGAATGTACATTATTGCTGGTTGAAGGTCCAAACATTACCAGCAAGACTCAAGGCATCGAGGGCGAGCAAAATGGAGCCGAAATGTGCATAGCACGACTATGGGATTGTGGGACAGTATTCAAATTTGATATAATAAATTGGGATTGGAGATTAAATTGAGCAGCATAAGCCCGCCGTCGCCTGACTGGCAGACACGTATGTGTGTAATAAATATCTGATAAGATTTTAATATATTTTATTTAAATAAAATGATAGTTACAATTATGAGTGTGTAAGTACCACACAATCATTTAAAAAAATGATTAAATATGAGACTCATAAAAAAAATAGTGAACCTCACTCTTTTTCAAAATAACTGCATACCTCTTGTACACTTCACGATTATATGTATAATTACTCTTTATCAAATATTTAGCACATTATTACTTAAGAAAATGAATGCGTTCCTGTATTTCATGTAAAGTTTGTGAGTGTGGAGTAGAATTCAAAGTTGTTTGAGATACAAAATTTGTTGCGATGCATTTTGAATTAAAATTTGTGAAAGTAGTATTATTTTTTTATAGAAAAATGACCGGATTATAAAATTGGAGAGATGTAATTTTTTTTTCAGAATTAAAACTATGTTAATTTAAAATAATTTATTAAAAAAAAATGCGAATCCTAAACACGAATTCAATTATCACAACTCCCGACTTTCTTGATAGAAAATGGATTAATATACAAAATATACAAAATGATTTTTATTTTATTTATTTATTATTTTATTATTATTAAATTAAAATAATTATTTTATTCATCATTGATATAGCATATAAAACTATATAAAAATAATTATTTTATTCATCATTAAAAAACTATATATAATGTATAGATGGTCTCGGACTCAGCTTTCAAAACGGTCACGTGAGGGACGGTACAAATTTTTTTTTTCCTTTTTCTGCTTTTTACTTTTTCTGGACATTTTCCCAGCTCTCTTTTTGGTATTTGGCCTGAGGCACTGAGGAAAGGAGGTAACATGTGATGTAAATAAAGCACCCACCAAACACACGCCTTTCGAAAATATTATTAATGATAAACGATTTGTAAGAGTTTTAAATAGATAATTTTTATACAATTTTTTTTAAATCTTAAAAAAATGTAAAAAAAACTATTTTCTTTTAGTGTTATCTACTTTTTTTTTTTAATAAAAAATCTATCTATAATTTATTTATTTAAAACTTATACTTAACATTATTCATTATTAACAAGTATATCAAGTTCTTCTATTTCTTAAGATCCTAGGAATCTTGGTGCTTTATCGATTTGGATTTTGTGTCATCGATAAATTTGTTATTTAAATGATATAAATAATGTATTATATTATCGACTTAAAAATATAATAATTAAAAAAAAAAAATACTAAAGTACCTTTGTCATTATGTTTCATCATTGGTCCAGCTGAGCCCACCTTTGTGAGGATGTTCCATGCTATGCCTTATCCCATACTTGTGGTCTGTGTCTGTGAGTGCGATCGTCACTCTAATTCCGAGCATAGCAGTATCGATCAGCCTTTGCGAAAACACATGGTTTTATGTAAATAGACTCGTCAAAGGTATTTACGTAGCCGAAACATGAAACTCCCTCCTATTGGATGCGTAATTGAAACGGGAACATCATTATCTTTGAATAACTACTCCTTGACCTTGTAAGCTTGAACCTTTTTATTGGAGAAAGTAAACCAAGAGAAACAAAAGCAAAGACAGCAAAAGGCCGTTTTGTCGTTGCAGTTGAAGTTGCTGTAGTTGCCGTTGTTAAAAATCTTAAAAATAGAAATCACAACCTGTTGCCGTAGGCCCCCACCTTCGCCAACCTCTCCCAAGCTGTTGTTACTGTTCCAATATCCCACAATTGAAGGTTTCTTCGGGAAGATCATTTGGTCCCTCTTTCCATTCTCTCTCTCTCTCTCTCTCTCTCTCTCTCTCTCGTGCTTTGTTCACAGAAGACTCGTGTTCATCATCAAGTCCTCTGGATATTTTTGTTCTTTCGCGAAGAGAGAGAGAGAGAGACAAAGAGAGTTTCTTAATCCTCAGAGATCTGGGAGTTCCATGCAGAGGTACTAGAATGTTTTGTGTTGATTCGTTTTTGTTAACGTTATTTGTCCATTTTGTCCTTATTTATGTGGGTTCTGCGTGTGTGTCTCTCTCTTAAGTGGGCGAGTCCAAAGAATTATCTAAATAAATTGGAAACTTTGATATGAATTGGTTGTTTTCTGCGAAAATCTTGCTACGACATTTGGGTCTTGCGCCATTTGTTGGGTTGGATGTGTCTTACTCTTAATTCTAATTAGTCCTTTGTTTTTATTTCTTTCACATCAATGGTTTTTTAATAGGGTTGATTGGTCGTGTGTGTTATAATAGATCTGTATCGGAAGTTTTAAAGGCCATATATCTATGAGTCGTGGCTGTTTCCCTGTACAAGTTGATGCATAAACTTTTTTCTTTTCTTTTCATTTACATGTCTCACATTGGTTCATGTGATTGTAGTAGTAGGCATTGGAAATTATGTTAATTTGCACTCATGAGGGGCTGAAACTATGCTTTCATTTGATTTTCCAGAGGTGAAAGAGTAGAGAATGGAGAAGAAAGGGGTCTGGTTTTCCGCACTGAAGAAAGCTTTCTGTTTTAAACTTAAACTCGAGGAAAAGGAAGAGAAGGTTTGGTCTCTTTTTTATGGTTTTTAATTTTTATCCATTCTTATTATCCCAGGCCGCATGCAGAACAAACATCATGGTTTTGATTTCTGCAATTAGATTTTGTTCCAATTATTTCAGCAAATATTATATTATAATTAAAACTATCTTATATCTGTTTAGCAGAAAACCCACAAACCAAGGAAAGGTTGTTTTGGGAAGCTCACTAAACGGGCTCCTGTTTCTTCATCCAAAGAAATTGCTTTGGCTACTTCTTCCCCTCCCCCTGCTCCTGCTATTCCTGATCCTCTCCCTTCGGCTTCCATTGAAGAAGATGTGAAGTTGACAGAAACCGAGAATGAACAGAACAAGCATGCTTTTTCGGTGGCAATCGCCTCCGCTGTGGCTGCAGAAGCGGCTGCTGCAGCTGTTCAGGCTGCTGCAGAGGTTGTTCGTCTCTCTACTTTTACACGTTCTTCTGGAAAATCGGAGGAGGAAATTGCAGCTGTCATGATTCAGACTGCATTCCGAGGATACTTGGTACGGGTTCTTCTTAGATAAAACCACAATGATTTGTATAGATCTTTTCCCATTTTATTGACGATGCTTAAATTAAGATTATCTATTAGCTTTAGCAAATGTGGAGCGATTAAGTGCACTTATTTGCATGATTTCTGATTGTTTAAGTTGTTTGTGTTCTGCCATTGTTGGAAGCAATGGCTTGGTTGAGAATCGATTTCCTTTTATGGGAAAAGCTGTACAGCTTGTGGCATCGGCTGCCAGCATTTTTGTCAACTTGTACTACAAATTTCAAGATTGCATTCCATATTCTCTTCCAGTGTTTGCAGCATTTAGAGCAAAAAGGGGGAATTCTTTTCTATTAAAGGAGCCAATATCTAGTGATTTGCGACTAATTGCAACCTTGTGTTCTCTAAAATCATGCAATTATTATAAATCTGCTGTATATAACATGTAATAATTTTTCCTAATGGGTCTCTTAGGCAAGGAGGGCATTGCGGGCTTTAAGGGGATTGGTGAGATTGAAATCATTTATAAAAGGACAATCTGTCAACCGCCAAGCGGCAACGACATTAGAATACATGCAGACTCTAGCTCGTGTGCAGTCTCAGATTCGTGCAAGGAGAAATCAAATGTTGGAGGAGAACCAGGCTCTCCAGCGGCAGCTCCAACAGAAACGTGATAAAGAGCTTCAGAAGTTGAGAAATTCTGTAAGTGTTTTCCCTATGTAAGTAACTATATAGCGGAATCGAGGTCTTACTGAATGCATAACTCAACTGTTCTTTGGCCACATAAACTTTGCCTCATGCCTTTTTTATTGTTCCATTGTTTTACCTGTGAATATTAAGTGAGTACGTGTTTTCTTTTCTGCTTTGGCTTGTATCTGAATTGATTAAATTGTTTGTGATTTTGCTCAAAGTTGAGAGTACAATTATGCCTTTCTACATATTAAATTGCATGGGTTCTTTTCCCCTGCCCCCAAAAGAAAATTAATGCTACATATAGTCGTAAGCATCACGCAATCGCTTTAAAAAAGAGTGGGATCTATTATAAAAAATTAGTTTTTTTTTTTTTTTTTTTTTTTCATGTGAGCCTTGTATTTACTCACTTTTTTTAAGGAGATTGCGCGATGTTTGCGCATTCCACAATTACAAATATAATTTCTCAAAGAGAATAAAGCACACGACTTGTGTTACAACCAGAAATATACAAGTATAATAAATGCAACAAAAACAATAACAATTAACAAGTGCAGATGTTACAGACTGCTAAATGGCAAGCCTTTTTCGTTATTATTATTTGGCCAGTCTGTGTTCTTTTGGTCTCAGACTCCCAGCTGTTTGATAAGAAATTTCCAATCCTTGGCTGTTGTTGTTGCCTGTTGGTCCCCCCCCCCCCCCTTCTCACCAAGATGTTTTGGAAAGTGGGAATGTTTCGTCAGGCAGTATCTGGTATTCATTTTATCAAAAAACTCAATATGGTGGAACAATGTAGTTAAGGCTTTTCTTTTGATTTATATTTAAAAGGAACTTCTCAATTGTGATTTTATACTGTACTGCTTGAAGTCTTGAAGTGTTAACACTTCTGCAACAGATGTCAGGAGACTGGGATGATAGCACACAATCTAAGGAGCAAGTTGAAGCAAAACAACAGATCAGGCAAGAAGCTACCATGCGAAGAGAAAGGGCATTGGCTTATGCATTCTCCCATCAGGTAGAGACTCTTCCCTTTATCCTACGAAAACTTTAAAAATTTAATCTGAACTTTGATGACCAGTAAGGGTCAAGTGTGATTTGGATTCCATTACTAGAGTGGTTATGTATCAATTTATTCTTCTTAGTATCTGCTTTTGTTGTTTGCTTAAAAAAAGAAGGGGTTCTATTAGGATCTCCTTCATTTCATCTTATTTCTACTACTCAGTTTTACACAAGTAACTTATCTGTTACATACGGTGAATTAACTTGAGTGATTTTCTTTCATGGGAGATTTGAATGCTTCTTCAAACTCTGATGGTCAACGAACTTTTCTGAGTTTAGAACCCAACATCAGCATGAGAGTGATGTTGATTTTGTATTAACTTCCTGAACGATCAGAACCACCATTGTCCGCGAACTCTCAAGTGTTCTGGTGATATTGATATTTCTAGGCCTTCTATTAAATAGAATTTCTCAGTCATCCATGGCCATGGTGATCCGATTTTCTCTGAGTATATTTTAAGGGTGAAACTTGTCTGAACAATTGTCTCAAGTGCTTGTATCTATCTGATCCGTGGCCATACTTGCTGAAGTCCTACACTAGGCCTATGTTCTTTTACACGCGCATACGAAAAATATTATGGAATCTAATGCAAATTCAGACATGGAATCTAAACTGCTTGTTAATTTTTCCAACAGCGAATGTGGAAGATTTCTTCGAAATCCGCAAATTCAACATTTATGGATTCGAACAATCCTCATTGGGGTTGGAGTTGGTTAGAGCGATGGATGGCAGCCCGTCCATGGGAAAACCAAAGTGTGATGGATCACAGTGACCGTGTATCTGTAAAAAGCACTGCAAGCCGTGCCATTTCTGTTGGAGAAATCACCAAAGCTTATTCTCGTCGTGATCTTAACCAGTATAATAAGCCTTCCCCTACTGGAAAAAAACCAAGCCGGCCTCCTAGCCGCCAATCCCCTTCAACTCCCCCTTCAAAGGCACCATCTTCATCATCAGTAACCGGGAGACGAAAGACACATAGTCCCAAGGGGAGCGGCTGGAGTGGGGATGATGACTTGAGGAGTATGCTCAGTGCCCAATCAGATCGCTGCCGGCGGCATAGCATCGGAGGTTCATCAGTGAGGGATGACGAGAGCCTTGCTAGCTCACCTGCAGTTCCAAGTTACATGGCACCAACACAATCGGCAAAGGCCAGGTCCCGCCTGCCAAGTCCATTAGGACCAGCCAAAAAGGGTACACCGGAGAAGGGATCGGCTGGTTCTGTGAAGAAACGTCTCTCATTCTCTGCCTCCCCTGCTGGACCGAGAAGGCATTCCAGCCCTACTAAGGTGGACTCTACCTCCAACAAGGACATCGGAGCGGATACAGGGAATAATGCCGATACTGCTGGGACCAGGTAGTGGGGGAGACAAAACAAACTGTGGCTTTAGGCCGAGTGTACATGAAAAGATTGGGCATAACATGGTTTGCGACTTTGATCTTCATTTTCATCCTGTTCTTTTCCAGAGTCTGCTTCTGTTAGAGATGCCATGGAAGAGGAAGATCAATCTCTATGGCAACGATTCCTGATATGCATAGATGTAATGTTGTGGGATTTATTTTCTTTAATCAGTTTGCTTATGTCTCGTTTTATATAGTGGGGCTCTTGAGATTGTGACGAAAACCTGGTGTAACACGTTCATCTAATGCTTTGCGGTTTCCTCTCTCTTTCTTTAAACGGTGGAAATCAAACTTGTTCTCGTACATATGCGAGGCATACCTTTGTGTATAGAGACTCTATAGGCATCTCACAGACAGGGACTCCAACTAATAATCCTCCTGGAGAGAGTCCAGAGACTATTACTTTAACAACGTGGATCTCCATTAAATATATGGCATACTCTCATTTGAATTCAGGAATGAGTTAAAATGAATTGAGATAATTTTAGATGAGTTGAATAAAATATTGTTAAAATATTATTTTTTAATATCATTATTATTTTAAAATTTGAAAAAGTTGAATCGTTTATTATATTTTGTGTAGAAATTTGAAAATATTGTAATGATGAGATAAGTTAAAACGAGTTTCCAATCTAAACTGGGGCAAAATCTAATGTGTTTAGTTTTTTAGAATAATTATAGATACAAGCTATTCTTTTCTTCTTCTTATTTTTTTATTTTTTATCTTTTTTATTGGAGAGTGGGGTTTTGAAATCTAGACCTCCATTTTGGAGGTTGTGGTTATGCCAACCAGTCTATATACCTTTGGTTAAATACGAGCTTTTTAAGTGTACAAGTCTTCCGTAAAGCCTTTGTAAAAAAATGGGCTCTACTAAAATAAAGTAATTCTTTTTATACTTTTTTATGGTGAAGTTTATATTTTTACAAAGAACTTTCACAATATTTGTACGTTTGAAACTTATGCAAATTATTACTATTTAATAATTATTTGTTTTTCAAAAGAATTTTCTTTATTTTAAACAGTTGATGCATGAAGTCATGTTAATAAATTTGATTGGGGATAATAATTTTTATTTTTCAAATTCTAACTATAGAGGGTCCGGGTTTTTTTTTTTTCAATATATATTATTTTTAGAAAATTCTTGATTATTTTTCCACTTTATTTTATAGGCCCAAGAGGCGAGCAGGCACATGGTCCATGATGGTGAAATGGACTTGAACGGGCCTGAACCCTTGAACCCACCCCTTATTGGTCACCGGAGCGAACCTGACAAATAACATAAAACAAGCTCATCGCTCATAAAAATAAATTATAAAAAAAAAGAAAAAAGAAAAAGAAACGAACCAAGCTCGGCATCTCCTTCCATAGCACAAAGGCAAAAGCTAAGCTGAATGAGAGCGAAGCCTTCGTCAAGCTCCTATATTTCAGAGACATGGTAAGAAAGCAAATATCATATCCCTCCTCCATTGCTTTCTTTTACCTTACAAACCATGTCCTAAAAACGAAATTTCGCACTTTGTTTTAATGTTTCTAAATTCGTTCTAAATTCGAAATGATTGAATCTTTTGACTAAATTAAAACTTTGTTTAGAGCTTTGCATCTGTGCGTGTGTGTTTTTTATCTTTTTGTTTTAAACCTAATTTGAACTCTGGTTCTGCGCATCCAAACACTCACTTGGGCTGGAGACCCATATGTTTGATTCCAATGAGAAGACTGCTAGTTCGAAATAGTGCTTCATCGGAGTTTTATCTAACCAATACTGAACTGTATTGGGTTGTTAAATTTGAACTGTGCAATAGTTTTACACTTCTCGTTGACCAGCTGAGGAGAATTTTACTTTACTTCTTTGGCTCATGATTTGGGTGAAGTCCCATTAGTTACTTGGATTCATCCAAGAAAAAATGTTACATTGGTTATGCTCCTTTATAAAAATCTGAATGTGAAAAGCTAGCCCTTTTACAAGACCCCATGTATTAGTAAACTAAGAGAATTCAGTTCACTGTTTGAGTAAAGAGAATCACAGAAAGTGATGAATACTCTTAAATTGTTGAAGTGCGAGACATATTTGCTAATATTTTTGCTGGCAGTTCTAAAGGGTTATTTTTTAGGTTTCATATCTTTTATTTTGGCTAGTATGTATGTAGTTTGAAGATCCTGGTAATTATAGAGCACAGCGGTCTAATTAGAAAGCCGGTGTGTTAATATTTACATTTCACAGACTGGCACACGGTGGGGCTTTTAAAAAGCCAGTTACTTTTGCAATTCATACATAATAATACCTTTCTCAGTGAAATGCTCCTTTGTCATGATCTGGAGCACTGTATTTGGATGAACTGGAGCATTTCTAAGTCAGAAGGAGTTGAACTTGGACCTTTTTAATTGTATTTGAGTCATGTAAAATTGTTCAACCAGTTGAAAATTAGGTTTTTGTATTGCTATATTTGAGAACTGAATCATTACTTGACATGCATCAGGCTACACCACTTCTAGCTGGCCTTGCAGTAGCTACTGCTGCTCTTGCTGGTAGATATGGGATCCAGGCCTGGCAAGCTTTCAAGGCACGTCCTCCAAAACCCAGAATGCGCAAATTCTATGAAGGTGGTTTCCAGCCAACAATGACGAAAAGGGAAGCGGCTCTTATTCTTGATATTAGGTAATGATCGCTTCTTTCCTGAAAATAGATAAGAATCCTATATTACCCATTTATGCTTAGAGCCACGAAGCTGCAACTGTCGTGCTCTGGATCATGTACTATCATGGTGTTTATTACAACTGAAATATTAAGGACTAAACTGATCCATGGGCAGAATAAACTAAACATACACTGTAGAATTTACCAATTTAGTTGATGAATATATTTTTTTTTTTTTGTAAATAATTTAGTTGATGAATATCCCTCAAAGTTCCATTTAAAATTGCATTCTTGGTCTCCCTGGCCATGTTTATGTTTACCATGGTTAACCTTCCACCTTTTTTGTGTGAATGAGTAAGCTAGGTTCAACAAGGCAACTAATATTTGAGAAGGCTCGGTTTGGATACAAGAAGTGTTTCATCTCATCTCATCTCACCATTACAACTTTCTCAAATTTTCACACAAAATATAATAAACAATTCAACTTTTTTAAATCCCAAAACAATAATAATATTAAAAAATAATATTCTAATAATATTTTATCCAACTTTCAACTTTCATCTTAACTCATCTCATCTCAACTCACTATCCAAACGGCACCTGAAGGAAGAAAAAATGCTATGTGGATCATGTTTGTTCATTAAAGGAAGGGTTATTAGAGAATTTCATAAGTGGTTGAGAGACATAACATTGTAAATTTTACTTTCTAAAGTGACTAGGGAACTCCAAGAAAAGTGGTTACTTGATCAAGTGAATGCATAGAAAGGGAGAGTTCAAGTTGTGAAGGGGTAAACTAACTGTGATGCATTAAGTTCGTAATTTTGCAAGCTTAAGGAGGCTGCAATGATGTTACAAACTTAATGAGGTTATCAAGTCATTTCTTCGATGATATGGGGCATCTAAAGTTAGAAAGTTCCAATAATTATATACATTAGAAAAATTTCAAAATTTTGCCTAAAAAAGACAAAATCTAGGAGAGAAAGTAACAGGTTTGGGCTGTTTCAAGGATCTAATTATGTAAGGAGATATGCTACTATGTCATCCCAGTTATACTGCTCACTGTCCCATTGACGTGGTGGTGCCACATAGTTTATTAAAAAAACTAGAAACACAAACATAAAAGGGCTAGAGGGAACCTAGGGTTTCAATCTTTTTTTTTTTTTTTTTTTTTTTTTTGTGTTTTCGGTCGCCATTTTGTTTTGAATAGATTTTTTTAATAAACCATGTGGTGCCACATCAATGAGACAAAATGAGCGGTATAACTAGGGCGGCATAGTAGTATTTCTTTTGTGGAAGTGGTTTTATATCTAAGTGCTGGAGTTTAATGTGAGCTGGTTTCAAGCAAAACAGAAATGACGTTTGTATTTGATTGTTACGGAAGGTTGCTTTTGTGACTCGGGCTAAGCAATGTTCCAATCTTATGCTGGTGATTTTAGGTCATGTGTGAATTTGTTTTCCCTGTGGGTTATGGACTTGGATTGGCTATTTTTTCACGACCCAGTTGAATCTACCCATCCAGTTATGCATTTGCTTTATCTTGCACCCTTTGTACTGGATGAAAAGTATAAATCTTTCATATGGTTTTAAACTTTTAACAGGGAGAATGCAACTCCGGACAAGGTCAAAGAAGCACATAGAAGAGTAATGGTTGCAAACCATCCTGATGCAGGTGGGAGCCATTACCTTGCTTCCAAAATTAATGAAGCTAAAGATATGATGCTTGGAAAGGGAAAGGGTAGTGGCTCTGCATTCTAAAATTTGTGGGAAGTTTCATGGTTGATGGTTTTCTCATACGTTATGTTACATTTTAAAACAAAACAAAAACTCATGCTGAACCATGACCTGTGTGCCTGTCCTGAAGTTGGAGAATTGAAATCTCGTAGCACTGCTGTTTGTCATTCCTTTGACCTTTTTACAGCAGGGTTTGACTTCTCCCTAATTAAACAGCGTGCCCTAATCCACAACTGGCCATGAATATATATATATATATATATGCTTTTACGATGATCAGGAGATTGACAATTTTAAAAATCAATATTTTGTTAGATAGTTGTCAAAATAATTATGAAATACTGATCAGTTTATCATTTTTTCATAATATAATACTTACTTTACATGTATACTCTTACTCTTGATTGTAACAGAAGTCGACTGTGTGCATGAAAAGTGGGATAATGATAGGATTACTATTCTTCTATCATCTATTTATTACTCTTTATTTTATTTTATTTTTAAATTTTTTTACTTAATGATTAAGAAAGTAATTATTAGTGAAGTTATATGTTTTTTTTTAATAAATAAGAATGTCAACAAAATATTTAAAAGACAATAACAAAAAAATAAAATTTTTAAATACATTATAGAGTAATAAAATAGTGATGGGAATAATAAACCTATCATTCTTAAATAGTGTTGGTGGGGGCCTAAAGAGAATAACTTTTCAAGTCACAAATAATTCACAAAAAAAAAAAAAAAAAAAGAAAAAGAAAAAGGAGAGCGACAACAAGGTTCAACTGCTGTTTACACGTGTAAGTAGCACGGGCTGCATGAATGAAACGCGTGGGTCCAAAGAGCTGCTTGCTCTTAAGGAAGCTAGTCATATTCTCGGCCCTTTTCCGTCTGCCTGTCTGCCTGTCGTTTGGTAATGCCTTCTTTGTAACGGACGATTTAAGTCTTTCTTTTCCTTTGTTGGTTCTGTCTGTTGGGCTTCTAATAACTGGCAGCTCCAGCCACGAGGACATTAATATATATAACTGGATAAACACTGCCTTTTTTTATTTTTCAATTTCGATAAAAAATATGTAAGGGGAATATGTACAAAAAAATCTTAATAAAAACATCTTTTTTTTTTCAGATTTTTTTATTATTATTACAAGAGAGCCAAGCCTTTGTTACTTTTTTTTAATAATTTCGTAGCAAATGCCCTCCATCAAGAATATAAACTATATTTCACATTGTTGTGCATATATTTATTGTCAAAATGCATCTATTAAATTATATTTTATTTTTTTATTAAATGGAGAAAAACTTTATTAAATTCAAAAAAACAAATTATTAAATTCAAAAAAACAAATTATTAAATTCCCGATTGGGGCTGAAATTGTCGTTTTGGACAGTCCTATTTCGGTCGAAGGATATTATTAACTTTACTTTTATTTTTTGAACACTGTAAGAGATTTTTGTACAATTTCCTTATATTCTCGTTTTTAATTAAATGCAATATCATTATTTCTTCTTCTTCTTTTTTTTTTTTTTTAAAAACAAACCTTAATACTTGAGCCCTACCCTACAACCCAAGGGGCCAAGTGTCCTTCCTACGTGCAGCTGCTACGTCAGCTTTTATCCATTTTTAACATTCATTATCCGAAAAAATGTTTTATTTTTTATTGTTATCTTTTATATTTTTCTCTACTGCTGGCTGTTGCTTCTTCTTCTTCCTTTGCCACCCATATTCTCTCGGTCTGGAATCAACAGAGTCTCACACACACACACACACACAGAGAGTCCAAAACGCTAAATTAACTACTCTCAACGAGTCAACCCTATCCAACTTTCCAAAAATCTTCCTCTAAACAAAGCTCACACTCCGCACCCTGTAATAAGAACTCTCTCTCTCATTTCCAATCTCTTCTTTGGCACAGATACATACATACATGTTTTTTTCCTTTGAGCCCAGCAAATGTACGGTTTCCCTTCAATTTCCAGTCCATGCAGTTAGGGTTTCGCGGTCCTACAATCATTTTCATCGGATCTCACCAGCTCGCTCCTTCTTCAAAATGTTCTGGTTCGGTTCAATAACCCTATTTATCCCTTGTTATTGAAATTCTTATATTTTATTGAGAAGCCTTTTTAAATTGTAAGGAAGAAATTTGTAACTTTTGTGGTCCTTCTTTATTTTTATATAAAAAAAAAAACTCATACCCATATTTTGCGATAATTGATATATACAAATTATAATTTATATTGGAGCGGAAATCTTCGGGTTGGTGAGTAATGGTATCTGCCAATGACCCCATCGAATCGTTTTTCAATTCGGTTCAAGTTGTAAAAGAAGTGCTTTCACCTCTCGAATTGGGCATTCGGAAAGCGGCTAAAGATCTAGAACATTGCTGGGGGGGAGGCCCTAAGAACAAGGGAAACAGTGTTGCGTTGGTTGGCCAAGTGAGCGGTGGTGATAGGGATGGCCAGTGTGTTGTTGGTGATGAGAGGAAGATGGGTTTGTCGATTAAGGTTCCGATCAAGGCCTTCCTGGGAGTGTTTTCGCCGAATTCGGGAAATGGGCATCGGGCTGAGTTACCTGACAGGGGTTTGAAAGAGAGGGATTTGGGGGTAAGGAGGATGCTGGTTCTTGTATGAATTGCTTGCAGTTTGCAGTCACCTGGTCTTTGTTGCTGAACAGTTTCCTTCAGGGGTTTCCCAGCCCGTTCAAAACGGGAAAGAAGCGGTTTCAGAAACCCGGGGATGAGGAAAATTTGTGTACTTCTATAAAACCAAAGGTTTCATGGGAAGCGAAACAAAAAGATTCCGAGGGACCAATTAGAACATTTCAGAATCAAGCAAAACATGTATCGCTCGATTGCTTTATTGGTTTTCTTTTGGATCAGTTAACTCAGAACCTTCAGAAGTTTGATCAGGTTGTGCAAGAACATGGTTGTAAGAGTTCTGACACTTCTCTGCCGAACTCTTCATCTTATTCCGATCATTTGAGCGCACTCACTAATATCTTAGAAGGTCGAAAAGCAGATGTAAATGGGCTTTTAGGAAATTTAAGGTTTGCTAGAGTTGGAGGTGTGCCTTCGAGTGTAGTTGACGTGGCTTCTTCGGTTAATGAAGACGGTTATGATGGTGCTGCCGCTGGGAACAGTGAAGAAACTGGAGGCACTATACCGCAGAAGCTGGGCAGTGGTATCCTTAGTATTCCTCTATCAAATGTGGAGCGCTTGAGATCCACATTGTCCACTGTTTCGT
This sequence comes from Juglans microcarpa x Juglans regia, assembly GCF_004785595.1. NCBI lineage: Eukaryota > Viridiplantae > Streptophyta > Magnoliopsida > Fagales > Juglandaceae > Juglans > Juglans microcarpa x Juglans regia. Next base: position 28,183,678 of record NC_054595.1, read on the forward strand.
TGACAGAACTAATTGAGCTCGTACCACAGTTGGGGCGTACTTCTAAAGATTATCCTGATAAGAAGAAACTATTCTCTGTCCAGGATTTCTTTAGATACACTGAAGCAGAAGGTATGGTATTTCAGGTATCCTAATAATAAAAATGAAGGTTGCTTCAAATTTGGTTTCACTTTTTTCTTTTTATTTTTTGTCTATTTGGTATAAATTCTCAACGGAAGTTTTTTTCGTTCTGGTGGATGGGCCGTCTTGTCCTTGTAATTGTAAAACACTAAAGCTATGTTATTGAAGAATCTACGTAATGTGTGCCGAGCACTGTTATGTCTAGTCATTATCATGGAAGGTGGCAACCTGGGGAAAAAAACCGGTGGTGCCATTCTGCTCATTTTTTGGAAGGACGAAGAAAAAGTTATTTTGAATTGCAAGAACGTTAGTATTTGGGTTATTTTGGAATAAGATCTCTGGGATCTTATTTCCTTCATCTAAATGAAGCCTTCAACTTGAACTGCAGTTTTAGAGCACAACCTTGTTGACAGAGTAAAACTCCTTGCATGCTGCATTTGTCCTATAACCTACTCATCTAAATGATATTGTTATATACATGTGGCCATGAAAATATACGTTCCAATGTTAACACCTGCATTATAATTTTGTATCAATTTGTTGTTGATTCTGGGCTATTCTGGTCAGAACTGGAAATAGGATCTAAAAGTTCTTTCTATCAATATAATGCTAGAAACATCGCATAATTCCATAATTTACACACAAAATTTCAATTAAGTTTCACTATTAATTTGCGGATCAGCTGAATTCATATGATCTAGTTATCATAACATATGCCATGATGAATTTGGATTTTCCCTGGCTGTGTGGGACCAACTCGATCTTGTTACTTTATTAATCCTTTTTCTTATAAGTAATAAGAGATTTTATTTGAGCAATTAAATAGGCATAACCCAAGTACACATGGAGTATACAAGCGGAAACACCTAGATACAAGCTAGAGACTAGGAGCTAGGAAATGCTAAAAGAAAATCATTAATGGCCCGTTTGGGTGCTAAGGTGATCTCAAATCATCTGAGATAGTTTTGTACAGATGGATATACCCTCCATTCAAACACACGCAACTTATTCCATCTGAAATAAACTTTTTTTTTTTTTTTTTTTTTTTTTTTTTTATCTTAACTCAACATTGTTCATTGATAGGACTTTTATTATTATTCCATCACTACAACAACAAACCAATCATTGATGTGACCCATTACTTTTTCAGCTTTCCATAAAAAAAATTTAAACGTATCTCAACCTACTTCATACATCCAAACATATATCAATGGGACTTACAAAACCCACTCAAACATCTTAATTCACTACTATTCACAAATAAATTCAGATCATCTTAGATATTCTTAGCATCCAAACAGAGCCTAAGATTATCCCCATTCAATACAAGAACTTTTGCCCAAATACAGGGTTCGAAAGAAAAACTCTCTAAATTCCCCCAACGAGTGTTCTCTATCATCAAAACACCGCCCATTCCTTTCCATATGCACCACATTAAACATAAAAGAATCATCTTCTAGATATCAACAATGCGATGACTACCCATAAATCCTTTCCAACAAGCCAAGAGATCCACTACCCTCTTGGGCATCACCCTGGCAATACCTGACCTGCTGAAAATCTCGTCCCAAAAAGTCTTTGCAACCTCACAGTGCAGAAACAAGTGATCCGACTCACCATCTTTCTTGCACAAATAACACCAGTACAAGCAGATTATACCGCGCTTTCTCAAATTATCCGTTGTCAATATCTTCCCTAGAAACACCAACCAGCAGAAAAAGCAACTTTACTAGGCACCTTGGCTCTCCAAATACCCTTCCAAGGGAATTGATTGTCACATTGGCAAGTCAGCGTGTTATAATAAGAGCTGACTGTAAAAATGTAATTTCCAGCATGTTGCCACAACAATCTGTCCTCCCTTCCCTGCACAATTTTCATATCATACAGCCTACTAAAAAAACTAGAACAACCGGCACTTTATTAATACTTCATTAACTCTACCAAGGGTGGTGGCTCAATGGTCATTGGTCATTGGTTTACTTCTAAATGATTTGCCATGTACTAGGTCCTAGGTTCGAGTCTGAATAGGGATTCATCTGAGATTATTGGTATTAGCTGCCTAAGGATTTATTGAACTCCCTAGTGGGGCTGGGTCCTAAGCTATGGCTCAAACCCAACTTGAGAGAGTGCCTGCAGCTTTCCACCATCTAGGCCTCTCCTGTCCGGTTGGGTAGGGCTATTATGGTCACACCAAGGTAGGGAAGCCACCTCCGGCTGCCCTCTCTTACCCTTTTATTCAGCAAAAAAAAAAAATACTATTTAAGATACGGTTCATTTTTCTTTTTCGTGATGTGTGTATCTTGGCTCTACATTCTCCATTCTAATTAAAGAATACTCCACTGATTTGGAAATATCAGCTGTCCCTTTTAGATGATTAAAGATTCCCAAGAACCTCCATCCATGAACTTTAATCACCCAAGCATAATCATTTGATTTGCAGAATCGTAAAAATTCCAGCATAAAATTTCATATGATCACAAACTAGAATACTTTTAAAAAAATAATGTCATTGACTAGAATGAAACATGACCATGATAAACTTATGAAACACGACCGTCATATACTTAGTATAAACATAAACATAACAGTCCAAGTGATTACTGCTTATTCTCTCTATTACTAGGCCAAGTCTTCTCTACTGCCTTAACCTGCTGACTCGTCCTTTTTTTTTTTTTTTTTTTTTTTTTTTATCGGTAATCAAGAAATTTTATTCATAATAATAGGCAAAGCCCAAGTATACAGAGAAGTATACATGAGAAGTACCTAATAGAGTTTACAACTGAAAGTAGAAAGTCATGGACATTTAGTCCGTTACAAACAATGGCCCCCACCCAAGAAAACAATGTTTTAAAGCTCTACAAACAATGTTTTCTTGGGTGGGGGCCATTGTTTGTAGAGCTTTAAAACCTAGAGGAACATTGGTATTAGCTGCCCACCTGAGATGAAAGCCTAGAGGAACAGCGCAGATCAGGATATTAGGCTCTCTAGAGCTTCAAACTTTCCCTAACAGCTCCTGATATTTTCCCTAAACTCTCTATATAGATCTCATCTATATTTGGCAGCCTTTCCATTTCCTTTGAGACTTCTCTAAAATCTTAATCAAACTGCATTTTCTATTAAAACCAACTTCTTTCCATTTTTTTTATCAGTAACGTTTTTTCCATTTTAAAACACAAACAACTTCCAATTTAAAACAAAACCATTGTACAGCTATATAGACACACACACATGCAGGAACCTGTCTTATTGTTATTTACCAAATTTCTGCATGCTAAAAATTAATATTGAGTATGACAGTAAACCGGAGGAGGAAAATGTCAGGTGGCGAAGATATGTTTGCTTTGATTGCACAATTAGCTGGTTTTTAATAGCGAGATGCTTGATGTTTAAGTTCTAAAAACATCTAAGACAATTATTTATGCTTTTGAGTGATGGCAAAAATGAAAGTAATTATGATGTTTCTATGTAAGTGGAGTAAATTATCTAGAAAGTTGATACTATTTGTACCTCTTTGTCACGACATTGAACAACTGTTGTTCCCAGCTAGTTTAATTGACACCCATAACGATGGATGTTGTTTGCTGGTAACATGTTTGTGGACGTTAAGGCTGTGTTTGGTTTGTAGGATAAGGTTTAGAGTAGGATTTACGTGGATTGGCAATCGGTACACATTTCAGGCTTCAATAAATAATTCCTACCCCTAGAAAGAAGAAGAGAAAAATGCAGGGGGAGTGTTTATTATCTTATGAGAAGATGCGGGAACCATTGTCTGTTGCCTGTCCTCTTTTTGTCACTGTTGAGTGTAATATCCAGTAGAAAAATTCTTCTATTTAGTCACTATTCACCACCCCACACCCCACACCCTATGAAAAACACCCCCCACACCCTATGAAAAACACTCCCACACCCTATGAAAAAGCTATCCAGTAATATTTAGGTTTATATTGTGTTTCAAAAAAGGCCAGATAAGGAATGGATACAGGGAAAACATTTATACTGCCATAACCATGCTATATTACAGGGAGACACTTACACATGAGTGGGCATTGGTTACCATAGCTAAATGATGGGCATTTACGCTTGGTCAATGACTAGATGGTTGACGAAGAAATATACAATTTTAGGAGATTGAGAGTTTTGAAAGGGGAAAAGGGAAAAGAGTAGTCATCTTGGTTAATATATTTTTCCTACTCTGGTTCTTCTGCATGTACATTATCTGAAAAGAAACATTTTTACCCATTTTAGCCTGCACTTTCTTACAGGAAGGAGGTTCTTTGAGGAGTTGGATAGGGATGGTGATGGCCAAGTAACTTTGGAAGACCTTGAAGTTGCATTTCGAAAGAGAAAATTACCTCGAAGATATGCTCAGGAGTTTATGCACCGCACTAGAAGTCACTTATTTTCAAAATCAATTGGTTGGAAACAGTTTTTGTCCTTGATGGAACAGAAGGAACCAACCATTCTTCGTGCTTATACTTCTCTCTGCCTGAGCAAGTCTGGGACACTGCAAAAGAGTGAAATATTGGCATCGCTGAAAAATGCAGGGCTTCCTGCAAATGAAGACAATGCTGTCGCTATGATGCGATTTCTGAAAGCAGACACGGAAGGACCTATTTCTTATGGACATTTCCGAAACTTTATGCTGCTTCTCCCTTCTGATCGGCTTCAAGATGATCCTCGGTAAGAAAGTTTTCAGAACGTGTTCATGCATGTTTTTTTGTTGAATTTCCTTTGGTTCAATCAGAAGTATGAACTTGTTCCCAAACCTGTAGTTTGAGTCTTGATAGCTGAATAGCTTGTTTGGTTCAGTTACTCCTAAATTTTCTCATGTATACTTTTTTCTTTGCTTGGTGCCTTGAAATGGTAACAGTTCTATTTTTTTCTTGCTGGTTAATGCATAGTTTCTGGAGACTGAAACTTTGGAATGAGATTATAGAATGCAGAAACAATCAAGCAGTTCTCTAATATACACTTTTGATTATTTTGTTTGCTGATAGGACTAGTATTCACAAATTACTAATTTCTTGCTGATGGTAACCTCTTTTTGTAATATGTACAGGAGCATCTGGTTTGAAGCTGCAACTGTTGTTGCTGTTGCACCGCCTGTGGAAATACCAGCTGGAAGTGTTCTAAGATCTGCATTAGCAGGAGGCCTTTCTTGCGCCCTTTCATGTTCTTTAATGCACCCTGTCGATACAATAAAGGCAAATTCTTTTGCTTGGTTTTTTGGTCATGCATTGGCACTTCTAGTAATTGTGCTGTCATGAACAGTATATATAAATTTTAAGTACCAATCTTAATGCACTTTCATTTCTTAGATTTCTATGGTTGGAGATATTATTGGTACAGCTTCATTTCTTAAAGTGATTGGATTTATTGGGTTTTTCAGACTCGTGTACAAGCATCAACGCTGACCTTCCCTGAAATCATTTCAAAGCTTCCACAGATCGGAGTTCAGGGTTTGTATAGGGGTTCAATCCCTGCAATTCTTGGACAATTTTCAAGGTTATTTTTATTTTTTCTTCTCTCATTTGTCAGTCAATTCTTGTTCTTTTGGCTGATGTTTTCACTGGACATTGCAGCCATGGTCTGCGAACTGGGATATTTGAAACAAGTAAACTTGTTTTAATAAATGTTGCTCCAGCACTCTCAGACATCCAGGTAATGGTTATTTAGCTGTGTTTATTACAGAATTTTACACCACTATCCAATTTTTTCATGTTTTTGTCCTGTATCTTCCTTGGATTCTGTTTGAAAGAAGTTTTGAGAATTATGTACCATCTGATGTTAGGAATTGGCAACAATTGCCTATTTTGTCTTGAAAATGTCAGAGATAGGTTTTCCTAAGCATGAGATATCCAGTCTGTTCTGTTTTTCAGACTGTGTAGTTCCCATTTAAGAGTCTTACTGGGAAGTTGACTAACTTATTTTAGTTTACGATTGTCATCAATTTGTTGTTCTGTACCTTTTGAACATCACAAGAAGGCATTAAACCATGAAGAAATTTTTGCCCCAGTTAAATGTCCTTCAGAAGCTGCCTGGTTTGTCACATAAGCATAGATCCCGCATGCATCTTCAACATAGTGGGTGTTATTCATGGCATCTAAATTATATGTTTATATAAAGTTAAGGAGCTCTTTCATTCTAGTTTCAAAATAGATAATAGCATAAATCAAATTAATGACCTGTAGAGTATACTGTAGAAGTAAAGTACCGCTAGAGTAACTCCAACCAGCTAGCTTCCATGTCCTGTATTTGCATTTTTGTGGCTACTATAAGCTCTCTCTCTCTCTCTCTCTCTCTGTGTGTATGCACGTGCACACACGCACTTGAAGAGCATAAACAATAATGGGATTTGGGATGTGATAGGACTCTTTGTTGCCTAATATACCTTTGGAAGAGGAATTCAGATATTTGCAAGAGGCAATGGATTTAATCACGACAGAAAAAACGAAAAAAAAAGTCTTCGACTCTTAGTTGCTAATTATGTTTTAACAGATAAAGAAAAAAAGTCACTATATTTGCTTGTGTAGGTCCAATCGCTATCATCATTCTGTAGTACATTTTTGGGGACGGCAGTGCGGATCCCTTGTGAGGTATTAAAACAGCGGTTGCAGGCTGGCATTTTTGACAATGTGGGGGAGGCTATTGTTGGGACTTGGCAACAAGATGGGCTTAAAGGTTTCTTTCGAGGGACTGGTGCCACTCTTTGTCGGGAGGTTCCATTCTATGTTGCTGGCATGGGGCTTTATGCTGAATCCAAAAAGGTGTGGAACTCTAGTCATAGCTGTTCTTCTTATTCAGATGCACAGGTGCCAGGATTGTCTTTCTTTTATAGGGTTTGTTGATTGTAAGCTTCTTACTGTACCAGTGACTGAAAGAATTCATTGATCCCAAAGTAACCAAATTTTATTTACATTGATATTGTAGAAGAGTAATGATAGACAACCATTTTCAGTATAATGTTTTAAATTTGGGGTATTTTTGTAAAATGATGATACTTTTATAATTGTTTTATAAGTTACTTTACAAACTTGCCCTTCATTTAAAACATGTTTTTGAAAAGGAAAATTGTATACACCACATTCATATACTATGATGAGGTGGCATTGCCCATCACTATTAATATTTCTTCTTTAAAAAAAATAAAGGATCATTCAGGGTGATAAAAGTGCCACATTTTACATAGTGGAATGAAAGTAGGATGTTAGTGTGGTGTATAGCATTACTCTTTTGAAAAGGGTTGTGAAAAAAGTTATGTATCATTTTCCATTGTAGGATGATTTAAGAGTTGGACAAGAGAATGAAGCCAACAGAAAACATGGCAAATGGAAATTTAAGAAGGAATATCCTCACAAATGTCCAATGTAGGCCCCCTTATATATAAAAAATTAAGAACTCGTTCAAGCCTTCGGACGCCAGAATTCTGTGGAGAGAGAGAAGTCTACACTATGGGCATAAATGTCTGTTGCTGATAATTGATCAAATGGGAGAAATTATCTAGCAGGCCTTGAGCTGATACAATATAAAATATGTTTGGTGTAATTGGTGTTCTGTTTTGTCTGTTTATTGTTGTTTGTTAGATTGAGTTTGACATGTGCTTAGGTGGGACCCATGTGAAAGTCAATTAGTTAAATACTATCATGTTGATCTTCATGTGCTGTTTTGAAGGCTGTGCAGCAACTTCTGGGACGGGACCTGGAACCCTGGGAAACAATTGCTGTTGGAGCTTTATCTGGTGGGCTAGCTGCTGTTGTCACTACACCCTTTGATGTGATGAAGACTAGAATGATGACTGCACAAGGTCGATCTTTACCAATGTCAATGGTAGCCATCTCTATTCTCCGCCGCGAGGGACCCCTTGGCTTATTTAAAGGTGCAGTACCCAGGTTCTTCTGGATTGCTCCCCTCGGGGCTATGAACTTTGCAGGCTACGAGCTTGCAAGGAAGGCCATGGACAAAAGTAAGGAGGTAGCAGGCGAGCAACTGTCTCAGGAAAAGGTGGCAACTTCCGGCTAAAGTTTTGAAGCAGCAACACTAGAATGCATCCTTTGGTTTTTCACATGATGATAGCAAGTTAATGCTGCTGAAAAAATTTTGAGCTTTTTCCGAGCTTAGTATTAGCATTTTTTACCCGAATTTTCCGTTGGCAAACGTCAATGCCATTTTTCTTTTGCAGTTTCTTTACTTGTTTCGTACTTTTTTGGGCCGCTTGATGGCGGCACAAACATGTTTATTCTATCTTGTATCTCCCGCAGTTAATTCGTTTCCAACTTTATTTTTCTCTATAGTTCATGAAAAAAAAGAGGACTTTGTTTTCTGTTTGCTTTTGACTTTCAGTTATATACATGATTAAAATGCACATATATATTTTTTCTTGAGCTCTTGTGAATCTGTGATATGACCATTCTGCGATGATGGTTTTATTGATCAGACGATAAACTCAGAAATGCGGTTGTTGCCGTTTTGTCTCTTGAAAAAGGTGGTTTTAAAATGTCGATGCCACAACATCGGGCTCTCAATATAATTAGGTTGCATGGTGGTTGACGGAACGTTATCAAGCGCATCCACAGGTAGCAAATGGCGACCACAAAATTGCTTTCAGAATTTCTAATGCTCAGATGAGATGGAAAACACATCATCTGGATGATTTCCGGGACTACATCTGTGAGAATTTCTGTAATCCTATTATACGAATGGGAAACATGATACTCGGTAATGCTCGCAGATTCAAATCCTGCTTTTATATAAATCAAGAGGAGATCTGTTAGCCGTACAAATAAAATCCTATTTTCACATGGTTTGGCTAAAGCTCAAATCCTCCAACCAAAAGTAACCAGATTTCAAACGAGAGAAAATGGTTATTTATTACCCAACAAACATGGGACATGAGAATTTTCCGGGATTCAGCTGAAATGAGACTAGTTGGTAGAATCAGAAGACGTAATCAATAACCCCAGTAATCATTACGGATTTCATCATCAAACTTCTTCTTCAACTCAGGATGCTTCTCAAAGTACTCATTTGCGGTCATGGTGCTAATCTTTTTCTGTCATAAATGAAAAGCTGTGAGAAGTGATAAAAATTTTGGGAGACTGAAGATGTAAAGAGTAGTTGTTTTCTATCACCTTCATCTCTTGTACTTCGACAATTTCCTTTTCCAAACGATCAGACTCCTTTAAGGATTTCTCTTCTGCTTCTTTCAATTCCACCAACTTTATGTAAAGTCAAATACAAACATATCAGATGCTAATATCAAGATAGAGGTAGGGAGGAAGAGGGCGTAAAGCAATTGATCTTGAGTAAGTTCTCACCAGTGCATCGAATTTTGGCTTGTACTGAGGAGTGACTGTGTCTACATACTTGGGGATTTCTATGCCTGCAAGTTACAAACAATTGAGATGGGGAAAACATGGATAAGCATAAACTCTAGAAAAGTGAAAACCAACTAAAAAAACAACAATAAAAGTAATTCCCAACAGAGACATGGACTAAGAAATTAAGAATGGACTAGTAAAAGCACTAAAACTCATTATCCCGTGATTGGCATTTGAAACGATAAATAAAGAATTGTACAAGTTAGTAATCAAATTCCTGCTGCCCATAATATATTCATAGGTAAACATGCTCCACATTCAGCAAATCCCTCAAGAAAAAAACTTGTCAAATGGTAAGCCTAGAAGTCCCTCGAGTGTGTCACGCTGATAATGGTTTACTCGGCACAAAGTTGCGATAATGAATCATACTACTTGATCCCGCTAATAAAAAATTCAATTGTGTTCAAGAGTTCTTGGCTAATCTGGCAACGATAATGAAGTATTAGAACATATTTCCCGATCAAAAAAAGTATTAGAACATATTTCCTAAATTATCCTTTCCATACACAAGCATAAGCTGCTTTTAGAGTTAGTTTGAACTTGGAATACAAGAATTCTCATTTACTTTCCTTTCTTACCCTTTTCTTTCTCTTCCTTTAGTTTTCCTCCCTAACCCCAAGGGGTTGGCCCAAGTTGTGAAGGCCTTGGTCTTGGGATATCACTCCCTTCAAGGTCCAAGGTTCAACATCTCATGGGTGCAAACAATTCTTTGAGGCCACACCCCCTGGTGAAAAGCCAGAGATTTAATCAGTTCCATGTACAGAAACTTCCGAGGATGCGGTGCACGGGACCGGAGTTTACTCTGCAGGGATGGGTCTGAAGGGCCCTGCCTTGAAGAGGTTCCCCGACATAATAATAATTAAAAAAAAAAAAAAAAAATTTCCTCCCTAGTGCAGCACATGAAGGAATTAAGCAAGTGCACTTAAGCAACAAGTAAATAGCACAAGGACATTGAGTGAGAGCATGCCACCTAGAATAAATGGTGTTGAGATATGCTAGCCGAATGAAGGGTTAATAAACAAAAATAAATGAAAGAAATGGTTAGGTACTGAATAGACTACTAGGTACCAGAGTTTTTGTTTTAATAAGTACTAGGTACCAGAATTAGCAACCTAAGGCCTTGTTTGCATTCAAAACCCACCTCAACTCATCTCATTTCATCATTACAACTTTTCCAAATTCCCATACAAAATATAATAAACAATTCAACTTTTTCAAATACTAAAACAACTTTCCCAAATTTCCACACAAAATATAATAAATAATTCAACTTTCATTCTACCATTCACAAACCATCTCAACTCATCTCTAAATCCAAACCACTCCAATGTACCATCTAATGACATAAGAACATAAAGTAGAATCGTCTGACCACAAAGATGCAGAAATCGTGATTGTACAAGGACCCTAAGGATGATGCAACTATAATAACATAAAGTAACCACACAAAACTAATATATATTGCCAGCGCATTCACCAGTGAGTTAGAAAACATACTGTCATAAGCCTCTTTGTACATATCCACCAAGCGAGACCCAATTCCTTTTCTGTAATATTCCCAATCTATGGGCTCTGGTTCCTGCACAAAGATAAATCATTCATTCAAGATCAACAGCTAGTAAGGTCAAAAGGCAATCTAATTAATTACTACTCATTATCGATCTCCATGAAGCCATTTTATGTTATCTAAAGCCACACATAAAACGCTCCTTTGAGCTCCTACATGCCATACTCTCCAAGCATGCTACTCATTTGAAACATGGAGAGCATTAGAAGGATCAAATCATAGTATATTATTGTAGCTCCTAGCTAAATAAAACAAATGCATTAGTCTAAAGCTAATATTTTTGTTTTCTTTGATATCAAACAATAGCAAAAAAATTTTGTTCCAAAAACTATCATTCCTTTCTTAACCTACATTCCTAACGAACCAAAGAAAACATTAAATTGAAAAAATAAAAATAACCTACATTTTTAGCTCTATTTCCCCGAACTGAATTTCACAAAACAGTAGCCAATGAAAGATTATCCCTCTTTCATTTTCTACCACAAACCACAGATAGTAACAGAAGTAATTAAAATACAGAAATACAGAAGAGACCCGTCCAACGAAAATCAACGAACAAAACCCCAACTGACGAAAATCCAAGTCTTTCAACACGACAATTCTGAGCAAGCTCCGATGCATAACAAATAAAAAAACATTAAAATAAAAAAGAAATCAATTTAGAAATGGAAAAGATCCAGCAAAATTACAGAGGCACCCGTAATAGATAAGAGGGGGTTGGTGGTGGTGTTTGGACCTGGCTGAACTTGGTCTGGAGGGTGGAGTTGACCTCATCAAAGGCGCGGCGAAGAGTTGCGAACTCTTTCCGAGCCTCATCGGTGACCAGAAGCCTCGCCATCCCTTCCCAGTCTATGGTTCTCGATGCCTTCAGTGCCACATCGGCAACTTTCTTTCCCGCTCCGCTCATTTTCCCGGAAAACCTATGTGCTCAAGAGACCGAATGTACTGCCAGATGCTTAATCGCTCATGGTGATGCCCTTTTCTTGGTGCCGGTGGTGCAATGGTTGTGCTCTATTTTGGGTCTGGCTAAGAAGGTGGGTCTTGGCCCATTTTGGATCGAGTCCGGACAAATAAATAAATTCCCACATCAGAGGTTTGAAAAGCGCGACCCAACGTTGAGCTTCTGGTCCTTAAATGAATGCAAGGATCCAGCGAAGATAGCACTGGGACTTGGGCCCATGACTACTGGCTGAACTCTCTTCCCTACATGGGCTCGCGTAATAAACTATTGCTCTTTACGTATAAAAATAGAGGAAATTATAAAATTAAAATCTTCAATAGTTTTAGTATAAAACGATAATTTAGGATGTAAATTAATGGTTTTTAGCAGTTTAATGCATAAATTAAATAAATTTTTAATATATATAAGCCGGTTAGAGTCTTATATATGTTCTAAAAGTAATTTATTTGTAAATCTATTTATTTTAATACTCAACACAGCACTAACGTTAGAAAAACATATCAGTTAGCATAAAAAAGTATTGATATTTTAATATTTTTATAACCATAATGAGTCTTACAACAAGTAGTCTGCTGATCATACACTTAATTACTTATAATATATATATATATATATATAAACACACACACAATGGAAGATCTAAATATTTATTATTATTGAATGTAGAAAATTAATTGAAACAAATAAATGAAAACAAGAGGCATTTGCTGAATTCAGTTAGTCGATCGCTTTCTAAACTAATCCCAACCTAATAGAAAGTGACCCAACATGCAGCTTCATAATTATATTATAAGTTGACATGATCAGCTCCATGCACCTATAAAAACATTATGTGGGACATTAATTAATAGTGTTACATTTGCACCAAAGATGCCTATAAACTAAAATTGACCTAGAAATTAAAATGATTGCCAATATTTAGCCTAATTAATCATTCCGACCATACAAAAGTCAAGCCCCTCAGAAGCTACCTAGCTAGCACAACACGTACGATTGGCTTCTCAACCTTTAATGGGTCAAATATCTATATGCATTATATTAATCACAAGATGAAGCTTATAGCTAGCACATGCATTCAACTTCAAGCATCGAGTATTATTCTCTCAAAAAGAATAACGTCGTACATCGTTCTTCTCTTGTCTCTGGCTAGCTTGAATAACCAGCCAGCTAGCTGGTCTTAATATAAAGCCGACAACCCAAAAGTCTCTTTCTTATTAAACATGAATCCCAAATTAGACTTGCCCAGTAAGTACCATGCATTATTAATGTAGGGAAAACACTCTTCCAACCATGCTTTTTCTCATGAGATTGACTGAGAATTATCTCACTACTCGAGGTAATATTCTCCTTATGAAACCATTTCCTTCGTTGGATGAAATCTATTATTTGATTATTCAAGAAGAGCGTCAGCGTGGATTCTCTCATACCTCTTTGTTGAATCAAGAGAACATTGTGATGCTAGCTTCTCAAGCACATTCACTTTTTGAATCGGATGTTGCTGTTATATCGAGGAAGAATTTTCATTCTACTAGTAAGAGAGAATCTCTTCACTGCACACATTGTAACCGAAAGGGCCATACTCGGGACAAGTGTTTCGAGCTTCATGGTTATCACCCGGGCTGGGTGTCAAAGAAGAAAAATTCTGTTGATTCTAAATCTGGATTTCACCGATCATCTATTAATCAAGTGTCTACTTCTCTAAAGGCAAATTCAGTTCCTAATTTTGGTCAAGTTTTTTCTCAAGAGCAACTTCAATAGCTTCTCAATGCTCTGCAAACTCAGCTTAGACCAGATTCACCTCTAGGTATTTCTTCTCAATTCAATCCACCACAACCTACCAGCTATGCCAATATGACAAGTAGTTTATCTCCTCTTTATTTTGTTAGTTCTGCAATAGCTCATTGTCTTAATTCCATTTCTTTTACACACCTTCATTCCCCAAAAACTTGTATTGTTGACAATGGAGCTACAGACCATATAGTCTGTTCTCTTTCTCTATTTTTTTCACCTCCTACTCCTGTTAATGTTACTGTTAGCCTACCAAATGGTCAATTTGTTCATGTATCTCATATAGGATCAGTCATGCTATCGGCAACATTAACCTTACAACATGTTTTGTATGTCCCTTCATTCACTTTCAATCTAATTTTTATGCATAAACTCACCTCAGATTCAAATATTGCCATGATATTCTTGATTGATAAATGTTTGCTTCAGGACCTACTTGCTTGGAAAACAATTGGAGTGGTTGATCAAAAGAATGGACTATATTTGCTGAATTCCAGCTCTCATTCATGTTTTGTATTTCAACCTTTATCTTTACTTTCTTTCAACTCTGTTTCTTCTTCAATTTCTACAAATAAACTTGCCTTGTGGCATAGCAAATTAGGACACATGTCTTTGTCCAGAATGCGTATGTTACATGATGTACTTTCTGATGTCAATTTTCATCATAATAATGATCAATGTCAGATCTGTCCCTTAGCTAAGTAGCATAGACCTTCTTTTCCCATTAGTTCTATTAAATCTACCATTCCTTTTGAGCTTATTCATTGCGATCTTTGGGGTCCATTTTGTGTTCATACTAATAATGGTCAACACTATTTTTTAACAATAGTTGATGATTTCACTTGCTGTACTTGACTTTATTTGCTAAAATTCAAGTTCCAAACTGGCAATACACTTGAGTGCTTCTTGGCTATGGTTGAAACATAATTTGTATCCTTCGTTCTAATAATGGCACAGAATTTAATCTATCTAATCTCTTGTCTTCTAAGGGAATCATACATCAACATAGCTGTCCATATACTCCACAACAAAATGGAATACCTGAAAGAAAACACCAGCATCTATTGAATGTTGCTAAAGTGTTGAGATTCCAACATCCCTTTATCTTACTGGGGTGATTGTATCATGACAGCTACATACTTAATCAATAGATCTCCCTCTCATTTACTCAACAATAAGTCTTCTTATGAGTTTTTGTTTTCCAAGAAACCTTCCTATTCTCACTTAAAGGTATTCAGATATCTATGTTTTGCTACCAATATATCTCCTCACAAAGCCAAGTTTGATACTCGTGCTAAGAAATGTGTATTTCTTGGTTATCCATATGGTACCAAGGGTTATAAACTCTTAGATCTAGACACTCAAACTATCTTTGTCTCTCATGATGTTGTTTTTCATGAGAATTCATTTCCTTTTCCAAATCTAACTCCTAATTCTATTTCTCACTCAGACTTTGTTCTTCGTACTTGTGTCAATGCATTGATCATTCTCCATCAGTTGATGTACTTTTTTCCCTACCAGCTTCTAGTGACATCAGTCCAGAACATTATGATCTGATTGATGTTCCTCCTAGAAGATCTTCTCGTACCAAACATCCTCTATCTTATTTGCAGGATTATCATTGCAAAATGGTTCATACTTTTGATCAAACTTCACTGCCTTCGGGTTCTATACAGCAACATCCTGGTACAACATTTGATCTCTCAAAGTTCAAATTTGATCTCACAAATTATCATTGCAAATTGCTTCCAATGGTATGTCATATGTTGCTCAAGTGAAGTCTTATCTTCACGATCAATTCAAAATCAAGGACTTGGGTCAACTTAAGTATTTCTTGGGTTTAGAAATAGCACGTACTATATCTGGAATTTCTGTATCTCAACGCAAATATGTTCTTGAAGTCTTAGAGGATAGTGGTTATCTTGGTTGCAAACCTGTCTAGTTCCCTATGGATTCCAAGCTTAAGTTGACAAAAGCTGATGTTGATGTTTTAGAAGATCATTCTCGGTATCGAAGACTCATTGGTTGATTATTATATCTCACAATAACTCGTCCAGACTTGTCATATTCGGTTCATTCCCTAGCACAGTTTATGGACAAGCCTTGCAAATCCCATTTAGATGCTGTCTACCGAGTTCTTCGATATGTAAAAGGAACTCCTGCACAAGGATTGTATTTTCCAACATCATCTTCTACTCAAATTAGAGGTTTTTCTGACTCTGATTGGGCTGCTTGTGTTGACAGTAGAAGATCCATTACAGGGTTTTGCCTTTACCTTGGTGATTCATTGCTTTCTTGGGGATCTAAGAAACAAACTACAGTGTCCAAAAGCTCTGTTGAAGAATAGTACCACGCCTTAGCATCAACTAGCTGTGAAGTCATATGGTTATTACAGCTTCTTCATGACTTACGAATTTCTCATTCTTCACCTGCCTCTCTATATTGTGATAGTAAATCTGCTCTTTCATTAGCTGCAAACCCAGTTCATCATGCTCACACAAAGCATGTTAAAATTGATTGTTATTTTATACGAGAACAACAAAACAAAATGTGTTATCAAGACCTTTTATGTTATTTCAGCTCACCAATTGGTAGACATTTTCACCAAGGCCATCGAGAAAGCTCAGTTCCAGTTTCTTCTATCCAAGTTGGACATTCATAATCTTCATGCTCCACCTTGAGGGAGAGTATTAGAGCTAACCAGCCTAGCTGGCAAAACAAACTTATAAGTTACAGTTTTGTTTTACAGTTAGCTTAGTTTAGTTGGCTCTTGATTTAGTTGGTAAATAAGTAAGAGCCTCATTGTAATTATATAGTATCGAATTTCATTTTGTGAAATATTATTTTTCTTGAATAATGATTAGGAAGTTTTCTCCCAATTTCTACTTGTTCTGAGTTTCTACATATCGTCCTCGTGGAGAATCTTATACAGAGTCGACCAAGAGTCACAAGAGGCACTAATTAAGTTTTCGTTCAAACATGCATGCATGGTGTATGGTGTTGTCGGAAAACCGTTATGATCTGATCAAGAGAGAATATATAAATGAATCATGCATTCTTATTTCTAAAAGCTTGCGAATGTTAATAATGTGAATTTGGTTGACCATCTTATATATGAAATCGTGTCAATCTGGAACTGCATGCATGCTTTTAGCGCGCAGTACTGTGTGGAAGCCTGAATTAAATTCAAATCGCGTGTATCTACAATGGCGGTTTTTTAAATAACCTAGTACTGTACGTCGCTGGTTTCGTCGTGATCAATAATTAACAATTGCTGTTGTAACTGGTATCCAATATAAGTAAGATGCGTAACCTTACTCCAAATTAAAGTTTTTGGTGATCGTCCAGTTACTGCATGCATGCAGCCTCTTTAATGTTCATGGCTACGCAGGTTCGAGAAAAAAGTTGAAAACTTGATGTAATTTCATAGCTTGGCAAAGCAACAGAACTACTTGATCTGATCTCCGACTCCGACAACTATGGGTCAAGTACGCGGTAATATATGTGACCGGCCGACAGCAATCCTTGCATGCATGCGTGGTTGTGAATAACATGTAAGCTAGCTACCGGCCAATAGATCATCAGGCCCTAGTTAGCACCTAATACATAATTCACTCATGTGGAAACTGACCTTGGGGCAAAAATAGAAAATGTGGAAAGAAAATAATTAATGATTAATAGTCATGATGTGAATGCAACCGAACTAACCATTATATACAGGCCGTGGGTAAAAATATATAAGTTAACTCCATGCATGCATGCATGCAGACCTTTTAATATCAGACAAGTTTTAGCGACGTACAGTACTATATAATTATTAATGATCAATCACTTCACTTCTAATGTTCCAAAGGACTAATTACACTTCACGTTTCCTCTGTAAATCATTGACTATAATTAAGCAGCTAGCGGCCTATGATCCACATATAAATATATATATACATATATTAATTACCATATAAATTAAAGTTCGATATATGGTTGGGGATGAGGATCAAACTTGAGAAAAAGGGAGGGGAGCCTAGCTAGGACTGTTCATATAGGCTAGGCTAACCTAGTCAGGGTTCCGGCCCGGGTTTGAAACTAGGATTCTCGGGCCAGAATTAAGATGAAATGCCAATTCTAGAGCCAGTGGAGAGTGGGGCTAGGAAATATATATACAGAGGAGTAATGTTATATATCTCATTTTTATTTTACTTGACACACTCATTATCATTGGATAAGAATAATCCAATAGTACTAATAAGTGTGACTTTGGATCATCCCCAACCATATTTATTTAGGCAGGTAAATAAATTTTTCCTACATAGATGGAGTTATTACCAATAGCAATATTTGATCATGACCTTGACATTTCAACGTCACAGCTCTATTTTTGGCGGATATGATAAGGGTTAATTTGTCTTATTAATCCTGTCTTTAGCTGCGTGACTTTGGATCGAACTGTCTTTATTTTTTCCTAATATATATCAATCCTGCAATTTTTTCCTTTGCATGGTTACCTGTAAATTATCTTATGCTCGGATGTGCATGTATGGTATATAAAATGTACGCACGTACGTACGCTTTGTTGCTCACAAATCATGTACATGAAGTATTCTCAGGACAATCTAGAAGAAATATTCGGTACTACTCATAAGCATTAATTTCCGAAGATAAAATTAGTTCTTTGATTCAAGAATTAGAACAGAGATCATGCACTAAGATCATTAATTAGGATGTCCTTATAAATTCCTAATTATTTCCTTAAAGTTTTGCTCTATTTTTTTTTCTCTCTCTCTCTCAAGTACTCCTTAATTTTAATTGTACGTAAGACAGAAACTACTCATGGTAGGTAAAAGGTTTCCCTTGTCAATAATGACGACATGAGGTCTAGTGCAGAAACATCATCATGATCTATACCATAACAAATTAGTAAATTACTTTATTGCAAATATTCTCTAATTCATATATATGTTCGATCTTGATCACGATCGCGCATCCCGGCTGGACCCCACCTGCTGGAAAGGTGACCGAAAATTTTCATTCCGCTGTTGATGCATGATCGATGATGATCATGTCCAAAGAGGTTCCCAAGCCAAGGCCAAATTGTTATCCTCTAAAAGACTTCCTGTATCAACAGATGGTATAACTTGTAATTGCTCATTTATAACGCCGTTGTAACACTGATCCTGAGATTTTGTCATTTCCATGCAAATCAAGGCAACCAAATTGGCTTGCTGGTATTGCATGTTGACGAGCTCAGCTTGCGCCTTTGCCAATTGTGCTTGAAGCTCGCTAACTTGTTTTTGAAGTTGACAAATTGCACCAGCACAACCGTAGACTGGGTCTCGAATCCTGGCATTTGCTTCATAAACCATGCTGCTCACTGCATCTGCTCTCTGGGACTCCGGAATTTCCTGATAATTTTTGTTTGTGAGATGGGAGATCGAAATAATTACCATGATGCTTGGAAGCCTGATGACCGTAATATTGCAAGAAGTCACATTATTAAGTACTTACTGATCAGAGCAATAGCAAAAATTTATAACAAAAACCGATCTTGAGATCAGTATGAATCATGCATGAGATATCAATAGATATATACCAGATAACTCGGCTAATTTTTTAATTGGTTCATGTATTTTTTGTATGTACTGATCAGTGATATTGATGGGACGAGAATGGCCGGGGGCAGTTTTTTTTTTGGAGTGAATTTTTCGTACTATGATGGTCTTGATTTGCAGTAGGATGCAAGCATGTCCCACTCGGGGTGGACTTTGAAACGTTTGAGTCCATCATGTGCAGCTTACGAGTAGAACGGGTTCGATATGATTGTCTATAATAGTAGAAAAATCATAGCTCTATTACCTAACTTTGACCGACCTCCTAAAGTTATATCTCTGTGGGTGTATGTGTGTGAAACTCTCCAATATGCCATTAATTACACGATAGCCAATATATATTAAGGATAAATTAATTAATGGATCGAAGTTAGAACCGGACCATGAGTTGGGATTGTCCCAAATTCCCAATTCAAAGGGTTCTAAAGTTAAATCTATTAATTAAGTTGATTTCCATGATTTCACTTCATGGTCGTTTTAAGATAAAGCTTGCATGACGTACTATAAAAGAAACACTCTGTAATTTGCTTTATTTGTAGAAGACCCACTAGGAGATTGAAAAATAACCATATACACATTTGTATATATATTAGATATAAAAGAATTGTATATTAATATATGCGCGCACATGATCAGTTGACCTTAATTACTTTATGGGGAGAGAGAGAGAGAGAGAGAGAGGAGAGAAAATAACAAAACCTGCAAAAATTTGATGATGTTGCTCGCTCCAAAGACCCTGTGAGCAATGGTGAACTTAAGTGGATGAGTTGGAGGAAAGTATGGAGCTAAAACACATTTCTCCCCACAGCGGCGGCGAAGGATCTTGCAGGCGGCACATGGGCTGAGAACAACAGGCGGAGGAGAGGGAGGAATTTCAGTATTAGGAGAAGAAAAGTGCTGTACCGAAGATGATGGAAAAAACGGAGAAGATTTAGAAGGTGGAGACAAGCTTGGAGAGGATTGGGGAGGTGAAAGAGAAGAAGATGGAGACCTAGAGAATGGAGGGGGGACAGTTGTTGGTGTTGGTTGTGGTGTCATAGCTTTGCCCTTGTATTCCATTTTTTCGGGAGAGAGAGAAGAGTGAGAGTTTTTTGCATTACAGAGCAGAAAGCACTGAGTTATATATAGGAGGAAAGGCTCAGGAAAAAAGAGTGTTGTCACTTGTCAGGAAAAAAGAGTGGTGTCGATCGAAGTTCATGTGTAAGGTATCATGTGATAAGATGCCCTTCACTCTCGTACATTTCTGCGGCGAAAACTTTAAATTCTATTTTAGTTTTCTATTTTCATTTTATTGGAAAGAAAATATTTTTAGACTGGTAAAATATTTATATGACATAATTTAATTTAAAAAATAAACTTTAAAATTTAAATTTTACAAATTAAATCTTACTATTTAAATAATTATGTAGATCATAATGTCATGTTCTACACATAAGTTTGAGAATAAAATTAGTAATTATTTCTTACTATTCCAAAAACTATTCATCATTATTCAAAACAAGAAAATAAATTGATGAAGAGACGTTAATATTCTAAAAATTAATAGTACTCTACTGTGAGGCTTGAAAAATAGAAAATCGAGTAATGACCGATTCAATTAATAAGACGATTCAAAATTGAATCGGTAATTTCAATATTGATAAAAAAATATTAAAAAAACATATATATCATGTAAAAAAAAGGTATAATATATAAATTAATTTACTATTTTTAATAAAAATATTATATGAATTTAAATAGTTTCAATAAATATGTAATTTATGTATTTAACCTCAATTGTCCACGTTTTGTGCCTCATATATGAAGAAGATAAAGACAATTCAGTTATAAGCACATGGCTAATGTAATATTTTTATATGCACAACCACAAATTGAATATAAAATACTTATTCATCTCCTAATTTTTTGTTCAACTAAAAAAATAAAGAACTATATCTTTTATCTTTTAATTTTTCTGAAATTCTTATTGAATACAATGATAAAAAAAGTTAATATATGTTTAGTTCTATCATATTCATTTTTAGATTTATACCTAACATTAATCATATATAATGGACACGCATACATGCACGTACGTTATCTGATCAATATATGCATGTCTTATAAAATGAAAAACCTCGGGCATCTGTATTCTTCTTGCATGTTGCCCGAGATCATCAAAACCCACGGTGCATGCATCATGCATGGCATATATTTCACATTCTGGCCATTAATATATATATATATATATACATATATATATATATATATATATAGACACACACCGCACGTAGCTTTTTATCATTGGCTATCATTCAAATTCCTAAGTATAAGGTACTATCCATTATGTCTCAAGTTACACTACTCATGATCATGTGTGTCATGGCCAGCAGTACATGATCTTGCATGCATGCTGGTCATACGCCGCCTAATTAATTAATTAATACAATCGATATTTGGCTCGAAAGGGGACTAGCTTTAATTGCTTAATTTCAAACCCATCAATCAAATTAATTAAGATAAGAGATCAACGGTAGTACTAATTTCTTTATTAATTTGTATCTTATCATTTCGTTTTAACGAATTTCACAAATCAACTTATATATATATATATATATATATTATAAAAAGTCATATTATAATAACATCCCGTGAAATATCATGTGTTTATAAATGATAAAATTCAAAATATATATATATATCAATAAAAATGAGAGATTTCATATATACATATATAATTGATCGAGTAACGTACATTGACGAATAGATTTAGAGATGAGTTGAGATAATTTTAGATGATTTGAATAAATATTATTAGAATATTATTTTTTAATATTATTATTGTTTTGAGATTTAAAAAAATTGAATTGTTTATTATATTTTATGTGAAAATTTAGAAAAGTTATAATAATGAGATAAGATGAGTTGATGTGAGTTTTCAATCCAATTAAACCGGGGTAAGTAGGTGTCAAACCCTAGCTTATATCTAGTATTGTTTAGTTGTTCTAGAAGATCAATGCATGCCACCTCCATGGCTAACTTGATATAATATTTTCATTAAATATATACTTATATGTATATAATTGGATGCCGCCACATATATTCTTTCTTATTTTGGATCAGTTTTGTGTATGCCACCTCAAATGCGACAGCCTATATATATCTTGTAGTTATTAATATTAATCGGCCACCATATTTTTACTATTAATTAAAGGCATGCAACGACTAGCTAGGTAGCGAGCTGGGTGGGGCACCATGTTCGGTGAGAGACCGCTAGGCTCGTGGATGGCAAGAATATTACGAGAGAGGGTGCCATTGTGCTAAAAGTCCCGAAGAATGCGACATCTAAAAGAGACTTTTGGACGTTGTTAATTTCCTGATCAACTTGGAAAAAATAGGCCGTCCTTTTAACACGGCTTCATGTGGTGGAATATTTCGCTGAAAAACAAATTAGGCCATAATTTCATGTTTAAGTCCACACGCAAAAGCCTATAATAGCTAGGAAAAATGTTGGTATAATGTGAAATATTAAGGGCTTTTCTAATTAAGAAGGTAATTGCGAAAAAGAAGGTTAACATTAATATATATATAGAACTAAAATTTTGTTGATTTTAATTAGATTATTTAATATTTGAAGCCCCAGACTCTACTCTCTACTCTAGTAGCTAGCTAATGGAGTTCTTCCTATCAATAACCATGATTATATATATATATATATATAGAGTAAAATTCTATACATTATACTATCATCTCACTTTTATTCTATTAAGTAAAATGTGATATATTTATCACTATTAAATAATCATTTATTGTATTTTTTTATCATCTAATAATAATAAATATGATACATATTACTTAATATAATTAAAATAAAATGATAATATAGTATATATCATAACTCAATATATATATATATATATATATATATGTGTGTGTCGATCGATCGGGAAATGTCAAAGAGTTGCACAGTGAAAGTAGTTCTGGGGGCCCCTCTCATGACT
Organism: Juglans microcarpa x Juglans regia; assembly: GCF_004785595.1. Taxonomy (NCBI): domain Eukaryota; kingdom Viridiplantae; phylum Streptophyta; class Magnoliopsida; order Fagales; family Juglandaceae; genus Juglans; species Juglans microcarpa x Juglans regia. Next base: position 28,207,074 of record NC_054595.1, read on the forward strand.
CACAACAAAATCATGCAAACATTTGGATTATATGAAGTGCCTAACAATAGATCATTATATACAGTTAAAGTACTATCGGTATTAATTATATATATAAGTTGTGATCTCTTTTTCAACAAATTATAACTTTCGCAGGAAAAACATCAATTAAGGCCGGAGTCTTTTGCGTGTGGACTTAAACATGTTCGAAGAAATTAGGCATGCAAGAAAAAGTGAACACCATTAATTATTTAGCTAAAAAAGTGGGTTAATGCGATTATTCGATCCCATAGAAGTGACAAGTGACATGGCATGACAGCATTTTACATCCATCGAATAAATACTAATCCAAGTTCATACTCATAATCGAAGTTTACTCGATCGATCAGTTTCTTTTATATAATATATATATATATATATAAATATATATATATATATATATATATATATATATACATATATTTAGTGCTGAATCGGCCAGCTTCCACTACTAACTTCTACACTTTGTTGGACTTTTGATCGATCTAATAAAGATGGAATTAAAGGAGTTTTATATTTATAATTAATAACGAAGATACAAGCCGATTTATTTTTTTATATTTATAGTTAAAGGAGTTTTATACTCTTCATCTTTTCTCTATTTTATTTTATTTTATTTTATATATATATATATATTTTTTTTTTTATGGATAAGTATGGAAGAAAGTCGATTTGCTGCTCTTTGACATCCAACGAGCACCACGCACCCTACTGTAGGTTTTCCAAGATGCCAATCCTTCAAATATGCGAGAAATTTCACCAAACGGCACTACGCGTGAGCCATCCACGCGGTCTAAAGTGGACGCGTGAAATCCAAGCGGTTGAGGGTGCTCAATCTTCTGCCGCCACGCGCGACTTTTCTGAGTCCAGGGCCACCAATTACTTTAGACCTGATTGATCACCATACTCCTAGGGTGGCACATGACTGTCACGCGCCATCACAGTCACTGTGTTTATTTTCTCCAAAATTGAAAATGCGGTTCTATATCTTTCCAAAATGTAATTCATTTTTTTCATATATCTTTAATTTCTGTTATGTCTTTTGTTTTAGAAAAATAAAAATAAAAGACACACAATCTCTTGGACTTTTTTCCATAAATGTGTCTATTGGACTTTTGTCTATAGAGTGTGTCCTCTACTCTGTCTTAGATAGAGTATGGGATTTGTAAACTTTATCTTGGACAAAATTGTGCTATCTCTCAAACGGTGGCCTGTAGAAGTTTGCAACATGGACTAAACCATTAACAGTTGTGTAATGTGTACTTGGAAGCTATTAATATAATAATTGACTTGTTATGTATATTTCAGATTAAAATTATAATATCCGATATTAATAAATACAATATGTTTTATAAAATAATAATAATAATAATAATAATAACAGCAGAGCATAACTCAATGACCCGGCCGGCCTGAGAAAAATTAAACATCGATCCGTACACATGGCAGTACGTTCTGTTTGACAAAATTAGGCATCAATTTGTGTACGTGTCCATGATCAGGAAGCTTCTAAACTAATTAAATAATTTTATATGCAAAGACAAATAGGCCGAAAGATGTATATAATTCCACGCTGTTTGACTTCTTGTACGCAGATCAACAGTACGGCCCATAAGATTTAAAGGATTAATGGAATCTCTATAAATTAAAATAAAGAACAAGAAGATTTCCCCAACTGGTCGGCCTCTATGTATAACTTCTTGATTAACGATTAAATGGTACTAATCTGTGCACCCAATAATTAAAATAGGTGCATAATATGTATCAACATCACGTATACTATGCTGATCATTACTTGTTAGGAAATTAGCTAGATGACCAGCTGCAGACACATTAATTCCACTCTACGTTTATGCTTTAGATCAAAAAGTACTATTCTTAGAAGATTACGCATGTACCAATTTAATTTGCACAACTAGTACTGGGATATAAAATATAATCCAAAATGATTTGGACATTATCAGATTTTCATGGATTAATTAAAATAAATAAATAAAAATAAAGATCTTCGATCGTGCAGTTTTGCAAATTACGTACGTACGGGCCTCCATTAATTAAGTATATATTTAAAGATAAATAATATTTACAATTATAAAAAAAGAGCGTAACGTTTTTGCAATTTATAATTATATTAAACATTACTCATATTTGACAGACATGGCACAGCTAGCTAGGGACTACACGCAATTACTGTTGGACTTTATGTACGTTTTACGAACTGGTTTCCCACACGTACGGTTTCGTTCTTCTTTCTGTCTGTGAAAATACATATATAGTCGTAAAGTTTGGCTTGAACAATGGAGTCAAGTTGATCATCAAAGCTAAACTGCCAGATCGAGTCAAGTAAAGAAATGTGTGAGAGTTGAACAAGTAGCGCTGGCCTTGGAAAAAGGCAAACCCGGCCAAGCTAGGCTGCATCCCAAAAGCTGTTAAATGGTTCAACGCGCGCCCGCCTGTCATTAGTCAGCCTAAGCTAGCTTTTAATTTCTTTCCGATCGAAACACGTGAGTTGCTTTCTTTGCTGGCTGACTGACTTCATTAATTATCTCATTTGGCAGCATTCCTTTTTGTGAATATTAAGGACGGAATGGTGTTTAGTAGGCCTGAGCAAAAAGCCCAATAGGCCGAGGAATCCGTACAGCTCAAGTAGTTCCAACTTGATAAAGTCGGGCTAACATAATAATCGGTTTCAAAACTATCGAACCCGATGAATGTCGGTGGAACCCGTCTATCAAAACCTAGCCCCTGCCCCCTGGTCTTCTCCTTGCCAGAGAAAGAGTCGATGGAACTGGAGGCCGAGTTTGGTCCCTTAGGTCCCTGATCGAGTCGTCCTCGAGTTCGACCTCCTTGACCTCTTCCTCGTCCCCTTCAAGTACTTGGCTCATATACCCCACGCTGTAACTCTCGACAGCTTTGGTAATCAGGATCCGCGTAAAGAGCTGGGGGTGAACTTGAGTCATGGTCTCGAGGGTTCTAATGGTTTTGGAGGGCCGAATTCGCCCCTCGACCCAACCTGGAATGATATTGGAGTTGCCGGAGGGTTTGGAACCTGATGGAGGGTCTGGCGATTCGGTAATGGAGAGACTGAGAGTGGTGAGAGGTCTGTTGCCGTAGGACTGTGGCCTGTCGAGTTCCTGGGCAAGCGAACAGTGGAGATCGAAGAAGAAGAAGGAAAAAAAAAAGAGCAACCCACTGTCCGGTTTTCGACCCGACCCGTAATATGCTGGTCGGGTCGGGTCCAAATCAACCATCGATGGATCGGGTTGCAGCCCTAGTGTTTAGCATGGATTATAATTAGTCAAAAAAGTAATAATATTAACTAAAGCAAGCTTTACGTGCTAATTAGCTCATAGCCCCATGCATAAGACTAAATTGTTATGAACTTTGAGACCAAAAGAAACGTTGCATATTGGAATTAATTAGCAGATCTAGAATGAAGCCAAATTGTCAAGAACATTATTCCAAAACGAAGATAAATGCCATGTTCTTAATATAATATATATATATATATATATAATATATGATGCTATATATATATATATATATATATATATATATTCGAAAAAGAAAAATGCGAAGTCTAGCTTTGCTAAAACTTGTGAATGCAGGGGTAGGATTGCAACTAATTCTCACCATACATCAACTCAAAAAATGGAGATACAACTTGTAAGGATCATATGACATCCTCGTGGCTTCATGCTGCTAGAGATTTCGATCGGTCTTTGTGGGCTTCAAGAAAGCCAGCTCTGATTCAAACACCTGCAGCCCTTTTAGTTTATATAATTTGATAAAAGAAATGCACATCACCCACTAATTATTAATTAAGAAGGGAAATCATGAGGAAGAAATTAAGAATATTTAAAACCAAGCTGGAGCACTACGTACGAATTGATATTCGATATATACATAGATGTTAAAATACAGCTCACGAGTCAAGCAAACCCCAACTAGTTACATTAATTAATTAATATCATCATTAATCGAGAATAAAAAGGAAAAGAAAAAGGTACGTAGGTCATGATAATGGTACTAGATCTTATTGGAGACACTGATATATATATATATATATATATATATATATATATATATATATATTGAGATGGAAAGGGAGCTTAAAATTAAATTAATTTATATATAAATGAAATTATGTTATGCTAACAGTCAAGTGGTGGAGAGTGTGATTTTCACGTTAACTAGCAAACACATGATGTATTTCGTATATAAATGATAAATTATTGACAATTAGATCAGAAGACTAAGAATAACGTGGATTGTGGGTCCTAAGCTCATCCCTTTTTTTCTAAGATATTAGGCGAAATGAAAATGAAATCTAAGAATTTTTATCTGCCCGAAATAGACGTTAGCCTTCTCCAACGAGTCTTACGCCGGCTTCTGTTCACTAATGTGTCTCACAGCCATCTTTTCAGTTTAGATGAAGACACTAAAGTAGGACAAAAGAGTCAGGTCCTCAAGTTCTGCTTCCACAAAACATGGCGAGTCCTTTTCATGTAGGCCAGACAAAATTAAGAAGAAATATGAGAAGAGTGGTTTTGTTTTAAATAACGATATTTCAATTTTATTGATAAATTTTCACTTGTGACAGAAGAATACTTGGTATAAAAAGAGCAAGAGAGTTACAATAGAAATCCCAAAACCAAGTTTTTAGGAAAAAATATTATTGGGAGATACATCTGAATGTATATTACTAAAAACTAGAAAAAGAAAACATTACAAATTAATATCGGAAACTAGGAATAACGCCATGGTCTAAAGCAAAAAGACCAAATCATATGCTTGGGGAGTTCAAAAATAGAGGAAAAACTTATTGTGCGGTCTGTGCTGATCCAAATGAAGCGTTCTCTTCTAAACATAATTAATACTAAAAGGAAAGGCATTTTTGAAATGTAAATTGTAAAATAGCATCCCAAATATCAATATAAATCCAAAGGGGCTGAGAATTATTACTAAACCATTTCACAATAAGAAAAGAATATGTTTCTACAATGAGGTTCCGAATATTAAGCTGGTAGCGTAAAGTATGCCTGATCATTAAACCTAACAATTCTGCAAAAATGTTAGTACTCATACCAAGATAACAGGAAAAACTATTAATACTGGAACAGTTATAAGATTGAACAAGTCCATATAACATTTAGAAACACCATCAATGTTGAACTTAAGGGACCCTCTAGAAGGGGGCAACCAATTGACAAGTAAATATCTCTTAGTTCGGATGATAGAAAGGGGAAAGCGAAGATTAGCAATGACGGAAGCATTGGAAAATGAAGTAAGAGTTTGAGGCTTGATGAAGGAGTTAAGGCCTCTAATCCATTATTGATCTTATGGATGACGGTGGATGGATGAGTATTAAGAGTCCTCAAAACGAGCTTTGTTTTTGGCTAACCAAATCTCCCAAAAGAATAGAGAATGTAGTAGATGTGCAAGTAAATGGAATTGACACGTGTCTCTAAAAAAAGACCACCACTGAGAGGTATTATTTTTCCAATTGTGAGATGCAATATTGGTGAAGCCAAAAACATTAGAAAAATGATGTCAAACCTCTTTAGAAAGAGTATAATTAGAGAGAACGTGATCATAGTTTTCCACGTGACCATCCACACAATTATTACACTTAGAAACCATATGAATTTCACAATGATGGATCCTATAGATCTATAGAAGAAGCTAAGAAGATTCAAATCCAGATAAGAAGTTAAGAATAAACAAGGAGCATATAGATCTACTCTTCTTCTGCATGAGAACAAACATATTTAAAGGAGATCACGACTTCTTTCCATAAATGAGTTGCCTTTGTGTTAGGAAGATACAATATAGTATACTATTAATTCTTGGATATAACTTCAATACATATTTAAAACAAAAATTCTTCTCATTAACTACTATTGACTACACCATACCCCACACTCTATGAAAAGTTATACGTGTAGAGTGTGAGAGTGAATAGTAGATGATGCATAACAACTCTCCATTTAAATTACTCCTTAGCCGGATACAAACAAAGTTAGTTAGATTTACAAAGTTAGTTACAATATTACTTTTAATTACCTGTGCAAGTGTGAGAATTTTTATTTAACATACTCCTCCCATCAAGTACGATGGAATTAAGTACTTAAGACAACCAGTTATCAGATGATGACAATGCATTAATAAAATACGTTGATGAGCCTCTGATATGCTCTTTCGCCTCTTGAATCAGCGCGTCCACCAAATTAAATATGGATGATTTATTTTCAGTGAAACCGTCCATTCTTCATAAATGGGCATTGAATCCTAGTTGTATGAAAAGTTCTACTCATCATCTTTACATTATATATCACACATAATTTTTTAATTTTTAATTTTTTTTCTCTTATCAAATGTGTGATGTATGAATAATGAATAGAATAATTCAATTAGTTTAGAAAGAATAAAACTAAAAATAATTATAAAAATAATTTTTTAATTTTTAATTTTTTTCTCTTATCAAATGTGTGGTGTATGAATAATGAATAGAACAATTCAATTAGTTTAGAAAAAATAAAATAAAAAAAAATTATAAAAAAAAATGCAGTGTGTGAAGATGATGAGTAGCAAAACTCTAGTTCTATTTGATCCCTTGTACACAACTTACTAATATGTTCTTAATAAGCAATAGAACTTGAATCAGAATTTCATGATTTACCACATCTTGCACCTAAAATTGTTCATTTGGGCCGAGTTTTTTCCCAGCATGGTCTAAAACCTAATCGGGTTTCGATTATAGTTTCCTGCCCTGGTCAAACCTGGGCTGAAGCCTGGATTTCAAAACTCGGACATGTCGTGTCCAAGCTAGGAATGAAACTTGGGTTTCAGATTTATATAAATAAAAATCTTCAGTCGTAACTTTAAAAAAAATAATTTTTTACATGCATTTAGTTAAAAAGATAATTAGTTGTTTATAATTTTATTTATTTTTGACATAAAATTTAGTTTTTTATTTTAATATATTTTTATTATTATAGACAATGTTTAATGCATTAGTATTATGATTTTCAACATGACTACTTGAAAAAACTTTAAAAAAATATAAGCTTTTATATATAAAAGAAAAATAAGCTTTTCAACAACATTTTTTCTTGAAACAATTGTAATAAAATATAGACTTTTAGATTAAAAAAAATATGATTTTTAACATTTTTTTTTCTTGAAAATAATTTAATAACATGTAGGAGCGTTGTTTCGAAGATACAGAACGCTTGTCGGGAGGTGTTTGAGATTTTTACCGTACGTTATTTCTCTTGGCACCTTCCACGTACAATCATTTATATAACTATATTTTAAATAAAAAATATTTTTATAAAATAATTTATAAAAATAACATCATTTTATATAAATATATTTAATTTAAAACACAATTAAAAAAAAAGTGCATCGTTACTTTTTAAAATTAAAAAAAAACATTTATATTATCTGACAAGAATAAATATAGATAAAAATAATTGTTAGGAATAACCATTTTACATATATGATGTGACATCATCTAGACCACACATCTTCTAAATTTAAAATTAAAAAATTAAAAATTAAAAACAGCTATATAGTGAATATAAAATATACATTACTACAATAACTACTCTTTAGCGTTACACATCTGGCAAAATAAACTTGGAAACGATAAAGTATTTTTCTTTCGCAAAAAGATTTATAAGTATCCAATCCAAACGGACCTCTATCTACGATATAACACAGCACACCACCATACCTTTGGCTAGGGTTTCACCAGCCGGCACTTCCCATCCGCTTCCAGCTCCTGATCCCTTTGCTACAGTCGATTAACCTCTTGCTCATCCACCATGGGGTAAGTATTTTTCCCTTACTTTCAGTAATTCTTGTCGTCGAAGCTTCTCGACAATCTATCAATAATCTGTCGGATATGATCTGTTTTTTTCTGGGACAAGTTTTTAGGGTGCTCATTTCGTTTAGGTTTTAGGCATTCAGTGAATTGAAATATGGAGTATGTCGCTTTTAATTTTCGTTCAAAGTAACGGGAAGATTCTTTAGAATTTTCATCTCTGTTTTTCGATTTTTTAATTGAACATTGCATGTTTCGATGCTTCATATGCTGAGTTTCTCGAGTATACCAGATATTCGTGTTAGGCTTTTAATTGGGATCGAACTTATTCACGATGGATTTTGAAGTACTATAGGTTTCTAGTTAATCCGTGAAAGTTGAAAGTTTCTCTTATTTTTATTTTTGAATGATTCTATAGGGCCTGCATTAAATTAGATGCCCATATCTTAACGTTGTCATTGAAATGCTTGGCTCAGCAATAGAAACATTATAAATTGAGTTTAGTAAGATCAAGAGGCATATTAAGAGTAACAGCTGAAAATTTTGAATTTGGATTTGTGCTTCTTATGTTGATGTAGTGCTTTGATGATCAATGAATTTCTGATTTTAGCAAGAAAATATGTTTGTTTACGCAGGAAGACTCGTGGAATGGGAGCTGGTCGTAAGCTCAAGTCCCACCGTAGAAGGCAGAGGTGGGCTGACAAGTCATATAAGAAGTCCCACCTGGGAAATGAGTGGAAAAAACCATTTGCTGGATCCTCCCATGCAAAGGGCATTGTTCTAGAAAAGATGTGATATTACCTTTTCTGCATTTTTCTTGTTTTATGAATGTTATCTGGGGATGATATCAACTCACCATGGGTCTAACATATAATGATTGCTGGATGCAGTGGCATTGAGGCTAAGCAGCCAAACTCTGCTATTAGAAAATGTGCCCGTGTTCAGCTGATCAAAAATGGGAAAAAGATCGCTGCTTTTGTACCTAATGATGGTTGCTTAAACTATATTGAGGAGAACGTAAGTATGAGAAGTTGCAGAAGTCCCACCCCCCCCCCCCCCCCCCCCCCCCCCCCCCCCCCCCCCCCCCCCCCCCCCCCCCCCCCCCCCCAAAAAAAAAAAGGGAAAGTTTTGACATCCAAAGTCATACAATGTTGTATAACTTTGATGTCATACAAATCTTCCTAGGTTGAAATAACTTTTGACGCTTAAAAGTAACAAAAACAATAAGTTCGTGCGAGCTTTTTTCTTGTTGACATCTTGGACTTCACAAAGACGTGCACATCAAGGGTTTAGAAAGTGTTTTCTGCAAAAAAAACATTGTGTGTGTTTTCTGCAAAATTAAGGATGGAATGTTGTTACTTTCGCTTTTCTGTATGCTTGGCCTTGATAAATTGCCGGTGTGGTTGGTGCAGGACGAGGTGTTGATTGCAGGATTTGGGCGGAAGGGACATGCTGTGGGTGATATCCCTGGAGTCAGATTCAAGGTTGTGAAGGTATCTGGTGTGTCTCTGCTGGCTCTCTTCAAGGAGAAAAAGGAAAAGCCAAGGTCTTAGGTTCTGTGTCCTTCCGTGTGCTCCCATTTATTTTATTTCATATTTTTGTTCCATGATGCCTTTTATTTAGAGGATACTTGTAGCAACTATTGGGTGAGAGCGAACTTTCTACGCGAAATCTTATCATTGCATTAGAACATGTTTCTGTCAAAAAAAAAAAAAAAATGATAATTTTGGAAATTGTGCGTTGAATATTTTTTACTATGCTCTTTATTCGGTTCTGTGACGGTTAACTTGGGATGATTTGTCATCAAGTTTTGTTCCCTATTAGGGCATTATAATGACAGAAATGATTTAACTACAAAATCTCACGAAAATAAATCTATAAATTGACATGATTTGATGGAATACGATAATTGAGGAATACATTAACAGTTAACGTTGGTTTCAAACTTCAATGCTCTTGCCTTGGATATCAAGGAAAAAAACAAAAAAATACAAAATACAAGAGGATGGCGTGATCGTTTTGATGTTCGTCTATCATGGTAACATCTAATGCCCATTGAGGAGGCTCTTTAGAAAAGAGAGTTAAGACGGCCGGAAGTCGTTGAGGCATGAATTATCCATCCAACTCCACCGAAGGAGATTCAAAATGATACTAAAATGATAAATGTGGTTAAGGGAGATGAGTCTCATGGCCTGTATATAAGCTCAAAAGCTTGCCCTGTATTATCAATGGAGCAATTCTCTTATCGCCACGAGATGAGTCTCATGTCGTGTATATAAGCTCAAAAGCTTGCCTATGTATCAATGGAGCAATTCTCTTCTCGCCACGAGATTCAAAATCATTTTCGGACGCGTGGAGAATGGGGGTGTAAGAGAAACAACAGGCTCCATTTGATACCCTTTAACGAAACGAAATGAAGGTTTCTGCTTCATTTTAACGGAATGTGCAGTGAAGGCGGCCCCCCCTTCCACTAGGATCTCAGTGGGAACCTAAGGTATTGAGGCCGCTGTGATATGATTGTCGTCGTGGCCTTTTCATTATTAGGTCTCAAGCTCTCTTATTTGCCAGCCCACAAGCAATCTCTCATGGAACTGAAAATATAGAGAGATGCTAGGGAGCCCGTTTTGGGCTCCCCATTTTTTTGCTCGATTGGATTTATTTTTATTTTTTTAGTTTTATTTTTGACTTAGTGATTAAGAAAATATTGTTTAATAATATTTTTTTTTAAAATATTTAAAAGTATTAAAAAAATGATGTGAAAAAAAAGAATTTTTAGTTTTTTTTTTACATCATTTTTTTAACACTTGAATATTTTTTTTAAAAAAATTCACAATATTATTAAACAATATTTTCTTAATCACTAAGTCAAAAAAAAAACTAAAATAAAAAATAAAAAACCCAATCGGGCAAACAAATGGGGAGCCCAAAACGGGCTCCCTAGCATTTTTCGAAAAGATAATTCACTTTTGTGATAGCAGCAATGCATATCATTAAAAAGACAACTAGAAAGCATAACTTTCAGTGTGACCCCCATGCTTCATTTATCCCAAAGCAATGCCGACGCTTGAAAGGCCGTTGAGATCAGGTGAAAAAATCGTATCTCCTCTACGATGGTTCTTTGACGATAGAAATTGTTATTTTCAGTAGTGAAATGTACCTGAATGAAAATAAGACAACATGAACCATACCCAAATCTTACAGCCGCTGGGTATAACCACCATTTGGAGGGGGAGGGAAGAAAAGGTCAGCTAAATTCTGTACATGGACTCGAATCATGCAAAGATTACAGAACAAAGCAAAATTACCCATCTTAGCCAAAACCAAACAAAAAGAACCTGAACAGAATACTTAACAGATAACCCGATGACTTGACAGTCTGATTACCTTCTCCAGCAGTCCATCCATATAATAATGGGCTACATCGTCACCATCATCACCATCATCGCATCTGCTTCTTTTCAGGTATCTGCTCTCCCCTACGAGAAAACATGTTTAACTAAGTATGAAAGTATATAAAACACGGTATACAAAAGGTGTAGAAGAGATCTAATAAAAAAAAAAAGTGCACCACGGATACTGGACAAGCCAGTTCAAACACAAAACACTTTCAGGATGCTTCCACCAATCCCCACCCAAGAGACCCTTAATCACTCTTGCTACCATTAGTAGTTGGAAACATGAAATGTATTATCCTTCTTTTCCTTTATCTTTTTATCTTTTTTAATTTTTTTACTTTTTAATGCATACTCTGCCATACATATCTATCATTCACAAAACTGAGTGCGTTGATTTGTTTAGCAATGATATAAAGGAAAATAATTTGTACAGTGGTATGGTAGAGTATGCATAAAGACAATACATGGGGCTTGCATATCCTAGGATTGTATAAAGCATTACTCAAATATTAATTATGAGTATCAACTCCTTCCACATGTACATGCCAACAAGTAGTAATTAAGCAATCGTTGCCTTCTAGTTCCAGAACATGATTAATAGTAAAATCTGATCCAGGTGTAAATATATACCTGAAACTTTCAAACTAGATTAACTTCAAGAGCAGCAAGATCAAATTGCATCTCATGGTCCTGGGCTGTGTCCATTGGGGAAGCTTTAAACAGAGCAGAGGGAGTATAGTTAATCTGGTAATTTACCAGCGTTGGCCCAAAAATGTTGAACCTTCCAGCACTACTGAATGCAACTTCTGCATCGGAAGAATGCTTATACACCACTCTAGCACGGCTAGTATCGCGATCAACTTCTGTTTCAGATTCCTTCAAAGGCCCAAAACGCCTAAACATCTTATTCAGGTTTGTTTCTGATGGAACAGAATTCACCTCAGCGAAGTTCATAACGATTTCAGCCGGTGAGTTCTCATCCACGTAGCCAGCAGGTTTCTCAGCTGCCACAGCATCATTGCCATCCGAATATCGCCTCCTTGAGTATGGCCTACGGCCAACTTGAGGGGTGTCTAGTACAACAGGGACAATTTGATACTCTCTCTTTTTGTTTCTACGTGAAGTTTTCTCTTCCGAACCATTTTGGACAACCCTGTCAGTCCAGTAAGTGTCACTCATATCCTCAAATTCATATGTTTCCGGTGACCCAACAACAGAATGGGACGATTTTTTTCTTTTACCACCGCCAACTTTGTCCATAGCCAAGAGCTCTCTCCTAGAATGTTGGCCCACTATTACTGAATTTCTAAAATCAGAGAAGAAGCTGACAATAGTATCAGACAAACCATATGCTTTCAGTGGATTCTGTGCTGCTATCTGAAGTTGCAATAACAAATCATCTAGTGATGAATACTCTGTCGAAACCCCCACCCTTCCTCTCTGTGTGTCAGATTCCAGGAAGGAAGCATCAGCTTCATTCCCAGCAGGTCCGTCATGGCTGCCATCTATCTTCTGGAGCCTCTCACTATTCCACTTCAGAATAGAAGGAGACCCAGTCAGTTGACTTGCAGCTCTCCGGATACAGTCCCCAATTTTAAATGATGGCTTGGGGAAAGAAGGTGGAATGGTACTAGAAACTTTAGCAAAGGAAATAGTTTTCCTCCCATCTTGTGGCCCAAGGTCATCATGGTAATCAACAGCCTTTCGTTTCTTGCCGGAGGATGTTGTCTTTCCATCTAACCAATCATCACCATCTGGAGAATCCATCGTATCACCCATTAACTCTGACAAGCTTCTTTCTTTCTTTTTGTAAAATACATCATCTTTAAAATTTTGTTTATGTTTACTAGAAAAGCTGTTCTGGTTTTTTGATATCTCCTGTTCAAAGGAAGTTAGCTCATCATCGACATGCTCAAACACTTTAATTGAATGCATTCTGTCCTCAGAAACTAAAGTATCCATATCACTCTCCAACAACTGTCCACAAAATTGGAATTCAGGCAAACTACTGTAACCTCTTAAACGACAGAAAGCCAGCAACTGAGCCTTAGCTATCACAACCTCCAACCGATCACTATCACCAGAAGGGTACCGTGCCAAGGCTTGCACGTATTTGATTAATTTATCAGGTTCAAAGGAACTAGCACTGGCAGATCTGTCCACTCTGTCTCTCGTGATTGATTCTTGCCGAATTCCAGTGTTCTCAACCTTCTGGAATTTAATTCTGTAAAAAGCATCTTTTGGTATGCAGGAGCATGCAAGTCCAAACTCCACTCGTCTTGAGACTTCTTCCAGAGCACAATCAACAGCGTTCTGAAATGCTTCTGAATTGCTCTGCTTCTCAATGTGGGAGAAATGCGTTCGAAAGGCCTTTAACTGAGATGCTTCATTCCATGCAAAAGTTCGATCCCCAAAATATGCCACCAAAAAGCAGTCCTTTCTATGATGTTTTGTTGCCTTCTCAGATGAATCTGCAGGATCAAATATCTGCCCAGGCCACCATGGATGGCTCCTCACTTTCCCCCATACTAAATCCGATACTGTGAACTCCCCTTCATTTTCTGATGGCAGCTGATAACTAGCTTGATGCACTTCAACCATGCTTCCAGCATTCAGAGTTGCCTGTTCAAGGAACTTCTCTTCATCAGCTTTTGACTGTTCAGTATCAGCGACGTCTTCTTCAAGCTCCATTCCCTGTTCTTCTTGCAAACCAACTTGTTCAGATTTCGTCTCTTGTTTTTCAACTTCAACCTGAAGCTCACTTCTTGAATCAATCTGAGCAGAATCACCAGCCATGCTTCTCCTTAGGCACTCTTCAAACTCCTCAGTTCCCAGTACATCCATGTTGGAATTTAAAATTTCCTCAGTGTCCATGGGAGCAATTTCCTCTCTGCCAATGACTTGGGTGTCTGTTTCAACATTTGAGTTTAGAAGATCACTTCCATCAACAGTTGCCACTTCAGCTTCAACAACTACTTGAATTGGCTGGTTAGACAACATGGCATCTTCACACTCAATCTGAGGTAGATCACCACCCACACCCTTTTCTAAGTACTCTTCAGACTCCATTGGCTCGTCTTTCTTGGTGGGCACTGAAATTTCACTAATTGAATCTAGAACAGCTTCACATTCCATCAAAGCAGATTCCATCCTGTTGGTAATATGAGCCTCTGTTTGTGTGATCCCGCACATTCTCTCTTCTTTTAAGTTCTGATCATTTACTGAGCAAGACAACATCCCATCCCTATCAACAGTTTCTGTAACCTCGACATTTGAATCTGACAGAACCTTGTCATACTTGGCGGTAGCTTCCCCAACAGTAACTACAAGATCTGAAGTTGAGTTTGCACATTTATGCTCATGACTTGCAGTGCTCAAACAAACTGTCTCAACGTCTACCAACTGTTCTTCAATAACTTGTTTGTCAACTTCCATCTCTTGCACGACAGTTGAATTTAACTGAGAAGAACCCTTGTCATCAATTACTGTATCAACACCTCCAACAGCAGCTTGATTTGGTAGACATGAGGATACTGGAGTGGGAGATACATCTCTTTGATTTTCAGAGCTCTCACCTACTTGCTCAACGTCTCCCTGTTGCACTTCCATTGAACAAGTAGCATTTTCATCAATAGCATCATTTTTCATTCCTTCCACGTTGGAACACAAAGTATCCCCTTTAGTAGCAACTTTGCTTTTCTCATCCAATGATTTGGGATCTCCGTCACCATTTTTTGTTCCTCCAGAAGAAGTGTCCTCCATCAGTTTCCTTCCTGAACTAGAAACAACCCCATCCAAAGCACTAATGCCAGAAGTAAGAACATTTCCCTGCTCGTTGAATATTACTAAAGCTTTTTCTGGAAAAGCATCGGTCTGTAAACTTGAATTTTCCACACTTGACGTAGCGCACACAACCACAGAACTGATTCCAGGATTCCAAACATCATCATCCACAACACCAGCTTTTTGTGGCATCAAGTTATAGGCTACATTCAATCCACCATTGGCCAATTCCCCACCAGGCTGGTCACCCTCAACAATCAATCCTCTCTCTAAATGTTCCACATTTTCAAATATGGCATCTTGTTTAACAACAAGGCTTTCCACACCTACGGAACCCACAACCACAGAAGAATCACCTACCCCATTTTCATTTCTAGTAATACTTGCTTTCTCATCCAAAGCACCAACTTCCTTTGATTCCCTATCCTCAATTGCATCAACCACACAATCCATCACTTGCCCACCTCTATCTGCACCCACCTCAACCATTTCTTTCTCCAAAACAGCTTCCCTGTCAACCATGACAACTTTGTCCACATGGAAAATTTGTGCTCCTCCATGTGTGGAATCCAAAACCACCAACGAACCACCATCCTCAGTTCCAACCTCTGTATTCTGAGCTTCACAATCTAAATCTGTGGCATCCTGTGCTGTCATGTCACCAGTTCCACTACCACTAGCAACTATTTCTCTCCCTGTCTCCCCCTTGACCGCTCCTCCCTCTATATTATCCTCCTCTCTCACCATAACCTCACACTCCTCCACCACGACGGCTTGAGTTTGTTCGCCCCGTGACTCCACAATCCCCAAAGAACCCTCAACTCCAGTCTCGGTTCCATGTTTTGATGCATCAACACTTGAACCCCCAATTCCCCGTAAACCTGCTTCACTAATTGCAGTGCCTCCACCCAAAGATTTAACATCTTCCTCCAGAGAATTACCATCTCCCACCGTACCTATCTCATTCTCGACTGCCACACTTCGCCTTGCCTCCCCGTGGGTACAAACACCATCAAAATACACATTAGAACCCAAAACTTCCACCATGATTTCATCCCATTACAAGCCCCGCCATCCTTTACTCTCTCGACGCCCTCCGAGTGTGGCCCCTCAACTTGGGTTTCACCAGCTACATGCTCGCTAACAACCAGCATAGTAGACTCGGAAACACTCCCCACACAAACATCCTTGCCTTTTTTCTCATCCATAGAAACAGTATCTACGTATATTGCAAGACATCAAAAACAGCTTATATAACGAGAAAAAAAAAACAAATAAATAAATAAATAAGCGCACAAACTGATAAACCCTAAAAACAGAACCAAGCAAACCTAATTGTACGATCGAGAAAGATGATAGACCGCATGCAGCACAACATAAAGGAAATAGAAAAAAAATGGAAAAAGATAGTGAATGGGTTAAGATCATTTGGTTACCTTGTTAGATCTTCCGGAAACGAAAGCCGGGAGGGCTTTGGCCCTTGGGTTTAAACTTTAGAGCGAGGAAGAGCTACAGAGAAAAGAAGTGGGCAAAGGGTACATGTCTATTGTCCTTTCCGATGAGAGAGAGAGAGAGAGAGAGGTCACTAGTAATAAGGCCGAAGAAAATACGTACTTTGTCCTTTTCACTTTTTACAGTGATTGGTCACTGGTCAGCACTTAGAGCTGGTTGAATTTTCATGGCAACTTTGGATGGACTTTGCTGTTTTACAAAAGAACGGTGACAGTCAAATAGATTTGTGCCACGTTTGGGCGGGCTAGATTAAAACCTCGTTTACATTCAAAAACTTATTTCAATTTATCTCAATTCAACTCATCTTATTTTATTATTATAATATTTTCAAATTTTTACACAAAATATAATAAAAAATTTAACTTTTTCAAATTTCAAAACAGTTTTCTCAAATCTCCGCACAAAATATAATAAATAATTCAATTTTTATTCTACTATTCACAAACTATTTCAATTCATCTCAAGTTATTTTTGAATTCAAACCACTCCTGGCTGCGTTTAGATGTTGAACTGAGTTGAGTTGAAATAATAAAATATTGTTAAAATATTATTTTTTAATATTATTATTATTATTATAAAATTTGAAAAAATTAAATTGTTTATTATATTTTATGTTAAAATTTAAAAAAATTGTAACGATTAATTGAGTACTTGAAAATGATGTCATAGAATTACTGCTATTTCAGGGCACTAACCTTTAATGATTTTTAGAAAGTCGTTTTTTTACTCAAAATTCTTCTTTTTAATCGAATCCTCTTTTACATCAACATAATTTTCATCAAAATATATTACCTCTATTTTTATAATATATTTAAAAAAATAAAAATCTAAACATTCTCAATAAAATTTATTTCCAGATATAATTTCAATTGATCCTACCACTTTTTTAAACCCAGTAAAACTATATCTGAAAAAAGTTGTCAGTCAAAACATATTCGGCTACACTTGTTCCCAAACAATGTTCAATCTAATTTTAAGTTAAATCTAATATCAAAATATTTAATTTTTTAAATTATTAAACTCATCCCAACTTAAAACATTCTTACATGTGGGACTCACAACTTTTTTTAACTTAAAACATCTTTATACGTGGAATCCATAAAAATTTTCAATTTTCTATAAAAAATATTAAATTCATTTTAACATCTAAACACACTTTTAACTCAATTTAGATGGCTCCACATAACTCATTTCACTACTCAACTCACTATTATTCATAAAAAATTCCATTTAATTAAACTCAACTCAACATCTAAATGTAACCTTAATAGATTTCAGTACTATTTAAAAATAAATAAATAATGTTAGGATCAAGTACAAATTATGTATATATATGTTTTTTTATAGAAAGGAAAATTTTACTAAAATTTTTTTATATTTTTTGACGGTAGAGTCTACTTTTTTACTTACAAACAAAAACTACACGATGCTCGTACAAAAACAACTTATAAAAATGTCATCTCAGTTGTTTTTTTGGTAAAAAAAAAAATAATAAATACTATACATTCAAGCATAGCCCCAAACTATGTTTAATGCTGAACAACATGGTGCTCATCGGAAGGGAATGAATCTAGTTGATCAAAATAAAGAGATTCATCATGTACTGTTTATTTTATGTAGGGGTCGGCTTATTTTTTATTGCTTATTATAAGTTCAGAAGATGAAGCTCTGTTTTTTATTTTTTATTTTTTTTGCAGCATTGCTCGCCGGCATGACTGAGCTGATGCCCACTATTTTGATGAGCAGCGTTATATGGCACAGAAACCAGTTGGGAAGAAAAATCAGGTGTGTACGTTTTTATTGCTGTGTTGTTGTCTGCATTCCTCTGATATATGGTGGGAAGAAAATCAGCGATCAATCACTGTACCTGAACATTAATGTTCATGCATGTGAGGGGTCCGTATAAGTCCGTACACAGCGCCTGTGTGTAGAAGTACTCAAACCATCTCGGCTTGGCTTTAAGAGCATTTATCCCATCATCAAATTGGGAAATGATTTCAGCCTATGATCCTCTAATATTTGTTGTGTAATTGCTATTTTTGTGTGCCATGATTCATGAAGGTTGTTTGACCAATTCCCTCATCTCATGGGTTTTAATGGATGGGTGAGATTATTAATTCAAATTATATATGTGATCATATGGGATTGGAAAATGACTTAATAAGTCACGTTCTAGTATATGATAATTTTCGTACGCAAAATCAATCATGTCATTTTTAATAACTTTGTTATAAGATAACTTAAAGAGTTATGTTTCATATAAATTAGTGTGTTAACACATCACTTATAATAGAACCTATTATAACTGTAAAAAAAAAAAAAATCAAAACTCTAATCGTTTTTAGCATAAATGATGTGAAAAGCTTCACATCAACGCAGGTATGTTGTGAATATAAAAAATAAAACTTATAAACAGATTTTCTCTAATTTTAAAAAATGATGTTAGACTAAAAATGATTTTAATACAAACTAAAGGTACTAATTCTAATACTACCACGCACACTTTTCAACCTCATTTATTAATCATTCTTCTAGGCAATATATATATATATATATATATATATATTATATATATATATATATTGGCTCAAGCGTGCGTGCATGTAAGAGAGAGAGATGCAAATTATTTGAAGATGAAGGCTTTATATATATATATATATATATGAAAAATGCTTGTTGCAAGCGCCTGGTGCAAACGACGTGTAAACGTGGTTGATGTGGAAACACTTAATGAGAGAGAGACCGAGCTAATACGAGAGATGAGAGAAAGCTGAGAAGAGGGAGAGACCTAGTTGCTGGAACTGATGAGAGAGAGCTGACGAGAAAGAAAGGCCGAGCTGATAAGAGAGAGAGTTGATGAGAGATGAATAATTATTCATTTTAAATCTGACGTGGCATGGATGACTGCACGCCAGTTGTATCTACCGACTGTATATAAAATAACTATATATATATATATATATATATATATATATATATATATATATAGAAAAGTTCAATAAAGCCATGAAAAACCCATGCACAAGATTATATGGGCATATTACAGATAACGCATGGACTTTAACTGGTTATATTTTTTAAATGGTTTACAGGCCAAGCTGAGTTGTTAGATAGAATTTGAGAATGAAAGAATCTTATCAAGCACCTAATTATAAGAATAAGAACAACAATTTTAAAAATTAAAACGAAAACTTGAAAAGATCAAGAACAGCCACAACAGATCAGATCGTATACTGTTGTTCTGAGCAGCCACCACCTTAATTCGATCCCTTTGTTATTGCCAACTACGTACACATAATTGCCTCTTAGACAACCTTTTTAAAGCTCTCACCTGCGCCAACTTTACCTATTCCACAGCCAAGCAAACTGTCTTTGTAATATCAGTAATTTACATTTATATAACATTATTGCCTGAAAGTAGATCAGCTTCGATCTATTCATTTATCATAAAAAATTAACCAAAACACAACAACATGTTCACGTGAAACTATGATATCTTGTTCTTTTCGAAACACATTTATAGAGTATTAGCACGTGAGGCAATTACAGCATAAATCAAGTACGTGTCTGTCTACCTGTGACGTTAGGACCAATTGCTGCTGGTTTGGACATGATGGCAGGGACAGCACCGTTCATGGGGCCCGCCGCTGATGCAGTACTGAAGATATGGGCATTAGGTAGGCCCATTGTTTGTGATTGATGGTAATTGTAAGAGGGGTACATAGGCATCCATGCGTTGCCACCCACAATAGGTTGAGCAGGATACACATGGCCCGGAAAACGCCCATTCATGATATAGTTCCCGCCGGCGTAGCTTAACTTCTGCGTCAATGTAATAAACAGAATAAAAGAAGAAACGACCTTTTAATAATTAAACTTGTTATCCCTAAACGCTGGATCTTAAACTTATGTCTTGCTTGATTAAACTAAAAGAAAGGAAAAAAGAAACCAAAGAATAATGATTCGGAGACTGTCACAGAATTTGTGGGTGGCGGCCGTTTAAATACTCTCGTATATATTGAATTTAAGAAGTTGTAAATGAGATCATCCACTCACATGATTGTAACTGATATCTGTAGCAATATAGCTGGGAGAGTACCTGAAAATAAGACAATTAATTAGGAAAATTAATTACAGCCATATATATAGCATATATAAGAGCCGCTGCTCCATATTTCCCCTAAAATATACGTAACGTTCGTACCCATAGAAAGGAACGGCCGGTCGATGATGATGAAAGGGCGACGGCGGTGTCCCCGCCGGGTAGTACCACTGCACCTGATAATTTGCCGGTAGAGGCGTTGCTCCACCGTTGGATCCTGCATTAATATATATTTATATGTACATCACATGCCGTTAAGTCCCCATTCTGATCCTCCCATTAAGAGTTAGTCTACACTGCTCATTCAAATGATACGTACCGTTATATTTAAAAAGAAATTAAAATTAAAATAATATTTTTTTAAAATAATATTTTTTTTTTTTTACCCTCATTCATATACTCTCAAAACTATAAATATTAGAATTTCTCTAACATGAAATTCCATTAAATTTGACTATCTTTTTCAATATATTTCGTTAATAGACGATATATATTAATAATGAGTATACCTTGATGAGAAGGGCTGGTGGAAGCCGACCTTGGGCGCCGAGCTCCGAGCGAAGCCAGGTTGCAGTTAGCTCGGCGTCCGTTGATGATGGGCGTGGCGTCCTCGCAAGCCTTCTTAGCTGCTTCAGCCTCCTTGAACGTCACCTACGATATACAATCAATGACCACCACACTGATCACATTTTGGCACAAGAAAAACAAAGAAGAAGAAGTTTACGTTCTTCGATCTTTGAGTACAAGATCCGTCGATATGGTGATCTGAAAGTAAACTTACGAATCCGTAGCCCTTGGATCTGCCCGTGGCCTTATCGGAGATGATCACAGCCTCCAATATCTCACCGTACTTATCAAAGTGCTCTCTCATGGCCTCCTTCGGAGTCTCCCATGCTAGCCCTCCGACAAACACCTTTGTTAGTGTCGTATCCGCAAATTGCCCAATGCTGTACTTGCTCGTCGTCATCGTTATCTAGTTGTTCCCCAGAACACCCAGTAAGGGTTAAAAAATCCGATAAGAAATCTATACAACTCTACTGATCAACCTTAAACTGATCAAGTATGTGCCTAGCTTGACAATGTTAATTAGGTCTCTAAATATTTGTGTGTGTGTGTGTGTGTGTGTGAGAGAGAGAGAGAGAGAGAGAGAGAGGGAGGGGGGGGAGGCCAGGGTTTTGTGGGAAGTGGGAAGGTTTATAAGGGGAAGAGACCGGAGGACAGATAGAATGCATAACTGCATAAGTTAAGGTACAGTAATTTATTTTTTCATAAAAAGGAAAGAAAGGGACAGGGCGGCAGACAGATCACAGATGGACTTTGGCTTTTAGCCATAAGCATTACCAACGTGATCATGATTCACACGCACCTCTGGCCTCCTCGTCTCGTCTGTTTGAGCATTTTGTCTCTGGATTCAAGAGTATGTACATTAATCTGTTTCTTTCTTCTTCTTTTTTTTTAAAAAAAAAGTTAAAATCAATCAAATGTACGAACCTTTAGTTTAGAATCAATTACGTACGCAGCAATGTTACTATTTAAATAAAATCATCAAAAGATAACTTTTTTATTATTTTTCAAACAAAAGATGTTCTTTTTTCAATCTTACATTTCTACTGTTAATGTTGTGCTTACTACTGGATGGAAAACTGAGACATTGGGTTCAATCTTCTGATGATCCATCGAGTTAATCCTTTCCGACTTCCAAGCCTTTTTTTTTTGTCATATAACTATTAGCCAGTTATGATATATAATTAGTTATGGATTCTGCATGTTATGGACTTCAACATTTATATATATATATATATATATATATATATAAAATATATATGAATGTACAAGTATCGTATAATCATTATGAAAAAAATAAATAAATATAAAATTTATATAAAAAATTAATTTTTTAATAATAAATTTTATTATTTTTTAAAATGACTGCTTGTACATTTTATGACACATGTGTATATATATATTTAAAGAATATCAAGAGTTTAGTTAATTTTGTATTCAATTTATCTTTAAAAGCTGGCCAACGTACGTGGCTTTTGACAAGAGCGTGGTTTTTTACGTGCTTCAAAATCAAATTATAAGATGCGTAAGGGAGTGAGAAACGGGGTGCTCAGGGTGACAGCTCAAGGCCGTACGTACAACTGGCCGGGGGTCCCTAGAAATTAACGAATTTAACGTGCGTACTCCACGTGCTGTATTGTTAAGACTTTAAGCTTTGAATGTTGGGTTCGTATATGGTACTCCGGCGGCCGCCTCCAGTGCATGCTGATAATAGCTAGCCATCCTGATTCATAATCTGTTGGCTTCGAATCGGAGTAAATCCGTTCATATTATTGACGAGGCAGTAGGAGTTTGGAAATATTTTAAGGTTTGATGATACGGCAGTGTTAATATGTATGGATATTATGTGACTATTATTGTTGATATATAGTACCAAATCAATAATTTGCATGATTTTTTATTGATTTGATTATTATCTTGATTTAATTTTATAATTATTAAATTAAATTAATCATATTTTTATATTTATCAAATCAAGATATTTGATTTTCATTATAATGAAGATGTTTACTTTTTTTTTTTTTTTTTTTAAAGAAGATGATAGTATCCTATGTTTATTGATAGTCCTCACTTGTGGCGAAAAAAAATTGTGATTGTAAGCAGACACCTGAGGGTTACTGATAATCATAGAGAACCAAAATCCAAGCATCCAAAAGATCTAAAATAACGCAATAACAGACAACTATCTAAAGATTATAAGTCAATCAACAACAAAGCACACCTTATAAAATTAAAAGAAAAAGACATTCCTACAGATAAAAGTCAGCTAATACTGATAAGAATAAAAAAGAAAAAGAAAAAAAGAGGCAAACAAGTGTAACACAACAAAAACCTCACTACGAAATTTGTAAATAGTAAATTAGAATAGCAAATTAGATGTATCACTTTAAGTATTTTTTAAATGCTTCTTTCTTCTCCATTTCAATTCTTATTATATTTTATATTTTTTTTATCAAATATTAATGTGCTCGAAGTATTACGAATAACAAAAGTTGAAATACATACATACATACATATATATATATATATATATATATATATATTTATATATATATATATAGACGCGCGCAACTCATTCGGGTAGGCCTATCATATGATAGTGGTTTTTGGACTATAGAAGTACTGGAAATAAATTTAGAAATGAAATCCTACAATATCTATTTTCGTCTATGACTATGATTAACAAGTCGATCGACATGATATCATGTTACTCATGCTCTATATACGTACCGTGTTAGGGAATTTCCTTAAATTTATAATAATAATAATAATATCAACAACAATATTATTATTAATTTCATTTTAGAGATCACTTGGACATTTTGTGATCAGTAGATTAAGGTTGGGACAAGATAATTATTAGGGTGAAACTTGGAAGTGCATGGCGATTGATATATTCAGGTAGAGATGATTCCACCTGAGAAAAAAAAAAGAAATTTTATTTATAGTTTCTAAATAGAGATTGTATGTACAGACACATTATTAAATGAGAGAAAATATCATTTAAAGAGGAATAGTTTTATAATTTTAAAAAATTTTAAAATTAAAATAACTTAAACTTGCATCACAATCCTTAAATGAGATTGTATAAAAAAAAAAAAAAAAGTATAGATGATTCCACACGTACATGATCGTATGATTGGACGCACGTCATTCATAAATAGGCTATCATTGCCTTTGTTCAGTTGCTTGTTTTTTCTTCGAGATAAAGTAAAATCCAGGCGTAGATTAAGGAGCTGATCGGGATATAATTATATATTGATCTTTTCGTTTAGACAGCATGCAAGGAGACTTGAAAATAATGCTTTTCCACATTTCGTCCGGCGAAAATATAGCTAAACTCACGTGGAATAACGTTGCGTTTTAACGTTGAATTGAATTGAAATGATAAAATATTTTTAAAATATTATTTATTAATATTATTATTATTTTAAAATTTAAAAAAATTAAATTATTTATTATATTAAGATTTTAAAAAATTTATAATGATAAATTGAGATAAATTAAAATAGATTTATATATCAAATGAAACCGAGTGACCGAAAGTCAATTATCTTTCTCATGTGTCAGTGTGGAAACCAGAAATGTATAAACCATTATCGTCGACACAACACAAACTGATACATATATTCCACCCCAAAATAAAAGAGAATGATACAAGAACCAGGTTTTGTAGATAATTGAGCAAGAAGAATATATATATTTATATATATAAAAGAAGCTTTAATATATATATATATATATACACATATAATATATACAAACATACAGACACACGAAGGCGTCAATCAAAATTAACAGCCAGGCTTTGTATTTCGGTCTCATTGGACATTGCAATGAAATGCAGATCAACTCGTGGTTGAACGAACATCAGGATAGCCCACGGGAGGATTGCCAGATGGTACTGAATGAATCTCTTTTCTCTCGCAGTGGCAGCTTCCAACCCACCCAATCCCTCCTCTTTTTTCTGGGTTTATTACGTGGCCAGCTGTATACCAACCGTCGAATCGCGATTTTGACCCAAGATTTTGAACAGTGTGGGAGTTTTGGATGTATTTAACCTGCATTTAGTTACAAGACTAAGTTGAATTCAGTATAATTTTAAATTGAATCTAACATCTAAATATTCAACTTTCAAATTACTAAACTCATAATAACTCAAAACCTTCTTATACATACAATGCATAACCTTTTTCAACTTAACACATTTTTATACGTGAGATCTATAAATTTTTTTAACTTCATATAAAAAATATTAAATTTATTTTAACATCTAAATATATTTTAAACTCAGTTTAGATGAATTCCATATAACTGTTTTTATTATTTAATTAATTATTATTTATAAATAAATAAATTCAACTCAATATCTAAACACAACCTTTAACATAGAGGTGATGTGACTATGAGGTCTGTCTCAAACCAGCTAGAATCTGATTTAAAGTTGCAAAAGTTGAGGCATGTGGTGGGGGTGAGCTGGACCCTCTCAGGGTATCATGAGTTGGCCGAACAAATTAATCGAACATAATTGCTTGCCCCTCCAAACCTGATCCATGGCGTGTATCGAATACGGCATGCTTTGACAATACGTGCATATACACAATATATATATATATATATATATTTATATATATATATATATATATATTCGATCTTCCAAGTCTTCTTTGCTGGATTTGCTGTTTATGTCTATAAAAAGTGGACAGACTTGGATATACTAATTACCATCACATATTGTGGGCAATGCCCACGTGGGCCATCCAGATGTTCGATCGTTGTTGTTGTGTTGCATAACTTGAATTTCTCCAATTTAATGGTATATTTTTTGGAGAAAGAAAACGGAAAAGAGGAAAGAGCAAGAGTTTTAAATTAGCCTCGTTGAGATGGTGCTCAGCATGGTGTTTAAGGCTGCCAATAAAGGATTCGAAAACTATTTATCAAATGGTAGAGGGAGAGTGAGTTGTTGTGTTGAGGATTGAGCACTTGAGCTGGCGTGCTAGACCCATCAGGCAAGAAATGATGGTCACGTCCTGGGAACAATGGGGAGAGAGAAGGGAGGCCGGCCGGGGGCATTGGAAAATCGCAAAACTTTCAACGACAAATTCCAAATCTGAGGTACAGAAAAGAGTGACCAATATATCATGCGATCATGCCTTCTCATTGCATTATCAGAAAGAGGTCGCCTGCGAGTAACGTGAGGACTTTTCCCTAGTGACAGACAACATGAATGTCACGTCCTTGTGAATGATGAATACTCCGGTCGACTCGACACGAATATGATAAATTCAAGGTTGTTTTTGTGGTTAGCCAAGACCCAATTCATAAGTTCTACTATAGTGCTACTTAAAAAAATTTGTTAAGTTTTACTTGTCAACTAATTATTTAATGCCAAATGTTGAGAAGATAATGATTAAAATGATTATAAATATAATTTTTATGAAGATCTTCAAGACAACGATAACCATTCCCAAATCTTACAGCCGCCAAGGATAACCACCATTTGAAAAAAAAAAAGGGTCAGTTAAATTTCTGTACACGGACTAAGCGAATCATTTAAAGATTACATAACGAAGGAAAAAAAAAATTACCTATCCTAGCCAAAAACAAAACAAAAAGAACCTGAACAATTACTGAACAGATAGCCAGATCACTTGAAAGTCTGGTTATCTTCTTCAGCACTCCATCCGTACAATTATGTGCTGCATCATCATCACCATCCTCATCGTCATCACATCTGGCTTCTCTTTAGGCATCTGCCGTACCCTATAATAAAACTTTTTTCACTAAGTATATATAACACCACATATAAAAGGTGTAAAAGAGAGAAAAATGGGATGTTAATGCAAAGGAAAATAATAAGAAGTGTCCAAAGAATGTCCAGCAAAATGCAGGGGTAGATACAGAACAAGGCTTCCACCAATAACCACCTAAAAGACCCCTAATCAGTTCTGCTACCATTAGTGGTTGAAAACATGATATGTATTATCCCTTTCCTCTATTTTTTTTTTTTTTCCTTTTTCATGCATACTCAGCCATACATGTCTATCATTCACAAAACAGAGTACGTCGATTTGTTTAGCAAGGGATATTAATTATTATGAGTATCGACTACTTCAGCAATGAGATGCCAACCAGTTGTAATTAAGCGATCATTGGCTTCCAATTCCAAAACAGGATTAATAGTAAAATCTGATCCAGGTGTAAATATATACCTGAAACTTTCAAACTAGATTAACATCAAGGGCGGCAAGATCAAGTTGCATCTCATGGTCCTGGGCTGTGTCCATTGGAGAAGCTTTAAACAGAGCAGAGGGAGTATAGTTAATCTGGTAATTTACCAGCGTTGGCCCAAAAATGTTGAACCTTCCAGCACTACTGAAAGCAACTTCTGCGTCGGAAGAATGCTTATACACTACTCTAGCACGGCTTGTATCGCGATCAACTTCTGTTTCAGATTCTTTCAAAGGCCCAAAACGCCTAAACATCTTATTCAGGTTTGTTTCTGTTGGGACAGAGTTGACCTCAGAGAAGTTCATCACAATTTCGGCAGGTGAGTTCTCATCCACGTAGCCAGCAGGTTTGTCAGCTGCCACAGCATTATTGCCATCTGAATATCGCTTCCTTGAATATGGCCTACGGCTCACTTGAGGGGGGTCTTGTACAACAGCGACAATTTGATACTCTCTTTTTTTGTTTCTCCGTGGAGGTTGCTCTTCCGAACCATTTTGGACAACCCTATCTGTCCAGTAAGTGTCACTCATATCCTCAAATTCATATGTTTCAGGTGAACCAACTACAGAATGGGATGATTTTTTTCTCTTACCACCACCGACTTTGTCCATAGCCAATAACTCTCTCCTGGAATGATGACCAACTACTACTGAGTTTCTAAAATCGGAGAAGAAGCTGACAATGATATCTGACAAATCATATCCTTTCAGCGGATCTTGTGCTGCCATCTGAAGTTGCGATAACAATTCATCTAGTGATGAGTAATCTGTTGAAACACTCACCCTTCCTCTCTGGGTGTCCTCAGAATCCTGGAAGGAAGCATCAGCTTCATCCCCAGCAGGTATGTCATGGCCGCCATCTAGCTTCTGGAGCCTCTCACTGTTATACTTCAGGATAGAAGGAGACCCAGTCATTTGGCTTGCAACTCTCCGGATACAGTCGCCAATTTTAAATGATGGCTTGGAGAAAGAAGGTGGCATGGTACTGGAAACTTTAGCGAAGGCAATAGTTTTCCTCCCATCTTGTGGTCCATGGTCATCATGGTAATCAACAGTCTTTCTTTTCTTGCCAGACGATGGAGAAACCAAACCACCACTAGTCTTCCCATCTAGCAAATCATCACCATCTGGAGAATCCGTCACACCACCCATTAACTCTGACAAACTTCTTTCTTTCTTTCTGTAAAATACATCATCTTTAAAATCTTGTTTATGTTTATTAGAAGAGCTGTTCTGGTTTTTCGATATCTCCTGTTCAAAGGAAGTCAACACGTCATCGACATGCTCAAATTCTTTACTTGAATGCATTCTGCCCCCAGAAACTAACTTATCCGGGTCACTCTCTCCGCTAAATTGGAATTCAGGCAAACTACGATGACCTTTTAAACGACAGAAAGCCAGCAACTGAGCCTTAGCTATCACAACTTCCAACCGATCACTACCGCCAGAAGGGTACTGTGCCAAGGCTTTCAAATATTTGATTAATTTATCTGGTTCAAAGGAAATAGCACTGGCAGATCTGTCCACTGTGTCTCTTGTGATTGATTCTTGCCGAATTCCAGTGTTCTCAACCATCTGGGATTTGATTCTATCAAAGGCATCTTTTGGTATGCAGGAGCAGGCAAGCCCAAGCTCCACTCGTCTTGAGACTTCTTCCAGAGCACAATCAACAGCATTCTGCAATGCTTCTGAATTGCTCTGCTTCTCAATGTGGGAGAAATGTGTTCGAAAGGCCTTCAACTGAGATGCTTCATTCCAAGCAAACGTTCGATCCCCAAAATATGCCACCAAAAAACAGTCTTTTCTATGATGTTTCATTGCCTTCTCAGATGAATCTGCAGGATCAAATATCTGCCCAGGCCACCATGGATGGCTCCTCACTTTCCCCCATACTAAATCCGATACAGAGAACTCACCTTCATTTTCTGACGGCAGCTGATAACTAGCTTGATGCACTTCACCTATGCTTCCAGCATTTAGAGCTTCCTGTTCAAGGAATTTCTCTTCATCAGCTTTTGACTGTTCAGTATCAGTGATGCCTTCTTCAACTTCCATTCCCTGGTCATCTTTCAAACCAACCTGTTCAGCTTTCATCTCTTGTTCTTCAACTTCAACCTGAAGCCCACATTTTGAATCAATCTGAGCAAAATCATCATTTACATCCAATCCATTATCACCCGATCCACCACCAAGCTCATCGCCCTCAACAACCAATCCACTTTCTGAATGTTCCACATTTTCAAGTAACGCATCTTCTCCTACAACTTGGCTTTCCACACCTACAGAAGCCACAAGTACAGAAGAATCACCTACCCCATTTTCGATTCTAGTAATAGTTGCTTTCTCATCAAAAGCACTAACCTCCTCTGGATTCCCATCCTCAAATGCATCAACCATATCATCCATCAGTTGCCTACCTCCATCTGCACTCACCTCAACCCCTTCTTTCTTCAAACCAGTTTCCCTGGCAACGATGACAACTTCCTGTAACTGGACAACTTGTGTTTCTCCACATGTGGAACCCAGAACCGAAAAAGAACCACCATCGACAGTTCCAACCTCTGTATTCTGAGCTTCCCCATCTAAAACTGTGACATACCGTGGTGTCATGTCATAATTTCCACTATCACTAGCAACTATTTCTCTAACTCTCTCCCCCATGACCGCTCCTCCCTCTATAGTCTCCTCTCTCACCAGTACCTCAGACTCCACCACGACAGCTTGAGTCTGTTCCCCCCGTGACTCCACAATCCCCAAAGAACCCTCAACTCCGGCCTCGGTTCCACATTTTGATGCATCAACACTAGAACCCCCAATTCCCTGCAAACCCGCTTCACTAAGTGCAGCGCCTCCACCCAAAGAATTAACATCTTCCTCCAAAGAATTACCATCTCCCACCGCACCAATCTCATTCTCGACTGCCCCACTCCGCCCCGCCTCCCCGTGGGTACAAACGCCATCAACATACACATCAGAACCCAAAACTTCCACCATAACGTCATCCCCATTACAAGCCCCACCATCCTCTACTCTCTGAACACCCTCCGAAAGAGGCCCCTCAACTTGGGTTTCACCAGCTACATGCTCACTAACTACCACAGTAGCAGGCTCAGTTACACTCCCAACATAAACATCCTTGTCTTTTACCTCATCCATAGAAACAATGTCTGGATATATTGCAAAACCATAAAAAACAGCTTATATAACGAGAAAACTCAAAAAGAAATTGCACAAACTGATGAACCCTAAAGAACAGAACCCAACCGAACAAATCTAATTATACGATCGAGAAAGGAAATAGAAAAGAAGGGAATAGGATAGTGATGGGTTAAGATTGTTTGGTTACCTTGTTAGATCTTCTGGAAAAGAAAGCTGTGAGGCCTTTGGGTTTAGACTTTAGAGAGAGGAGCTACAGAGAGAGGAAGTGGGCAAAGGTAGGTGTCCTTTCCGATGATAGGGAGAGAGAGAGATCCAAGTTCCAACTCTAATAAGGCCGAGTAATGCTCAGTGTCATAGAATTACTGGGACTTCAGGGCCCTAATCTACATCTTCTGTTTTTTTAGAACGTCACAGTTTTTCTACTCAAAATAATCTCTGTTTTTTTTAATCCAAAAACATTTTTTTAATGTCAGAAGAATTTAAAAAGTATAATTCATAAAAAGTATGTTATCTCGATTTCTATAATAAATAAAAGTCAAAATACCTTTCGGAAAATTGGAAAATAAAAAACTTCTTATAAAAGTTTTATTGTCAAATATATTTTCAATTGACCCTATGCTTTTTCCAAACCAGATATATATATATATATATATATATATATAGGAGCTGCTACTCTGCACACCACTTTGACATTTTCCTATATATAGTTTAATTAATCAAAATATATTCTTAATGGGTCTTATAGCACTTTCACAATGTCTCATAAAAAATAATCTATAAAAAGTTTCATCTCTTTTTTTTTTTTTTTTTTTTTTTTTTTTTTTTTTTTTTTTTGTGAAAAAAATCTTACATTCAAATGTACCGGGTGTTGGGAGCTCGGAATTCTCGTCTGTCCAGCATGCGTGATAGTTTAGCCGTCAACCGGAACGAATGTGTTTGGCGTTGGCGTAGGAGAAAAAAATGGTGAAAATTGAATTTTGAAAAATATAAAAAAAAGAGGACTATTTATACGGATGTATAGCAAAATTATTTATAATCCTGAAACAGGAAGGGTTGCCCTTGCGTGTTCCTTCTCGAATGGATGCAATGCTATCGTGTTTTCCTTGAGAGACCGCCCAGGGCACATTTTCAAACTCAGCCCGTCTGATGGGTCCAAAATGATAGGACGATTTATTTTTGCATCGTTTATGGGGGAAAGAAACCACCGCAGCGCAGACGATGAGAGACCAATGGCCAGATTCTCTCTATATTTCACGACCATCCCGAAGCCTTTAACTTAGGTAAGCAAGTATCGTCTTTACCATTCCCCAGAATCCCACACGATCCTTTCCATATCAGCATAAAATTAATGACTTGTGGTACAAAACAAAAGATAGAGACAACAAGGAATCGATCACACCAAACAAGCAATTTTAAAAGGCCATTGAAAGGCAATCCTCTATTCCCAGAGAAATTTACTTGCTACGCATCAAATTTGAGAGAGAGAGAGAGAGAGAGAGAGAGAGAGAGAACCTCCAAATGCCACGTTCTTTTTTGGGGTCAAGGCAAGATATGCAGAAAACTTCATCAATCACCAATCATCCAAAACCAAATATAAGTGTGGGCCCTCTTACCAAATCTCCACATATTCAAGCAGCCAACAATGTCAGGCAACTATAACTTAGATATAGCAAATTTACAGGGCTCATCAGACTATCAAATCCTGTTCAGGTGACGAGACCAATCCTAAAAAGGTCTCCCCTCCAATTCGTGACAATAACCAAAACAAACGCCCCACATATATAGTATTTTGGCTAAAAATAAAATTTATAAAAACCACATAAATTAAGCTATTGGTGCTGAAACCATATAATTTAACCCGCCGTACAATCCACAAAGACAGTTAACATAAAGCTAGAACTTCCTACTCGTTTCCTTGCACAGAATGAACACCCATATGTCGTCCATGTACCTGCAAGATCCCAGAAAACTTGGATTATTGCAATCCAACTAAAAACTAACCCCCATGCCCCCTCAAACTCAGCCAAAAAAAAAAAAAAAAACACGTTTGGTTTCTACACAAAAGAGAGAGAGAGAGAGAGAGAGAGAGGAAATGATGTCATTGCAGAAATTCATTGTTTCTACACAAAGCCTTACATAAAAATGGAAAAATTTCATTTCTATGAGATATGAAGTCTATAAAAATGATGCCATTGAGATATACTTGAGCTTATATGCTTACATCTACCATTATCGCACAAAAAAGACATGTTCGGGTCTCTGCCAGATCAGCTCAGATTACACAAGTACCATAAGAAACTAGTCTCTAAAAGTGGATAATACGAGACTATGCCCTGAAAAAACCACGTTCTCTAAACATAGCAGCATTCTCAAGCTGCCTTCTGATAACAATCATTACAAAGCTCTACCAGCCGATTTTCCTATCTTCTTCATACAACTAAAAAATCGTTGAAGAATCTCAATCCAATAACCAATCTTGGTTGACAAGTCAAATATGGTGCAACAGTCTGTTATTTCTATTAACAAACAATCACATATAGGCTTGATTTTTGCAATCCAAACACATCCAAAACATATTACATTAAGAGTTTAGAAATAACTTATTTAGTCATATTCATGTGTGTGTAAAACTATGTAATGAGCAATCTGAGTAAATAAGTTATAAATGTGGCTGTTAGTCACATCATTATCTGGCATTCAACTAAAGCCACCAATGGTCTTTTTTTTTTTTTTTTTACAAGTATAAAGCCACCAATGGTCTTCTAAACTATTAAATGAAAAATGGATAATGCTCAAAGACAAAGAATCCAAGATATTTTGTTTTTGAATGGTAGAATCCGAGATAAATAACTAATAATTCCTACTTCAAAATCAAGTGTCCATAACCCAATATTTTAATAAGTAATAAAGATTCTAATGGAGAGCGCAAAAGGCTTAGCCCAAGTACACAGGAGGGTCCATTACCCAATATTACTCCTGCCTTGGCAGGAGTCTGGCAGGGAAGATCCAGATATGGTCCTAACCTTCAGCATCAGCAAACTGAATAGAAGACAAACATGCAAGCTATCAATTACCAATTGTGAATCATAATAAATTTGCCAGACAAAGAAGATGAGAAGGGCTAGGAAATCTATTTATGGATAAACTAAATGCCCATAAACAATCAGCAGGATGTAATGAAGAACACCAAATAAATGAACCCTCTATATACATCATTCATTAATAACAAAAATGAAAATTCAAGTTTTTGGCAAACAGAGTCCTAAAAAAATCACCTTCTTTCTAGATGTATATGGCCACAAACTACTGCATCTTCTCTGATCATGCTTAGCAAATTCACAAATCACAACCATGAATATGGAAAAGAAAAGAAAAGAAAGTTTGATATGAAACTGAGATTATTTGTCTTTAAAGAAACAGAATATGAGCAGAAAATATGCAATCATACATTCCTGGACATATAATAAATCCTATAGTTCCGAAGAGTAATCCAGAAATATTATCCTCCCATTTTCCAAAGAAATCTCACATATGTAAGTTGGGAGGGGGGGGGGGGGGGGGGCATATCTACACACACAGAGAGAGAGAGAGAGAGAGTTACTTGGGAGTTCATGTAGTTCAATGACCCCTGATGAGCAAACTGACATTTTTTTATCACCAACAATGCAGAAACAGAACACGGTAAGATAATATTTAAAAACTTAATTTACAAAATCGCATAAGGCAATGAACTATTCAAAATCTCATCCTTAACTACAAGTCTGCACCTGTGGGTTTTGAGGGGCCAGAGCACCAACCGCATCCCTTTTACCAGATGCATCTCCACTCCTAGCAGATCCTTTGGAATCACCCTAATCGAACTCATACCAACAATGTAATTCCTAATATTACTGGAAAGATACTGAGGAAAAACTATAGACCTGTTTGGTCGTGAGTTCAAGAAAACAACTTTTGATTAAAAAAAGACTTTTTTTTTTTATCATGTGATAAACAAAACTTACACATATGATGTTCACTTGTTTTATTTTTCCAAAAATGATAAAAAAAAAAAAAAATCAGAAAACATCATGCTAAAGTTCTGTACAAGCAGGTTATTCAAATATTCTGAAAACCCTTTGGTGGCACCATTTTTCACTGTTGTCTTTTTATTTCTTTTGAGGATTTAAAACATAAGACTGCTTAGAATAACAGGAACCAAACAGTCTCTAGATACTCAAAGTTAGCTAAACTAAGTGAATTTATATTAGGGGAAGAGAGTGGGTTTGCTTACCTCTAACTGTCACAGCAGGATCATCCCAACGAAATCAATCAGACAAAAAAGAGAGAGAAACTGTTAGAGAAAATTAACAGGGAATGCGTCCTACATAAAAATAATATAAAATATATACTATACTAATTCTCCAGTCAATGCATAGAAAAATGTATGGAAACAACAGAAAACAAAATTTTACACTTTAGATTTTTAATCAGCAGGAAAACGGATAATGCCCCCAGGCCAATGAGCCCAATGGAAATAAAGCATCTCCAATGATTTGTGTGCCCGACTGTCTATAAATGAAATGAGTGTCAAACCTATCATTAAAAGTTTATCCTACCAACATCTCCTCACCAAACAAGTAAACATTTTCAAATCAACCTTTAAATAAAATTTATAAAGCATAGACTGTGATACTCGACACTGAGTAATGAGTATGGTGAATGAGATCCCCCGCATCACTTGGGAGGGAGAAGTTCTTGTTTTTTATAATAATTCCAATGGAGCTTTAAATGTATCATTGGCTAGTTATTTTGGAGTATGGATCTAGATGTGACTTGAGCCTTCTCTTAGAACGTTATAAATGCTATCATAGCCCATCCCAACCAGAAATGTGAAACTTAAGCCATATCACGTATGATGAAATGATCCAACGAGGACATTGAGAATATAAGGTAGGGTGATTGCGATACCCCACACTGAGTGTAAGTGTAAGTGTAAGTGTAAGTGGTGTGTGATCCCATATTGTTAGAAATGGAAAAGTTCTTGCTCTTTATAATAATTCCAATAGAGCTCTGATTGTATATTGACTAGTCTTTCTGGATTATTGACCCATATATGGCTTGAAACTTTCCGGGCATTACAAAGACTACAGAAAAAATAATTAATAAAATGTGAAAAGCTAATTACCTCTCTGTACCTAGCTAGGTACACCTTAAGTGGCTCGATATAGTCTTCAAACCCCAACGTCGCCATTGCCCACAACAAATCATCGCCATTAATGGTCTTCCTCTTCTCCTTCTGGCACTTATCGCTCGCCCTAAACAACAAACCACAAAACATTAATTCCATTTCGCAAGTCTAAAACCCAACTTCCCCACAATATACGAATCGTGTTCCACAATAACAAAATTCAACCTCCCAAAATCAACAGTGATGTTTCATAAAACAAAACCTCACTTTCTAAAAACAACAATCACAAGTCATAAAACAAACCCTTACTATACACAAACACGAATGACAATCAATTTCAGAAACTCATACTAAAACAAGACCGTATAAGCAAAATTGGTAGAGAACGGACTCGCTGGTGATGAAGCTGATGAATTCGGAGACGCATTCCTGCATGGTGTCCTTGGCATCCTTGGCGATCTTGCCGTTGGCCGGCAACGCCTTCTTCATGATCCTGCTTATGTTGGCGATCGGCAAATATCGGTCCTGCTCGCGCACCCCCGCCGAGCGCGGGCTCTGATCGCCGCCACTCTCGTGGCTCCCACCCGCTGGACTCGCCGGAGCCTCCGCCATATCCGCCCCCAAAAACCCTAGATCACTGCATTCACACGGTCACACACACATACACTTACCAACCAATCCAATGAAGACAGTATTACGCGCGCATATGGAATCTATATATGTACTGAGAGAGGAGAAAAAGAATGGTGGAAATTGGAACCCTAGGTCCGCCATGGAAGACAATTTCGAGAGGCAGAGTTACCTGTGGAAAGATGAAGAGAAGAAGGCAGAGACGTCGCGGTTTTGTTAGTTTTGTATTTGGCGCGCGTTGGGGAGAGAGAGAGAGAGAGAGAGAGAGAGAGAGAGAGGATTGGTGGAATTGTTTTTTGATGGAGAGAGTGATCGGACGCTGGAGAAGAATGAGAGAGAGAAAGAGAGTGAGGAAAGAGAGGAAGAGAGTTGGATCAGAGAGCGCGAGCCTTTTGGCCTTGAGCTTATCACCACCGTTGGTTGCAGCTTCCCATTTTCATTTTCGTTTCCTTATTTATAGGGCCTACTATGTCTATTTCTCCCCCCGATCAGTCTCCTTCTATCTACTTTGCATAAAAATGGGAGACACGTGCCTCTCTATTTTCTCACTGCACTCTTTCTTCTGATCTTACCAAGATTTAAATGAATTTTAATTTTAAATGCAATTTTCAAACTCGACTCGAAAACTTGACAATAGAACCAGGGGTGTGTGAAATTCTAAGTTAAGAGCAATATTATATTTAGCATTTATCTCCTACTTTCATTTAAGAGAAATATGTCGTTTTAAAAAATATTTTAGTCTTAAAAATATTTTATAACAATAAATTCACAAATTAACATAATTTTGATGTCGTACATCAAATTATAAAAATATTTTTATTATAAAATAGATCTAATATATCGAATGAAGTCATATTAGTCTATAAATTTATTTTTGTAAAATTCTTTTATAAATGTAATTCTTCACCATCAGCTTTTATCACCCTTAAATTCTCTCTTATTTTCTCTAAAGAAAAATTATAATTTCAAATTATGGATTTTAATTATTTAATAAATATTATGATCGGAGTAACGATAGACTTACAAATCTTTTATTATCATTTTAATATTTTTAGTGTTTTAAGTATTTTTTTAATATTTTTAATTATTGAAAAAAATTAAAAAATATATAATTTTATTAATAATTATTTTTTTAACCATTAAATAAAAAAAAATTAAAAAGAATAGTAGAAAAATGGTAACAGACTATCGTTATTCTTGCAGCAATACAAAAAGTTATTTGTTGGAACTTTAACATCTGTTCGTGTAATGGAGTTGATGTTTGATTTAAAAATATTTTAATTTATCACTTTTAATTATTATAATTATTTTAAATTTTTAAATAAAAATAATATTTTATTTAAATTTCAATACAATTCACTGTTAAACCTCAGCGAGGGAAACATGTTGGTGTATATTCGTACAGAAGCAAAATAATGGTACTGGTGAACCTGACCATCTTGCTGGAATTGGCTGCGCCCCGGTAAAATTATTATTAGGACTGTAAATGCTACGTACATTGAGGCCTCTCTTACGGCTACGCTAGCTTCATCCAGAAGCCTATCATTTTTCTAGAGCTACGTGCAGCTTTTTTTTTTTTTTTTTTACATTTTTTCCTCCACCGCGTGCGATACATTTTTAATCAGAAAAGATTTTGCCATATGTTATCGCTCAGATTTAAAAAAATAAAAAATAAAGTTTGCCTCCATCTAGACGTGGGCCATATTAACCACGGAAAACTTAGGTTGGTTTCCAAAGTAAATTATCTCACTTTATATAATTATTATAAATTATTTAAATTCTTATATAAAATATAATTAATAATTCAATTTTTTCAAATTACAAAATAAAAATTATATTAAAAAATAATATTGTAATAATATTTTATTTAATTTTTAACAAAACATCTGTCTCATCTCATATGAACTATCAAATTCTTCAAATTCTCCAAATTTTTATATAAAATATAATAAACAATTCAACTTTTTCAAATCACAAAATAAAAATAATATTATATCAATATTTTATTTAACAACAAAACATCTATCCCATCTCATTTGAACTAACCAAACGAGACCTTAATTAGCTGATGCAAAAATCCCTGGTCTCTCCACAGCCAGTTCCAGCCAGCATAGACAAAGGCATGGGACCTTGGTTCGGGGGCTGGTGGAGCTGAAACGAGCTCTAGACCTTTTACAGACCTGAAATTTATTTATTTTTTTGGTAGGTAGACTTGAGATTTATATAGTAAAAAGGCAATCAATTCATTGGTTCCTTCAGAAAAGATGACACAGTTTGCGCTTGAGAAGACGACATTGTAAACAAAATTGCTCCACATTTCACACAGCATCACCTATTGGGAACCCTTCCAGATTTGCTTTCTCCATGATCCCTTTCTGTTCCTCAACATGAAGAAGAAGAAGAAGAAGAAGAAGAAGAAATAATTGTCATCATCATCCTGCCTCTCAATGTTTCCGAAATTTAAGAAGCTGATAACACAGTCATATTGGGCTTGATGACATTGCATAGTTTCACTCCCCACAGGAGGTTTCTGATCTTTCTATCTACTCGTGTCCATGTATATGCAATATTGTTGCACACGAATACATTTTTGAGTGATGTTACCCATTATCACTTTATTCATCATCCAATAATGTGGCAATAAATGATTGGAAAACTATTTATGTTTCACTTACCTACCAATCATTTAATGTCATATCAAAGGATGATATGTTAAAATGATGATGATTTTTATATTTTTATAGATGGTGCAAGTAATAAAAGAACGTATACACTCACCTGGATTACTCTTGTGATCATCCCAGGACCCTCCTGCTTTTAATTCAAAATAACATACTCGTGAAAAGTCATTAACTCACAGCAGCTCAAAGCCATAAATCTATTTTAAAACTCTCAAGGCCTCGCGCACCTCAAACTGCTTCTGTTCCCACGATATCTCCTCCCAAGTTTTTGAATTAAGTGACTTCCATGAACTTGGAACTTGAATTGTCTCCACATGTTCCAAAAGTCTCAAGCTACCTGCAATACGACTGTCTATCAATGGTACAGTTGTATGGTAAAACAACTGCAATTACATAATTATAAAAAAAATAACTGCAACTACATAAAATCCCTCAACAAAAATAAGTTTTCTGGTCAAAGTTAATCCTGAAATTTGTAATGGACCAAATTGTCGAGATCCTCATTCTTGGATGATAAGAATCAAGCATTTGGATTACTTATAAAAAAAGAGTTGAGCATTCGAATTTCCTGTGAGATTGGAACCAGTTTTAATGCCAAAATAAGTACCCAAGGCCTGAAATTTACTGGTGCTAGAAACAAAGAGAGGTGATTGCCACCCCCCCTCCCCCAAAAAAAAAAAAAAAGTTATAGAAAGAACAAAGATTTACTTGTGATGAACGCCTCCTCCCAAATTTCATGTTTTGACCATGAAGGGGCAACTTCCCAAAATGAGATTCCCTTGTTCAAGCATACTCTGTCAAAATTGTAGAATAACAAATCTAAACATATTGAATCTACAAGCATGATATGCGCTCATTCTTTTTTTATTTAGTAACATGTGAATGTTGGGTGATTCATAACAGAAAGTGAACATGGACAAGTTGAATACCGCGATAATGCCTAGGCTAGTATTGACCAAGTGCCCTGTCTTCTATTGCAAAATAATAGCTCATATGCTCACTGAACGAGAAATAATTCCATTATTAGGCAAATTAGTTGCATCTTCGCGGTTATAGTTCTATCTGAATGAGCGTGATAGAACACCTCACAGGTTAGAGCAACTGATTATTAAATTCACCGTTGAAAGGACAACTTGCAGCCCTCAACATGATCTATGGACATTAGAGAAAGCTTCAAAGAACTTCTCCTGTTAAAGAGATGGAAATATTGACTGTGGGCAAATTTTCATGGACATAAACTCTGAATGAGAAATGAACAAACTTTGTGGCAATAGTGTTAACATCTCCACATGTAGTCAGAAAAATGAAAAAAATTAAATAAAATAAAAATTCAAAAGTTTGCAACAGAAAAAATACTTACTCCATCACTATTTGGCGAATAATTCCTGGAAGGACACCATCCTGAATAGGAGCTGTCTGTACTTCGAAAGCACATGTATTATTCTGATCATGCAAGCAAGTCCCCTTGGCTTCATCGTTATCCTGGAAAGACCTCCACATAGAAATAGAATATTCCAGTTTTTAAACAAACACGAAATAGAGGAGGGAATGCACATGAGTGTGGTACATTAGGACTGTTGGGAATAACTGTAGATCTAAGACTAACTTGAAGTATAGTAGCGGAAATAAACAAAAGAAATTGATGACAATCACACAGAAAGAACACCAAGATTTAAGTGGTTCGACTCAAAGTGAGTCTACGTCCACTGGTGGGGTCGGTATCAGAGATTTCGCTATCAACAAAGATGGAGTACAGATGAATACAACAAAACTTCACAAGGAAGTTATCTCTCAAACTCACTCTAAACTTCTCTCTCAAGAAAACACTAAAAACTAGACAAAAAAGTGATTTCTGAAGTCTGTGGAAGAAGTGGGCGCCGTTTGGTATTTATAGGAAAAGTAAGAATTCACTTTTGTGAACATTGGCTCGAGCGAACGTCGAGCGAGTGTCGAACGAGCGTAGGTTTTGCATACTTTGCTCAAGCCAACATACGAGCAATGTTTGAGCGAAGCTCTCTGTCTGAATTCGCTCGAGCTGAGTGTCGAGCGAATGTCGAGCGAAGCTCTCTGTCTTCATATCGCTCGAGCTGAATGTCGAGCGATGCTTAAGCGAAGCTCTCTGTCTGAATTCGCTCGAGCGAATGTCGAGCGAAGCTCTCTGTCTGACTTCGCTCGAGCCGAGTGAACCTCCGCTCGAGCGAACCTACGACACATGCACTGTTCAATCTGAATTCAAGCCACATCTTAACAAATCTCCACCTTGGCTTGAACTCTGCCAATTTCAACACAAAAAACCTCCGACCACAAAACCAATCCCCACCATCAAATCCCTTACGGGAATAACAAAATGCGAACACCAATCAAGTCCAAACAAAGTTTGAACTTGTATACTGCAACTGGCTTAGTCATCATATCTGCTGGATTCTCTGTAGTAGCAATCTTCAGAATCTGTATAGCACCCTCTATAACAATCTCTCTGAGAAAATGGTACCTGACATCAATGTGCTTCGTTCTCTCATGATACATTTGATCTTTGGTCAAATGTATTGCACTCTGACTGTCACAGAATACTGAGATCCCATCTTGCTGTAAACCCAAATCATTGACCAAGCCTTTCAACCAAATGGCCTCCTTAACAGCCTCTGCTGCTGCCATGTACTCTGCCTCGATAGTTGATAAAGCAACAGTGGATTGCAGTGTTGCTTTCCAACTAATAGCTAACCCACACAGAGTGAAAACATAACCTGTCAATGATCTTCTCTTATCTAAGTCTCCAGCATAATCAGAATCAACAAAAACAGTAACTTTGGAACTGAGATCGACATCTCTATCAAATATTAACCCAAAGTTCAGGGTTCCCCTCAGATACCTGAGTATCCATTTCACAGCCTGCCAATGAGTCTTACCCGGATTAGCCATATACCTGCTAACTACGCTCACGGCCTGTGAAATGTCTGGGCGGGTGCAAACCATTACATACATGATGCTGCCAACTGCACTTGAATAAGGAACACTAGACATGAACAATTCCTTTTCATCTGTCTGAGGAGATAGGCTAGCTGAAAGCTTAAAGTGCGTAGCAAGTGGTATACTTACTGGTTTGGAATCAAACATCCCAAATCTCTGAAGCACTTTCTCAATGTACTTTCCCTGGGACAAGTACAACTTTCCAGCTTTCCTATCTCTGAAGATTTCCATTCCCAAAATCTTCTTCGCAGCACCTAAGTCTTTCATTTCAAACTCATTTCTGAGTTGGGTCTTTAACAAACTTATGTCAGATATGCTTCTAGCAGCAATAAGCATATCATCAACATATAATAGCAAATAGATGAAAGACTTATCAAATAATTCCTTATGATAAACACAACTATCATAGTTACTTCTCAAATAACCATGATCAATCATAAAGGAATCAAACCGCTTATACCATTGCCTTGGCGACTGCTTCAAACCATATAAAGATTTCTTCAATCTGCACACATGATCTTCCTTGTTTTCAACAATGAATCCCTCTGGCTTATGCATATAAATGGTCTCTTCAAGCTCACCATGTAGGAACGCTGTTTTAACATCAAGTTGCTGCAGCTCTAAGTCATACAATGCTACTATAGCAAGTAGCAATCTGATCGAACTGTGTTTCACCACTGGAGAGAAGACTTCATTGAAGTCGATGCCTTCTCTCTGACTGAAGCCCTTAGCAACTAAACGTGCCTTGTATCTTGCATCTGTATCACCCTGGATTCCCTCTTTTCTTTTGAAGACCCATTTGCAGCCAACAGTCTTCACCTTCTTTGGCAACAGAGCCAAATCCCATGTTTGGTTTTTGTGAAGAGACTTAATCTCTTCAGTATAGCT
The DNA here is from genome assembly GCF_004785595.1 of Juglans microcarpa x Juglans regia. Lineage (NCBI taxonomy): Eukaryota > Viridiplantae > Streptophyta > Magnoliopsida > Fagales > Juglandaceae > Juglans > Juglans microcarpa x Juglans regia. The sequence goes on from NC_054595.1 coordinate 28,250,001, forward strand.
GCGCACCACTGTGCAGATTCTGCGCTCTTGACAGCTTCTGAATAACTGGAAAGCTCCTAACCAACAATATTATCTGCTGTAGTAAGAGCATACATCACCATATCTGCATGAGCATATCTCTGAGATGGTCTAATATGCCTCCTCTGTCTACCAGTCGCTATATTGTAGTCTTGCTCACCTTGTGCGCCGCTACTCGAATCAGAATCATGCTCATCTACAATAGCATGATCTTGGGCACCACTGGGCAGCCCTTGTGGTGCTTCCACCTGAAACTCCACCTGCTTTCTAACATCCTGTTCTTGTCCTGTAGACTCAGTAATCTCCTTTCTCAGATTAAGCATGGATTTTTCATCAAAAGTGACATCCCTACTGATCACAAACTTGGGTGATTTAGGATCAGTACACCACAACCTGAATTCCTTCACCCCACTGGCATACCCAATGATATGCCCTTCTTAGCCCTTGGCTCAAGTTTTCCATCATTAACATGAAAATATGCAAGACAACCAAAAACTTTCAAATTTGAATAATCAACAGGAGTATCAGACCATACCTCATTCGGAGTCTTCAAACCAATCGCTGTGGCTGGAGAACGATTGACCAAGAAGCAGGCTGTGTTGATTGCTTCAGCCCAGAAATCCTTAGCCAAGCCTGCATTAGAAAGCATGCTGCGGGCTCTCTCCAAGAGAGTCCTGTTCATCCGTTCAGCTACCCCATTTTGCTGTGGAGTATGTCTAACTGTACGATGTCTGACAATACCCTCATTTCTACAGAATTCATCAAACTCACCTCCGCAAAACTCCATACCATTGTCAGTGCGAAGTCGCTTGATTTTCTTGCCCGTCTGATTTTCAATCAAAACTTTCCACGGTTTGAAGTTAACAAATGCATCACTTTTCTACTTCAGAAAGTAAACCCAAACCTTCCGTGAGAAATCATCAATGAACATAAGCAAATACTGAGCTCCACCTTTTGACGGGACGGAAGATGGGCCCCAAAGATCAGAATGAATATAGTCCACAGAACTTTTGGTTCTGTGAACCCCTGTAGAGAACTGAACCCTGCACTGTTTTCCAAACACACAGTGTTCACAGAAATCCAGTTTCCCTATCTTCTGATTACATAGCAAACCCTGCTTACTCAAAATTGACATCCCCTTCTCACTCATATGACCCAAACGCATATGCCACAAACGGGTGACATCTGAATCTGGATCATCTGAAACCGACACTGCAGCTGCACCTGTCACTGTAGAGCCTGAAGGAAATAAAGACCATTTGTCTTATCTCCTTTCATCACAACCATAGAGCCCTTACTGACTCTGGTAGCTCCACCTTCACCAGTGTACTTGTAGTCCAGAGAATCAAGAGTACCCAAAGAAATAAGATTCTTTTTCAACTCTGGAATGTGTCGAACATTAGACAATGTCCGGACAATTCCATCAAACATCTTAATTCTGACTGAACCAATTCCAGCAATTCTACAACCCATATCATTCCCTAACAAAACGGAACCTCTATTGACCGATTCATAGTTAGTGAACTAGTCCCTCTTGGGACACATATGGAAAGTGCAAGCTGAGTCCATGACCCACTTGTCATTAAAGCGACTACTTGAGTCGCTAATTGCTAGAACAAGATCTAGGTCGTTAGACCTATCATCAGCAACACTAACGGCATTAGATGAACTAGTGCCGTCCTCTCTGTTTTTCAATTTTGGACACTCATTCTTGTAGTGACCAAACTTATGGCAGTAATGACATTTAACATTTTTCTTACTAAACGTTGTTTGTGAACTGCCTCTGGATTTTCCCTTATTCTTCTCTGAACCCCTGTCATTCGATCTACCCCTGCTTGAGGACCCCTTAACAAACAAGCCACTAGCTTGTTCATTAGTGTTCTTCATACTCAATTTATTCATCAACTCCTTAGAATTCAAAGCAGACTTTACATCTATCAAGGAAATTGAATTTCTACCATACAACATGGAATTCACAAAGTTCTCAAAAGATGTGGGTAATGAACATAAAATAATTAACGCTTGATCTTCTTCTTCAAGCTTAATATCTATGTTCCTCAGATCCATAATGATTTTATTAAATTCATCTAGGTGTTCAAAAATAAGAGTATCTTCCTTCATTTTGAGAGTATAACCGTTATTTCAAATACAAACGGTTGGTGAGAGATCTCTTCATGTATAGATTCTCTAGTGCCGACCAGGGACCAGTTGCAGTCTCCTCGTCAGCAACCTCTCTTAAAACTCCATCAGATAGTGACAAAAGAATAGTACTGTGTACCTTTTCTTCTTCTTCTTTCAAAGGAGCCGGAGAATCGTCAGATACCGACACTTCTAATACTTTTGACAAGCCCTATTGTCGCAGTAAAGCATTCATCTTGATGCGCCATAAACTGAAACTGTTCTGACCGTCAAATTTCTCCACTTCAAACTTAGCCATAGCCATCCCTCCAGATTACCCTGAGCCAAGCTCTGATACCAGTTTGTTGGGAATAACTGTAGATCTAAGACTAACTCGAAGTATAGTAGCGGAAATAAACAAAAGAAATTGATGACAATCACACAGAAAGAACACCAAGATTTAAGTGGTTCGACTCAAAGTGAGTCTACGTCCACTGGTGGGGTCGGTATCAGAGATTTCACTATCAATAAAGATGGAGTATAGATGAATACAACAAAACTTCACAAAGAAGTTATCTCTCAAACTCACTCTAAACTTCTCTCTCAAGAAAACACTAAAAACTAGACAAAAAAGTGATTTCTGAAGTATGTGGAAGAAGTGGGCGCCGTTTGGTATTTATAGGAAAAGTGAGAATTCACTTTTGTGAACATTGGCTCGAGCGAACGTCGAGCGAGTGTCGAGCGAGCGTAGGTTTTGCATACTTCGCTCAAGCCAACATACGAGCAATGCTTGAGCGAAGCTCTCTGTCTGAATTCGCTCGAGCTGAGTGTCGAGCGAAGCTCTCTGTCTTCATATCGCTCGAGCTGAATGTCGAGCGATGCTTGAGCGAAGCTCTCTGTCTGAATTCGCTCGAGCTGAATGTCGAACGAAGCTCTCTGTCTGACTTCGCTTGAGCGAACCTACGACACATGCACTGTTCAATCTGAATTCAAGCCACCTCTTAACAAGGACATGTACACCCATGTGGTCTCAGTATGGAACAATGGCGAGCCAAAAGAAAAAAACGAACTTCTCCAACCACACAACAATCTCATAATAAGATTCACGTTCGACTTAAGTCTATTCAAGTCTAATGGCAGTAAAATGTTCACATGTGGACCATCGACGGCGAGAAGTAGAACAAAAATGCTACTTGGCGAATAATTTCCTAATAAAATCTAACCTGAGCACAAATGAGCTAATCCAACAATGGATGAATATTTATAAGTCCTTAGCCGCTCACCTTGCGACAGACAACAAAAAAGTTTGTCACACAACCTTCGAGTATCTGATCACCATCATTCGACAACAGGAGCTCGGTCACTGAAGGAGGCCTCAACTTCTCCAGGGGCTTCCTAAGTCTGTACAGCAAACCAATTCTCCAAATGACTGTTCTCAAATAAGCACCAGAGTAAGAATAACTTTCACTTTTTTTCCTTTTATCTCAATTTTTTCGACAGCCAAAGAGAGATTGGAAACACAGTACCGACCTCACCCAATCCGAATACTTAGCATTCGCGACATCCCTCCCCTGACCAACCACGGCCAGGCGTGCGCCATTTCCTCGAACACCGAAGGCACGAGGCACATAACACCCAACAGAAACATACACATCAAGAGCTTCGCGCATCAATTCTTCATCCACGTACTCGAATTCATTAAATCTACCTGAGCTCCCACAAACAAGCACCGTAACGGACAGTTCCTCCCCACCGCTCCTCTCATTCATTGCAATGGGCAACGCTTTGTTCATCGAGTCGTCCACAAGCGCCCGAACTGCCGATTCCCACATCGGCGAAGTCACTGGCAAAGAAAGTCGAGGGTTGTTCGGTTGGAATAAAAGTTTCGGAGCCGAATTCGATAGAATTCGGATCGATTCGGCAAGTCGATTAACGTGCCTTTCCCAGAACAAGAGGCACGAAGCAATGTTGTGAGTACGAGTGGTCGTATAAGCGCCTGAAAAGAAAAGTGCCTTTTCCGTAAGCAAAAGAAATCGCGTAAGCGGTGGGAATGGGTAGGAGTACCTGGATGAGACTCGAGGAAGGTTGTGATTGGAGCGGTGGCGTCGGAGGTGTGGAGCACCGTACCGTTTCTGAAGAGAAACCTCGAACTAGACATTACTCTGCGGAGTGCGGACCCAGTCGCACCGAACTACTCGGGCCTCGTTTGTATTTTGAAAACGAGAATAGATTTTTTCAGAATAAATTAGTTGACATTAAGCCTACAAAAAAAAAATAGTTGAGATTAAAATCGTTAAATAAAATATTATTAAAATATATTTTTTTAATATTAATTGTTTTTATTTAAAAAAATTGATTTTTTTTAAATTTGTAAAATTTATAATGATATGAGATGATATAAAATAAAATGAAAATGGTTGTAAAAACAAACAATATGGGAGTTGTCGTATAGAAACAACACAGTGTAGTTATCTAAGAGCATTGATAATGATCTAGCCATTGTCAAGTTTAAAATTTGACTAAAAGTTGAAAGTCATTGAAGAAACTAATCCACATTAGACTATTCATCCCCAAATCAAAATAATAAGATCATATTAGATATTTTAATAATAATTTTTTTTAATATTTTGTAAATATACTTCATTTATTAATTAATAATTAAATTTTTACTTAAAATTATTGTTTCTTAACTATTTTTTTCCTCAACCTAATTATCTAATAAATACATTTTACAAACCCTTCTCACACTCAAAAATCACATATATAATTTTTGTCAACCTTTCTTCTATCCAACATCCACATTTACAATTTTGTAAAGCCAACAAAAATAATTTAGAATAAAATATTGTTTTGGAGATGAACAGTAACTGACCAAAATTTGAGAAATAAATGATTTTACTATACTTCAAAAGTAGAGTCTTAAAGTTTGAACCATTCCAATTCAGATCACTTTAATAAAAATTAGCTAAATTTTGACTAGGCACTGCCTACTCTGAATAATGAGGAGTGTTGGATCGTGGATGCTTAAAATATAAAGTTACAAAATACAATTTAGGGGTTGTTTGGATTGTGAAAGCTTCTCAATTCATCTCATCTCATCTAATCATTATAACTTTTTCAAACTCCCATACAAAATACAATAAATAATTCAATTTTTTTTAAGTCTCAAAATAAAAATAATATTAAAAAATAATATTCTAATAACATTTTATTCAATTTTTATTTTATCTCATCTCAATTCACTATCCAAACCTCCCTTAAGAGTATTGGCCACAAATTATGCAAATGTAAAGTTATAATTTGAATAATATCACATAATTTTACATTTAGATATTCCGCTCAAAATCTATTCTCACATTAGATTATCCATCTATTAGTTAAAATAATAATAAAATATTATTAATTTAATAATACTATTTTTTTAAAATTATTTTTGCGATTTATTTATTTTTTTCTAAATTAAGAATTATAGAAAAAATATTAATATTCTACTATATGAGACTTGGAATATACATTAGAGACTTGGAGAAAGAGAATAAATTTAAGAAACTCAGACCTTTTTTTTTTCTCGTTTCGTGGAAGGAAAATGTTAGGAAATACACAGTATCAAAATAAAAAATTATAATGAAATGAAAAATTCAAACAAAACTAGCTTGGATTGAGATACGAAAATCTCGCTCTCTTTAAGAAGATTTAGATTAGGTTTAGATAGTGAGTTGAGATGAGATAAGTTGAGATGAAAGTTAAAATTTAAATAAAATATTGTTAGAATATTATTTTTTAATATTATTATTATTTTAGAATTTGAAAAAATTGAATTGTTTATTGTATTTTATATGAGAATTTGTGAAAGTTATAATGATGAGATGAGGTGTGTTGAGAGTATTTTATAATCCAAACTGAGCCTTAAGCCCTTTGCGGTATGTAAAGTTTCAATTGATCCGGTGCAATAGACCTCATTTTGACTTGTCTTATTTAAGAAACACAACTCAACAGATCATCATATAGCTCAAATCAACTCTACACAAATTATTGAGCCCAAAGCTTCTCTAAAAATTGCATCTCTCTTTTATCTCAAAAATTCTCAATAATCTCAAATTACAATTTTTTTTTTCTTTTCTCACTACACATACAATGATGAAAAAATGACTTCAATTTTTTTTCTCTGTTTTATTTTTCGTACACCCCACTACCACTTCTTAAAGCCTTTTTCTTTTCTTAATAAACTCTACGTTGGTTTTTACGGATCCTACCATCAGATCATGTGTCGTTAATGCATGCCATATCGCTCCTAATTCTAGAAACTAAAAAGATACAAACGGGTAGCTGAGTTTTTACTTATACGTTGAAAACAGTCTTAAAGATTTTTATCAGATTATTCGGTACTCCAATGATTTCGTTTAAAACTTCCTCAAATACAATCTATTAAAAAATACCAACATTTTTTCACTATTTTTTAATGATAAAAAACATAAAAAATATAGATATTTACAGACAAAGAATGATTATTATGCATCATGAAGGTATGCTCTGCATTGAACTCTCATTTAGTAAAATAATAATTTTTACTCCAGAGTTAGTAGTAATCTCAGACTTGAACAATAATTTCTAAAAGAAAATAAAAAATCACTGCTCACACATAACAATCCAGGTATTGACATGAACTTTATTAGCCAGCACATTACGGCCTTGTATTATTCCTGGTTTCACGAGTGTATTTGAGAACAAGTCCAATTCTCATAGAGAGCAGCCTCACTCCCACACTCACATAGGTGAAATATGTCAAGAAAACTCATGTAATTTTAATACCCTACTCATAAGAGTTACAGATTTTCATTAAAAGTATTTAAAACAATTCATCCGGTCAATCATTATATGATAAATGTACTCACACCATAGGAATGGAAAAATTATCAATTAAAGTAAATTGTGCATTTCTTACTACCACGAAATAATTCATTATTCCTATTGAATCCAATTCTCAGAATCTTTGATCTCTAGGTTGGGTATCCTCATATGTGGTTCATGACTGTATGGACTTTAATCTCATTCCCCTTGATGTATTATAAACTCTTTCTCTTGTCAATGTCTTGGCCAGTGGATTTTCTAGATCATCACATAATTTAACATAATCCACGTTAATGACACCACCATTCAAATAGGATCTCACAGTACTATATTTTCTTCTTATTGGTCTGAATTTACAATTGTAGTATCGATTTTGTACTCTACCAATAATAGCAGTATATCACAATGAACTACTACGGATGAAACTAGTTTTTTCCACAATGGGATCTCATGTAGTGGATTTCTCAATCAGTTTACTTCCTCACTTACTGAAGTCAAAGCTATAAGCTCGGTTTCCATAGTTGAGTTAGCAATAATAATTTATTTTTTAGACTTTCAACATACAGCATCACCATACAAAGTAAAAATATAACAAATAGTGATTCTGACAAGATATTCCAATCGACATCACGAAAACCTTCGAGTACAACAAGATATTTTTTATAAAACAAACCATAATATTTTGTACTGGATAAATATTTCATTATCTGATCCATTGCATACCAATGGTCTTTTTTTGGCTTGGTAGTAAATCTACTAAGTACTTCTATTGTATAAGCAATGTTAGGTCTAGTACAATCAGTTGTATAACATAAACTACTAATCATACTAGCATATTCATTTTGATTAATCACATCATCATCATTTTCGATAGAAAATAAATTAACATTAGGATCAAAGGGAGTAACACCATGCTTGCATCCAACATAATTCTACTTTAATAATTTTTCTACGTAATGCGATTGATCAAGAAAAATACAATCACAAGTTTTGGTGATTTTCATACCTAAAATAACATTAACCTCATCAAGATATTTCGTATCAATATGATTACTAAGTATGTTTTTTGTTTCATCTATAACATGCAAATTAGAACCAAATATCAATAAATCATTCACATATATGTTAATAATAACATGAAAAATATCTTAAGATTTATAATAAATATGTTTATCACTCTCATTTGACTTATTATCATTATCGATCATGCAATAATCAAATTTTTCATGCCAGTGTTTAGGGGCCTGCTTTAAGCCATATAGAGATTTTGACAATTTACACACTTTGCTTTCTTGGCCAGACTCTAAAAAGTGTTCGGCTCAATCCATATAAATTTCTTCATCTAGATCTCCATTCAAAAAAGCTATTTTAACATTCATTTTATATATTTTTAAATTATAAATTGCTGCAACGATAATCAATAATCTAATGAATGTTATTCTTGTAACTAGAAAAAAGGTGTTGAAAATATCAAGATCAGTCTTTTGTTTAAAACCTTTTGCAACAAGCCTAGTCTTGAATTTTTCAACAGTTCCATCTGGTCTAAATTTTTTTTCTACTGACCCATTTACACCCTATAGTTTTGCAACTCACTGGTAACTCCACTAATTTCCAAGTTTTATTAGAAATTAGTGAATCCATCTCACCATTCATAATCTTTTTCCAAAACACAGAATCAGATGATGCTAAAGCTTCTTGTAGAGTATTTGGATTTTCCTCAGTATTATAAATAAAATAGTCGAGACCAAAATCACAACATCATTAACAAAACACTTCTTTAATCAATAAGTAAAAAAAAAAAAAAACAAAATAAAACAATCAGTAGCCACCATCGTTGGCTTTTCTCTGCGGGATAAGATCCTTATTTGAATAACCTTATACCATCCACAATTTACATAATACAGTTTAATCTGTAAGATTCAAATTTTAACATTTACACTAATTGACGTGAATTTTTATTTTTATCTTTTTTTTTCCTTCAATAGGTGTGTGATGTATAATTGATGAGTAGAATTTCATTTTAATTATAAAAATGAATACTCAAACCACAAAAAGATTATATAAGAATAAATTTACAAAATGAACGTTACTTGACGTATTATGTAAGATTGTAAAGTTATTTTTATTGTAAAGTAAATTTAATAGATTGCATAAAACCATGTGAATTTATGAGTTTACTTTTATATAATTCATTTGTATATAGAACATTAATCAATTATAAAAAAATGAGTGGAGCCACACCTCTATGGTTTATTTTTATTTTTATAATTCTTTATGTAAAATTAATATTTTTCTTGAATCGTGAGGGGTGGATCTCGCACACCCACTACCAAGCTAATCAATGACACCTATGGGTTGATTATTTGAAAATTTCCAACATATAACTGTTTACTATTGAGATTGAGCGATGAAAACCAAATAATATTCTGTTTATATAAACTAGAAATGTTGGGTCGTAGGTGACTAAGAATTGTGTATTTTATACATTATTAAAAAAATTTTCCTTCATCTTCTCCTAATTAATAAAACCTTCATAGCGCATAGAATTAGAAAAAAAACATTTTCAAAGCATCACACAATAGTGAGAGGAAAAGACCCTTTGATTTTTGCATAAGTACTGCTACAGTCATAAAAAGATTACATAAAAGTAATCTCATAAATTGATGTAGTTTCATATGATCCGTCAGATCTACTTTACAATAAAAATAATTTTATAATTTAACAAACTATATTAAGCCATATCAATTTGAAGAATTACTTTTGAATAATCATGACTTGAAATATTTCTTTTTTTGCATACATCCATGTACAATTAAAAACCTGTCATCAGTGGGCCAGCCCAGAAGGCCCATGATCATGGTCCTCATCACGTTGGTACTTGAACAACTTAGTACATATTAAAAAGTAGCCAAAATTCACCACCGCCATCGCCACCAATACCCAATACACATAATCCAATTTCCCATCATTAATATTATCCGGTAACCATCCAGTGGTTCTATATATCAGATCCATAATCGCCGTGCTTAGATAGAGCCCAATTCCAATTACTAAAGATACTGTAGCCGTGGATGTACTTTTCAAAGATTCTGGAAATTCTTGATAATACAATACTGATCCTGGGACATAAAATACCTCCCCAACGCCTATGAGGACGAGTGGCAGCGCAAGCCATAGGGCCGACATGGGCACAATCATGCCGGGTTGGCCTCCGAGTTTATGGGTTCGGATCACATGGAGCCGCCTAGTTTCAATCAGCGCAGACCCTACAAAGGCAAGGATACTGATGACGTGGCCAATTCCGATACGTTGGAGGGGTGTCATATATCGGCGGGTGAGAATTTGCCACGTGGGAAGGAGGAAATGGTCAATGAGGAAGATTGAGATGGTTGTTCCTAACAGGTTGAAGACGAGGAATGATGCAGCCGGGATTTTGAAATGGGGCCCAAGGTGTCGATCCATGGTCATGGCTTGGAGTATTGTGAGGCTACTAGAGATACCTATTGCGGTACATAAAGAAAGGCCAGCAGACAAAAGTGGCATAATTTTGAGCACGCTCTTGAGGTCTTCCACTTCTTCCGTAGTACATAGACTCCATGATCTTGCACACGAGCCGTCTGATTGTT